>NC_135880.1:179164182-179764182 GCF_964194155.1 Cetorhinus maximus
GCTTGGTCAAAGAGATAGGTTATAAAGGAACATTTTAAAGGAGGAAGGAGAGGTAGAGAGGCTTAAGGATAGAATCCCAGAGCTTGGGGCCCAGGCAGCTGAAGGCACAGCCGCCAATAATGGAGTGAAGGAAACCAGGAAAAGGACAAGAGATCAGAATCGGAGGAGTGCAGAGATCTCAGAGGGTGAGTTATGGAGCTGGAGGAAATTATTGAGATAGGGAGGGACGAGACCATGGATTTGAAAAAAGGATGAGAATTTCAAATTCAAGGTATTGCCAGACCTGGAGTCAATGTCTGTCAACAAGGCAAGATGGGTAAACAGGACTTGGTGTGAGTTAGGATCCGGGCGTTAGTATGAGCTCAATCTTACAGAAGTGAAAGGTGGAAGGTCAGATAGGGGAATATTGGAATAGCGGAGGCTATGAGGATATGCTTAGTATCCACTGATGGTTTGGTAAAGATTGGAAATCTTCCATGCAGGAAATTAAGGCCATGAACATATGTCTATTTCTTTGTGGCACATCACCTTGGAATGCTAAGCAGTAAATTGTCATCTTTACCTCTGGGTGGAAGACAGAGAGGAAAATTGAAGGTGAAGTATCGTGTGCCTGGAGAGAAACCCAACCTGAATCTCCATCAACAAAAATGGGTTAAAAAAAAAGCACGGTCAGCTCCATTGCCGGAACCTGAACCTAGACAACAAAGACTTGCATTGATATAGCACCTTTCACAACATCCCAAAGTCCTCTACAGCCAACGAATCACACCATTGTTATAATTTAGGAAATATAGCAGCCAATTTGTGCAGGTCAAGATCCCACAGCCACCAATGTGATAATGATCAGATAATCTGTTTTCAGCTATGTTAGTTGAGGGATAATTCTTGGCCGGAGGCACTTGGGATGACTTCCCTGCTCTTCTTCAAGATAGTGCCTGGGGATCTTTTATATCCACCCAAGATGTAGGTCCAACCATCTTCAGCTGCTTCATCAATGACCTTCCTTCCAAGATAAGGTCAGAAATGGGGATGTTCGCTGATGATTGCACAATGTTCAGCACCATTCACGACTCCTTAGATACTGAAGCAGTCCATGTCCAAATGCAGCAATACCTGGACAATATCCAGGCTTGGGCTGACAAGTGTCAAGTAATATTCATGCCATACAAGTGACAGATAATGAACATCTCCAACAAGAGAGAATCCAACCATCGCCCCTTGACATTCAATGGCATACCATCGCTGAATCCCTCACAATCAACATCCTGGGGGTTACCATTGACCAGAAACTGAACTGGACTAGCCATATAAATACTGTGGCTACAAGAGCAGGTCAGAGGCTAGGAATCCTGTGGTGAGTAACTCGCCTCCTGACTCCCCAAAGCCTGTCCACAAGGCACAAGTCAGGAGTGTGATGGAATACTCTCCATTTGTCTGAATGAGTGCAGCTCCAACAACACTCAAGAGGGTTGACACCATCCAGGATAAAGCAGCCCGCTTGATTGGTACCCCATCCACATACATTCACTCTCTCCACCACCAACGCACAGTGGCAGCAGTGTGTACCATCTACAAGATGCCCTGCAGGAACTCGCCAAGGCTCCTTAGACAGCACCTTCTAAACCAATGACCGCTACCACCTAGGACAAGGACAGCAGACACATGGGTACACCACTACCTGTAAGTTCCTCTTCAAGCCACTCACCATCCTGACTTGGAAATATATCACTGTTCCTTCACTGTCACTGAGTCAAAATCCTGGAACTCCCTCCCTAACAGCACTATGGGTGTACCTACACACATGGACTGCAGCGGTTCAAGAAGGCAGCTCACCACCACCCTCTCAAGGGCAATTAGGGATGACCAATAAATGCTGGCCTAGCCAGCGATGTCACATCTCAAGGATGAATAAAAAAAAGAGGACAGACTGAATCTTAATTGTAGCATCTCATCTTAAAGCAGGTACCTCTGTGTGATATGCACTGGGGTGTCAGCTTAGGTTTTCGTGCTCAAGTCTCTGGAGTGTAATATGAATCCATTACCTTCTGGCTCAGAATTCAGAATGCTACCGGGTCTAAAGCTAGCATTGCTGCAGGAGCTTCCAGATGATTCGGTAACAATTAAGGCTCCAGTTCCAAAATTAGCACAGCAGCTGAGCTCTAACTTTCCCCTCCATCCCACTTAGTGTTCAATTGCTCTGTGTTTGATTAAGTGAGTCTGTTTACTATTGATGCTCACTGTGCTTGATTATGTTAGGGAGCTAAGACCTCACTCTATATTTTCTATAAAATATATATATGAAAGACATCATCATGGCTAATTTATAAAATATTTTAAAAAAACTGGACAAAGCTTTAAATGATTGAAGACATGCTTATCTATGACTCAAACAAATGAAACGTTCTGGCACTCAGAGAAGTTGACACCTCATTCTCTCTAAAGAAATGTGAATGACCTCTTATGACTGCAGAGATCAAATCCAGGGGAATTGTACAAAGGTCATTTACATTTCTAAGACCAAGCCTGGCCAAAGGAGACTACCAGTCTGAGAGGACAAAGGACCCTGAAACCTCTTTTGAAATTATTAATGGTTGAAATATTAACCATTTCAAGAATCCAGGCAAAGGAATTATATACATCCTTTGTCCAAGGCAAACTGGAGAGGTGGGAGTCACATGACCTCCCCCAAGATGGTAGAACCTGTAATTGCCTCGTGGAGCTGCAAATCACACTGCCATCTTCCATCTAGCCAGCAGCAGCTCAGAACCAGCTCTGTTCAGGTTTAAGTGCCTGGCCCCATCTATACTGTTTCTGTTGGAACTTCTGAATTTCTGTACCAGCACCTACAAGAGTAATTCATCTCTAAATGCCCATCCCATCATGGAAGCCATCACTACTGGAAAAGTGAATTATCCAGCATCAGTCTTCAACCTGCCAACTCTATAAAAGAATACACCACTGGACTTTGATTCTGGACTTGCGTGAAATAATAATTCTTTACTCTGTGGTTTTTGCCCAGTAAACCCCTTTCTTTCCATATTCTCCCTTCTTTTATTATGAGTGAAAAAGGAGGCTACGTTGCAACCCCTCCTCTCGTGTTTGAGTGTGTGCGAATAAACTACTCCTCTGAGTTTATCCTATTTCAAGTTTGCTGTGGGGTTATTAATAGAAATTGGATCACACCAAAACCAAGGGGTTGAGAAAATACACCACCATTTATCAAAATCACCACACCTTTCTGTTTATGGACAGGTGACAAGAAGAGAAATCAGGGCTGTTTTAAATTAAAGCAAAATACTGCAGATGCTGGAAATCTGAAACAAAAACAAAAATTGCTAGAAAAACTCAGCAGGTCTGACAGCATCTATGGAGAGAAAGACAGAGTTAACATTTCGAGTCCTTATGACTCTTCTTCAGCATTGGTCCTTTTCCAAAGTGCCCTTAGCATGTCCTAAAGAAGAGTCACAAGGACTCGAAATGTTAACTCTGTCTTTCTTTCCACAGATGCTGTCAGACCTGCTGAGTTTTTCCAGCAACTTCTGTTTTTGTTTCTGTTTTAAATTAATCCCCCTCCTGTCCATAACAAATTAGTTAAACCTGGTAGTGGACTCAGAGAAAGGTAAACCAATGGTGGAAGTTGCTGGAAGTAAAGAGCTGTAAGCATGGAGCAGACATTTTTAAAAATATACTCTTGTAAATAAAGTTCCTACACACATAGAAACCGGTGTGTCATCTCTGCATAGCTCAGAGAAATAAAATATACAACAACTGAGAGAATAAAGAGGTAGAAGAAATATCATAATGTTGTGCAAAAGAGACATAATAGTGTTGCAACAACATTTTGCTCACATATTGTATGTTTGCTGTTTACCCATAAAGGTTCAGCAATTATCTTTCTTTTATAAAGACCACATCCTTTACAAGCTTCTATCATGTTGAACATCATATTTATTTAATAATAATAACTATATCCTTACCCTGGACACCAAGAGTGTGAACAATAAGATGAACACCACATGATTTATCACACATATGCAACTTAATTCTTACCTTCTCCACTTGTATGGTCTCCAAATCGGAACGCATTGGGTTTTCGAACCAGTCTCGTCCACTTGGTGCCATCTCTGTGGTCTTGGGAATAATTGCACAGACCTTGATCGAAGTTGCAATTCGCCACAGATGGGTCAAAGACGAGCTCTTCAGTTAAACAAAGACAGAAAATGTCGTTTCTAACGGAACAATTGTGAGAATAACGCAGAATCGGGTGACTGGCATGGGTATCATTCCAATACTACTCAGACACAGCTAAACCTGCCAAGACGACTGGCTAAAATCCATCAGTGCACCTGGTACTGCCCATGACACAGCTGTAGCTGGAAATAATCTACAAACGAAATCTGAACTCAGTTGAATTTTATTGAGAGCAAAGAATAGGGGTTTTATCAATATAGGCTTATGCCAATTACGGAGTTTGACATAAGAGCCAATTTTAATCCCTTCCCCTCCATCAATGTGTAAATAGGGTGTACGCGGGATAAGTGGGTTAAAGTCGAGGCAGTGTCCTCCCATCCTAGTTAGCCTCACACTCACATGGAAAATTCTAAATGCCCCATAACAGAAAGCAAAATTCCTCAGAAGACTGATTCTCAGTTTCGCTCTTAAAAAAAAGCTCCAGTTCAGGACTGAAATTTTTCCATTTTATTTATAAGTTGTGCAATCAGTGTGGGGTTTTCATAGGGAGAATTTAGCAGAAAAAAAGCTCCATGTTCCCACTATGGAATGTCATGGCACTGACCTTCTGCCAAATCCGAAACAGTCACAATGATTAACGGATGGATATAGACCAATGTTAAGACAGAGATCTTTCAATCATGTACTTTGCGCAGTCCAAGAAAAAACGGTCAACTTAGAAAGTAAAACAATGATTAGCAACTCAGCTTTAAAATAAATTACTAGTTGACGTTGCACACAGAGCAAAAAATTAACAGAACGCCAATTTCTTTCTTCACATGACATTACCTTGTCCAGTGCAAATGCACAATGTGGGCATACACATTTGTAGCACTGAACTTAGAATAGATTTTAAATATAATAACGGTCATCAGACATGGTGAAGCAATTGGGCAGAAAAGAATGCAATTAAAGTGAGTAGGAATATTAAGTGCACTTAATGTTAACAATTCCGTTGCCAGTGAGATCATTTGTAGGAATAAACTCAAATTGAGAATGATTTAACTGTTATTTGCACTAAAGTTAAGCCTTGGGCTGACAAGTCTGGTCGTAATGCACTTTGCAAGGTTTCATCTCATGATCTCCCATTTCCAAACAACACCCTCCTGCCATTGGTAACCTGTGTATTTTCAACCTCCATGTTCCCACACCCACTGGAAAGCAAACAGCTTTCACGACCTGATTCTTGACTGTCACTCAAACGGCCTTTATTCTTGCCCTCAAAGTCCAACATTTTTAAAACTAATAATAAAAAACATTCTAAGAAAATTACATTTATTTAATGTTTCCTCCTCAGTGTCGGACAGATTAGTGTTCAATTCCTGGATCTACAAAATCGTTCTACAGGCAGACTTCAGGCATCTTGCTCAACCGACCAGTCTTCATGTGTGAGACTCGATAGTGAGTGTTAGCAGCTTTGAGTTGGAAGCTGGGAGCAGCAGAAAGCGGGAAGGGAAGAGGGAAGGGGAAGACCATGACCCTTAGTCAACATTCATATGGAGGTGCTTTCCTCCTGAGGTCACAGGCAGTATGGAAAACTAACTGATTCCCACCTGAAGCCTGTCCCTCCAACTCTCATAAGATCACAAGAAATAGGAGCAGGAGTAGGCCATTCGGCCCTTCAAGTCTGCCCCGCCACTCGATAAGATCATGGCTGATCCGCCCCAGGCCTCAACTCCTCTTTCGTGCCAGCTCTTCATAGCCGTCAACTGCCCGATAGTTCAAAAATCTATCTATCTCCTCTTTATATACTTTCAGTGATCTAGCCTCCACAACTCTCTGGGGTAGAGAATTCCAGACATTCACTACCCTCTGAGAGAAGAAATTCCTTTGCATCTCAGTTTTAAATGAGTGTCCCCTTATTCTGTAACTATGTCCCCTAGCTCGAGATTCCCCCACTAGTGGAAATATCTTCTCAACATCTACCCTGTCAAGCCCCCTCAGAATCTTGTAAATTTCAATAAGATCACCCCTCATTCTTTGAAACTCTAACTCTAACTCCAATTTCCCGACTACAATTAGCTAATGTAGCAATGAGCCGGGATCAAATTTGGAACTTTTCCCATCTTAGGTGATTCAAGTCTATGCCTGGATCCACAGGGAGAAATCATTAATGTACTAGTGATGGGGACTCGCCTAATCAAGGTCAAGGTAGTTTTAATTGGGTCCAGCAAGGAGTGTACAAGTCATTAGTCTGACCAACCCTGATACTGTTTTCACACTCTATTCATACTGAGGGGTCAACAGCCACAGAAAATGTACGTGCAGTTAGGAGGCGTAAAAAACCCAGCTGATAAGTTACTCAATTAAAGAAGAAAATGAAACTGCTCACCTGTTTTATTATTGCAGAACTGTGAAGAGAAAGAAATATCATCCAGTGCGGCGTAACCTCCTTTTGTGCTGCTGAAGGCGACTTCGAACACAATCTGCAAAACCAATAACCACTCACACAACCTGGAACAACATGTCAGGGGAAGTCTAGAACATTAGAGGCATGTTCGTGGATTTTGAGTTTCGCACATATAGTGGAAGCTGGAAATGAGGGTCTCAGGCATCCTTATTATCCGAATGGTCATCAGGTGTGCAATGAACAGGATGAGCCAAATATTCCCACCATTGGCTGCACCTCCTGCAGCATTTCTCCTTTTCCTTTCCCTCACTGGGATCGTGCCTCGTTCTAGAGCCCTGACAATGGGATGTGTTTTCAGTTTATGTTTGCTGGGTTTCCCGATTCAGAGTTGCAGGGTTATTACGGCACAGAAACAAGCCATTCAGCCCAGAGTCCATGCCAGCAGCAATCCATGCCAGCAGTCGGATCATCCTGGGTTCCTTTTCCATTGAGGGAGGGGGCCCAACTGATCCTGGGATCTACCACGTTGCCAGCCCGCACAGGATGAGGTCACTGCTGTGGGGCCAGAGTGCCTGGCAGATCCCAACCAAATTAGGAGGGGATTAATGTCCTTCAGACCCCTGTCAGGAACCCCTTCCCTCTGGATTCAGCAGCTGTCACTGTTTGAAGTTCTGTTTGGGGTGGAGGCAGTAGGAGAGCTGACAACAGCTCAGGAGTGAGATGTGAGGTTGCTCTGTGCGGTCCCCAGCATTTGTTCAATCAGGAGTTCTTTACCCAGTATCCATAACGACTGAGAGAACACTCTACTCCTGAGACAGGGCCATGTGGGTTTTCAATTCCGGAGATGGTACACTCCCTCTGCCACAATCAATCCTGGGTAAAGAGCTCCTCAATCCACACTCGCCGTTCCTTTCACAACCCTGCTCCTCCTGAGTTTTAACTTGTAAATGGACTTGGTGCGTTGAAGGCCACTCGTAGTTGTGAGTGTTCATGCTTTCAACAAACACCTCTTATAATCTAACTTTTTTTTTCAGATACCCATCTTTTGGGAGTTTCCTCTTTCTACAGGCTTCACTGTACTTTTAGCTTGAAACTATTTGTTGAGGATTTTTCTCCTGTATGTACAATTTCACATGTGAAAGGAAAAGGGAAAACTGCGGACGACTCAACACTTGGCTTCTTATCACCTCAGCTCTTAATGATCAGTTGCAGGTAGGGTAGCCAACCGTCCAGGATTTCTGGAGCTTGCAGGAATTAAAAGTTAATTCTAGGACACTGCTGGGAGCAACACCCAGGAAATGGAGAAAGAAAGGCTGCTTGATTGAAAATCAAGAATCATCCAATTGGGTAACTAGAAGTCTGTTTGCTTTCCAAATGGCTGTGCAGTGGGTGGGGCTGGGGTTTGATTGATGTCTTGTGCAACCAATGGCAGGCATGTGGGGGCAGAGCAGCTTCAGGCGAGAAATTATTTTGTTCTTCTGGTTAGTGCAAACGTGCCAATCATATAACCAGTATTCGTTGAACAATAATGCTGGTTCTTTATTTGAAGTTCAGACTATACACATATGATGGTAACTGGGAGGCTAAGTGGACACATCTGACCTGTTGGAGCGCTGCTCTGTTCTGCCTACAGAGTATATGGCATTATACATCACATCCTGTCTCATGGTGGATAGTGATGGGCGGCTGTTTAGGATATGCCCCGTTAAAGATACATGACCACAGAGGTGATGTAATGAAACCTCCAAGAATACATCCAGCCAGAACTGGCAACCCCAGTTAAGGACTGACATTGAGAGGAACGGGGACAAGGCTGATGTCCCACATGCTATTTAAGAATTGGGGAATAGTGGGGAGGGGTAACTAAAACAAAGGGGAAGATAACTGTTCAACATGGTCAGGAACACAAAATTCCACACATAGAGTTCTAAAACACAAAGTGATGACACTTCAAAAGTATTGCTGAAAAAAGAGACATGTTAAAGCTTTTCATCTTGCACTCATCAGGACACTTCACAAGAATACCAATGTAAGGGAAACAACCATTTATACTGTATAAGAAGAGAGTGTTGATTGGTTGGCAAGTGGACTCAGATTGGTAGAGGTGTTGCCATGGAGAATGCACCAGTTGATGATGATTACAAAAGTACTTCATTGGGGTACTTCATTTTTAGTCCCACTGGTCGAATGTGAGCAAGGAGGTATGTAAAGATAAGAAAACACCACAGCAGGGGGAGAGATTACAACTAATAAAATTGTCAAAAAGTTACATATACATAAATTCACAAATCATTGTTAAGAAAATTGGTGTGCTCGACTATAAATTGATACGGATCATTATCACATAGAATTTGCAGCACAGGAACAGGCCATTCAGCCCAACTGGTATATGCTGGTGTTCACGTTCCACATGAGCTTCTTCCCCCCCTCTTCATCTTATCTCAGCAACATACCCTTCTATTCTTTTCTCTCTCATGTGATTATCTATCTTCCCCTTAAATGCATCTCTAGTCGCTTGGCAATACAGAATTTGAGTATGGCTGAAAGAAAAGCTCAGCGGTTAACTGTTCCCTGGTGCATTCTCCATGGGAACGCTTCTATCAGAGTCCATTTGCCAATCAGCACCCTCTTCTCATGAAGTACACATTGTTGTTCCTTTTCAGATTTAGTATCCTTGTGATTCTGTCTTGATGGATGCAAGATGAAAAACTTCAACATCATGTCCCTTTTTTTCAGCAATACAAAAAAAATGCATCTATGTTATTCATCTCAATTGCTTCTTGGGATAGCATGTTCCACATTCTCACTACTCTCTGCGTAAAGAGGTTTCTCCTGAATTTCCTGCTGGATCTATTAGTGACTCTCTTATATCAATGGCCCCTATTTTTAGTCTCTCTCATAAGTGGAAAAATCTTCTCTATGCCTATCTTAATAAAATTCCTTCATAATTAATCATTTGGTAGTAAAGAACTTGAGTATTGCTGAGAAAAGCGATGTGTTGAAGCTTTTTGTCTTGCACAGATCAGGACCCTTCACAAGAACACCAATATAAAGGGTAAGCAACAATTTATACTGTATGAGAAAAGAGTGCTGATTGGTTGGCAAGTGGACTCTGATGGAGTTGCCATGGAGAATGCACCAGTGATGGTGACTGACAGTTAACTGCCAAGCATTGTTTGAAATTTAAACCAGGCAGTTTGACCCTGATTAGTCAAGCCATTGCCCTGAGGAATGAGTCAGCGAATGGCTGTCACTTATTTTGTTTAGCTGAAACAGGCACAATGTGTGTGCACGTTCTTTCTGTCTGCAAGGAACAGGGCCCTGTGTATTATGTAGCTTCTGTACATGCAAGTGCACCATACTGACAATCTTAAATAAGTTGTCAGCGTAGTTGTTTGCACACTGAGGATTATTTAGCAAATGTTGTCCATTCGCGGAATCATATCTAACGTTGGGCACTGTGTTTTGAGTTTTGCAAGCAAGTCATGTCTCTTTTTTTCAGCAGCCCTTCATAATTGTGAAGACCTCGGTTAGACCACCTCTCAGGCATGGAGAAAGGTGGAAATGCTATTCAAAGATTCCACTATAGCACTCGACTGCAAGGATGGTTCAAAAGCTGAATCTGTTTGGCTGGAATTAGGGAATGAACAAGGGAATATATTATATTTTGGCAAACAGTGAAGGCAAGATAGAGGAAACAACGGAAAAAGTTTTATATAAATGCCTTTTGCACCCTCAGGACCTTCCACCGTACCTAACAGTCAATAAATTACTTTCGATGTGAACAGGCAGCCCTGAACAAAGGCCCTGGTTTAATATCTCATCTAGAAACTCAAACCAGGGAATACTGTACTGGAGTATCAGCCCAGATGAATTTCTCAGGCCCTTTACAGAGACTTGAACCTTTAGTCTCCTGACTCAGAGGCAAGGAAGTGACCACTGACCCAATGTGACATCTTTCCCTTCAGTTTGCACATATAGACAAATGACAGAAAAATACAGGGACGCCTAAGGATAGACTCGAGTAAGAGTAATTGACATAGCAAAGGAGGGAAAAATCATTCTAACAAACCCAGGACTCTTCTCTCGTTGGGCAGGTTTTCAGTCCAACAGGGAAAATGGAAGCTTTCAAACCCCCTCCATGGCCTTACCCTTCCCTATCTCTGTAATCTCCTCCTATCCTACAATCTTCCAAGATCTCTACACTCCTCCAATTCTGGCCTTTTGTGCACCCCTGATTTTTAATCACTTCACTACTGGCAGCCTTCAACTCTGGAATTCCCTCCCTAAACCTCTTCACCTCTCTTCCCTCCTTTTGGGCACATTTTATACCTAACTCTCTGACCAAGCCTATGGTCACCTGTCCCAATATATCCTTATGTCGCTCAGTGTCAAATTTTGTTTGATAATTGCCCCTGACGAGCATTTGGGACATTTTACCATGTTACCACATTTAAGATGCTATACAAATGTAAGTTGTTATGGCAGCGCTGGATCTAGATCTAGGAAGTAAGGTGGGGTAAGCAGATTAATGTAAGAGTCGGGTGAACATTGAGGAAACAGTGACCATAGCATAAGTGGCTCAGTAAAAAACTATAAAGGATATGAGACAATCAAATGAAACAAAGGCTAGGAAAAACAATCATTGAATGAAAAAAGAGAAACCAGCCCAAATAGCCGGAAAACAAAAACTGGCAAATAACGGGAAACATTCTTCCCACCAAATCACTCACTATCCCTGACTCCTGCCGCTCTCCCAGCTACAGTTATCATCTTCTCTCTCTTGGGTCATTACTAGAATGGTACCAAGGATGAGGGATTTCAGTTATGCGGGGAGACTGGAGAAGTTGGCATTGTCTCCTTCGAGCAGAGAAGGTTGAAAGGAGATTTGAACGAAGTGTTCAAAATCATGTACGGTTTAGTTTGAATAACATTTTTTTGACACAGCGAGTTGTTGTGATCTGGAAGGCACTGCCTGAAAGGGCGGTGGAAGCAGATTCAATAGTCACTTTCAAAAGGGAACTGGATAAATACTTGAAAGGTAAATATTTCACAGGGCTATGGAGAAAGAGCAGGGGCATGGGACTAATTCGATAGCTCTTTCCAAGAGCCGGCACAGGCATATGGGCTGAGTAGCCTCCTTTTATCATTCTATAACTAAGTCAGGAGGCCGCAAACTTGGCATGTTTGCACCTGACAACTGGTCCAGCCATTCACCGGTGGACTGCGCTCACCAGGACAAGCATTACTGCTCTCATACTCCTCAACTAAAACCTTCAAACATTTCAGGGGTAGGGGGAGCCAAGACTTCTTTTCTCTGCAACCACCAGTCTTCTCAAACTAATGAATGGAATTAATGGATTTCTCCATTTCAAAGATTCGGCCCATCTGTTCAGCTGCATGTCTTTCCCTGTATGCTGAGCCCCTCTCCATCCACCTTACCCCACTTCTCCGCGGTTTCTCTCCCAACCTCCCCAGGCCCTCTTCAAGCTCATCTTTTTAAAGAAGCCCTCTTGAAATCTCCTTCATCACCCCCACCGTCCCCCACCACTGCCCTCACCCCAATCAACTTGTCCCATGGCCTTCAAGTTAGCCAACATTATTATTGTCTCACTTGGCTGTGGCACACCAATTCCTGTAACCTTTCAAAATAGTGAATATAACTTCTACCTCCCATCTTATCTGTCCCCTCTATCGCCCCATTTCAAACATCCCAATCTTTTCAAATTCTCAAACATATCATCACCACCCACCTCTGTGTTCCTTAACTGCTCTGGCAGCCATTGCTTCCAGGTTTGAGTGCTTTACATAAAGATGTCAGGATGTCAAGGCAAATGGAGAGGGTGCAGAAGACATCCACAGAGGTGACACCAAGGAAGAGAGAGGCTTTAGTTATGAGGGGAAACTAAATAAACTAAAAAATTTTAAAAATATATTAGGCCAGAAAAGGTTAAGGGAGAAGTGATAAAGGTGTTCAAAATTATGGGGGATTTTGATAAGGTAAATCAGGAAATTTACCTTTGCTGAGGACTGGAGGGAAATGGAATGCCCAACTAGTGCCATAACAGCTTTTAGAAAGGGAGGAGGATGAATCTTTGCAAAAAGAAACATTTCAAAATGTATAGGGAAAGCCCAGGAGAATATGGGGGAGACAGTGACATAGTGGTAATGTCACTGGACTAGTAATCTAGGGGCCCAGGTTAATGCCCTGGGGTCATGGGTTCATATCCCCCCCCCATAGTGACTGGTGGAATCTAAATTCAATTAACAAATCTGGAATCAGTGGTGATGACTATGAAACTATCTCTGATTCTCATAAAAACCCATCTGTTTCACTAATGTCCTTTAGGGAAGGAAATCTGCCATCCTTACCTGGTCTGGCCTACATGTGACTCCAGCCCCCCTGCAATGTGGTTGACTGTTAACTGCCCTCTGAAATGGCCTAGCAAACCACTCAGTTCAAGGGCAATTAGGGATAAGCAACTAATGCTGGCCGTGTTAGGGACACCCACATCCCATGAAAGATTAAAAAGAATAAAATTAACTGGGTGACTCCTTCAGAGAGCCAGCAGAGGTGCAAGTGGGCTCTTTCTATGCAGTAAAATGGAATGATTTCATGCAATAGGAGCCCCTCTAAGCTCAGAACTTTGCATCGGTAACAAATTACTCTGGTAACTAGCGCCAGTTGTTGCAATGAAAAATGAATGAGTGGATGAAAGGTCACTTAAACAGGCATAATTGATAGTTTTCAACTAGCACAGATGTCCAACGCTATTGTATAAGCAAGCTGATCCCAAATGAAACCAAATAGAAGATCTCTCTTCCCCCTATTACACAAGCAGGCACTTCAAAAAGCCCTTAGAATCAGCTCTGCTTGAATGGAAAAACCTTTAGAAGTAACCATCATTTCTGGAAAGAACTCCCTTCTGAATTGTTCCATTTTAGTCATCCCCAGCAGCCCCATCCAAAAGCCATCCTTCATTATGGAAACTCTGAGTTCATAATCTAAAAATCCCCCTTGGTGTTTTTTTTTATGCTGAAAAGCTTGACATGTGTATATATATTACTGTACCAGTAACTGTCTGAGACTCCAGATGGCTTCTCTCATGCACCAACTCTGCAGACATCCCAACACATTCCAGAGTGACAGGGAGGGGAAAAAATCACATTTTGCCGGTTAAGCATTTCTGAAGTCTGTCCGAAGGCAGACAACAGAGGAGCTTAAACCACATTTGGGACATTAAAAATTTGCTTGAAAGGTAAACATGTAAAAAAAAAATCACAAGCACTAAAAAGAAACTAAAAATAAAAAGGCATAACACCAAAATAGCACAGTAGTGGAAAGAGAACAATAAATTAACACTTATAATGGGACGGATAAGCTCATATTTGTGATAGAACCTTTCAGAACAACTTTTAATGTTTTATTTTTGTCAACTCTAATGAAGTCATGTTATCTTTAATAGAAAGTTAGTCAGACCACACTTGGAGCACTGGAGTTCTATTCTCCATATCATAAAAAGATATAGAGGCATTAATGAAGATGCAAAAAATAAGAATTACAAGGATGATAACTGAACTGAGAGGCTATGCCTCTCAGGAAAGGTTGAACAGGTTGGGTGGCCTGATACAGGTCTTTAAAATTATGGAAGGGCTTGATAGGGTAGGAGTGCAGGAACATAGGGGCAGGACTGAACCATTTTACCCCTCAAGCCTGTTCCACCATTTAATAAGATCATAGTTTATCTGTGACCTATACCCATGTATCCAGCTTTGGCGCATTTCCCTTAATACCTTTGGTTAACAACCAACTACCATTCTCAGATTTAAAATTAATAAATGATCTAGTATCAGCTGTCAATTGTGGAAGAGAGTTCCGAACTTCTACCATCCTTTGTGTGTGGAAATGTTTCTGAATTTCACTCCTGAAAGCTGTGGCTTTAATTTTTAGATTATGCTCCCTCGTCCTAGACTCCCCAACCAGCAAAAGAAGTTTCTCTCAGGTTACCCTACCTGTTACCCTTAATATTTTGAAAGCTTTGATCAACTCACCCCTTCTTGATCGCCATCTTCGACTATTCAAGGATCGCCAAGCCACAGCTTATGCAGTGATTTTGCCAAGGGGAAGGGCAAGCCGCAAGTCTACGTCAGCTGGAAAAGGGAATAAGCTCCACACTTCACCATTATTCTGAACCACACGCTAACTGTCTAGCCAACTGTGCTAACTGCTCCCCCCCAAATCACTCCTTAACCTTCTAAATTCCAGGGATTACAATGCTACCTTTCACTGGCAACAGTCTGCGATTAAGCCAGTCTGCTCCAGCCTTGGTGTCACATTCGAACCCGAGATGAGCTTCCGGCTCCATTTCCATGCCATCACAAAGGCCACCTCTGTAACATTGCTCAACTTCACCCTGTCTCAGCTCATCCACTGCTGAAACCCTCGTCCATGCCTTTGTTACCTTGAGACTTGACTATTTTAATTCTCTCCTAGCTGGTCTCCCACATTCTACCTTCCATAAGCTTGAAATCATCCAAAACTCTGCTGCCTCGTAGCATGTCCCGTTCCCCTATCACCCCTGTGCTCACTGACCTACACTGGCTCTGGATCAGGCAACACCATGATTTTAAAATTCTCATCCTTGTGTTCAAATCCCTCCATGGCCATGTCCCTCCCTATCTATGTAATCTTCACCAGCCCCACAACCCTCCGAGATCTCTGTGTTCCTCTAATTCTGGCCTGTTGAGCATACCAAATTATAATTGCTCCACTTTTGGTGGCTGTGCCTTCAGTTGCTCAGGCCCCAAGTTCTGAACGTCCTTCCTTACACCTCTCTTCCTCTCTACCTCACTTTAATCCTTTAAGATACTCCTTAAAACATATCTCTTTGACCAGGCTTTTGGACTGACCTGGTATCTCCTTATGAAGCTCAGTGTCATGGTTTGTTTATAATGCTCTGGTGAAGCACCTTGGGATGTTTCATTACACTAAAGGCACTTAATAAAGTTGTTGTTGCTGTAGTTTGTTTAATCTTCTCTTATAGCTCAATGCTTAGAGTCTAGGTATCATTCTGGTAAGTCTGCGCTGCACTCCGTCCAAGGACAATATATCCTTCCTAAGGTGCAATGCCCAGAAGAGCTCACAGTACAGTAAGTCCTTGTTTTAAGTTGTCTCATTCAGTGTCGTTCTGCTGTAGTGTCATGGATATAATAGGGCTGGTATGGACACTTAGTGTTGGGATTTCTGCTTTAGCATTATTTCACACCGGGGCTGACGTAGCATTGCGTGACTTGATTGGCACCATTTTGGAGCAGCCTCTCCCGCTCGCTGAGTCTCTCCCGCTTGCTGCTTCCCTCCCCAACCCTCCCACTCGCAGTTCCTTTTGTTCGCTTACTTGCTTCCCCCGTCTCGCTGCCCCTCTCCCAGGCCCTCACTCACAGTGAGGATTTGGAAGAAGAAAGCAGCAAACGCAAGGGAGTGGGAGGAGGAAGTGGCGAGTGGGAGAGACCGAGCGGGAGGGAGTGAGAGGGGGGAGTGGCGAAAGTTAATTCATTTACGCGTATAGGAATTTAGGAACATACCGTATTTCAACTTACAGGGTATAACATTTTCATGTGTTTTTTTGACGAGAAAGGGCCTAACCTAACTACAGCTTTTACATTGGTTGTAATGGGAAAATCTGATTTGCTTAAAGTTGTTTCACTTAAAGTTGCCCTTTTCAGGAATGAAACTACAAAGTTAAGTGAGGAATTACTGTGCTGAAGGTGTGGTTAAACCAGGGCTTTGTACACCTGAAGCATGGTTTCTACCCTTCTTTCTATTTCTCTAGATATAAAGTCCAGCATTCCATTGGCTTTTTTTTTTGATTACTTTCTGTGCCTGTTCTTGACATTTTAATGATCTATGTGCCTGGGCCCCCAAGTCTGCTTGGGCCTCCACTGTTTCACTGCTAATATGCACAATTATATATAATAATATAGATACACTATATTACAAGTTGTTGTTGTACAACAGAAAGTTTTACCTGAAATGGATGTGATGCTTTAACATTCACTTTTACCAAACTCCAATTGTGTGTAGATTGATTTGCCCTCCACACCTCCTCATAATGTTCCATTCTGTCCTTGGTATAGACGACAAATAAATTGGATCGAGTCTGTTCAAGTTGGTAATAGAAGGACAGGCATCCAGATAGGGCAGAAGTTGTCACCGGTGACATTAACTGAGCCACTTCATGTAAGCTTGTGGTGTAAATAGAGTCGACGTACATATAGTGACCTGCAAGAACAACACGAATTGTAAAGTGGATCATTTAATAGTCTTGGTATTAAGAGATATTTTCTGTACTGCAAAATTAAACTGATTTGCTACTCTGTAGTGGTGGGTGGTCTTGTGGTGCAGTGGGTAGTGACCCTGCCTCTCGGCCTGAAGCTCAGGGTTCAAGTAACACCCCAGGATTTGATGGCCAAGGAGAGTGCGTTCCTAATGTGGCTGAACTGGAAGGATTTTCAGGTCAATTATCAACACACACCAATGGCAAGCGGTAAGAGCGGCAGAAATTCCTGGTCAGCCATGTGACGGAAAGAACATCGGAGCCTCCACCATCCCTCTCCATAGCTCCAGACTCCAACATCCATAGAAAAGTGTGTGTTGCCACAGCTACTCGGACTCCCTGAATGAACTGTAACACAGCACCACCACTCAGCAGTTTACCACACGATATATGCTCTATCGTGATATTGTTTTAAGAGAGAATATGCTAATGAGTAAATAGTTAGGATGTAAACCTAGCAGGCATCGTTCAGAGGAGTTTTCAGTTTAGCTAGCGACATGTGGTATGAAGGAATTGCAGCTATACTTTCCTGTTAACAATAGCTGTTGAATCTTTATAGTAAATCTGTCTGCCGAGCAATCCTATAGTACATCTTCAAATAAACTGAACCTACGTTTAATTTACCAGTCCTGTGGTATAAATTGTGTGAGATTACTAAATTTGTATTAAGTAAATGTAGAAATACAAGATACTCTAGAATAAGGAGACGTAACAGATTAAATGTTAGAGATTTAGGATATTTTCATTTCTATGGATTCCAATAAAAATCACACAGCAAGGAGGAGGCCATTTGCTCCATCATGCCTGTGCTCACTCTTAAGAGCTGTGCAATTAGTTCCACTCCCTGCTCTTCCTTCACAGCCCTGCAATTTTATGACCTTCAAGTATTTATCTAATTCACCTTTTGAAGGATTCCATTGAATCTGCTTCCACACCCTTTCAGGCTACACATTGCCAATCATAACAATGTGCTGCTTTAACTAATTCTCCTTATCTCCGTTCTGGATCCTATGCCAACCTATGTCCTTCTGCTATGGAAAGAGTTTCTCCTTATTTATTTTTTATCAAAACCCATCATAATTTTGAACGGCATGATTAAATCTTCCCTTAACTTGCTTTGCTACTATAAGTACAAGCCCTGCTTCTCCATCGTCTCCATGTAAGTAGAAATTAAAATAACAGTTTCTGTAAGATATGCGATGTCAGTTTTACACCCAGGTGACAAGGTGAAGATCTGCCTTGCTGGGGAAACCAATGAGTCAGGCCTAGGCCATTGGAACAGGAGGAGGCCATTCGGCCCCTCGAGTCTCTTTCACCATCCATTTAGATCATGGCTGGTCTGTGTCTTAACTCTGTCTACTCACATAGGTTACAAAGTGTTACAAAGCATTTGCAGCACAGAAAGAGGCCATTTGGTCCATCAGATCCATGTGGGTATTTATGCTTCACACATGCCTCCTTCCACCCCTCTTCAACTCACCTTACCAAGATATCCTATTCTTTTCTCAAATATTGAAGTTACACTTTCGCTTCCCAAGTGCAACTCACTTACGCAAATGGAGAACATGAGTGGTTCCAACGTTAGTCCCAGTGGAATAGCATTTCCTACCGTGCTGTTCATGGATAAATATGCACGATGCAATCCATTTGGATCAGGGGTGTAATGTTCTCTAAATTTGATTCACTAATCAAATATCACCCTCTTTTCCATTTTGAATATCTTCATACTCTTTTTGGTTTGAATATTGGTGAAAAGAGAGACATGTTGCTGATGCACTCATCAGGACAAACGCAAGAATGCCAAGTTTCAAACAATCACACCTCGACAACTCCTCAGCCAATCAGAGTCGACTTGCCAACCAATCAGCACCCTTTTCTCCTGTGGTATAAAATGTTGTGATTGTTTGAAATTTGGCATTCTTGTGTTTGCCCTGATCACAGAATCACAGAATTGTTACAGTGCAGAAGGAGGTCATTTGGCCCATTGTGTCTGCACCGGCTCTCCGAATGAGCATTATGACTCAGTGCCATTCCCCTGCCTTTTCCCTGTACCCCTGCACATTGTTTTTGTTCAAATAATCATCTAATGTCCTCTTGAATGCCTCGATTGAACCTGCCTCCAACACGCTTCCAGGCAGTGCATTCCAGACCCGAACCATTGGTTGTGGGAAAAAAAATTCTCACATCACATTTGCTTCTTTTACAATTCACTTTAAATCTGAGCCCTCTTGTTCTTGATCCTTTTACGAGCGGAAACAGCTTCTCCCCATCTACTCTGTCCAGCCCCCTCATGATTTTGAACATCTCTATCAAATCTCCTCTCACCCTTTTCTTCTCCAAGGAGAACAGTCCCAATCTTGCCAATCTGTCTTCAAAACTGAAGTTTCTCATCCCTGGAACTATTCTTGTAAACTTCTCCTGCACTGTCTCCAATGCGTTCACAGCCTTCCTGAAGTGTGGCACCCAGAACTGTACACAATGCTCTAGCTGAGTTCTCACTAGTGTTTATACAACTTCAGCATAATCTCTAGGATAAAGCAAAATACTGCAGATGCTGGAAATCTGAAACAAAAACAAAAAATGTTGGAAGAACTCAGCAGGTCTGACAGCATCTGTGGAGAGAAAGACAGAGGTAACATTTCCGTATGACTTTTCTTCGAAGAACTCGAAATGTTAACTCTGTCTTTCCCTCCACAGATGCTGTCAGACCTGCCGAGTTCTTCCAGCAATCTTTGTTTTTGTTTCAGCATAACCTTGTACTCTATGCCCCTATTAATAAAGCCCAGGACACTATGCTTTATTAACCGCTCTCTCCACCTGTCTTACCACCTTTAATGATTTATGCACATATACACCCAGGTCCCTCTGTACCCCTTAACTTATATTGTCTCGCCATGTCCTTCCTACCAAAATGAATCACCTCACACTTCTCCACATTGAACTTCATTTGCCATCTATCTGCCCACTCCACCAACTTGTCTATGTCCTTTTGAAGTTCTACACTGCCCTCCTCACAGTTTATAATGCATCTAAGTTTTGTATCATTCACAAACTTTGAAATTGTCCCCTGCACACTAAGATCTAGATAATTAATATATATCAGGGAAAGCAAGGGTCCCAATACTGATCCCTGGAGAACTCCACTACAAACCTTCCTCCAGCCTGAAAAATATCCATTAACCATTACTTGCTGTTTCCTAATACTCAGCCAATTTTGTATCCACTTTGCCACTGTCCCTTTTATTCGATGAGCTATAACTTCTCTCAAGTCTGTTGTGTGGCATTATATCGAATGCCTTTTGGAACTTCACATACACCACATCAACAGCATTACCCTCATCAACACTCTTTGTTACCTCTTCAAAAAACTCCAGTGAGTTAGTTAAACATGATTTTCCCTTAAAAAATCCATGCTGGCTCTTCCTAATCAACCCACATTTTTCCATGTGATCATGAATTCTATCATGAATAATTGTTTCCAGAAGCTTTCCCACCACTGAGCTTATCTTTACAGCCATCTTTGAACAAGGGTGTAATGTTTACAAACCTAGGGAAGGCTGAAAGATTATGGCCAGTGCCCCTGCAATTTTCACTCTCATTTCCTTCAGTATCCTTGGATGCATCTCAACTGGTCCCGGTGCCTTGTCAATCTTAAGTACAACAGTTTATCCAATACCTCCTCCTTATCAATTTTGAACCCTTATAGTGACAGAGTTTCCTCCTCTGTCACCGTGGCCTGGGTAGCATCTGCTTCCTTGGTAAAGACAGATGCAAAATATTCATTTAACACCTTGCCCTGCCCCCTGCCCCCATGTGGAAATCCCCTTTTTGGTCCCTAATCAATCCTGCTCCTCCATATGCCACCCTTTCACTTTTTATGTGCCTTTCTGTTGGTTGCCAGTCTTTTCTCATAATCCTTCTTTGCTTCTCTTGTTTCCTTCTTCACCTCTCCCCTGAACCTTTTGTGTTCCGCTTGGTTCTCAATAGTATTTTCTACCTGACACCTGTCGTAAGCACACTTTTTCTTCTTTATCTTAATTTCTATCTCCTTTTTCATCCAGGGAGTTCTGGATTTGTTTACCCCACCTTTCCCTTTTGAGGGAATATACCTTGACCGTGCCCAAACCATTTCCCCTTTGAAGGTGGCCCATTGTTCAGCTACTGTTTTTCCCACCAAGCCTTTGGTTCCAGTCTATCTGGCCCAGCTCCGTTCTTGCCCCATTGCAGTCGGCCTTCGCCCAGTTAATTATTCTTACCCTGGATTACACATTGCCCTTTTCTACCATCATTCCAAACCTTATGATACAATGATCACTGATTCCTAAATGTTCCCTCACTGACACTTGATCTGCTTGACCCACCTCATTTCCAAGAACCAGGTCTAGCAGTGCCTCCATTCTTGTTGGACTGGGCACACACTGCTGTAGGAAATTCTCCTGAACACACTCTAGGAACTCTTGCCCCTCTCAGCCCTTTACACTACCACTGCCCCAATGTTTAAAAATAAGGGGTCACCCATTTAATACAGAGATGAGGAGAAATTCTTTTCTCTGAGGGTCGTGAGTCTTTGGAACTCTCTTCCTCTAAAGGCAGTGGAAGCAGAGTCTTTGAATATTTTTAAGGCAGAGGTAGATAGGTTCTTGATCAACAAGGGGTTGAAAGGTTATCAGGGGTAGGCAGGAAGTCACACTCAGGCCAGCCATGATTTTATTGAATAGCGGAGCTGGCTTGAAGGGCTAAGTGGCCTACTCCTGCTCCTAGTTCATATGTTGTATGTTCATATGTACATTCATATGTTCATATATTCAAGTAATTAAAGTCCCCCATTATAACTACTCTATAATGTTTGTGCCTCTCTGTAGTTTCCCTGCAGATTTGTTCCTCTATATCCTTCCCACTAGTTGGTGGTCTATAGACTACACCGGGCAATATAATTGCACCATTTTTAGTTCCTGAGCTCTAGCCAAATCGATTCTGTCCTTGAACCCTCTGGGACATCCTCTTCCTCCAGCCCTGCAACGCTCTCCTTAAACAATTACAGCCACCCCTCCTTCTTCTCTCCCTGCCCTATCTTTCCTGAACACCTTGTACCCAGGAATATTTAACACCAAGTCCTGCCCTTCCTTGAGCCAGGTCTCTGTTATCGCCACAACATCATAATTAAACATAGCAACCTGCGCCTGTAACTCCTCAATCTTATTTACTATACTCCATGCATTCACATACATGCAGCATAACCCTGATTTAGACTTCATTACTTTCTCCCTTACTCCGACTTCGCCTAGTAACTTATTATTCTTTATTCTAGTGCTATCTGTCTCTCCTAGTATTTTGTGCACCCTGATATTACTCTGTAATATTCTCTCCTGGTTCCCACACCCCTGCCGAGTTAGTTTAAAGCCCTCCCAACAGCACCAGCAAAATGTCCCACAAGCAATTCAGTCCCGGCTCTGTTCAGGTGCAACCCATCCGGCTTGTACAGGTGCCATCTACCCCAGAGCCAGCCCTAGTGTCCCAGGAATCTAAAGCCCTCCATCTTGTACCATCTTTTCAGCCACACATTCATCTGCCTTATCCTCCTATTTCTGTGCTCACGTGCAAGTGAGTACAGAAATCCGGAGATTACTACTTTTGAGGTCCTGCTTGCTAATTTTCTACCTAGTTCCCTAAATTCTGTCTGCAGGACCACATCCCCTTTCCCACCTAAGTCATCGGTGCCAAAGTGGGCCACAACCTCTGGCTGTTCAGCCTCCGCCAGAAGAATGTCAGCAGCCTTTCGGTGACATCCTTGACCCTGGTACCGAGGAGGCAAAATAACATCATGGAGTCACGTCTACAGCCACAGAAATGCCTGTCTGTTCCCCCAATGAATCTCCTATCATTATAGCTCGTCTTTCTTCCTCCCCTCCTGTACAGCCGAGCCACTCGTAGCTCTGACTACACTGCTCTGAGGAACCAACAACTTCACCAGTATCCAAAATGGGAAATCGATTAGCGAGTGGGACCCCGGCGAACTCCTGCGCTACCTACCTGGTTCTCTTGGACTACTTGGCAGTCACTCATTCCCTTTCTGCCAACATGCTCCTAACCTGTGGTGTGACCACCTCTCTGAACATGCTATCCACATAGCTCTCAGCCTTGAGAATACACCACGGTGACTCCAGCCATCGCTCAAGCTCTGAATCTCAGCGCTCAATTTTCTGCAGCTGGTGACACCTCCTGCACATGTGGTCGTCTAGGTCACCAGTAGTTTATTTTTATTCATTCACGGGATGTGGTCTTCATTAGCTGGGCCAGCATTTATTGCCCATCCCTAGTTGTCCTTGAGAAGGTGGTGGTGAGCTGGCTTCTTGAACCGCTGCAGTCCATGTGGTGTAGGTACATCCACAGTGCTGTTAGGGAGGGAGTTCCAGGATTTTGACCCAGCGACAGTGAAGGAACGACGATATATTTCCAAGTCAGGATGGTGAGTGGCTTGGAGGGGAACTTCCAGGTGGTGGTGTTCCCGTCTATCTGCTGCCCTTGTCCTACTAGGTGGTAGTGGTCGTCGGTTTGGAAGGTGTTATTGAAGGAGCCTTGGTGAATTCCTGCAGTGCATCTTGTAGATGGTACACACTGCTGCCACTGTGCGTCGGTGGTGGAGGGAGTGAATGTTTGTGGATGTGGTGTCAATCAAGTGGACTGCTTTGTCCTGGACGGTGTAAAGCTTCTTCAGTGTTGTAGGAGCTGCACTCATCCAGGCAAGTGCGGAGTACTCCATCACACCCCTGACTTGTGCCTTGTAGCTGGTGGACAGGCTTTGAGGAGGCAGGAGGTGAGTTACTCGTCGCATGATACCTAGCCTCTGACCTGTTCTTGTAGCCACAGTATTTAATTGGCTAGTCCAGCTCAGTTTCTGGTCAATGGTAACCCCCAGGATATTGATAATGGGGGATTCAGTGAAGGTAATGCCATTGAACATCAAGGGGCGATGGCTGGATTGTCTCTTGTTGGAGATGGTCATTGCTTGACACTTGTGTGGCACGAATGTTACTTGCCACTTGTCAGCCCAAGCCTGGATATTGTCCAGGTCTTGCTGCATATGGACATGGACTGCTTCAGTATCTGAGGAGTTGCAAATGGTGCTGAACATTGTGCAATCATCAGCGAACATCCCCACTTCTGACCTTATGATGGAAGGAATGTCATTGATGAAGCAACTGAAGATGGTTAGGCTGAGGACACTGCACTGAGGAACTTCTGCAGTGATGTCCTTGAGCTGAGATGACTGACTTCCAACAACAGCAACAATCTTCCTTTGTGCTAGGTATAACTCCAACCAGCAGAGAGTTTTCCCCCTGATTCCCATTGACTCCAGTTTTTCTAGGGCTCCTTGTTGCCACACTCGGTCAAATACTGCCTCGGTGTCAAGGGCAGTCACTCTCACTCTCCACAACTTCCCACATATTACAGCACACACATTCCACACAACCGAGCTGCCCTACCATGTCTTAACTTTACTTCCTTTATATTAACTTTATTTTACTTTGCTTTACTTATATTACTTTACATTACTGGTCCTGGCTCCTCCTTATTCCTAGGGCAGAATTTTGCCCTTGATGGGCGGGTGGGCCTGACCGACTCGGCATCGGGTGGGCAGCCGATTGCCGCCGCCGAAATGGGCCCCGCCGCCATTTTAAGTGGGCGGGACAATTAAGGCCTGGCCAGCAGGCCACCCGACGGGAAGTGCTATGCACTTCCTGTGCTGGGGGGGGGGAGAAGGAGAGAGAGAGAGAGAGAGAGAGATTCCCCAACTGCGAGAGTGCGATCTTTCGAGCATGCGCGTGAAAGAGTGCACATCTCCCTGAGACTAAGTGCTGCCTCAGGGAGATCGCTGAAAGGCTGGCAAATATAAAAAATAGAACAATAAAAAATTCATTAACATGTCCCCCTCATGTGAAAATGTCACACCTATAGGACATGTTAATGCAATAAACAAAAACTTTATTAAACGTTTTTAAAACCGCTATCAAACCTCAACCCGCCATTGGATGAGGTTTGTAAAAAAATCACCTACCTGCCTGCCCGTTGGGCCTGTGCGCCGAGCCAAAGTTTGCACGGGCCCCTCAAAATCCTCGACGATTGGCAACTTAAAGGCCTTAACGAGGCCTTTAATTAAGGGCGGACGCGCGTCCCACTGCATAGCGTGCCCGCCGACCGAAATATCGCGATGCCGCGCGCTGACATCGGAACACTCGCGCGATGTCAGCGCGCGACGTTTTAAACACTGCCGTGCGGGCTCCACCACCCGCACGTCAGCCAGAAGATTCTGCCCCTAGTGTTTCTTACTCAAATCCAAGTAGCTGCTTCTTTAAAAATAACACGCTTTTCTAATTTACAGCCATTTAAAGACACTCTCTAACAACAGTTTCTTACCACCCAATGAGCCTACGGTTTTCCAGTGATGCCACCGTTTGGTTTTTTTTCAAGCTCAGCTCCGAAGGGGAGGTTTACATCCAGATCCGTTTCTGCTCAGCCTGTTCCTGACTTAGAAGAATTCCTTTGTATACCACACCTCTTTCCTCCGTGCACCGAATTCCCACATGAGCCTAATTCGCTACTCACTCCGGCATAGTCGCCTGTCTCTTCGTACACCCCTTACTGATGAGTGCAAGAGGAAAAGATTTGGAAACACATCTCTCTTTTCAGCAATTTTCTTTTTGGTCTTTTCTAACACCATGCCGACCAGATTAGTTTCCCAGTAAATATTGAGGAAAAATGATTATTTAATATTTCCGTCATTTTTCTGTCATTACCTGTGAGTTTTCATTTGGACCCCTTAGTGGCCCTACCCCTGCCTTAAGCCCCTTGCCTAGCAGATCTCTAACCACCTCAGTTTTGAAATTTTCAATTGACCTCCAGCCTCGACAGCTTTTTGCGGGAGAGAGTTCCAGATTTCCACTCCCCTTTGTGTGAGGCTGGACTGTGGAGAGGGAGGAGAAGATTTTACAACAGTTCGCAATAGTGCTTTCGATGGGGCTCCAACTTGAGATCTGGGCAGTTACTGTAAGCAGGGAAGTCTAACCAAGAGCAGGGACACATCAAAGGTGCTATATTGTCACCTGGATACAATAGCGGGAGTGTGTTACTTTGCCTGCCGAAGAGCTTTATTTCCCATTTAGAATCAGAATCCATGTTTTCCACTGTGGAAGTACTTTCTGGCTTTTTTTTTAAATGTGGTCCTGCACCTTGTGAAGTAAAGTAACATTTCTACAGCAATAGAGAAATAGCCTAAAACCTTTCAGTTTGCGCTGCAAGCAGCTTGGCGTTAAGAGAGACCAGTCACTTGATCGAATATTAAACAAGCTGTTCAACCCCATGGACTGAGGATCTTTTCCCTAGAAAGGGGAAAGCTGAGGAATGACCTGTCTTTATAATGATGAAAGGGTTTGATAGGTTAGACACACAGAGCAGGATTTTCACCTCGCCGGGAGGGCGCGGTGGGCGGGGCCTGCGAAACTGACCGCTGCCCGCGATCAGGCCCCGACCGCGATTTCACGCTGGCCAGCATGAATCGCGCGCTGCAATGCTCAGCGCTGCCGGGGCAGGGTGCGGAAGGAGGGAGAGCGCGGCGGGGTGCGCGCTCAGTGAAAGCTCCCTGAAGGCACGGAGCTGCCTCAGGGAGCTGAAGATTTTTAAAAACATAAATAAAGCATGTAGAAATGTTAAAAACGTGTGTCCCCTCGTGTGACCCTGCCGCATGAGCAGGGACATGTTATAAATGAGCTTTCACCATTTTAATTTTATTTTTAATTCCTGTTGGAAACCTCATCCCGCACGTGGTTGAGACTTCATAAAAAATCCAAAGGCCGCTTGGCCTTCTCGCCCGGCCACCAACTGAATGGTTGGACGAGCAACGAAAAATCTGATTTAATTAATTGATTAAGGGCCTCAATAGGCCTCCTAATTGTTGGCGGACACGCTGCTGCCTCTCGTACACGCCCGCCGACCGAAATATCGCAAGAGTGCGTGACGACGTGGGGACGCACATTGTTTTACTTTCGCTTGGGCTGGGCACGCACACACCCGACGAGAGAAAAATTCTGCCCACAGAAGATGTTTCAACCATGAGGGGTCCAGAACCAGGGGCCATCAATAGTCATCAATAAATCCAAGAAGCAATTCAAGAGAAACTTCCTTACCCATAGTGGAACTCACTACCCTAAGGAGATAAATAGAATCGGTGTATTTAAGGGGAAGCTGGATAAACACACAAAGGAGAAAGGAATAGAAGGATAAGTTGATAGAGGATGAGGAGGGGTGAGAGGGGACTCAAGTGGACCATAAACACCAGCATGGACTGTTTGGGCCGAGTGGCCTATTTCTGTGAAGTACAATTCGCTATATTTGTTACATTCTTTCTATCCCAAGTTGTGACAATCCTCATTTGAGGTTTTCAGAAAATCCATAGCCTTTTATCCCCCCTTTGAAAATGCTGTATATCACAAACACCGAGGTCAGCAGGGCACAAAATTAAACACTTGCAGCGCAATTCATGAACAGAAAAGCCATTCCTTCGCCCAGCACACGGGTGCCGTTTACTCTCCTGGCACTGACTGACAAACTCAGGTGAGTTGTGCGACTGCAAACCCACTCCGGAAATTCCTAGGAAATAAATTATTGCTTTGTACACAAGCAGCAATCCCACTGTCACTCGATAAGGGTTGTATGACAAGGATAATCTCTCCTTACAGGAGTGCGGAGTACGCAAGCCGATTAATTTCTTAACCGATTAATTAACAAATCATCTCCATTCTGATCGGAATAATGGTGTCACTCCCTGCTGTACTGAAGCTAAATAACTTCTGTTGATCTGTTGCGAAGGCCTGAACTGGTACAGGAACCGAGTATAATGAGGCTTCCCTCCTCCACAGAGCTTTGCTCCATGTTATTCCTGTGTCAGGTGAATGTACACTATAACTACAGGATGGGAACTGATGGAAGTCACGTAAATACAGCCCTAAATGTCATGCTTGTAGGGTGTGGGGGGGAAAGAGAAAGCAAAGCTCTCGCGGATAATTCCCAGAACAAAGTCATATGTCATCTGAGTCTCATTGCATTGCAATTCAATAAAATCCAATAATCACGCAAAAGCGCTTCCTAACTGGCACCAGAAACACTCATTCAATCTCAAACAAAACAGGATGTGGTAAGATTATTCACCAGGGAGTCGCAAGGGTAGATGTTTCGACTGGATCGACTAAGAACAAGCTTACTATTCTGATTTATGCAGGATAGTCTTATGTTCTTTTAATGCTATTTGATGGTGCATGGTCTTTTCAACAGCATCTGTATTTGCTCTGTCAGTGACATTTGTCATTTTTTCCCCTCTTGCTTATTGCAATGAGACCGTTACTTGAGAGATCAGTGCCTGATCTGGACGAGCCCTGCTCTCCGGGTTAATAATCAGAACAAAAGTTGAGCTTGCTTGTGTAATATTTGTTGTTTGTTATTTGACATTAGTCAGCTTTCTTTAGGTCTGTTAAAACTCAATTAATATCAAAATATCACAGAATATTCGCAAAGTATTGGGCCCTTTGAGATTCAGATCATTGAGTTATGGGATCAAATAGCACATAAGGGGAGGTGTTGGTGGCATAGCGGTATCGTCACTGGACTAATAATCCAGGCGACCCAGGGTAATGCTCTGGGGACCTGGGTTTGAATCCCACCAGGGCAGATGGTGGAATTTGAATTCAATAAAAGTTGGCTGATAACCATAAAACCCTTGTCATAAAAAACCCACCTGGTTCACTAATGTCCTTTAGGGAAGGAAATCTGCCATCTTTACCTGGACTGGCCTACATGTGACTCCAGACCTACGGCAATGTGGTTGATTCTTAAAATGTCCTCTAAATAAGGGCAATTAAGGATGGGCAATAAATGCTAGCCACATCTCATGAATGAATGAATAATAATTTTAAAAGAGGCAATTCAGTCCATTGTACTTGTGCTGGCTCTTTGAAAGAGCAAATCCATTAGTCCCACTCCCCTGCTCCTTCCCTACAGTCCTGAAAGTTTTCCCTCTTCAGGTATTTATCCACTTCCCTTTTGAAAGTTACTATTGAATCTGCTTCCACTGCCCTTTCAGGCAGCGCACTCCAGATCACAACAATTCACTGTGCAAAACAATTTTCCTCACTCCCCCTCTGGTTCTTTTGCAAATTGCCTTCATTATGTCCCTCTGGTTACCACCCCCTCCTGCCACTGGAAACAGTTTCTCCTTATTTACTTCACCAAAAACCCTTTATAATTTTGAACGCCTCCACCAAATCCCCCG
Source organism: Cetorhinus maximus (assembly GCF_964194155.1). NCBI lineage: Eukaryota > Metazoa > Chordata > Chondrichthyes > Lamniformes > Cetorhinidae > Cetorhinus > Cetorhinus maximus. Next base: position 179,193,416 of record NC_135880.1, read on the forward strand.
ATATCCTTCTCTGCTCCAAGAACAACAACTAAGCTTCTCTTGTTTCTCCACACAACTGTTGTCCCTCATTGAGGAGATTGCGAGATTACATAAAGCCTTATGACAGTTGTCCTTTGGCATTTTCTTGTGGTTTTGATACTCACAGTGTGGTTCTGTTATGAGCAAATATTTCTTGAGAAGTGTTTATCTCGCTGCTTAGTTACAGATGTCAACAATATTACTTCCCTGCGGATCTGAGATGGGTCCTTCCTCTAATTTACATGTGTTCTTTTATATGCAATGTCACATTCCTATTTGTGTTCAGAAATCTTTCTGGGTTGTTCCCCACCAAGGCAGCTCAGTGCCTCTTCCAACTTTCAATGACACCATGCATAATGGATTTATAAAGCCTGAAAACTGTTGTCACCCACCACAAGTTTATCGAGAACTGAGGCAGTTTATTTTGATTTCATGCTAAAGCAATATTGAGCTAGGAGGCTTTGCTGCCAGACATTCCAATTGGTATTGGACTTAATCTAAGTCAACTTTCCTTGAATGTCTAAATAGATGGTGCCTCAAAGTTGTAAAATGTTACTAGTACAAGGACAAATGGCATTTTAACTATTGGGATGATGTTGTTACTTACATACCCACCTAGAAATTTAATGCACAGGAGATGATCAACAGGCCTATGAAACCTGGCCCACATTCAAATTTGGCTAGGGCATCATGACTAGACTCTCAGCACCGCCACCAACCAGCAACACCTACCCACTCCTCCCCCTCCTCGGTAACCCCTCGCTCACCACCCAGTCATGCAATCTTCAGGTTGAGGCAAAGAAAAACACAAGGGAAAACCAGGGACAATAGAAATCACGGAATTGTTACAGCACAGAAAGAGACCATTTAGTCCGCCATGTTTGCGGCGGCTCTCCGAATGAGCGATTCACCTGGTGCCGCTCCCCCACCTTCTCCCCATAATCCTGCACATTCTTCCTTTTCAGATAAGAACCAATTCCCTCCTGAATGCCTCGATTGACCCTGCCTCCAGCACACTCTCAGGCAGCGCATTCCAGCGCATTCCTAGCCACTCGCTGTGTCTTTTGCCAATTACTTTAAGTCTGTGCCCACTGGTCCACTGATCCCGCCACCAATGGGAACAGTTTCTCTGTCCAGACCCCTTCAAGGTCAAATCTCTCAACCTTCTCTTCTCTGAGGAAAACATTTCCAACTTCTCCAATCTATCCACGTAACTGAAGTTCCTCATCTCATGAACCATTCCTAATGAATTTGTTCTGCACTCTCTCTCTGATGCCTTCACATCTTTAATGAGGAGAAAAGATACACAGGAAAACCCCTCTTTAACCCATTCAGGCAATCAAAACTATTCCAGGAGATTGCGTGGACTAAGTGTTCTCTACCTTCCACATAATGTGATCTCCACCCCAGTCAGGAGCTGGTCTATCTTCCTTTTGCAAACAGAGTGTCAGCACCCACTGCACAGCTCAATAATTGTCCCCTATATTTCATTACCCATACATTCACAGTGGGAGGAGGAGCGTTCCAAAGGGAGCACGATTTTGACGCCAATGCTGCAACGTTGCTGCCAAGATTCTCTGCCCTGTGGCCTCTGTACCCACTGAGGGAACAGGATAGTGGAAAGACCCTATCATGTGCCCTTTCCCTACCATGGTACAAGCCAATAGGATTGTGGTCCAGCTTTTAAACATTTGCAAGGTTGGTACCAAATGGAAGCTTTTTTTCAACGTGAAGTTGCACTTTCCTTAATTATTTATTTACTTCATACTTTTAAGATTGGACAATAGTACAAAATGAAAAAGCATACTGAAACCCAAGCACATTAATGGAATTTGAACCCATGCCTCAAGAACCTGGGTCATTCACCCAGCACACATTACCACTACGCCACAAGCACTCCTAAAGACAATTGAAGTAAATTTTTGTTTTAGCCAATCTAAAATGGTGGAATGATAGAAAACATACCATATTCATTGTCCCAAGTGTGATCAGTAGGTAGGCTTGTTGGTGAATCTCGGACTGACCCTCCACCAACCAGCCAGTTCAGGTTTGGATTCCACCTATTGTTATAGCCACAGAGGTGGTTTTCTTCGAAGGTACACACTGTAATTGGAAAGACTCTCAGTGAAAAGCGAATCATAATGTTGTACACAGAGCACGACCAGGAATAAAATCAAACTCTAAAGTTTAGAGCTGGAAATTGAACACATCTGCCTTTGTTTTTCAGACACAGAATGGATGCAAAAAGCCCCAACATTCTGTCTGTGGGCATCCAAATTGTATCCAACTTGGGTCAGGAGTAAGGGTCACCAACCCTCCAGGGTTACCCTGGAGTCTCTAGAACATTGCTCTGAGGAACACCCCATCAGAAAAATCATCAGGGCACTAGAAATAATTGGGATTTTTTTTACATTTATTGGTATTGGGGGAAGGTGGGCTTTTCTGACTGGGTAGGGTGGTTGGAGATGGGAGGTCATTTGCAGAATGCTCCAGGAAAGCATCCAACCACAGCTGGTAACCTGGGAGACTGCAGAAACATGATTATAATTGGAAATCTGAAATCAGTCACTGAATATGTTCAAGATCCAGATCAAAAGGTCTTTGCACTCTGAGGGGGTCAAGGCATATGGGGAACAGGGGGAAAGTGGAGCTGGGGTAGGAGATCAGCCATGATCTTACTGAATAGCAGAGCAGGCTGGAGAGGCTGAATGGTCTACTCCTCCTCCTATCTCTTACAGTATCCAACTAATTACATTTGAAACTGTCCACTGAAGGATGGACAGTTTTGTTTAACAACTGAGAAACTTCCTGGTCCCCTAATCTTAAGATTGAATCATCACTTTCAATAATGGCTCTAAACATTCAACCAGGAACAGAACAGTTCATCATTCTTACACTTATTTTTACTGATATATTAATTAAACAAACTCACCAATGCAATAGCCAGGAGTGATGTTGATTTCAAAAACTGCAATGCTAGCCTTTGGGTCCGGACTGACTACACCTTCTAGAATGATCTGTGAAAAAGTAGAAGAAGCATGAATGTAAAACATTTGTAAATAATGATTTCTGTTTCTTACAGAACATTTCTTTTATTCATTCAGAGGATGTGGCCTTCATTGGCTGGGCCAGCATTTATTGCCCATCCCAAGGTGGTGGTGAGCTGCCTTCTTGAATCGCTGCAGTCCATGTGGTGTAGGTACACCCACTGTGCTGTTAGGGAGGGAGTTCCAGGATTTTGACCCAGCGACAGTGAAGGAACAACGATATATTTCCAAGTCAGGACAGTGAGTGACTTGAAGGGGAACTTCCAGGTGGTGGTGTTCCCATGTGTCTGCTGCCCTTGTCCTTCTAGATGGTAGCGGTCGTGGGTTTGGAAGGTGCTGTCTAAGGAGCCCTGGTGAATTGGTGCAGTGCATCTTGTAGATGGTACACACTGTTGCCATTGTGTGTCGGTGGTGGAGGGAGTGAATGTTTGGGGATGTGGTGCCAATCCAGTGGGCTGCTTTGTCCTGGATGGTGTCGAGCTTCTTGAGTGTTGCAGGAGCTGTACTCATCCAGGCAAATGCGGAGTATTCCATCACACTCCTGACTTGTGCCTTGTAGATGGTGGACAGGTTTTGGGGAGTTAGGAGATGAAATACTCACCGCAGGATTCCCAGCCTCTGACCAGCTCTTGTAGCCACAGTATTAAAATGGCTAGTCCAGTTCAGTTTCTGGTCAATGGTATCCCCCAGGATGTTGATCATGGGGGTTCAGCGATGGTAATGCCTTTGAATGTCAAGGGGTGATGGTCAGATTCTCTCTTCTTGGAAATGGTCATTGCCTGGCTCTTGTGTGGTGAGAAAGTTACTTGCCAATTGTCAGCCCAAGCCTGGATATTGTCCAGGTCTTGCTACATTTAGACATGGATTGCTTCAGTACCTGAGGAGTCACGAATGGTGCTGAACATTGTGCAATCATCAGCGGAGTGACCACTGCACAGTCCTTGTGGAGATGAAGTCGCATCTTGGCCTGGCATATCCCCCACTCTACCACTGCCATCAAGCCAGGGGATCAACCCTGGTTCAATGAAGAGTGCAGGAGGACATGCCAGAAGCAGCATCAGGCATACCTAAAAAATGAGGTGTCAACCTGGTGAAGCTGCAATACAGGACTATTTGCGTGCCAAACAGCATAAGCAGCAAGTGATAGACAGAGCTAAGCGATCCACAACCAATGGATCAGATCTAAGCTCTGCAGTCCTGCCACATCCAGTCATGAGGTCCCCAGCATCACAGATGCCAGTCTTCAGCCAATTTGATTCATTCAACATGGTATCAAGAAACGGCTGAAGGCGCTGGATACTGCAAAGGCTATGGTCCCTGACAATATACCAGCAATAGTACTGAAGACTTGTGCTCCAGAACTTGCCACATCCCTAGCCAAGCTGTTCCAGTACAGCCACATTGGCATCTACCCGGCATGTGGAAAATTGCCCAGGTATGTCCTATACACAAAAAGCAGCACAAATCCAACCCGGAAATTACCGCCTCATCAGTCTACTCTCGAATATCAGTAAAGGAATGGAAAGGATCATGAACAGTGCTGTCAAGCAGCACTTGCTTAGAAATAACCTGCTCACTGATGCCCAGTTTGGGTTCCGCCAGGGCCACCCAGTTCCTGACCTCATTACAGCCTTGGTTCAAACATGGACAAAAGAGCTGAACTCCCAAGGTGAGGTAACAGTGACTGCCCTTGACATCAAGGCAGCATTTGACTGAGTGTGGCATCAAGGAGCCCTAGCAAAACTGGAGTCAATGGGAATCAGGGGAAAACTCTCCACTGGTTGGGGTCACACCTAGCACAAAGGAAGATGGTTGTGGTTGTTGGAGGTCAGTCACCTCAGCTCCAGGACATCACTGCAGGAATTCCTCAGGGTAGTGTCCTCAGCCCAACCATCTTCAGCTGCTTCATCTATGACCTTCCTTCCATCATAAGGTCAGAAGTGGGGATGTTCACGACTCCTCAGATACTGAAGTAGTCCATGTCCAAATGTGGCAAGACCTGGACAATATCCAGGCTTGGGCTGATGGTGGAAAGCAACATTCTCGCCACAGAAGTGTCAGGCAATGACCATCTCCAACAAGAGAGAATCTGACCATCGCCCCTTGATGTTCAATGGCATTACCATCAGTGAATCCCCCATGATCAACATCATGGGGGTTGCCATTGACCAGAAACTGAACTGCACTAGCCATATAAATACTGTGGCGACAAGAGCAGGTCAGAGACTGGGAATCCTGCGGCGAGTAACTCACCTCCTGACTCCCCAAAACCTGTCCACCATCTATAAGGCACAAGTCAGGAGTGTGATGGAATACTCCCCACTTGCCTGGATGAGTGCAACTCCCACAACAGTCAAGAAGTTTGACACCGTCCAGGACAAAGCAGACTGCTTGATTGGCACCACATCCACAAACATTCACTCCCTCCACCATGTGGAGTGAATTGAAATGGCTGAAGACTGGCATCTGTGATGCTGGGGACCTCCACAGGAGGCCGAGATGGATCATCCACTCGGCACTTCTGGCTGCAGATTGTAGCAAATGCTTCAGCCTTATCCTTATCTGATGCACAGGGCTCCTCCATTGTTGAGGGTGGGGATATTTGTGGAGCCTCCTCCTCCAGTCAGTTGTTTAATTGTCCACCACCATTCACCACTGGATGTGGCATGACTGCAGAGCTTAGATCTGATCCTTTGGTTGTGGGATCGCTTAGCTCTGTCTGTCACTTGCTGCTTATGCTGTTTGGCATGCAAATAGTCCTGTCTTGCAGCTTCACCAGGTTGACACCTCATTTTTAGGTATGCCTAGGGGCATGCCCTCCTGCACTCTTTCATTGAACCAGGATTGATTTCCAGGCTTGATGGCAATGGTAGAGTGGGGGATACGCCGGGCCAAGACGGGACTTTGTCTCCACAAGGACTGTGCACTGGTCACTCCTACAGATACTGTCATGGACAGATGCATCTGCGGCAGGCAGGTTGGTGATGATGAGGTCAAGAATGTTTTTCCCTCTTTTTGGTTCCCTCACCACCTGCCACAGACCCAGTCTAGAAGCTATGTCCTTTAGGGCTTGGCCAGCAGTGGTTCTGCCGAGCTACTCTTGGTGATGGACATTGAAGACCCCACCCAGAGTCTCTTGCCACTCTCAGTACTTCCTCAAAATGGTGTTCAACATGGAGGAGCGCTGATTCATCAGCTGAGGTGGGGACGGTATGTGGTAATCAGCAGGAGGCTTCCTTCCATGTTTGATCTGATGTTATGGGACTTCATGGGGTCCGAAGCTGATGTTGAGGACTCCAAGTGCAACTCCCTCCTGGCTGTAAACCAGTATGTCACCTGGGCCTGTCCTGCCAGTGGGACAGGACATACCCAGGAATAGTGATGGTGTGCCTGGGCCATTGTCTGTAAGGTATGATTCCATGAGGATGACTATGTCACGTTGTTGCTTGACTAGTCTGTGAGACAGCTCTCCCAATTTTGGCACTAGCACTCAGATGTTAGTAAGGAGGACTTTGGGATTGACAGGGCTGAGTTTGAGGTTGTCGTTTCCAGTGCCTAGGTCGATGTTGGGTGATACGGCCGATTTCATTCCTCTTTTGTGACTTTGTAGCAGTTTGATACAACTGAGTGACTTGCTCAGCCATTTCAGAGGGCATGTAAGAGTCAACCACATTGCTGTGAGTCACATGTAGGCCAGACCAGGTAAGGATGGTAGATTTCCTTCCCTAAAGGGCATTAATGAACCAGATGGGTTTTTACAGCAACCAACAAAGGTTTCATCGGCCAGAATTTTCTCGTTGGCGCGTGGAGCCCACCCCCACAAGCCAACGCATAAAATGACGCGCGGTGACGTCGGGCGAGTGTCCTGACATCACCGCGGACCATCGTGATATTTAAGTGGGCGGACACACAATGTTCTCCGATGTGCACCCGCCATTAATTCGTCACCCAGTTAAGGCCCTTGAGGCAGCAATTCTCTGCAATTTTTCAGGGCCCGTGTGATCTTCAGGACGTCACATTGGTACAACGGGCAGACGGGTAGGAGACATTTGTACAAACCTCATCCACGGGCGGGATAAGAGGGGTGAGTGGGGTCGCAAGTGGTATCTGTTAGATATTTAATTGTGAAAGTTACTGACACTTGCCTGTGTGAGCAGGAATACTTTAGAACTCTTCACAGCTGCTTGGACAGGAGTAAAAGCCTTCAGGTCAGGACTCTATAGTAAAGATCATTTATGGGGCCTGCAGCTTTCAGGAAGCCTTCCCTTAGCCTGGGAATGGGAGTTGTGCTGTTCACTGGAGGCACCTCTTCTGAGGAGGAAGGAAGGGCCAGAAGGGGGAGGAGACCAGGAGTCCACATTCAGCCTCCAGAGGGTCACCTTTGGGAGGAGAGGCGTAGGCACAAGGGGCACAGGACCAAGAGATAGACCAAGGCGGAAGGGGCCGCAGAAGACGCCACTATCCTGCTGCCAGGGTTTACACGCAATGAAGCAGCTACCTCGATATGTCTGAGGTGCAATGCTGAAGGAGGTTCTGTCTCTCAAGGGAGACAGTCAACTATATCTGTCAGATGATAGGCCCTGAGATCAGCTCTGACTGTGTGGGTGGACACCCCATGCCACTGGCGCTGAAGGTCACGGCTGCCCTCAACTTCTATGCCTCCTGCTCTTTTCCAGGGCTCTGCGGTATCTCCCAATCAGCTCTCCACACTTATGTCAAGCAAGTGACAGACGCTTTGTTCAGGCATGCATTGACCTTCATCCACTGCCGCTGGGACGAGGCCAGACAAACAGAGCGAGCCAGAGGCTTCGCGGCCATTGCTGGCTTCCCCCGTGTCCAGGGTACAATAGACTGTACACATGTGGCCATCAAGGCGCCAGCAGGTGAGCCCAGTGCCTTTGTCAACAGGAAGGGCTTCCACTCCATGAACGTGCAGATAGTGTGTGACCACAAGATGCTAATTCTGCAAGTCTGTGCAAGGTACCCAGGCAGCTCCCACAACGCTTACATCCTCAGACACTCCCAGATGCTGAGGCTCTTCAATGCTCCAGCCCGGCTGGATGGATGGCTGCTGGGTGACAAGGGCTATCCCCTCAGAAGGTGGCTCATGATGCCTCTCCACCATCCAAAGAACAGAAGCTGAGCAGCGGTACAATAGGAGCCACGGCACCACAAGGGCTGTGGTGGAGACAACCATTGGTCTTATCAAGATGCACTTCCAATGCCTGGACTGTTCAGAGGGTGCACTCCAATAAGCCTCAGATTGTGTGTCGCTGATAGTGGTTGCATGCTGTGCTCTCCACAATCTGGTGCTGGAAAGGGGCGACGCAGTGGACGAGGAAGGCATGGATGCAATTGCTCCAGATGCACACGATGAGTCCAGCAGTGAGTCGGAGGATGAGCACGCACAGGAGAACGCTGAGGGGGTAGATGCTGACCCAGGCATACTCCAGGGAGGCAGGGACACCCGGGAGGCTTTAACCCAACAAACCTGCAGCTGGCCCAACACAGATGGACCTCCAACACAGCCAAAGTGGGACATTGCAGGACTCCAGTGCTTCGTCACCCAGCAGCTGCCACAGACTCATACAAAGAAGCCAGGGCTGACCCCCCCATTGCTGCCTCCATCACATTTGGCAGCGCACAGTCTAACCTTGTATAGCAAGGAGGCACAAGCAGGTGGAATGCAAAGACCAGCAGATGGATTGGTGCCCCACCACCTGGACGTTCCCCTCCCAGCATGTAAGCACCCTGACTCTGGCAGGCTTCACAGTTCGGGCACTGTGCCTATGTGCAGACCCTTGAGTTTGCCCCAGAATCTATGCTCTGGGTGTCAGTGACACACATGCTGTGGGTGCAGAACCCATCTCAGCACTACCCTCTCAGGGTGAACTGAGCATGGGCAATATCTGCTGGTCCACCCAGCGAGGGAAACATGCTGTGAAGGATTCAATGCTGTAACTGCACTCAGAGTTGTAACAGAAGGGGGCCCTTGGGGGGAAAGGCTGACGGCTGCATTAAGTGACCTCTGCCAACATGGTACTCACCTTTCCGCGTGCAGGTTGTCACACTGGGCCCACGTGCATCGCACCACATCATGGGAGCTCACTGTCTCAGCCACCTCCTCCTCAGTCACGTTTGGTCAGGTCCGGGGGGCCTCTGCCTCCCGTCCCTCGGAAACAGGACCTCCCACCGCGCTGCCACCTCCTCCAGGAGGGCAGCTGGGCACTCATCCGAAAACCGAGGGGCACACTGCCCTGCTGCCCTACCCTCCGGCTTGGCCTGCTCCGCTGCCCTGAAGCCCTCTGGTGAGCCCTTCTACTTGCTATTGTGAGCAGCCTTTGCCAAGGCTGCCAGCTCTTCATTTAAACAGGCCACCGGGTCGCCATTGGGCCCACCCGCTCCAGCTATCCTCAGGCTTTAATTGGCCTGCCCACCCGTGTGAAATGGTGGTGGGGGCCTGATCAGGTCCACACCCACCCACCCACCATGGGGAAAATTCGCCCCCCTAGTCATCATTCGACTTCAAATTGTTATTGAATTCAAATTCTATCATCTGCTGTGCCGGGATTTGAACCCAGGTTTCCAAAGCATTATCCTGGGTTTCTGGATTCTTAGTCTAGCGACAATACCACTACACCATCGCCTCCCCATACTGCATTGTTACAAACAGAGTAAATATTTTTAATTTTGCAAACTGATTCTCAGCTGATGTTACAATAGAATGAAGTTGCTGTACTTGTCAGGTAACTATTTGCGCCCAATTTCTCCCTCGTCTCTCTCCCTCTCTTGAAGACATCACACCTTATTGTCCTTTCTGAGTGTTGTGTGGGTACTCGAAAGGGACAGCACATGGGCAGAAAACAGAGTGGCACAAATATACCCTTTCTTACACATGTCAGTTTTGGGTCAGTGGGTTGTACTCTTGCCTTTGAGTCAAAAGGTTGTGTCTTCAAGACCCATTTAAGAGCAAGATCTAGGGTTGGGCACTCCAGTGAAGTATTGAAGGGGTACTGCACTGTTGAAGGTGTTAACTTTCAAATGAAATGTTGTGTTGAGGCCCTGTCTACCCTCTCAGGCGGATGTAAAAGTTCCCATGATATTATTTCAAAGAAGAGCAAAGAGTTCTTCCCTGGTGTCCTAGCTTAATTTTATCTTTTCACTGTGTCTCTTGCCAATGCAAGATGGCCGCCGATACCCATCTGCGCATGTGCAGAAATCCAATGACATCCCCACACATATGCCATCCTCCTCCTCCTCACCCCCATCCTCCCCTCTTCCTCCTCACCTCCGTCCTCCCCACCCCCATCCTCCCCTCTTCTTCCTCACCCCTATCCTCCCCTCTTTCTCCTCATCTCATCCCCTCCCCATCCCATTCCCTCCTCCTCCCCATTCTATTCCTCCTCCTCCTCACCCCTATTCCTCCTCATCCCCATCCCCCCTCCTCCTCTCACTCCTATCCCCCTCCTTCCCTCACCCCCATCCCCCTCCTCCTCTCGCACCACCCCCTCCCCCCCCCACACCCCCAACCACCTCCACCATCCCCCTACTCGCTCAATGTCATCCACCTCCTCACCCTCAAAGTACCTGCTCTGTAAGCGGGCATCTTAAGTGGAAAATTGGAGGAGAGACAGGAGAAGTGTGGGTTGTTCTCCTTTGAGAAGAGAAGATTGGATAGAGCTGTTCAAAGTGATTTTGATAGAGTAAATAAGGAGAAACTTTTCCATTGGCAGCAAGATCAGTAGCCAGAGGGCACAGATTTAGGTAATTGGCAGAAGAGCCAGTGGTGACATGAGGAAACATTTATTTTACACAGTGAGTGATGGTGATCTGGAATGTGCTGCCTGAAAGGGCTGTGAAAGCAGATTCAATAGTAACTTTCAAAAGGAAATTGGATAAATACTTGAATAGTAAAAACTTCCAGGATAGGAGATAAGGAGGAAATGGGACTAACTGGATAGATCTACCAAAGGAGCAGTACAGGCACAATGGCCGTGTTGTATTATTCTATGATTTCAGCAATGCTCACAGGCCTCATAAGTGATGGGCTGCAGCTGCATATTGGTCCTCTGGAATTGGGGCCTTCTGAGTTTTAATCTCCACCAGCCAGAGGGTCCTTATTATTACAAACGCTCGGGAATATGAGCGGGTTCACAATACTGAAGACCGACGCTCACCCAGATATTTCTATCCTCCCCTCAGGGCTTCCGCAGACCAACTGGTTGGCGAGTGTTCTCTGGCCATCTGAACAGAGTGCCCGATTGCACCGGACAACCTGGCACTAGGACTCTCAGGGATTGTGGACAACAGGAAAGTGGGGCAGGAGTCTACACTCGGCCTCTTCAGACCTCGTTACCATGACAACACAGGCCCTGCAACTACTACAGGAACAGAGGGAGGTGTCAGCTGTGGCTCAGTTCATAGCACTCTCACTTTGAATCAGAAGGTTGTGGGTTCATGTCCCACTCCCGGAAACCAAGAACTCTGAATGTACTCGAAAGAGTTACAATCTGTGACTGTTGATAACTCGAAAGAGTTACTACAGGAACAGGTCCAGTGAGGGAAACTGCTAGAAGATCCCAGAGCATCTGTGGTTGGGTGGGGGTTTGGGATGGGGGGAGAGGGGGGCGGGGCTCAGGAGGGGTGATGGAGGGGAGGGAAATGCTTGATATCGCAAGTGCAGGGCAAAGAAAAAAAAAATCTAAATGACTAATCCTTGTTGGTGTGTAGTTCCAGGACTCCTGTTTCGTGGATATGATAACATAGTGCTCATGTTACTGGACTGGTAATCTAGAGGCCTGGGCTAATGAGCTGGAAATGCGAGTTCCTCATCCCACCACGGTTGTTGGGAGACTGAATTCAGTTAATGAAGTAAATCTGGAATAAAAAGCTACTACCAGTAATGGTGACCATAATTAGATTGTTGTAAAAACCCATCTGGTTCATTAATGTCCTTTCGGGAAGGAAATCTGCCATCCTCACCCGGTCTGGCCTACACGTGACTCCAGAGGCACTTCAATATTGCCTGGCGAGCCACTAACACAGCTCAGCACCACCTGCTCAAGGAATATGCTGTAAATACTGACCTCTCCAGTGATGCACACACATCCCTTGAATGTAGAAAGAGGGGGTTCCTGGTACCTCCATCACATGATCACGCATGAGCCAACCCAGCCAGTTACTTGACTACTTGGCTAATTCTCTCCTCAACTGACATGCTGCTACTCCATCTAACATTTCCTCTCTTTAGCCCAGGAGTCTTGAAGACCTAAGCACTGTTTACTGCCGAGACCAGGTAATTCAGCCCAGATTAAGGGTCAAAGTCGGAGTCTCTAGTTCTGTGGCTCGACTTAGCTCTGGACCATTAACCTTTAGCCATTGGAATAGCACGTCAAATTCTGATATTTTTCATAATTTCAAACTCTCACTGAGTTAGAAAACCACTGGTTGTATTTTTAGAGGCAACAGATGTCAAATAATTACAGGACATGGAAAATGAAGAGGGAGGAACACAGTATATTATCTCGGGCCAACATGCCCTCTCTGAGCCGCAGAGAAACTTTTGAAAGTTAAAGTCAACCGCTGTTTTGAATGTAGGTGAAGGCAGTCCCTGTTTTCTCGGCCGCAGTTTGTTTGCAGTGTTGGCATGAATTTCTGAGGGAGCTTAAGCGTGCGTAGCAATCCCAATGAGAATGGGCAGCATCTGTTCGACCACGCATTGTGCGATCTTAGAAGATCTGCAACATGACGATGGGACTCTGTACCCATTCCAACGGAACCCCTTCGAATAGAGAAGGTTAAGGGGAGATTTGATAGAGGCATTCAAAATTACAGAGAAACTGTTTTCCAGTGGCAGGAGGGTCGGTAACCAGATTTAAGTGAATTGGCAAAAGTTCCAGAGGCAGGGGGGAGTAGGAAGAATTTTTTTTATTTTGTGCAGAGTTGTTGTGATCTGGAATGCGCTGCCTGAAAGGGCGGTGGAAGCAAATTCAATAGCAGCTTTCAAAAGAGAGTTGGATAAATACTTGAAAGAGAAACAAATTGGATGGCTGTGGGGAAAGAGCAGGGGGATTGTGGGACTAATTGGATAGCTCTTTCAAAGAGATGGCATAGGCGCAATGGGCTGAATGGCCTCCTCCTGTGCCCTATCATTCTTTGGTTCTAAGAGATCAGGAAATTGGTGCAAAGAAAACTCAAAAAATCCTACAAAAAGGATCAGCCAGAGCTATGGAACTTTAACAGAATATTGGGATAGGGTAGATGGTATATAATTGTATATTGTCTGCAGAAGTCATGGGTTTGATTGGAGGTATGGTAGCATAGTTGTCACATTACATAAGAACATAAGAATATAAGAACTAGGAGCAGGAGAAGGCAATTCAGCCCCTCGAGCCTGCCCCGCCATTCAATACGATCATGGCTGCTCTCATTTCGGCCTCAACTCCAATTTCCCGCCCTCTCCCCATAACTTTTCAACCCATTACTAATTAAAAATCTGTCCATCTCCTCCTTAAATTTATTCAGTGTCCTGGCATCCATTGCACTCTGAGGTAGTGAATTCCACAGATTCACGACCCTTTGAGAAAAGTAATTCCTCCTCATCTCTAATTTAAATCTACCATCCCTTAGCCTAAAACTATGGCCCCTCATTCTAGAATGCCCCACAAAGGGAAACATCTGCTCCACGTCTACTTTGTCTATCCCCTTTAGCATCTTATATACCTCAATTAGATCTCCTCTCATCCTTTTAAACTCTAGCAAGTACAGGCCTAAACTGCTCAACCTCTCCTCATAAGACAAGCCCTGCATCTCTGGAGTCAATCTAGTGAACCTCCTCTGAACCGCCTCCAATGCAACCACATCCTTCCTCAAGTAAGGCGACCAAAACTGTGCACAGTACTCCAGGTGTGGTCTCACCAATGCCTTGTACAGTTGCAACAACACTTCTCTATTTTTATACTCTTCCTTTAGCAATAAATGCCAAAATTCTATTTGCCTTCCTTATTACCTGCTATACCTGCATACTAGCTTTCAGCGATTCATGCACGAGGACACCCAGATCCCTCTGCACTGAAGCATTCTGAAGTTTCTCTCCATTTAAATAATAAGTCGCCTTTTTATTCTTCCGACCAAAATGGATAACCTCACACTTATCCACGATAAACTCCATCCGCCAAATTTTGACCTATTCACCTAACCTGTCCATATCCATTTGTAAATTTTTTATTTCTCCCTCGCAACTTACTTTCCCACCTATTTTGGTGCCATCTGCAAATTTAGCTATAGTACCTTCTATCCCTGAATCCAAGTCATTAATATAGATTGTAAATAGTTGGGGCCCAAGGACCGAACCCTGTGGCACCCCACTAGTTACAGCTTGCCATCCAGAAAAAGACCCATTTATCCTGACTCTCTGCTTTCTGTTGGTTAGCCAATCCTCTATCCAAGCTAATATATTACCCCTAACTCTGTGTGATCTTATTTTGTGTATTAATCTTTTGTGTAGCACCTTATCAAAGGCCTTCTGGAAGTCCAGATATATTACATCTACAGGATCACCATTATCCACTTTGCTTGTAACATCTTCAAAGAACTCTAGCAAGTTAGTCAAACATGGTTTACTCTTCATAAAACCATGCTGACTCTGATGGATTGCATTTTGACTTTCCAAATGCCCCATTACTACTTCCTTAATAATGGATTCCAACAATTTCCCAACAACAGACGTTAAACTAACTGATCTATAGTTTCCTACTTTCTGCCTCCCCCCTTTTTTGAATAAGGGCATTATATTAGCATTTTTCCAAACCACTGGAACCTTTCCAGAATCCAAGGAATTTTGGAATATTATAGCCAATGCATCCACTATCTCTGCTGCCACTTCCTTTAAGACCCTGGGATGTAGGCCATCAGGTCCTGGGGACTTGTCACCCTTTAATCCCAATAGTTTGCTCAGTACTTTTTCTCTAGTGATGGTGATTGTTCAAAGTTCTTCCTTCTCTATACCCTCTGCACCGTTACTATTGGGGTGGTACTAGTGTCCTCCACCGTGAAAACTGAGGCAAAATATTGATTAAGCGTCTCTGCCAGCTCTGCGTTCCCCATTATTAACTCCCCAGTCTCATCCTCCAAGGGACCAACATTCACTTTTGCTAGTCTCTTTCCTTTTATATATTTGTAGAAGCTTTTGCTATCAGTTTTTACATTTTGCGCTAGTTTTCTTTCATAATTTACCTTTGCTCTTTTTATTATTTTTTTAGTAACCCTTTGTTAATCTTTAAAAGTTTCCCAATCTTCCAGCCTGCCACTGACCTTTGCAATTTGGTATGCCTTAGTTTTTGCCTTTATGTTATCTTTAACTTCCTTGCTTAGCCATGGATGCTTTTCCCCCTCTTAACATCTTTCTTCCTCTTTGGAATATATTTTACTTGGGAGGAATTGAATATCTCCTTAAATATCTGCCACTGGACTAGTAACCCTGAAACCCAGCTAATGATTCGGGAATGCAAGTTCAAATCCCATCAAATTCAATTAACCGGAATTAAAAAGCTAGTCTCAGTGATGGTGACCATGTGGATTGTCACAAAAACCCACCTCGTTCACTAATGTCCTTGAGGGAAGGAAATCTTCCGTTCTTACCCAGGCTGCAGTGTGGTTGGCTCTCAGCTCTCTCTGAAATGGCCGAGCAAGCTCACTCAGTGATATTCAAGAAGGCAGCTCACCACCATCTTCCCGGCGGCTGTTTAAGGATGGGCAATAAATGCTGGCCTTACCAGCAGCGCCCACATCCAATGAACAAAGCATACACATCTTCTGACTCCAAGCTCTCTCAAGTTCGAAAAAAGCAGCAACAACAAAAAACCTACAGATGTTGGAAATTACAGAAAGAGGCAAACAGACTGTTTCCATTTTGTCAACTAATTTCCTGAGCTATTCATGTGGTTCCTGCCACGAGTCTGGCATTAGGTTCTGAAACGACTGACCTTGGTTCCTTCACTGATTTCATGATGGTACCAGCATGTTGTAAACTTCATTTAAAGAGCTTGAGGTGGGTTTTTTGTTTAACTGAACAAAAGGCAGCAGTTCAGTGACATTCGTACAGTATTTAAAACACATTTTTCACATATGACGTTACCAGAATGTGAACATTCTCACCACAAAATCTACATATACATGCCACATAAATTGGCTTTGAGTTGCTGCTAAATTGGAAGAGCATTGTCAAAAACATCTTATAACTTCCAGGAAATGGAAAATCTATGTTGTCACCATGTTTCACATTGCTCATCTACTATATCTGGGAGTGGCTTTGTTCATCCTTTCCCTTCTTACACAACCTAGCTCAGAGTCATAACAGCACAGAAGGAGGCTATTTGGCCAAGCGAGCTCATGCTAGCTCTCTGTTGAGCAATCTAGTCAGTCCCATTCCCTACACCCCTGGACTCTATCGCTGTGGTCCTGTAAGATTTTTTTCTCCAAGTGATCATTCAATTTCCTTTTGAAATCATTCCTCATCTGCCCTTCCACCAGCCTCGTAGGCAGCGGGTTCCAGGTTATTATCACTCACTGCATCAAAAAAGTTTTTCCTCAGGCTGCCCCCTCACCCCCCACAACCCTCCTGCAGGCAATAAATGGCTGGCCACAACCTGAGCATGAATTAGCAAAAATTAAAGAGGTAGTGCTCCATACTGAAAATATTAAGTATGCTTTTCCATACCTCTTGAAGTTACAATAATCCCTGTCCCATGCCTAATTCATTTCGCTGCAATATTTATCCAAGAGCTGTAATCATGCGGGATGCTCACGGTCATGTCTATCAGCTTAATTTTTAAAATTAATTCTTGGGATGCAAGCATCACTCGCTAGGCCAGCACTTATTGTCCCTTGAGAAGGTGAGCTGCCTTCTTGAACCTCTGCAGTCCGTGTGCTGTTAGGAAGGGAGTTCCAGGATTTTGACCCAGCGACAGTGAAGGAAAGGCGATATATTTCCAAGTCAGGATGGTGAGCGGTTTGGAGGGGAACTTCCAGGTGGTGGTGTTCCCATGTGTCTGCTGCCCTTGTCCTTCTAGATGGTAGAGGTTACGGGATTGGGAGGTGCTGTCAACTAAATGTTAATCCACTTCTATTGGATTGGAGTTATATTACAATCATTTTCCTTAGGCAAAAACTAGTACTGGCTATTCTTGTAACTGGTCTGAGCATCTTTGGTGATGTCTCTCTGCTGGCTATGCCTAACTAAATGATAGCATAACCCAAAGTGTAATAATAGCACCCCAGATCTGATCCAGGTATTTGAACCTTTCACATAAGCTCCCAAGGCTTCTCCAGTATTTACCGATGAGGAAATGCTCGATATGTCTTGGATAAGACAACTTACACAAGACGGGCTCAAGGAATCGGGGGTAATATAAGCATGCATTGAGGATTGGTTAATAAAAGAAAATAAAGATTTGCATTTATATAGCGCCTTTCATGATCACAGGACGTCGCAAAGCACTTTACAGCCAATGACATATTTTTGAAGTGCTGTCACTGTTATAATGTGGAAAACACAGCAGCCAGTTTGTGTGCAGCGAGATCCAAAATACAAAAGGACAGAAAACAGAGACTAGGAATAAACAGTTCATTTTTGGGTTGACAAGGAGTAACCAACAGAGTACCACAAGGATCAGTGCTCATGCCTCAGCTATGTGCAATATAATCAATGGCTTAGAGGAGGGGATTAAGTTTAATACATCTAAGATAGTTGACAATATAAAGCTAAATGATAAAGTATACTACATGGAGGTCACCATAGAGGCTGCAAAGGAATATAGGTCAGTTAAGTGACTGGGTTAGAAAATGATAGGTGGAGTAAAGTCTTGGGATGTATGAAATTATCCACGTTGGTAGGAAGAATAGGAAATTTATTTTTTTTAAAAGTGAAAGACAAGTTAATGTTGGTATTCAGAAGGATTTAGGTATCCTTGTGCACAAATCACAGGATTGTCAATATGTAGGTGCAGCAAACAATTAAGAAAGCAAAATGTTTGTCAGCCTTTATTACACTGGGTTTGGAGTACAAGAATTAGGAAGTCTGCTGCAATTATAAAGGGTTTTGGTGGGACCAAATCTAGAGTAATGTGTAGTTTTGGCTCCTTAGGGATGGAAGGATATACTTGCCCTGGAAAGGGTCGCAGCAAAGATTCAGTGGATTGTTTTCTGGGATGAGAGGGTTGTCCTACAAGGAAAGGTTGAGTCGAATGGGCCTACGTTCTCTGGAGTATAGCAGAATGAGAGGTCGTCTAATTGAATGTATAAAATTCTTAGAAGGTTTGACAGGTCAGACGCTGAGAGATTGTTTCCCCCTGGTTGGGGCATCTAGAACATGGGGGTCACAGTCTCAGATTAAGGGGTCAGTCCTTCAGAACTGAATGAGGAGAAATTTCTTCACTCAGGGGGTTGTGAATCTTTGGAATTTTCTACCCCAGAGAGTTGTGGATGCTCAGTTGTTGAGTATATTTAAGACTGAAATCGATCCAAATTTCATCCCTAAGGGGATCGAGGGATATGTGGATAGGGCAGGAAAGTGGAGTTGATGGAAAAGGCCAGCCATGACTTTATTGATTGGGGCAACAGGTTCAATTGGCCATATGGCCTACTCCTGATTCTATGTCTTATAGACAGCCACACCTCCATATAAAAACAAAAAACTACTGCGGATGCTGGAAATCCAAAACAAAAACAGAATTACCTGGAAAAACTCAGCAGGTCTGGCAGCATCGGCGGAGAAGAAAAGAGTTGACGTTTCGAGTCCTCATGACCCTTCAGCAGAACTGAGTGAAGTTAGGAGAGGGGTGAAATATAAGCTGGTTTAAGGCTGGGGGGTGGGGTGGGGGGAGAGAAATTGTGGGGGGGGTGGCGGGGTGGTTGTAGGAACAAGCAAGCAGTGATAGGAGCAGATAATCAAAAGATGTCACAGACAAAAGGAACAAAGAGGTGTTAAAGGTGGTGATATTATCTAAGAAAATGTGCTAATTAAGAATGGATGGCAGGACACTCAAGGTACAGCTCTAGTGGGGGTGGGGTGGAAAGACTGACAGGGTATTACAGGTATAGATTTAAAAATAATGGAAATAGGTGGGAAAAGAAAAATCTATATAAATTATTGGAAAAAACAAAAAGGAGGGGAAAGAAAGGGGAAGGGGGTGGGGATGGGGGAGGGAGTTTAAGATCTAAAGTTGTTGAATTCAATATTCAGCCCGGAAGGCTGTAAAGTGCCTAGTCGGAAGATGAGGTGCTGTTCCTCCAGTTTGCGTTGGGCTTCACTGGAACAATGCAGCAAGCCAAGGACAGGCATGTGGGCAAGAGAGCAGGGTGGAGTGTTATAATGGCAAGCGACAGGGAGGTTTGGGTCTTTCTTGCAGACAGACCGCAGGTGTTCTGCAAAGCGGTCGCCCAGTTTGCGTTTGGTCTCTCCAATGTAGAGGAGACCGCATTGGGAGCAACGAATGCAGTAGACTAAGTTAGGGGAAATGCAAGTGAAATGCTGCTTCACTTGAAAGGAGTGTTTGGGCCCTTGGACGGTGAGGAGAGAGTAAGTGAAGGGGCAGGTGTTGCATCTTCTGCGTGGGCATGGGGAGGTGCCATAGGTGGGGGTTGAGGAGTAGGGGGTGATGGAGGAGTGGACCAGGGTGTCCCGGAGGGAACGATCCCTACGGAATGCCGCGAGGGGGGGTGAAGGGAAGATGTGTTTGGTGGTGGCATCATGCTGGAGTTGGCGGAAATGGCGGAGGATGATCCTTTGAATGCGGAGGCTGGTGGGGTGATAAGTGAGGACAAGGGGGACCCCATCATGTTTCTGGGAGGGAGGAGAAGGCGTGAGGGCGGATGCGCGGGAGATGGGCCGGACACAGTTGAGGGCCCTGTCAACCACCGTGGGTGGAAAACCTCGGTTAAGGAAGAAGGAGGACATGTCAGAGGAACTGTTTTTGAAGGTAGCATCATCAGAACAGATGCGACGGAGGCAAAGGAACTGAGAGAATGGGATGGAGTCCTTACAGGAAGCGGGGTGTGAGGAGCTGTAGTCGAGGTAGCTGTGGGAGTCGGTAGGCTTGTAATGGATATTGGTGGACAGTCTATCATCAGAAATTGAGACAGAGAGGTCAAGGAAGGGAAGGGAAGTGTCAGAGATGGACCATGTGAAAATGATGGAGGGGTGGAGATTGGAAGCAAAATTAATAAATTTTTCCAGGTCCCGACGAGAGCATGAAGCCGCACCGAAGTAATCATCAATGTACCGGAGAAAGAGTTGTGGGAGGGGGCCGGAGTAGGACTGGAACAAGGAATGTTCCACATACCCCATAAAGAGACAGGCATAGCTGGGGCCCATGTGGGTACCCATAGCCACACCTTTTATTTGGAGGAAGTGAGAGGAGTTAAAGGAGAAATTGTTCAGTGTGAGAACAAGTTCAGCCAGACGGAGGAGAGTAGTGGTGGATGGGGATTGTTCGGGCCTCTGTTCAAGGAAGAAGCTAAGGGCCCTCAGACCATCCTGGTGGGGGATGGAGGTGTTGAGGGATTGGACGTCCATGGTGAAGAGGAAGCGGTTGGGGCCAGGGAACTGGAAATTGTTGATGTGACGTAAGGTGTCAGAGGAATCACGGATGTAGGTGGGAAGGGACTGGACAAGGGGAGAGAGAAGGGAGTCAAGATAACGAGAAATGAGTTCCGTGGGGCAGGAACAGGCTGACACGATCGGTCTGCCGGGACAGTTCTGTTTGTGGATTTTGGGTAGGAGGTAGAAGCGGGCCGTTCGAGGTTGGGTGACTATCAGGTTGGAAGCTGTGGGAGGAAGATCTCCAGAGGAGATGAGGTCAGTGACAGTCCTGGAAACAATGGCTTGATGTTCAGTGGTGGGGTCATGGTCCAGGGAGAGGTAGGAGGAAGTGTCGGCGAGTTGACGCTCAGCCTCCGCGAGGTAGAGGTCAGTATGCCAGACAACAACAGCACCACCCTTGTCAGCGGGTTTGATGACAATGTTGGGGTTGGACCTGAGAGAACGGAGTGCAGTGAGTTCAGAGAGAGACAGATTAGAATGGGTGAGAGGAGCAGAGAAATTGAGACGACTAATGTTACACCGACAGTTCTCAATGAAAAGATCAAGAGAAGGTAAGAATCCAGAGGGAGGGGTCCAGGTGGAGGGGGAATATTGGAGGTGGGTAAAAGGATCCTTTGAACGGGGAGAGGACTCCTGCCCAAAGAAGTGAGCACGGAGACGAAGATGGCAGAAGAAGAGTTCAGCACCGTGCTGAGCCCGAAATTCATTGAGGTGAGGGCATAAGGGTATGAAACTAAGTCCTTTGCTGAGCACTGAACGTTCAGCATCAGAGAGGGGAAGGTCAGGGGGTATAGTGAATACGCGGCTGGGGCTGGAATTGGAAGATGGGGTGGGGACGGAGGGACAAGCAGGGGTGGAGGGTCCCAGATTGGTGTTGGTGTCGATGAGTTGTTGGAGCTTGCGTTCCTTAGCACATGAGAGAAAGAGAAAAAGTTTCTTGTTGAGGCGTCGGATGAGACGAAGAAAGAAGACGAAGCCACACTTCTATGTTCCCCAATGACACAAAGATTGATGATTTAATAAATAGTGTAGACAGAAGCATAAAATTACAAAGACACATGGATAGATTAAATGAATAGACAAAAATGTGGCAGATGGATTTCAACGCAGGTCATTGTGAGGTCATTGATTTTCAGACAAGGGGGTTATTTAAATGGCAAAAAACTGGGAAGAGTGAAGATCCAAAGAGATTTAGGGATCCGTGTACACAGATCCCTAAAATGTAGTGGTCAGACACAAAAATAATCATTGAAATAGAATGTTAGACTTTACATCTAGAGGACTAGAATATAAAAAGGGGAGGACGTGTTACTACAGATGTACAAAAATGTGGTTAGACCACAACTGGAGCACTGTGTACAGCTCTGGGCACTGCACCTTCCAAGGGATATACCAGCCTTGGAAGGACTCGGCCTCTTGGCTAAGATCAAGTGTTGCAGGAGCGACACCATGGTCCTGCCATGGCAAGGTCGGGATGGAAGGGCGAAAACCAATCGCAATCCGAATTCATACCGTGGGTTACCTATCACCGTCCGAGTCACGGTGAACCACAGCGACGAAGGAGGATCACCTATGGATCGGGGCTTCTTCACCAGGAGGATCCTGTTGAAGGCGTGCGGCTTCCAAGCTACGGAGATCTTCACCCTGCACGACTCCCGCAAAGGTGGTTATTTTGACGTGACGTTCAAGCAAGTGGCAGACTGCGTCCGGCTCCTGAGGGTGTTCGAGGAGAAGAGAGACCTGCCGGAGATGAAGATCCTGACGGCGGAGCCGCACTTTTCTCTGCCGTTGCAACGGGAACGTGAGGTGATGGTGCATGTGTACAACCCCTTCGTCCCTGTCGCCGACGTGGTCACCTTCCTCACCAGGTACTTCGATAAGGTGGGGAGCGGCACTGAGATTCGAGACGACTTGGGGATCTGGACAGGCAAACGCCTGTTTAAGGTCACGCTAAAGACCGATGGTAAGGGAGCCATTTTCCACCCTCCTTCCAGTTTCGCTATCGGGGGAAACCGTGGCTACCTGGTCTACGCTGGGCAACCCAAGCATTGTCGCTCATGCGGCAAGGCTGGTCATGTGGCGGCCAACTGCAGCGCCTCCCTCTGCAAGATCTGCAAACAGGAAGGGCACCAGACAAAAGACTGCAAACAGGCCAAGTGCTGCAACCTGTGTGGCGAGGCAAGTCACCTCTACAGGACCTGCCCCAAACGCTGCCGTACTTACGCACAGGCAGCCAAAGCCGACCACGGGGAAGCAGAAGAAATGTTCCGTGTCACTCCAACCACCAAGGCCCCCAGGGAGCTCAACGGGACAAAGGAGGACACAGAGAGAGACAAGGTGGAGAAAGAGATTGAGGCAACAGAGAGCCAATCAACAGCACTACCCCCTGAACCTTCCAGTCCTCAGGACAGCGAATCAATGGAGGAGGAGGCAGCAGTGGAAAAGCAGCAGGGGGAGTGGCGGACGGTGAAGAACAAGAAAAGTAAGAGGGAGCGAAGAAGAAGCAAAGGCGTTTCCCAGAGAAGCGGCAAGAGGCGTCTCCCATCCGACACGGATGACAAGGGCAGCAGCTCTTCGGATGAGGAAGTGCCAGAGCGGCACCGACAGAAGAGGCGGCAAAGCTCCAGGGCGTTGGAGGACGAGACACCCGAGCTCCAGAAAATTGGAGACAACAAGGAGACCAGCGCACCCCAACTTGGCCTGCAACCTGAGGAGGCCAGTGCACCACAGCCCCTGGAATCTGGGAGCAGTGAGGCAATCATCGCACCCCAGCTCCAGGAAGCCGGGAACAGCAACCCCCCAGAGGGGGTGAGTTTTGGAGAAGCTTCTCCAGCAAAGGTCATCTCAAAATCCGCTCACTACGTGAACCTCCAGATGCCACCGGAGCAGAACACGGCCAAGGAGATCTACCTCAGCCCATCCAAAGTGAAGGAATTTGAGCTCACTACGGGTATGAAGGAGCAGACTAAAGGTCTGGGACTCTCAGAGACAGTGGGTTTGGTAGGAGAATAAATGCTTTAATATGGGTTTAAAGATTGTATCCATAAATGTGCGTAGCATTAAATCTACTACGCGATGTGTTGCGACCTTGGACTACCTAGCCAAGGTCAAAGCTGACCTGTTGTTTCTGCAGGAGTGTGCGATACCGCACCTCAGCTCCTACAGGCAATGGTCACGATGGTGGTCCCACGGGCCATCGATCTGGTCGGGCGGAAACGACTCTCGTTCCTCCGGCCTGGGTATTCTGCTGCGGGGAGGCAACTTCACCGTCTCCGAGGTCAAGGAGGTGGTGGGCGGGCGACTCCTGGTAGCAGACGTAATGTACAAGAACGCTCCACTCCGGTTAATTAACGTGTACGGCCCGGCACAAGGGGCTGAGCGGCTGGAGGTTTTTCAGCAGCTCCCACTGCTGTTGGCGACCTCCAGGCCGGTCATTCTGGGCGGGGACTTCAACTGCATCATCGATGCGGCTGGACGATCCGGCAGGGCCGGAAGCAGATTGGACGCTACGTCCAGATCCCTGATGGAAACAGTTAAGGATGCCAAGCTGCACGACGTCTTCAGCAACCCTGCAGACGGAGCGCAGCGTAGATACACCTGGTCGCGGCCAGACGGGTCCATTCGTTCCAGGATAGACTTCCTGTTTGTGTCCCGTGCATTCACAGTCAGATCCACCGACGTCAAGCCGGTGTTCTTCTCTGACCACTGCCTCCTACTGGCGGACTGCCACTTGGAGGAAGACCTGAGGGTGGGCAGGGGGGCATGGAAGCTAAATGTGCAACTGCTGACCCCAGAGAACATTGAGGAGCTCAAGAGGGATTACAAAGGTTGGAGAACCGTGAAACCCCTCTTTGAGTCCCTGACACACTGGTGGGAAGTGATCAAGGGAAGCATCAAGAGGTTTTTCATCCTCAAAGGCACCCAGAAAGCTAGAAAGGAACAGAGGGAAATGTCCCGACTCCAGGAAAAGATGCAGAATCTGCTCCGGCTGCAGTCGATGGGGGTCGATGTCAAGGAGGAGCTCCAAGAGGTGAAGGGCCAGCAAGCCTCGCACTTTGCCTCGGAGGCCTCCAAGATCATCTTCCGTTCCAGAGTCCGCTCCGTGGAGCAGGATGAGACGTGCTCACGTTTCTTCTTCCAAAAGGTACACAGAGAGCGCTCTGTGATCAGCAGCCTGAAGGAAGAAGACGGCTCAGTAAAGTCATCACGGTCCGACATTCTGAGGATCAGCAAATCCTTTTATGCCGGACTGTATGACGTGAAGCCCACGGACAGCTCGGCCTCCCAGTCCTTCCTGTCCTCTATCACGGAGGTCCTAGACCACAGTACGCGGGAGAGCC
Organism: Cetorhinus maximus; assembly: GCF_964194155.1. NCBI lineage: Eukaryota > Metazoa > Chordata > Chondrichthyes > Lamniformes > Cetorhinidae > Cetorhinus > Cetorhinus maximus. The sequence continues at coordinate 179,218,420 of NC_135880.1, forward strand.
TAGACAAACCGCTAACTCCTGACGAACTGACTAAGGCCCTCGAGTCCTTCGAGAAGAGTAAAACCCCCGGAAGCGACGGCCTGCCGGCGGAGTTGTATTCGGCTCTGTGGGACTTGATCGGCCCAGACCTGCTAGAAGTGTACGAGAGTATGCTCCTGGCCGGCAGCATGTCAGAATCCATGAGGAAAGGCATCATCACCCTCATCTACAAGCACAAGGGGGAAAGGGAGGAAATTAGAAATTGGCGACCCATTTCACTGTTGAATATGGACTATAAGATTCTGTCCAAGGTCATCGCCAACCGGGTCAAATCCGCTCTGGAATTGGTGATTCACCCTGACCAGACCTGCTCTGTGCCAGGCAGGAAGATCTCTGACAGCCTGGCGCTGCTCAGGGATACGATTGCCTATGTACAGGACAGGGGTGTGGATACCTGCCTCATCAGCTTGGATCAGGAGAAGGCCTTTGACAGAATATCGCACACCTACATGGGGGATGTGCTCTCCAAAATGGGCTTTGGGGAGGGAATTCGAAATTGGATCCAACTGCTCTACACTAACATCAGTAGCGCAGTCTCAATCAATGGGTGGGAAACAGATAGCTTTCCGATTAAATCTGGAGTCAGGCAGGGCTGCCCTCTCTCGCCTGTCCTTTTTGTGTGCTGCATAGAACCCTTTGCCGAGTCCATCAGGAAGGATCCGGGCATAAGAGGAGTGACGATCCCAGGCAGTGGAGGCACTCAGGTAAAAGCCTCCCTGTACATGGACGACGTCGCCGTCTTCTGCTCGGATCCGCTGTCGGTGCGCAGACTGATGCACGTCTGCGACCAGTTCGAACTGGCCTCGGGAGCCAAGGTAAATCGTGGGAAGAGCGAGGCCATGTTCTTTGGGAACTGGGCTGACCGATCCTTTGTCCCCTTCACTGTCAGGGCTGACGGCCTGAAGGTGCTGGGGATATGGTTCGGAGGGACCGGGGCATGCGTTAGAAACTGGAAGGAGCGAGTGGCTATGGTGAAAAGGAAACTGGGCATGTGGGAGCGACGCTCCCTCTCCATTGCGGGTAAGAACCTGGTCATCAGGTGTGAGGTACTCTCGCTGTTGCTGTACGTGGCGCAGGTCTGGCCCATTCCACACTCCTGCGCGATGGCGATCACTCGAGCCATCTTCCGCTTTATCTGGAGGTCGAAAATGGATCGTGTCTGCAGGGACGCGATGTACAAGCCTCTAGATAAAGGGGGAAAAAACGTGCCCAACATCGCCCTCATACTGATGGCCACCTTTGTGTGTGGCTGCATCAAGCGGTGCGTAGACCCTCAGTACGCAAACACCAAGTGTCACTACGTGCTGAGGTTCTACCTGTCCCCGGTGTTGCGAAGGATGGGTCTGGCCACGCTGCCGCGGAACGCTCCAAGTAGTTGGACCGTGCCGTACCACCTGTCCCTGGTGGAAAAATTTATGCAGAAAAACACCTTTGACCACAAGTCCATCAGGCAGTGGTCAGCACGTAACGTCCTAGAGGCCCTGAGGGATAAGGAGAGGGTGGACCCTGTGGGATGGTTCCCCGAGCAGACTGTCAAAGTCATTTGGCAGAATGCCTCATCGCCAGAACTTTCCAACAAGCACCAAGACGTAGCTTGGCTGGTGGTGAGAAAGGCCCTCCCCGTCAGATCCTTCCTACACGCCAGGAGTCTCACCCCCTCTGCACGATGCCCTCGAGGTGGCTGTGGTGGGGAAGAGACCGTTGTTCACCTCCTTGTGGATTGTGCCTTTGCAAAGAAAGTCTGGAGAGAGATGCAGTGGTTGCTGTCGAGGTTCATCCCGAGCAGTTCTGTGACACAGGACTCTGTGCTCTACGGGCTGTTCCCAGGGACACACACCGAGACAAACATCAACTGCAGCTGGAGGATCATCAACTCGGTGAAAGACGCGCTTTGGTCTGCCCGAAACTTGTTGGTCTTCCAGCACAAAGAGTTGTCCCCGACCGATTGTTGCGGACTGGCACAATCCAAAGTCCAGGACTACGTGCTGAGGGACGCACTAAAGCTTGGGGCAGCTGCCGCAAAGGCGCAATGGGGAAGGGTCGCTGTCTAAGACCTTTCTACCACAGCGCACCGAGAGACTGGGAACTGTTTAGAGCCCCTCGGGCTGTACAGATCAAAATGAAAGGCTGTAAATGACTGTAATATTGTTTGTATTGATGCACCTGGTGATACATTTTGTAAAAGTTTAACCTGGATTGTACCCTTGTAATGTTGTTTTTGAAATGGTTTTGAATGTGATTGAAGATTTTTATGAATAAAGTATATTTTTACAAAAAAAAAAAAAAAATGTGCAGATTAGATTCTGACCGAGATAGATAGGTTCTTGATTAATAAGGGGATGAAAGGTTACGGGGAGAAGGCGGAAGAATGGGGTTAAGAAACTTATCAGCCATGATTGAATGGCGGAGCAGACTCGATGCGCTGAATGGCCTAATTTCTGCTCCTATGTCTTATGGTCTTTATTCACCAGAATGTCACCAGGTCCAAGGGTTAAATCATGAGGAGATAATCTTGATCATGATACATCAACCAAGCTGTATTCCCTGGATCAGAGAAGGTTAAGGGGTGATTTGATTGAGGCTTTTAGGACCTTGAAAGGAATTGCTAGGGTGGAAAAAGGAAGATTTTTTTCTGTTGGTGGTGGGGAGTCCAGGGCAAGGGAACGTAACCTTAAACTCAGAAGCAGGCCATTCAGGAGAGAGGTTAGGAAACACTTTTTCACACAAGGGGTTGTAGGTTTATGGGACATTCTCCCGCAAAAAGCAGTAGATGCTGGGTCTCAATTAATAGCTTTAAACCTGAGATTGATAATTTTTGCTAGTCAAGGGTACAAAAGGTGAAGGATGCAAAGCAGGGTGGATGGAGTTAAGGTACAGAAGCTGTCATAATCCCAACTGAATCGGGAACAGGCTCGAGGGGCTAAATGGCCTCCCCTTGTTCCTATGTTCCTATCATGAGGCCAGATATGAATTGTTGAGCTGATTTAGTTCACAGAAAGAGGACATGAGGAGCAACAGTTTTAATCTGACTCCCCTAATTTAATCGGTGCAGTTTGTCATTACGCCATGATACGAAATAAAGAAAATGTTCCAGTTCCCCACATCAGCCGTCCTCTTGTTTTTCTCCTGCATTCTCACATTTTGAAGGCAAAATACTGCAGATCCTAATTATCTACACCCTACCTACCCATTAAAATCAGTGGCGGGATCGAGTTTGCTGAATTAAAAAGAAAACAGAAAGGTCTCTTGTTTCTATAGTGCCTTTCACAGCCTCAGAACATCCAAAAGTGCTTTACAGCCAATAAAGTACTTAAAAGTGCAGTTACTACTGTAATGCGGGAAGCTCAGCAGCCTGGCTGTGTACAGCAAGCTCCCACAAAAAGCAATGAGATAACAAAAGGCAAAAGGCTGCAGATGTTGGAAATCTGAAATATAATCAGAAAACACCTGAAACACTCAACAGGGCAGGCAGCATCTGTAGGGAGGGAGAGAGAGAGAGAGACAGAGAGAGAGAGGGAGAAAAGGCTGAGAGAGAGAGAGAGATAGTTATTGGGTCCAATTTTAACTCACTCAAAGCCCACTCAGTTTCACAGAGTTAAAATCGGGCCCTAATGCTTCAGATGAAGGTCATTGAGCTGAAACTTTCTCTCTCCACAGATGCAGTCTGACATATTTGGTGCTTAAATCCCAAACTGTGACTGGCAAAATTTTACCTTTGCAGCTTTCTGTTTAAGCTAAATTGTCTCTCATTGTAGCTACTTTACTTTCCTTCTTCAACAAAACTCTGAGCCCAGAAAGCTAATCGTACCAAACCAATCTGGTAATTACCCCTCTGATTGCAAATGGATCGAGTCCTTTCAACTACAATAAGTGAGAACGAGCTGAGAAATGTCCAAAGCAGCTTTCATTACATAAAGCATCAAATTGTATTCAATATCTCTCCTGCTGCCCTGTGGACTTAATCCCTCATTTTGAGCATTTAGCTGTACTGCCAGTGCCCCGCTTTGTCAGCGTAACAACAACAAAAACTTGTAACAAAAACAGAAAATGCTGGAAAAACTCAGCAGGTCTGGCAGCATCTGTGGAGAGAGAAACAGAGTTAACGTTTCGAGTCCGTATGACCCTTCTTCAGAGCTGAAGAGAAGAGGAAATGTGATGAAATTGGAAGTGAAAATGTGATGAAACAAAAGCTTGTATTTTGAAGGACACAAAACAGTTAACCTCGCTGCACAGAAAGAACGAGTTAACTGAAACCCTGACTCATGGCCAGCTTGGAGAACACTAACAAGTAGACAATGCCGCAAGTTAACTGTAACTATGAGTAACCATCAGTTCCTGGCAACAATTGCTGAAAAAAAGTGACATTTTTTGTTGAAGCTTTTCACCTTGCACTCATCAGGACAATTCGCAATAAAAGTGCCCAGTCCACCTCCAATTACCCTGGAAGGACAAGGTATCTCAAAACTTTGAGCAACAGATGAAACTAGCTGTTTCACGCTGCTACTATGCAGTAGCAGCACGCGTGGTATTCGTCCTAACAGGATGCTGCCGTCAAGCCAAAAAGACATTCTACCGATCACACAAATGAGTAATGTGGTATATGAATTTCAGTGCCAGTGAGGTGGTAAGTGTATAGACCATATGACCCAAAGATTAGCAGATCGTATCAAACAGCATGGCCCTTCCGCTGTTCATAATGGACAAAGTACAGACCGTACCCAACCAGCCCGTGCTTGCAAAACAGTGTCCAACATTAAACATAAACCTGCGATTGGACAACATTTGCTAAATAACCCTCAGTGCGCTAAGAATTATGCTGACAACCAATTTAAGATTGTCAGTCAGGCTTGCAGTGTGGTACATTATGTGTACCGGAAGCTACATATATTAATACACAGGTCCCTGTTCTTTGTAGACTGAAAGAACATGTGCACATATTGTGCCTGTTTCAGCTAAACAAAATAAGTGACAGCCATTCACTGGTTCATTCCTCAAGGCAATGTCTTGACCAATCAGAGTTAAACTGCCTGGTTTAAATTTCAAATAATGCTTGGCAGTTAAATGTCAGTCACCATCAACTGGTGCATTCTCCATGGCAACGCCTCTACCAGAGTCCACTTCCCAACCAATCAGCACTCTCTTCTCACAGTATAAATATGTTGTTTCCCCAGACATTGGTATTTTCTTGCGAATTGCCCTGATGTGTGTATGACAAAAGGCTTTGATGAAAAAAATGTCTCTTTCTCAGCAATACTCAAGTTCTGTACTACCAAATGAATAATGGAAGAAGTATTATCATTGGAACAATGTCAAGAGCTAAACAACCATCACCGTGAAATAAATCACCTTATCTTCTGTCGTGTTAACAGCGGGGTAGGAGGTAAGGAATTGTCTTTGATCTTGCACTTTTGCATAGTTCAGGAGACTGAGAATCCAAAAGAAAGAGGTGTGGAAGTCCAGGTGATCCAACAGGCTTTTAACTGAGACCCAGGTGTGTGCTAATGTGACTGGGACACTATAAAGAAAGGACAACATCGAAGTGTGGTCACTGCAGTTACGTGAAGAAGCACGAGCCTTGGTCACCTCCAAATCCAGGTCTATAATCAACACTAGTAACCATCAGTCGCGTGGGGCACTTGTAAGTTTACAGTCAAATGGTAAAGGGGTTTGTACTGGGGTTTTGTTGGTTTAATAAAGGAACAAATTTAAGGTTGAATCAAAACCTGTTTGTCGTGTGTATTTTGTTCTTATAATTCTAAGTTCCAAGAATCACTGTAATGAGGAAGGGAACAAAACCCCTTACAATTTATACTGTGTAAAAACACAGTAAAACAACCCCAGGCACTTCACAGGAGCAACTATCAAACAAAACCAAGCCTTGAGCTACATAAGGAGCTATTAGGGGGACAGGTGACCAAAAGCTTGGTCAAAGACGTTGCTTTTAAGAGGCATCTTAAGGAAGAGAGAGATCTGGAGAGGTTTAGGGACGGAATTCCACAGCTTAGAGCCCAGGCAGCTGAAGACACGGCCGCTAATAATGGAGCAATGGAAATTGGGAATGCGCAAAGGTCAGAATTAGAGGAGTGCGGAGATCTCAGAGGGCGTAGGGCTGGAGGACGTTACAGAAATATGGTGGGGGTAAGACCATGGAGGGATTTGAACACGAGGTAGAGATTTTTTAAGTCGATGTGTTGCTGGATGGGGAGCCAAAAGGCAATGGGTTGAATTGAACTTGGTGAAAATTAAAATACAGGCAGCAGAATTTTGGATGAGCTCAAGTTTACAGAAGGTACACGGTGAAAGGTTGGGCCTGTAGAACATAAGAAGATAAGAAATAGAAACAGGAGTAGACTATTCAGCCCCTTGAGCCTGCTCCACCATTCAATAAGATCATGGCTGATCTTCTTGTGTTTCGATTACCACATTACCATCTAACCCGATAACCTTTGATTCTCTTGCCTAACAAGAATCTATCTACCTCAGCCTTAAAAATATTCAATGACCCCGCCCCCACCACTTTCTGAGGCAGAGAATTCCAAAGTCGCACAACCCTCAGAGAGAAAAAATTCCTCCTCGGCCAGAACCTTCAGGTTGGCGCGTGGGGGCAGGTCCCTGCTCGCCAACTCGTAAAATGGTGCGCGGTGACGTTGGGCGTGTGTCCCGGCATCACCGCGCATCATTCAGATCTTCAATTTGGCGGGCGTGCACCAGAGTTGACTGCGCACCCGCCAAACTGTCAAAGGCCTATTAAGGCCGTTTAAAAACTAATTAAAATAATTAACAGAGCTGTCCATCGAACCTTAAGGTTGTTGGGCAGGCGACGAGCCCAGGCGGCCTTCACATTTATCATGGAACCTCATCCACGGGCAGGATGAGGTTTCATGAAGTGTTTATAAATCAAATAAATTTTTTTATTAAAATTCATTGACATGTCCTAGCTCATGTCATACTGTCACATGAGGGGACATGTCTTAAAACATTTTTTTTTCCTTTATTTAAATTTTTGATAATCAAACTAATCTTCCTGAGGCAGCTCTGCACCTCAGGGAGATTTCTGCGCGCATACGTGAAAGAGCACAGGCACCACCTCAGCCTCCTCCCCCGCCCGCACAGGGCGCTCAGCGCTTCTGGGTGTGGATTACGCTGGGCCTTAATTGGCCACCCACGTAAAATGGCGGCGCGCAGCCTATTGTGGGCAGCGATCAGCTGCGCGCCTGCTCCCGCTCAGCACCCCCATCGGGAAGAAAATTCTCTCCCTCATCTCTGTCCTAAAAGGACAACACCTACTTTTAAAACAGTGGCCCCTAGTTCTGGACTCCCACATAAGAGGAAACGTCCTTTCAATGTCCACCTTGTCAAGGCCGTTCAGGATCTTATATACTTCAATCAAATCACCCCTCATTCTTCTAAACTCCAGTGGAAACAAGCCCAGTCTGTCTAACCTTTCCCCATAAGACAACCCACTCATTCCAGGTATCAACCTAGTAAACCTCCTTTGAACCGCCTCCAATGAATTGGAGGAGTCAGCTATAGGGGTAAAAAAGACATCGATGAGGAAATCAGGAGGTGGCCTGAAGCAGAAACCCCAAACAAGTGCTTATATCAACATTTTTCTAGATTCTTTTTTTGAAAGTAGTTAAGTGAGCAGAAGAGCAAGCTATTTGCACAACAGTAAGTACCTTGGAATTATCTGTTATGTTGCTGACGCCTATACTAGCAATTTTCCAGTTGTCAGATGGTTGGCTGGCAGACCAGAGCAGAAAATCGAAGCTGTTTCCTTCTGGTCGAAAGTACATATTCAATCTTCCAGCATCTGTACCAGTTAGCTGATATACAAGCCTCACGCAGCTTTCTCCCAGCGCATGGAGTCCAGGGCTGGTAAGGAGGCCCACTTTTCCACTGTGATGAGAACCTTCAATGTAGATATAGCGGCCTGAAAAACAAGGCGGACACAAGTCATTATCAAACTCCAGAGCAGCGACAGATGTGGAGATTTTACTAGAATGTTCATTTAAGTGTTGGCAAGAGAAAGACCCCAGCCCCCTTCTTTCAGGAGCAGGGACATTAATTAAAAGTTTTGAAGGTTTTTTTTTTCAATTAAGAAAATGACTACTGTACCTCAACATATCCACAATGTTTCTGTATATTTTTTAAAGCCAATTTCAATGATTTAAAATGGTGTTACTCACAGATGGTGGCCTCATTGCACTGATCTAAAATGCTTACATTTTTTGTGACAAATCCATTTTCAATTGTATTAATCAAACTACATCGGGGTTGCCACTTTTTAAATATGCCAAGGATTATTTTCCAAAGCTACTTTTTTTTTTAAGCAATCATGCAGCCCGAATGAGCTGGTTCACGGCAGATTTTGCGTTTGATGATACGCAAACAGTTTGGAGTGAAGCTCGAGGGAAACCTGTTCACTAAATGGGTGCAATTTTGGGCGCAATTTGTGCCTGGAGTGAGGAGTGTGCCCGCAGCGGAAATCCCGCCTTCTGGTTCCCATGCTTCATGTGCCTCCAGCAAGTGACAGCCCACTTCACCCCATCAGCTATCTTAAACACTCACTCCCTCCATCATTGCTGCACGGTGGCTGCAGTGTGTACCATCTACAAGATGCATCGCCACAACCAACCAAGACTCCTTAGACAGCATCTTCCAAACCCACGACCCACTACCATCTAGAAGGACTGTGGAGGTTTGGGTTACGTTACACTAGGGTGTTATCGGTTTACTTTTATATCAATGCATAACTGAATCCATAGAACTCAAAGGGTGAATGGAAGCCTTTATGTGGTTTAGATTTTTGACTTTCGATATACATTTATGAACAGAGCCATGGAGCTATGCAGAAACCAAGAAAGTTTTGCTAAATCTTTATAAATTACAGGTTAGACCCCAGCCTGGAATATTGTGGGGCACCACACTTTAGGGAGTATGTCAAAGCCTTGCAGAGAGTGCAGGGGAGATTTACTTGTAATGGTAGCAGGGATGAAGGATTTCAGTTAATGTTGAGAGACTGGAAAAGCTGGGATTGTTCTCCTTATAGCGGAGAAGAAGATTTATCGGAAGTGCTCAAAATCGTGAACAGTTTTGTGAGAGTAAATAAGGAGAAACTGTCCAGTGGCAGAAGAATCAGGAACCAGAGGACATAGATTTAGGGTAACTGGCAAAAGAACCAGAGGGAAAACGAGGGACATTTTTTATGCAGTGAGTTGTTGTGATCTAGAAGACACTGCCTGGAAGGGCAGTGGTAGCAGATTTAATAATAACTTGCAAAAGGGAATTGGATAAATACTTGAAGGGGAAAAATTTGCAGGGCTATGGGGAAAGAGCCGGGGGACAGTGGGGCTAGTGGGACAATTCTTTCAATAGAGCCAGCACAGGTATGATGGGCTGAATGGCCTCCTTATGTGCTGTACCATTCTATTATTCTATGATTTCCAAAAGCTAACTTCCCTCATCATAAAGGTCACAAAATTCACCCCATCTACTTTTCCTATTGTGAATTTATAGGTATGAATCTTAGCTTCAGACAGTGCTGGTCTCAAGATCATGACAATAACTAGCACCTTTAATGTGGTTAAGCATCCCAAGGAGCATTGCCAGACAAAAATTCCAGGATTTATGATTACCTATTATCCCAGTGGACCCGGACAATGGGAAGAAGCACCCTCTCTGGAGTGGGAGAGAATGACCTGAGGCAGTTGAATCCCTAATAATGGAAACAGTAATGCAAAAGAATTGATCCGACTGCAATATAATTGGATGCTCCGGCTGTTCTGTCTTGGAACTTACTCCTGTATGAAATGACCATTCGCTAATGAGCATAATAGCTCAGTATTTCTAACTTCCAGTTCCACATGAGCACCTCAATGTTTATAAGGAATGGTAACATAGTGATTACGTTACCAGACAAGTAATCCTGAGGCTTGAGCTGATGCTCTGGGAAATGAGCTCAAATGTCACCTTGGCAACTGGGGGAATTTAAATTCAATTGAGTAAAATGCAACTTCAGTCTGGAATGAAAAGCTAGTCTCAGTAACGATGACTAGGAAACTGATGGATTGTTTTAAAAACCCATCTGGTTCACTAATGTCTTTTAGGGAAGGAAATCTGCCATCTTTACCCGGTCTGGCTTACATGTGACTCCAGACCCACAGCAATGTGGTTGACTTTCTAACTGCCCTCTGAAATGGCCTCGCAAGCAGTTGTATTCAAGAAGGCAGCTCAGCATCATCTTCTCAACGGCAATTAGCGATGGGAAATAAATGCTGGCCTCACATCTCAAAAATGAATTTTAAAAAGCAGTAATTTTTCGAGCTCCTGGCAATCAGCCGTTAATACAAGTGTCTAGCAATATCCCTGTGCTTCCACAATCTAACAAAGCACTTACCTCTAAAATCTGAAAATAGACTTTGCAAAAATATTTCTTAAAATATACTGGCTGACACAACCACAGAAAGCATTGCTGAGAATCATAAACAAAAGGCAGGGTGTTGACAGCTGAGCCACGGTTTAACATAGTGAGAATTAACAATGCCAATCCAGAAAACTTTCACCAGAGCATTGAGCGGATAAAGGCTACAAACATAATCAGTCAGTCCATAAATCAGTGATATGTAGGTTAGCAACTCTCAGCCTCATATTATCAGTAAAAGCAATTGAGATTAAGTGACTGCAAAAAAACTAAACCATATCTAACGATTGATGTTTCTGGTTTAGACACAACTACTGTTTCCCTTATTGAGCAACCAAGGCAAGAGATTGAGAGAGAAAGAGATTGAGAGACAGAGAGAGTGAGAGAGAGAGAGAGAGAGAGATTGAGATAGAGAGAGAGAGATTGAGAGAGGGTGAGGGAGAGCGAGAGTGAGAGAGAGAGAGAGATTGAGATAGAGAGAGAGATTGAGAGAGAGTGAGGGAGAGTGAGAGTGAGAGAGAGATTGAGAGAAAGAGGGAGATTGAGAGAGAGAGAGAGAGTGAGGGAGAGACAGAGAGAGAGGGAGCGAGGGAGAGAGAGAGTGAGGGAGAGAGAGAGAGGGCCAGGGAGAGATTGAGAGGGAGAGAGAGAGAGGGAAAGGGTGAGAGGGAAGAGGGAGAGGGAGAGTGAGAGAGTGAGGGAGAGAGTAAGAGAGAAAGAGAGAGAGAGAGAGAGAGTGAGAGAGACACAATGTGAGAGAGAGAGGAAGGAAAGACAGAAATAAAGGCAGGAGGGAAGAAAGGAAAGAAGGAAGGAAGTTTCAGTGTCAAAAAGAAGTTTTGAAGCCAGGGCAAATAGTCATCATGGATAGGGATCAAACAGAGACTCGCTGAAGATATGACAATAAATTGCATTTATACAAAGCCCTTATTGTCGGAAAGTGCCCCAAAATCATCTCACAGGGGCTTCATCAGACACAGTTAGACACCGAGACATATAGGTCAGGATTTTTCCATATTGGGTGGGCTTGGCGGGGGTGGGTGGGAGTGGTCGGGAATCCAACCGCTGTCCTCGTTCAGAGCCGGACCACGAGTTCACACTGCCTCAGGGAGATGAAGAGATTGGACAATTAAAAATGAAGATTTTTGAAATGATAAAAAACATGTCCCCTCATGAGACTCTGCCACATGAGCAGGGACATGTTAGAAATTAGGATGAAATTTTTTTTTAATGACGGATTGAAACCACATCCCGCCCATGAATGAGGTTTCACAAAAAATGCAAAGGCTGCTTGGCCTTTTCGCCTGCCTGCTAACCGTAAGGTTGGACGGCAGCGAAAAATTTAAATCAATTACATTGTCAATGGCCTTAAAGGGCCTTTTAATTGTCGGCGGGCGCGCTGCTGATTCCCATGGACACCCACCGACAGAAACATTGCGTGAGTGCGCGATGATGTCGGGATGCTCGCCTGACATCATCATGATTCATTTTGCGCTCGAGCAGGTCGGGCACACGCCCGCCCACTCAACAAAAAATCCTGCCCATAAGGTGATATTGGAGCAGATGACCAAAAGCTTGGTCAAAGAGGAATGTTTGAAGGAGTGCCTTAAAGGAGGAGAGAGTGTGGGGCAGTGAGGTTTAGGAAGGGAATTTCAGAGCTTAGGGCCTCAGCAACTGAAAGTATGGCCGATAATAGAAATTGGGGAATTGAAAGAATGCAGGGAGCTCAGAGTGTTGGAGGGCTGAAGAGGCAGGTTCTAATTCTACACACGCCTCTTCTACAATTATCAAAATGAAACAGCAGGAAATTTTCATCTCTTTAACAGAGTATCTTATCCTCACAACATGCTGTTGTATGATGTGCCTGCATGCCATTGTAATGTAAGGGTACTCAGCAGAGCGAGAGATTAAGGTGAGACTAGAGAAAAGCACCATCCACAGTACGATGTATAGAGTCACATGGTAATGGACTGAGAGAACAGTCTAGAAAGAACACACTGGAGCCAGCTTGCATGGGGACAACAGCTCTGTGCATGACCATAGCTTGGATCTGTATATAGTTAAAGGTTAACAATAAACAGTTCATGTTTAAGATTTGTGTATTTAAGATCTCATCATTGAGACATCTAAAGAACCCATATTACAACACATGCAACTCCCTTTTGACAAACATTGCCCCTCCCCAGAGCATCTTTCTTCTGTGCTTTTTTGATTAGCAGAGGCCAATTTGCCACAATTGCCAATTAAAATAAAGACTGTAATTCATCCTCTCTCAAGCACTTAGGAGATTACTACTTCACATCAACACAGTGTGTTAAACCAACAGTGCTCAGTTAACATACTGAACTAAGGTGACATTGTATCTGTAATATAGTTCCTCTTCTCCATTCTAATTGGTATTTTCTCTCCATGCTCACCTTTGTAACATTGTCCACCTCTGTCCCTGTCTCATTTGCAACAAGGGTGAATCTAACCATCGCCCCTTGACATTCAATGACATTACCATCGATGAATCCCACACTATCAACTTCCTGGAGGTTATCATTGACCAGAAACTGAACTGGACTAGCCATATAAATACTATGGCTACAAGAGCAGGTCAGACGCTTAAGTCCGGAGTGTGATGGAATACTCTCCATTTGCCTGGACGAGTGCAGCTCAACAACACTCAAGTAGCTTGGCACTATCCCAGAAAAAGCAGCCCTCTTGATTGGCATCACATCCGCAAACATTCACTCCCTCCACCACTGATGCACAGTGGCAGCAGTGTGTACCATCTACAAGATGCACTGCAGGAATTCACCAAGGCTCCTTAGGCAGCACCTTCCAAACCCACGACCACTACCATCTAGAAGGATAAGAGCAGGAGACACATAGAAACACCGCCACTTGGAAGTTCCCCTCCAAGCCACTCACCATCCTGACTTGGAAATATATCGCCGTTCCTTCACTGTCGCTGGGTCAAAATCCTGGAACTCCCTCCCTAACAGCACTGTGGGTGTACCTACACCACATGGACTGCAGAGGTTCAAGAAGGCAGCTCACCACCACCTTCTCAAGGGTAATTAGGGATGGGCAATAAATGCTGGCCCAGCCAGCGATGCCCCAGTTCATCCTGTAAATGAACAAAAAAGTTCAGCTGCTGCTGAAACCCTCAACCATGCTATTGTTATCTCGAGACTTAACTATTCCAATGCTCTCCTGGCCGGCCTGCCATATTCCACCCCCTGTAAAATTACATATCTAAAAATTTGCTGCCCATGCCCTAACTCACAACAAATCCTGTTCACCCTTCACCCCTGTGCCTGGTGAGCTGCGTTGGTTCTTGGTCTGGCAACACCTTGAAGTTAAAATTCTCATCCTTGTTTGCAAATTTTGCTATGGTCTCACCCTTCTCCATCTCTGTAACCTCCATATAACCAGCCTACAACCCTCCCGAGATCTCTGCGCTCCTCCAATTCTGGCCTCTTGCGCACCCCCAATTCTCGTCATCTCACCATTGGCAGCTGTGCCTTCAGCTGCCTGGGCCCTAAGCTCTGAAATTCTCTCCCTAAGCCCCTCCTTCTCTGAAAATTTCAAAACTGAGATAGATTATTGTTAGGCAGAGGTATTAAAGATTACAAAACCAAGGTAGATCGATAGAGTTAAGATACAGAACAGCCATGATCACAATGAATGGCGGAATAGGTTCCAGGGTTTTTTTGTGAAAATTCGTTCATGGGACATGGATGTCACAGGCTAGGCTAGCAATTATAGCCCATACCTATTTGAAGGTGGTGGTGAGCTGCCTTCTTGAACTGCTGCAGTCCATCTGGTGTAGGTACATCCACAGTGCTGTTAGGAAGGAAGTTCCAGGATTTTGACCCAGCGACAGTGAAGAAATGGCAATATATTTCCAAGTCAGGATGGTGAGTGGCTTGGAGGGGAACTTCCAGGTGCTGGTGCTCCCATGTGTCTGCTGCCCTTGTCCTTCTAGGTGGAAGGGAGTCCCAGGATTTTGACTTTGAAAGCCATCCTTCTGTGCTCCTATGGCGTGAGGGGCCTTTTGCCCATGAGCGCCAAATTGTTTTCTGCTTCTTTCTCTTCCACACTGAGTGACACACAGGGCAGCTCGTTTCTTCTGTTGTTTTCAGAGCCATGTACTCCAGTTAGACACTTCAGTGCAATAAAAAGATTTGCATTTCTATACCTTTCACAACCTCAAGACATCCCAAAGTGTTTTACTGGCAGTGAAGTGCTTTCCAAAACAAATATTCACCGTTTTAATGTAGGAAACACAGCAGCCAATTTACACACGGCAAGCTCCTACAAGCTGCAACATACTAATGACCAGAGAATCTGTTTTAGTAATTTTGGTTGAGGGATAAATATTGGCCCTGGGCACTGAGGGAGAAATTCCCTGCTCTTCTTCAAAGTAGTGCGGTGGGATGATTCATATCCACCTGAAAGGGCAGACAGGTCTCAGTTTAATGTGTCTTCTGGGCAGCACCTCTGAACAGTGCCGCAATCCCTCAGTATTGAACTTGGTGTGCCAGCCTGGATTTTGTGCTCAAGTCTCTGGAGGGTGACTTGAACCCACAACCTCCTGATTCAGAGACAAGGATCCTATCAACTCAGCCATGGATTACAAAGGGGAGGTGTCAGAGCTTTTAATCTTCAGATGAGACTTTAAACTGAGGCCTTGTGCATCCTGTTAGGGGGACTTCTCATGGCATTGGAACAGGGGAGTTCTCCCCAGTATACTGGGGTGAGCATCTCCAAAACAGACTATCTGGTCATTATCACATTGCTGTTTGTGGGACCTTAGTGTGTGTAAATTGGCTGCTGTGTTTCCGACATTCCAATAGTGACTATACTTCAAAAGGTTTTTAACTGGCTGCAAAGCACTTTGAGATGCCCCAAAGCTGTGAAAGGCGCTATAGAAATGCAAGTCTTTCTTTAACATTGACCAATTGGCCAATTCTCCTGATTATAGAAGATTAAGGGGTGATCTAATTTTTAAAATTCATTTACATGATGTGGATGTCGCTGGCTGGGCCAGCATTTATTGCCCATCCCTAATTGCCCTGAGAAGGCGGTGGTGAGCCGCCTTCTTGAACCGCCGCAGTCCCTGCGGTGTAGGCACACCCACAGTGCTATTAGGAAATGAGGTGTTTAAGATGATTTAAGGGTAAATAGAGAGAAACTATTTCTCTTGTTGGGGGAGTTCAGAACAAAAGGGCAGAACCTTAACATTAGAACTAGGCTGTTAAGGGGTGATGTCAGGAAGCACTTCTTCCCACCAATGATAGTGCAAATCCAGAACTCCCTTCCTCAAAAAGCTATTGAGCTGGGGGGATCAACTGAGAATTTCAAAACTGAGATTGATAAGAGTTTTCATTCAATAAGGTGTAATAAGGGTTATGGAACCAAGTTGAGTAGATGGAGTTAAGATATAGTTCAGTCATGTTTTAAATGAATGGCGGAACAGGCTCAAGGGGCTAAATGGCCTCCTCCTGCTCCTATGTTCCCTACCGGGGCATTCAAGACAATGGGAAAGACTTTCACTCTGTCGCCTGGTGTCAGACTGGCTTGGCAGATCAGCAGCCTGTTACAGGAGCCAACTCACTTTCATTTTTATATATGTTGAGAGACAGGAAATGCTGGGATTGTTCTCCTCAGAGTAGAGGAGGTTATAGGAAGATTTAAAAGAGGCGTTTAAAATCATGAAGGATTCTAATACTGTGAATAAGGAGAAACTGTTTCCACTGGCATGAGGATTGGAGATCAGAGGACACAGTGTTAAGATAATTGACTGAAGAGCCAGTGGGGGAGATGAGGAGTGTTGCTTTGAAAAAACACATCGAATTGTTGTGATCTGGAATGCGCTGCCCAAAAGGGTGGTGGAAGCAGATTCGATAATAATTCTCAAAAGGAGAATTGGCTAAGTAGTTGAAGGGCAGAAAATTGCGTAAGAATGTAAGAAATAGGAGCTGCAGTAGACCATTCAGCCTTTCGAGCCTTCTCTGCCATTAAATACAATCAAAGCTGATCTTCTACCTCAAGTTCAGCTTCCCACATTAGCCCCATATCCCTTTATTCCCTTAGTTCCCATAAATCTATTGACCTCTGTCTTGAATATACTCCCCCACCATGTCCTGTTCTCTCAACTCAGCTCTCTGAAACTCAATGCTCAATGCAGGGGAGGGCAAAGAAAACACTTCAAAGACAGTCTGACGCTCTCCTTGAAATGTGGCAGCATTGATCTTAATGGCTGGGGGGAAGCTTGCTACCAATCGTTCAGGATGGCGATAACTCATCCATCAAGTTGCATCACGCTTTGAATCCCAACACCCTCATGATGAGGCAGAGCGGTGGCAGAGAGGGAGAGAAAAGGAAGCGAATCCTGCACTCCGGATCCACTACCTCTTGGAATGTCCTGCCGAAAATCCGCCTCTTCAGCCACATGAAGATCCATGGCAGAAATGGCGACTCTGAGTAGACATCATTCTCGAAGGCACAGCCAACATCAAAGATTCAACGACTGGGCATCCACAGTTCTCTGGGGTAAAGAGTTTCAAAGATCCACCAACCTTTTGGAGAAGAAATTTCTCCTCACCACTGTCTTAAATGGTCCAGCCCATACTCCGAGACTGTGCCCCCTAGTTCTAGACTCTGCCACCAGGGAAAACATCCTCCCTGCATCTACCCTGTAAAACCGCTTAGGAATTTAATTGTTTCAATCAGGTCACCTGTCATTCTTCTGAACTCTAGGGAATATGGGCTTTGCCTACTTAATGTCTCCTTATAGGATAGCTCTTCACGTCCCAGGAATTAGCAGGATTATGGGAAAAGAGTAGGGGAGTGGGACTGTAGTTCAAAGAGCCAAAACAGGTCCAGTGGCTTCCCTCTGCGTTCTAAGCTTCTATGGTCCAATAGAAATGAGGCTGTGAAAGGTGTGGTATAAACGCAAGTTTTAGCCTTATATAATGATTTTCTGACTTACATGTGAAAATGTTAGCAGGAATGCTAACTTTTAGTCCTAAGACATAGCAACAGCATAAAACAAAGGAATTTCAACAACAGCTTAAGTAGGTCAAGAAAAATGGATTGAGTGCTTCCGGTAATCTATCATGAGGTTTCTTACTATCGAAATGGCTATGATACTACGCAACTGAACCTTAGAACAGATCGCCGGGTTTAAGGGAAAAGAGTTACCCAGCACAGAGCACCCTTTTAAGTGCACCCCTGATTTTTCATGACTTTTAATATCTGTATATCCTAAGGGATTGCAAAATATACTACAACACAAAAATATATTTGCAACAGCAGAACAGCATTAAGTAGAATAAGTGGATTTGACAGTAAGACTGGTCGACATCCAACAGTCAGTGAACGCTGAAGTGCTAAGTGGCTCATCCTGAAGTGAAGTTAACAGTTCTACACTTGAAACAGCTGCGAAACACCACATTTCCTGAGGACAAGTTCGCCATGTTGTCATGTAATGCCGTGTTTTAAATTGCTCTGTGTCTGAGCAAAGCAGACCAGGCCAGCCTTTATGGTCCGTCACTGGCTCAGTGAGCAGCATACTTGTCTTTCCATCCTATAGGCTGTGGGTTCATCTCCCACTCTGGTGACTTGAGCACAGCATTTAGGTTGATACTCCCAGTGCAGCACCGAGGGGGTGCTGCACTGTTGGAGGTGCTGTGTTTCAGGTAAAATGTTAAAACAAGGTCTTGCCTGCCCTCTCAGGGGTGGATGTAAAAGATCCCACAGATGTTATTTTGCAGTAGGGCAGTGGAGTCCACCCCATTGTCCTAGGCAATATTTATCCCTCAAACAGCATCACTGAAAAGTAATTATGGTCCAGTTATAATCACATTGATGTCTGTGGGAGATTGTGCACATTGGCAGCCACGTTCCCTAAATTACAACAGTAATTACACTTCAGAAAATTCCTTCATTCGGCTGTAAAATGTTTTGGGGTGTCCTGAGGTGGGGGATAGGCACTATATAAATGCAAGGTCTTTCCAACTCCCCAGTTACTAAGAAAAGATGACGTGGCTCTTCTCCTGAAAGTGAGTGCTCACACTCTGGAAGTGACAGTTTGGGCAAGGTGTGAAATGGACTGCCGATTTAACTCCTGCTTGGTAGCTGTCAATAAACAAAAATTAAAAAGTCCACCGTGAGTATTGTCACAGCTGCACCTACCCAAACATTTATCACCACACGGGAGAGGAGTCAGGCAGAGCTGGTGGCAACTAGGGACACAAGGACATTAGTTAAGGACATTGACTAGTCTCCCTGGTTTTTAACCTTTTCCACTGATGTGAACTGGGTGGTTCCTTTTAAAATTTATTCATTCTCGGGACGTGGGCATCGTTGGCAAGGCCAGCGCTTATTGCCCATCATGAATGGCCCTCAGGAGATTGGTGGTGAGCTGCCTTCTTGAACCACTGCAGTCCCTGTGGTGTAGGTACACCCACAGTGCTGTTAGGGAGGGAGTTCCAGGATTTTGACCCAGCAACAGTGGAGGAACAGTGATATATTTCCAAGTCAGGATGGTGAGTGACTTGGAGGGGAACTTGTAGGTGGTGGTGTTCCCATGTTTTTGCTGCCCTTGTCCTTCTAGGTGGTAGTGGTCGTGGGTTTTGAACGAACTGTCAAAGGAGCTTTGGCGAGTTGCTCCAGTGCATCTTGTAGATGGTACACACTGCCGCCACTGCATCGGTGGTGGAGGGAGTGAATGTTGAAGGTGATGAATGGGGTGCTTATCAAGCGGGCTGCTTTGTCCTGGATGTCGAGCTTCTTGAGTGCATGTCAGCTGCACAGTGTCACCCCTTCCGAAATCCAAATGCAAATAGGCAAAGGGTGTGAAACAAGTGACTGACCCATTCCCAAGGAGGAGAGCAGGTTAAAATTCGGGTTGGAAAGTGCCTCCCTCAGGACACTGGCTCAGTCTGTCTGCCTTACTGTGTATTTTTTCAATGTATTCACTCTGCTGCTTCTACATTCTTGGAAAGAGATCAGTTGTGTGACGGACGGTATGTTTTGTTTTAGCTTGCTGCTGCTCAGCAGAGACTGGAAGAAAAACACCAGTGGATCCTGTGCAATGTTAAAGGAAAAGAATCAATGCCAATATTGTGGAGCAGCTGTTACTCTAACAGCAAACCGCACCCCCCACCCCCACCAACTTGGCTCAGCCTTCCCTTCCAATCCAGGATTTTATTTAATTCCTAACTGAAGCTAATGTATTTCTAAACTTACGCTTCTAATTAAAACAAGATATGCCTTTTAAGAAAAGTGAAATCCATGTTACAGTTAAGTGCAGCACTGCCCAAAGTTATTCTCACTTTAGCATGTCCATATATCTTCTCTGATTGAATCTCACCCAATAGCCAAACAGTGTTTTTCTCTTTACCACGCAACTAAAATTAAAACTTTTAAAAAAATTTTCCTTTCATGGGATGTGGGCATCACCGACAAGACCAGCATTTATTGCCCATTCCTAATTGCCCTTGAACTGAGTGGCTTGCGAGGCCATTTCAGAGGCCAGTTAAGAGTCAGCAACGTTGCTGTGGGTCTGGAGTCACATGTAGGCCAAACCAGGTAAGGATGGCAGATTACCCTTCCCTAAAGGACATTAGTGAACCAGATGGGTTATTTGTTATTTGAAAAAGGAAGAATGCGCAGGGTTATGGGGAGAAGACAGGAGAATGGCACTAAGTTAATTGCTCATTCAGAGAGCTAGTACAGGCACGACGGGCTGATTGGCCTCCTTCTGCACTGTAACAATTCTGTGATTCTGTTAGTGTTTGTGACAATTCAGTAGTTTCATGGTCACCATTACTAATACTGTTTTTTGATTCCAAATGTATTTAATTAAATGAATTTAAACTCCCCAAGCCCCACGGGATTTAACTCGTGTTTCTCAATCATTAGTCTGGGATCCTGCATTACTAGTCCAGTAACATAGCCATCATGCTCCTATACCTCTAAAAACATATACAATTATAGCACAGAAACAGGCCATTCAGCCCATCTGGTCCATACTCCACACAAGCTTCATCCCATCTCTACTTTATCTCATCCCATCAGAATATTCCCATTCTGTATCCTGCGTTTGCTTACCTAGATTTCCCTTAAAAGCATCTATACTGTTCACATCAACCACTCCCTGTGACAGTCAGTTCTACGTTCTCCTAACTAACTAAAGACGTTTCTTCTGAATTCCCTATGAGATTTATATTTATAGCCCCTTAGATTTGGTCTCCCCCATAAGTGGAATCATTTTCTCCACATCTACCCTATTGAACACTTCCATAATGTTAAAGACCTCAATCAAGTCATCTTTAAGTATTCTCTTTTCTCTGGAGAAGAGGGCTCCGGTCTTCCTTCAGAGTTAAAACTTCTGAGTTCTGGAATCATCCTAGTAAACTCTTTTTTGCATCTTCTCCAGTGCCATTAAAGCCTTGTTGTAATATGGAAACTAGAATTGTACACACAGTGCTCTAAGTTTGGACCAACCAAGATTCTATACAAGATTAACCATACTTCTCTGCTTTTGAATTCTCTTCCTCTAGAAATGGACCCCAGTGCATTTTTATGGCTTTGCTAACCTTTGTTGCTATCTTTAATGATTTGTGAATCTTTACCCTAGATCCCTTTGTGTTTCTACTCCATTTAAACACTCATTTGGTGCACAGCCACCGATGTTGGTGCGACTAAAATCGGAGCTGCTCAACAGGCCAGAATTGGGGGAGCACAGAGATCCTCCAGGGGGGGTTGAAGAGCTGGAGGAGAATGTGGAGGTAGGGAGGGGTAAGGCCATGGAGGAATTTGAACACAAGGATGGGAATTTCTAAAATCAAGGTGTTGTCAGACTGGAAGCGGGCACAGAGGTGATGGGTAAATGGTTCTTGGTGCGAGACACAGAGTTTTATATGTCAAACTGAGGGCAAAGGTACCCCAGAACCACAATTACCTTTCCGAAAAAAGACCTCTGGTTGGTTGGATGTTGGATGGTATAGGTAGACTAATCTCAGTGCCTCTAATTCCGGGAGGGAAATTCTGCCTCAACAGAAACCTCCTGCATGATGCCTGAAAGGGTGGTGGAAACAGATTGTACAGTGATCTTCAAAAACCATTGGATAAATACTTGAAAGAGGAAAAAATTGCAGGGATATGGGAAAAGAAGGTGGGGAGTGGGGCTAAGTGAATTGCTCTTCGAAACAGCCAGCCACACTCAATGGGCCAAATGGCCTCCTTGTGGTCTGTACAATTCTATGAGCTCAAGTTTACAGAGGATGACAGGTGGGAGGCTGCTCAGGAGAGCAGCGATATGGTAGCATAGTGGCTATGTTTCCAGGTTTATAACCCAGCAGCCTGACTAATTATCTGAAGTCATTAGGTTAAATCCCACCATGAGGTAACTGGAGAATTTAAATTCAGATAATTAAATAAATGCAGAATTAAACGCTGGTGTCAGTTTTGGCAGGAGGTCTTGTGGTGCAGTGGGTAGTGTCCCTGCCTCTGAGCCAGAAGCTCTGGGTTTGAGTCCCACTCCAGGACTTGGTGGCCAGGAAGGTGTGTTCATAACGCAGCCAAACAAGTTGAATATCAACCCGCAAATCTTTCCGACTCACACCAATGGCAGGCGCTAAGAGCCAGGGAGACTCCAGGTCAGGCATGTGATGGGAATAACGTTGGAGCCTCTCCATCACTATCCATAGCTCCAGGCTACAACATGCATGTAAAATTCCTGAGTGAACTGTAACACATCGTTGTCAGTAATGGTGCCCATGAAACCACAGGATTGTCATAAAAACCCACCTGGTTCACCAATGCCCTTTAGGGAAGGAAATCTGCTACCTTAGCTGGTCCAGCCTACTTGTGAAATGTGGTTGATCCTTAACTGCCTCTGAAATGGCCTAGCAAGCCACTTAGTTGTTTTCAAGAAGGAAGCTCAGCTTCTGGAGGGCAACTAGGGATGGGCAATAAATGCTGGCCTTGTCAGCGACACTCACATCCCAGAACAGAATAAAAAAGTAATGATGGAATAGTCATTAACTGAATCCCTCTTGATCCAGGGAAGGGTGAGAATGTGGAACTTGCTACCATGATTAGGAGTTGAGTTGAGCAGCATAGATACATTTAAGGGGAAGTTCAGTAAGTACATGAGGGAGAAAGGAATAGAAGAGTAGACTGATAGGCTGAGATGAAGAGGGGGTGGTGAGGAGGCTCATGTGGAGCTTAAGCACCCACTTAGACCAGTTGGCCTGTTTCCCTGCTGGAAATTATAGGTTTGTGGTACTTCTGCCACAATAACGGGTAACGCAGCATCATTAAAAAAAGGTTTGATAGGCTTTATGGATCTGCGGCTAGGGAGTTCCCCATTAGCACAGCTGAATTGACAACCACTGGTAGAGACTCAAGCCAGTGAAAGGCAAAAACAGACTGAATGACTTACTGGAACAGTAACTGCAAACGTCCAGGCACTGGACCATGTTACTTCAACAGAACAATTCATTTTCCTTACTTCACCTTCTCAGTCTACTAAACCATGAAACTTTGGCTTTGTATGTGTAAGGACACAATAATGGCCTTGATGTAGACTCATCATGGTACAGGAGGCCATTTCGTCCACCCCATCCTTGCTAGCTCTCTATGGAGCAATTTACTCTGTTTTGTTTCCCTCGCTTGTTCCCTCTAGTCCTGCAACTAGCTGAACTCATTGCCTCATGCCAACACTGATAGCAATTTGCATTTTGATAGCCAAACGTTTGTTGTTAAATCTCACTCAACTTTTACCAGACAAAATGAAGAATCATGAACAAATGGTCATTTGGAACTTGAATATTGCCGAAAAAAGAGACATGTTGCTGAGGCTTTCCATCCTTTTATTCTTCAATGGGATGAGGGCATTACTGGCAAGGCCAACATTTGTTGCCCATCCCTAATTGCCCTTGAACTGAGTGGCTTGCGAGGCCATTTCAGAGGGCAGTTAAGAGTCAATGACATTGCTGTGGGTCTGGAGTCACATGTAGGCCAGAACAGGTAAGGATAGCAGATTTCCTTCCCTAAAGGATATTAGCGAACCAGATGGGAATTTGCAACAATCGATGATAGTTTCATGGTCACCATTACTGATGTAATGGTGCTCCAGTGGAATTATGAACCTGTATCCACAGAGCATTAGACTGGGCCTCTGGATTGCTAGTCCAGCAGCATTACCACCAGGTCACCTTCTCCCTCTGAGTCAGCTGGACAAAAGCAAAAGTTCCAAATTTCAAACTATCACAATAATTTATAGTGCAAGAGAATACTCAGCCAATCAGAGTCAACTTGCCAACCAATCAGCATTCCTTTTTTCCATTATTGAGTGTCATAGAAAATAGGCATGCAAGTACAGCACCTTCATTATTTCTACACATAGCTGTACAGAAACAGGTCATTGTCACAGCAGAGACTGTCATCATACTGAGCAACTATATTATCCAAACACCTTGCCAGGAAAGGAAGTATTAACTTTATATTGGGAGGAAAATCAAATAAGTTAATGCAAGATTGAGTATCAGAATGTACATCAAATACTAGTCAAGTTATTTCATTATTAAAAAATTGCTATTTTGATGCCTCAACTGGTTAAGATAGTGAATAGCTGTCAACAACAACAACTTGCATTTATGTAGCACCATTAACGTAGTAAAATGCCCCAAGATACTTCCTTCACAGGACAAAATCTGATGTCCAGCCACTTGAGGAGCAGTGATTGGACTTGCCTGTGAAGGCTTCTGTGGTCAAGCAGCCTACTGATGTTCTCACATGAAGAATGAACACTTGGGTCAGAATCTTCTGTTCGGTGTGCGTCCGCTTGCCAATGTGTAAGATGATGCACGGTGACGTTGGGCATGCGTCCCAATGCTACCGCGCGTCATTCTGATCTTTTGGTCAGCGGGCGCACACCGGAGTCAGCTGAGCACCCGCCGAACTGTCAAAGGCCTGTTAAGGTCATTAATAAACTGATTAAGGTGATTGTCAGGGCTGCCCGTCCAACCTTCAGGCTGTCGGGCAGGCGAAGAACCCAGGCGGCCTTCGCATTTATCATGAAACCTCATCCACGGGCGGGATGAGGTTTCATGAAGGATTTATTAATGAAATAAGATTTTTAAATCAAAATTCATAAACATGTCCCAGCTCATGTGACAGTGTCACATGAGGGGACATGTCTGAATACTTGTTTTTCCCTTTTTTTTCATTGTTTCATTTTGAGTGCCTCAGGGAGATTTCTGTGCTCTTTCGCGCGTATGCGCAGGCCCCAGCTCAGCCTACCCCCCGCCCCACCCCGCACCCGCAAAGGGAGCGCTCAGCGTTTCTGGGTGCGTGACACGCTGGGCGGGCATTAATTGGTTAGATTCAGGGGTTTAACTGGGCTGGAATATAAAAAGGGTGGAAGTTGTGTTACAGCTGCACAGAGCTCTGAGTGGAGCCCATTTTGAGCATTGCGTTCAGCCCTGGCTCGGCAATTCAGGGAGGATATATTGATCTTGGCGGGAGTACAACATGGATTCACCAGAACGATAGAGGGTTAAATTATGGGCACAGCTGCACAGACTAGTATTTCCTTCAGTGTGGGAAAAGGGGGTGTCTAATTTACATTTTCTTCATTCATGGGATGTGGGCACCACTGGCTAGGCCAGCATTTATTACCCATCCCTAACTGCCCTTGTGCAGAGGGCATTTAATAGTCAACCACATTGCTAGGCCAAATCAGGTAAGGATAGCAGATTTCCTTCCCTGAAGGACATTAGTGAACCAGATGGGGTTTTCCCTGACAATCGGCAATGGTTTAGAGGTCACCATCAGACTTTTAATTCCAGACTTTTATTGAATTCAAATTTCATTGCCTGCTGTGGTGGGATTTGAACCCAGATCCCCAGAGCATTACCTTGGGTCTCTAGGATAATAGCCCAGTGACAAAACCACTACACCACCACCTCCCCATAAACTTAGATGTTTGAAGAATCCAATAGAGTAGGTAGAGAGAAACTACTCCCTCTGGTGAGAAAGTCCAGGACAAAGGAGACTGAACCTTAAAAATTCGAGCCAGGCTGTTCAGGGAGCACTTCTTCACACAAAGGGGAGTGGAAATCTGGAACTCTCTCCCCGAAAAAGCTGTTGAGGCTGGGAGTCAATAGAAAATTTCAAAAGTAAGATTGATAGATTTTGTTTCAGTAAACGTTTTAAGGGTTACAAGGCCCAGGGCGGGTAGGTGGGGTTACGATATAGATCAACCATGATCTAAATGAATGATGGTTCGGGACGCTGCATGTCCTCTCTCTGCTACCATGAGCCTATTCAAACCAAAATATCCTCATCTCTATGAATTCAGAATTGGATCAAAGGTTGTAGTTAAATTGCCCCTATTGTAATGATGCACAACAGATGTGTTGGCAATAGCTCAGCTCCAGAGTCACATTCTGATCAGACATCACATGCAGGAGTTTGAGACCCCCTTTCGAGGAGATTATCTCATGCCACTTGGGGTTGGCAAGACCTGCAGTATAACTCCAGTCCAGTGTGAAGCTGAGTTTTCATTTGTCCTACTATGCAGAGTTTCTATCTAGTGTAATGTTTTACATATCCAAAATAAACCTTACCACTTTTGTCCCTGCCCTCCTTTTAATTCATGGGATGTGGGCATAGTTGGCAAGGTCAGTGTTTATTACCCATCCCTATTTTCCCTTGAGAAGTTGGTGGTGAACCAGCTTCTTGAATACAACTGAGTGGCTTACTCGGCCAGTTAAGAGTCAACCACATTGCGTGAGTCTGGAGGCTTATGCAGGCCAGACCGGGTAAGGATGGCAGATTTCCTTCTCTAAACAACATTAGTGAACCAGTTCGGTTTTATCACAACCTGGTAATTTCATGGTCACTATTACAGATACTAGCATTTTGATCCAGATTTGATTTAATTAATTGAATTTTTATACTCCCCAGCTTCTGTGGAGGGATTTACAGCTATTTACAGAACGTTTTAACACTGGGAGCATCTGACATGCTTGTGTAACCCAAAGCAGATATTATAATAAGTTAACAATTCATTTTACACATGTTGCCCAATTAGGTTAATCATTAAATATCATTAGTCATGAGGATCCTTATTTTGTTGTATAAATGTGAAGTGACTGACCCCAGTCTGTGGCTCAAACACACTTGCCTCTGTGTCAAAAACATGTTGGGTTGGAGTCCCACTCCAGAAATCTGAACACACAATCCAGGCTGACACTCCCAGTGCAGTACTGAGGGAGCACTGCACTGTCAGAGGTGCCATCTTTTGGGTAAGACATTGAATCCGAGGCCCCAGCAGCCCTAATTGATTGGCGGGGTGGGGGAGGGTGAAATGTGAAAGAGAATCCAAGACCACTCTTCGAAGAACAGCTTCGGAGTTCTCCCTGGTGGCCAGGTCATTATTTAATCCTCAACTAACTCCCCAAAAAAATCTGTTCATTTATCTGAAGGCTCATTATGGGAGCTTGCTATGTACAAAACAGTTGCTGAATTTCCTACATTACGACAGTGACTACACTTCAAACAAGTACTTCTTAGTTTGTAAAGCTCTTTGAAATGGCCAGGGCTTGTGAAAGGTGGTATAACCACACACGACTTTCTCTCCTGAAATATGTACCATTCAGTTCCAATCTTGAACTTATTATGCTAACAAGTTGCTCTGTCTTTGATTTGCTTATGCTGTCTAATTGGAATGTCATCCGATTCATTAGAGTCATGGACAGATGGTCCAGTCCATCAATGTTCCAAAGCCTTCTCAACTCTTAACATGTGGTGCTCATTCATCACTTATCACAACTTTCAAAAGCACAAACTGCCAAATGTAACAAAAGAATTATTAGAAATTTTATCTCTATATTCCAGGAATGTTTCTCAAAAGTCACAGTACCCTGTGATCAGGTAGTTTGAAAGTTATCTGAATATTTGCATTTTATTTCAGATGCTTAAGGTTCAATAGTAACTGAGCTCCTTAGAGCAGAGAAGATTGAGTGGAGATTTAACAGTGGTGTTCAAAGTTATGTTGGGCTTTTGATAGGATAAATAGGAGACAACAGGAGGATCAGGAGAGCAAAGATTTAAGGTAACTGGTAAAAGGGTCAGACATAAGAGGAGCAGAGTACTTTTTTTTAAATGCAGCAAGTTATGACCTGGAATGCGCTGCCTGAAAGGGCAGTGGAAGCAGATTCATTAGTAACTTTCAAAAGGGAACTGGATAAATACTTGAAAAGGACCAAAAAAAAATTGCAGGACTATGAGGTAAGAGTAGAAGAGTGAGGCTAATGGGATAGCTCTTTCAGGGAGTCAGCATAGGCACAATGGGCTGAATGGCCTCCTTCTGTGCTGTCTCATTCTAGGATCCTGGCCAACACAACATTCCACATTTGTTTTATCGGCGCTGATGTGATTTATTTTTATTCTTTTAGGTGAGATGCATCTAGTGCTCAGTGTGTCTGTACAGCAGACACTCGAGGGCGGTTTGCGGTGTACAGCACCTGGTGTAACGTGAAGTATGTGGCAACTTTTGCAAGGTCTGTCTGTCTCGGCACTTGGGTATCAAACTGGGAGCCGAGACTCAAGTTATACTGCCACTTCACACATTGATGCACCACCCAAATGCTTCCCTTCCGTAAAACTGGCGATCGTAATTGCCCCCTTACCTCGGAGTCCATCAGTGCTCCAGAACAAAATGCACTTACCACGGTAACTGGCTCATTGCTGTAAGCGTGAGCCCTTGTTCACATCTATAAATACCAGAAACCCAAGTGAAATACATAAAGAGATCTCCCGGACATGACAAGCCAGCAAAATTTAGCACTGTTTAAAACAAAAATCTGTCCTGTCACTGTCTCAATCTCAGGCTAGACCAGCTGGCGTTACAGTTTACTACTGAAGCTACTTGACATCCCAAACACAGCCCACTCCAAATTCACTCCAAATTCTCCCATATACAGAACAGCAAAATGTATCTGCCAGAGGGCGCTTTGGGAAGTCCACAGAACGTGAAACGTTAACGACATTAAATGCAAAGCTTGTTTTCTTTTTAGTTAACTTCAAACTTCTCAATGAACTTTCACTGTGGCTGTTTTAGGAGTTTCGGGGAGAGCACTGGACTCTCGAGCATCCTTACTAGCGATTTTTTTTTAACCCCTTTATTTCCGATGCTCTTTTCTAGCCGCAGGGAAACATTCGCTGCAGAGTTTGCTCTAGAATTTGGTTAGCGTTTGACTTTACCTTGTAAATTCACAATCCACCGATCACTACCGGGGTCTGATTCGTAGCCGCAAGTGTCATCCTCAAAATCGCACGAACCGTTACTCTCCAGGATCCCGGCATTTACAAACTGTACGACTTCACAGACCATGTACATATATAAAACACAAGGGATAAAAAAAAAAGTTAAAATGCAATAAATTCAAAACGTTTGCTTATTTTTTTTAAAAAAAACCTCTTACCGTCCAGATCAGACTGTGATAAACTTTTTTTTTTGGGAAAAGCAATTTTTTTTCTTAAACAGGTGCAAAATGGTATCTCTTTATGGACTAAATATAAATGTAGAAATATTGTAGTGGACATTTACCGTGCAGGATTAAGAGTATAAGAGGCGTCATGGTTAGATCCAAAATGAAGAGTGTTATCATTCAAACTCTCTGTAAACTCTGGTGTGTCACTCACTCAGCAGTCCAGCAGCTTGGGGTTCTGCAGATAGTAAGACTGCAACAGAGAGAGAGAGAGGCGCTGCTTTGTTTCAGCCAGATTTAGCAGTGGAGATATCTCACGGGGCGGAGAGAGTGCAAAAAAAAAGTAAATGAGTTCCAGATTGGCAGGGATACACCTACCCGGAGAAGCTGCTGTGCTATGCAAAATTTCCCCCCTCCCCGCCCCCTTCCCCTTACAGTGTAGGCAGAGCGAATGATGGCACTCTTCTGCTGTTACTGCAAATTCTCCAAGTGACAACTCTTTGATATACCCCCATTAATCACAACCCCCTCCCCCTCGCTTCTTGGGAAGTCCACTGTCATGTAGCTAATCATTTGCAACCAGGCATATTTTTGCAGCTGACTATTATGTACATGATAGGAGATTGTGTGCATTCCCTATAGAGACTAGACAGTTTGGTCATTGTCAGGAGAGAGGG
Organism: Cetorhinus maximus; assembly: GCF_964194155.1. Taxonomy (NCBI): domain Eukaryota; kingdom Metazoa; phylum Chordata; class Chondrichthyes; order Lamniformes; family Cetorhinidae; genus Cetorhinus; species Cetorhinus maximus. The sequence continues at coordinate 179,248,065 of NC_135880.1, forward strand.
AAAGTGTGGGGGTGTTTGGGGGGGTGGGGGTGGGGCTGGATGGTGGTAGAGGGGAAGAGTCAAAGTATGGACTGTTCCTGCTAATGTTGATTTCTAAAGCGGTTTCTCCTTCCTCAAGAATCTTCACTGAAATAAAATGACAAAGCCTCATTTATTAAACACTGAGAAAACACTTATCAGCAATTGCACAATGCTGCCAATATTTTGCTGGTTAGAGGAGGTCAGGTTCTGTCGAGTTCATTTTCTAATTGCGGCTGTTAGCTTGGCAAATTAATTGCTATCCAGTGATGCAGTTCACATTAAGATGGGTCATTGTGTCAGGAGTTGAGTTCATGATCAGTCATGAACAACTGCACTGTGGTAAAGTGAAAGATGCATGCCTTCAGCTGTTCGATACTTACAAGAGATTATTGCGAGACAAGGTACGGCAAGGTACTGAAGAAATTTTATTGCATGTCAATGCTGTCAATACCACAATAAAGGAGGAGATAGTAGAGCCATTGGATAGGATAAAAATAGATAATACATGGAAGGTTGGCAGTATCAAAGTAGAAAAGTCACCTGGACTGAATGAGATGCCTCCTTGGTTGCTGAGAGAATTGCGAAGGCTCCAGCCATGAGCTTCGATATGGGGGTGGAGGATTGTAACTGTTACAGCCCTGTTCAAAAAAGTGGCAGAGGGTTAAACCCAACAATCTCAGGTCAGTCAGAACAATACCAGCAGTGGGGAAACTTCTAGAAGACATCGGGGCCTAATTTTAACCCTGTGCAGGTGGGTGGGATTTGAAGGGGGTAAAATTGGGCTCATTAATCTGGACGGAACTAATCGTCACTTGGAAAAAGTTGAGTTAATAAATGAAAGCCAGTTTTGTTTGGATTTTGTTGGACCGACTTGATTGAATGCTTTGAAGAAGTAATGGGGAGAGTTGATGAGGATGGGGCAGTTGATGTTGTGAAAGATGCCTTTCAAAAGGCATTTGGTAAAGTGCCACATAATAGGTGTGTTAGCAAAATTGAAACCCTTGGGACTAAAGGACAGTGTCTGTGTGGATACAAAATTAGCCAAGGGGCAGAAAACTGAGGGGAGTGGTGAATGGTTGTTTCTCAGACTGGACCGGAGTATTAGGGCCACTGCTCTCTTTGACATATATTGATACCCTGGACTTGGGTAGATAGGGCATAAATTCAAAGTTTGCTGTTGACAAAAAAACTGGGAATGCAGTAAACAGTGACAAGGATCAGGAGGACAAAGACAGGCTGGTGAAATAGGCAGATGCATGACAGATGAAATTTAACGCAGAGAAGTGTGAAGTGATTCATTTTGGTTTGAGGAATGAGGAGAGGTAATGTAAACTAAATGGTATGATTTTAAATGGGATGCTGAAACAGACACCGGGGGTACATTTACACAAATCTTTAGTGGTGGCGGAGCAAGTTGAGAAGGCTGTTAAAAAGCTTATGGGATCCCTAGCTTTATAAATAGAGGCATTGAGTACAAAAGCTAGGAAGGTATGCAAAACTCTATAAAACACCAGTTTGGCCCAAGCTGTGGCCAATTCTGGACACCACACTTAGGAATTATGTCAAGACCTTGGAGTAATTGCAAAGGAGGTTTACTAAGATGATACCAGGGGTGAAAGAAATCTGCTATGTGGAAAGGCTGGAGAAACGAGGATGGTTCTCCTTTAACCAGAGAAGCAGCAGAAGAGATTCAATTGAGGTGTTAAAAATCATGAATGGTTTTGATAGAATGAATAAGAACTTGTTTCCAATGGCTGGAGGGTCGGTAACTAGAGGGCACTGACTTAATTTAATTGAATAAAGAGCCAGAGGCGAGACGATGGGCGGAATCATCCGCTCCCATTTGCGGCGAGCGCCAAGGCAGGCAGGGAGGAGAATTCGGCAGGAGGGTCAGGAATTGGTTTCACGCCGGCCTGAAATCACCGTGGGATCATCCGATGGTGTCCGCCATGGCAGAACGCGAATCCAGCTGGAGGCGGCTGAACCCAATTTGCATCCCGCTAATGGGATGCAAAGTAAGGTCTGACCGGAATCGCAACCCCACCACACCCCCCCAAACCCCCCACGGGTTGAGTTACCGTTACACCGGCCCAGAGCATGTCTGGACAAGCGTGATGTGCAGAAGTCCAGACTTTCCTTTAGGGCCTTGCTCAGATTGTGGATATCCGAGAAGAGGAAGATGCTGGAGCCCTACAGCTACCGGACCCTGGAGGAACACGTGCATCGCATGCTGGGTGGATCCTCATGCACATGACTCCACCGCGAAGCAGCTCTCAGGAGGTGGGTGGTCTTCACGCAGCAGCTTCAACTTCACTGAGGTTTCAGAACTTCACGGGATTCACTATGGGCCGGTCCGGATGATCAGCGAAGGGGTAGGTGGGGCGGGGGGGGTGGAAAGAAGGCCTAGGTGTGAAAGGGAGAGGAAGGTGTCCCGGGAGGAGGGTGAGGTTTGGGGGGGAGGACAAAGGTGTCAGGAAGGGTGAGGTTGGGAGGGGGAAGGAGGATGTTGGGGAGAAGTAGGGAGAATGGTTCAAGTGGGGAGGTAGGTGTCAGAGGGGAGGAAGGTGTAAAGGAGGGAGTTTGGAGGGGGGGAGACGTCCAGGTGGGAGGAGGGAGTAAGGGTGGAGGAAGGAGTAAAGGGGAGGAAGGCATTGGGGGTGGCAGAAGGTGTTGTGGGGGGTGGTGGAATGTCCTGGTGAACGTGCAAGGGAGGAGTCTGTGTAGTCAATGACTGCCTCGTGGGGAGCGAAGGCAGGGTGGGCATGGTAGGAGGGGATGGTTAGAGTAACGGGGGCAGAGCGAGTTGGTAGGGTGAAGAAGGGGCAGTGAGGGTGGTTGGTGGGGACACGGAGGTAAACACGGACTTGGGGGGTGGGAGAAGGAGGTTGGGGTTTTCAGGAAGGCAGAGAATGTACACGTTCACCTGGACATTCATGAAGGAGAATGTTTCAGGCTGTAGGGTAATGGTGGGGAGGCCAAAGGTGATGCCCAGGGGGTGGATTGTGATGGGGGAAAGGACATGGGTGACTGGGGGAGGGGAAAGGATGGGAGAGCTTATTACAAACTTTACTACGACTGTTTTGCACAAATGGAAAGTGAGCGGAGCCTCGTGTTGGACAGGCACAGGTGCTGCATGGGAGTGCAGTCAGTGGGTGGGCGGAGATGCAGGTCGGCTCAGATGGAGAACTGAAAGTGAACCCAAACAGGCAGCATCGAAAATGCTCAGGACAGTGAGATGATTGTGATGGATGAAGGCTCCGCATGTGTGAGGGAGAGTACTTGCATGAGGCCCCGAAAGGCCCTGTCCCACACACACACAGACACACAGGCATACACACACACACACACAGACACACACACACACACACAGAGACACACACACACACACAGACACACACACAGACACACACACACACAGACACACAGACACACACACACACACACACACACAGACACACACGCACACACAGACACACACACACACACACACACAGACACACACACACACAGACACACACACACACACAGACACACACACACACACACACACAGACACACACACACACACACACACAGACACACACACACACACACAGACAGACACACACACACACAGACACACAGACACACACACACAGACACACAGATACACACACACACAGACACACACACACAGACACACAGATACACACACACACAGACACACACACACACAGACACACACACACAGACACACACACACAGACACACAGACACACACACACAGACACACACACACACACAGACACACACACACAGACACACAGATACACACACACAGACACACACACACACACACACACAGACACACACACACTTATCCCTCCTGGTCTGGCTATGTGCAGCTGAACTGCTTGGGGGATGGGGGGGTGGGGGGAGGGTGGGGGATGTAGGGGCAGCATTCGCAAAGCCTGTAAATGAAGCTAAAATACAACATTGCCACTGCAGGAACTCACCCATGGCTACCGCGATGGAGTGCAGGTCTGCGTGCATCACCATGTTCTGCTGGGCCAGAGTCTCTATGACGTCCGCCATCCTTCCCATGGAGACCTCCATACACGCACATGTGGGCACCACTTCATCAGAGAGCAGGCGGACACACTCCTCTGACTCGCATGCCACTCTGTTGAGGGCTTCCAACAGCTCTGTGTGTGTTCCCCTGCCTTCTGCTGACTCTCCATGATGAGTTGGAAGGCCGAATCCAGAGGCTTGTCATCTGGCTCGGGCCTGACAGATGTCTCTTCCCAGCAGTCCTCCGAGTGCCGGGGAACTCGGCTGAACCTGCCTCCTCCTGCTGTGGACATGTGTCCGTGCGGTGACCGCCAGATTGTGAACTTGAGCCTGTTCTAGATCTAGGTTCCACCGAGGTGTGTGTCTCTGCGCTGGTGGAGGGCGTGGGTAAGCGCTGTGACGGGTCTTCCAGGCTGCTTATTTCCAGCTCTTCAATGGAGGAGGTGTCCTCTTGGCTGGAGGTGAGGAGCTGAGGGACTGGCTGGCTGAGGGTGTTGGTCGCTTGGCAGAGCTCCCTTGAACCAAAGTACAGATAATGAGTGCATGGCAGCAGAGTCAAAAGCAGGAGAGAGAGCACTCACAGTTGCGTTGAGAGGGGGATGATGTGGTGCAGGATCCTCACGAGGGTGTTTGCCGCCGACCTCACCGTCACTGCAGAATTGGTCCACATTCTCACCAGTCAGCGCGATGGCTGCTCCTCAAAGTGAGGGAGGGGCCTAATGTGGGCCACCCCACCCCCAATCTGGGGCCTCTCCCTACTGTTGTCAGCCAACTTCTCCTGATGAAAACAGATAGAAAGAGATTGAGCAGGGCACATGCCACGGCGGATGATAAGGTTGCGTGGAATGTTTATGTGGCGAGCGGAGTCATGGACGGGATGAGGGTGTGAGCCCCAGAGGATATGAGCCTGATGGAGATGTGAGGGTGTGTGTGAGAGTTAGTGGTGTTGTCCCTTGAGGTGTGAGATCCCTGTGGATGTGTGATGGGCTTGTGAGTGTGTGAGTTGAGAGTGATGAGGTGGTTGACTTACCCTGGCGGATCGGAGATCATCCTCTTCCTGCACTGGATGGCCGACCTCCCCTGTGCTCTGGTGGCGCTGATCGCCACTGCCACCGCCTCCCAGATGGATTGGTGACTCTGGTGGACCTCCTGAGGCCCGAGCTGGGGTAGAGGACATCGGGGCGGCCTTCCACTGCATCCAGCAGGCGCCCCAGAGAGGCGTCATTAAATTTTGGGGGCTGCCGTCACCTTTCTTTCAGGGCCACCTGTCGCCTGGAGCAGTCCTGGTCTGGAGACATAAAGTAGGCTGAGCTCTGGTGCGCTCTAAATACGATGCCCGGGGTGAGGAAGTGCTGAGGTCACAGCGTGGCGGGTAAATCTGAGCCCGCCCGCCAGCGATCTGGTGTTTCCCATGAATGCATTATTAATGAGGTGGACCAATGGGCAAAACGTCAATTTTCACGCCCACTACTGCACTTTGTACAATTCTTGGAAGATTCCACCCAATATTTTTTTTACCCAGCGAGTTGTTACAATCTGGAATGCGCTGTGTGAAAGGTTGACGGAAGCTGATTGAATAGAAATTTTCAAAAGGGAATTGGATACATCATAGAAAAGGCAAAGGTTGCAGGGTCCATGGGAAAAACGCAGGCAACTGGAGTGAATTGGATTGGTCTTTCAAAGAGCCAGAACAGGCCTAATGGGCCAAATAGCCTCTTCCTGTGCTGTAAGAATGATTCTAATAATTGGATAGATGGATCAGTAGTCAGATGGAGAAAAAGGCAGCCAGAACTAATGAGCTTCTCGTGCCATGTTGTGTCTAACTCTTTTATTTGAAGATATCAGACTGAAGCAGGCAGGAATACACAGCTGCTGTGACCTTAACTAAACCAACGTGAACTGTGGGAATACTTGGTGACTGCCAGGAAAAAAAGGGAAGGGAAATCGTCTGGAAAATGGACCATGGAGAGCTCAATCCAGTTGTTTCAAATAGTTCTGAATAGACAAAGAAATAATGGAAAGAAGGGACGGAAGAAAAAGAGAGACTTGCATTTCTATAGCACCTTTCATGATTCCTGGACATCCCAAAGCACTGTACAGCTAATGGAGTATTTTTCAAGTCTAGCCATTGTTGGAATAGAGGGAACGCAGCAACTAATTTACACACAACATGCTCCAACAGTTCTGATGGAAGGTCATTGATCTGAAAGAATAACTCTGTTTCTCTCTGTTGTTGAATTTCCCTCGCCTTTTCTGTTTTTATTTCTGATTTCCAACATCCGCCGTATTTTGCTCTTAATATTATTTTGGCTGTGGCAGCTTGTTTAAAATCGTTACATTCCAGTGCTGCGCGCATGAGTCTCTGCCGCTCTTGAGCTTTGTGTGAATCTCATCCTGTTGCCGTATGATGGGAGGCAGGAGAAGAAAAGAGTACACCGTGGGATCAAAAATAGATGCACATCCCCTGAAACGAAGCATTGCTGGGAATTAAGGATGTTGCGCGCTGGGATTTCTGATTGTGGAGAAATTCAGTGAGCATGTGCTGGTCAGAAGAGTGGGAGCAGGTGATGGTTTAATGGTTTGGATTTTTGGTGTCAGCTGTGGCTCAGTTTCTCACCTCTGAGGCAGTTGTTTGTGGGTTTGGATTCCGCTCCAGAGCACAGAAGACCGAGCTGATAATCCCAGAGGAGTATTGAGGGAGTACAGGCCATTCATTTCGGGGTTGGCTAACTCAGTTGGCTGGAGTCTGATGCAGAATGATGCCAATGGTGCTGTTTCAATCCCTGTAGTGTCTGTGGCAGTCCACGCGCGTCTGCCTCCTCTCCTTGGCCCACACTTGTGGATTGGTGCCACTCAAGCTATATACAACCAATTGTTTTCCTCAAATGGAGAGAAGTGCCTTTGGTCCTTTGTAGAAGTTTGCTATGTTACTGAGGGAGTTCTGCTTTCTCAAAGGTTCTTTTGAGAACCTTTTGGATGAGTGTCATGAAGCTATTAATATATATAATATTATTAGAAAATAGTTTTCTTTTAAAATAGAGTTTTAGTCTGTGGGTGTGTCTTAATTGGATTAAAGCTAGCTAGTCTGGGTGCTTTGTGTACTAGTTTTAAGATGTAAGAGAGGTAGAGTGCATTCGCATTTTTGGAATGGAGCATTCAAGAAGGCAAGTGAAATCTGGCACCTAGCTAGCAGAGACCAAGCAGTATGTTTATATTACCAATAAAATTGGTACTACGAAGGGGGTTTTATTGTTAGAAGAGGCTGGTGATACAATGAGAATTTATATTCATTGAGCTATGCTAAGTATAACTTCAGCAGTTTTGTGTGTGCGGGGCAGAGGCAATGTATGATCAAAGTAGCTATAAGCCTACAACTGTCTCCACAGGAACCAAAGTGAAAGGAACCTCATTTTGAATTTGTACGGTGAAAATGCTTTGCCTGGTGTCTGGCTAAGTCTATGGGTTGCTGTTGCCTTAATAGAGATTAGTTTGGGGATTTGTTAAAAGTTATGATGGTAGTAATTTGTAGCCACGTGTATATATTTAACATGTATAAATTAATAAAATGTTTAATTTAGTTTAATATTAAACCTCTCGAGAACTGGTGGTCTGATTCCTGAATTTAGAGCTGCATCTCAAACATACCACTTAAAATATAGGTTATGACAGTTGTTTAAAGTTTCCCTCTGGGATTTTTTAAAAGCACAGCTTTCCCAAAAGGCTGTTTCATAACAATGAGACATTGAAGGGAGGCTCCATCTGCCCTCTGAGATGGGTGTAAAAGATCCCAAAACACTATTTTGAAGACAAGCAGGGGAGTTATCCTTGGTGTCCTGGCTAATATTCATCCCTCAAACAACAAAACGAGGGCAGATTATTTGACAATTATCACACTGCTGTTTGTGAAGTGCTCAAACTGACTGCTTCACCTCCTAAATTACAATAGTGACTACACTTCAAAAAACACTTCATTGCGTGTGGAACGCTTTGGAACGCACTGAGGTCATGAAATCCACTATATAAATGCATCTCTTGCTTCTCCTGTGAAGTAAGATTGACTACTTGTTTGCTAAGGAGTGGTGGATCCTAGGCCTATGGCAGGAAGAAAGCATTTGTAACTGTTAGGTATCCTATACCTGGGCCAGGAATGTGCCTTTAGCAGATTTCAATGGGACTTGTTTAACTTGGAGTCGGTCATGTACAAACACACTACATGAAAAGGCAGAGCTGTTTGAGTGAGGTATTGAACATGGGTTCCGCCAATAAGCATGGGGTACATGTCGTAGATGAATGAAGCAGGAGAGCTCATATTCAAAGGTAAAAGCTAATGATACAACAACTTGCTTTTATGTAGCACCCATAGCAGAGTATAAACATTCCATGGCACTTCACAGGAGAAGCTATCGAACAAAATTTGACACTGAGCCACATGAGGGAAATATTATGGCAGGTGACCTAAAGTTTGGTCGCAGAGGCTGATTTTAAGGGGCGTTTTAAAGGAGGAGAGAGAGGCGGAGAGGTTTAGTGGGGAAATTCCAGGCTGCTGAAGGCACAGCCACTAATGGTGGAGCAATGGAAACCCAGGATACAAATATTTCTCCCCAATAGTGGCCTACCCCTTTAAGAAAGCAAGAAGCTAAGGAGCAGCACAGAAAGCAGCTATGACAGTATCTATAGGGTGGAGGATGGAGCCACCTGCTTCTGGCCTGATCCTACAGGAAGTAAAGGAAGTCTGGCTGTCGTCATTGACAGGCATCACTTGACAGCCATTAAGCCTATCATTTAGAGAGCTGTGCCCTCTTCAGGTGCAATCACAAGGAAACTGATTGAGGAAGTTTAGGGGTTGCACAAATAAAGCACAGAGCCAGTACAAGGTGGGGTGCAGGGGGAGTCTGTGCAGGCTTTTCCTCTGTTGTCCGGGCACAGCATAGGAACACAGCAGAGAAACCTCTACCCTTGGAGCTTCGGTAACTCAGTAGTGCATCTGGTGATGCATTTACAATTCTCAGCACTCCAGCGCAGTGGTGCACGGTCAGAGGTGTCATCTTTCAGATGAGATGTTAACCCGAGACCCCCATCTACATTCTCCAGGTGGACATAAAAGATCCCATGGCCACCATTTTGAGGAAGAGCAGGGGAGTTCTCCCCGGTGTCCTGGCCAATATTTATCCCTCAGTCAACATCACTGAAAAATGGGAAATACAGCCCCTGCTGTTCAAGGCACTTGGCTGTGTGTGATGTTGACAATAAGGGAATCAAGGGATACGGGGGTTGGGTGGAGAAGTGTAGTTGAGGTAGAAGATCAGTCATGATCTTACTGAATGGCAGAGTTGGCTCGAAGGACTGAATGGCCTAGCCTTCCTCCTATTTCTTATGTTCTTATGTCCTTAAATTGGCTGCTGCATTTTCCTACATAACAGCAACTGTACTTCAAAGAGTACTTCATTGGTTGTAAAGTACATTGGGATGTTTTGGGTAGTGAAAGGCACTGCATAAAAACCAAAAGAAATAGGTGCAGGAATCTGGACTCTGGACTCTGCTGTGCCATTCAGTAAGATCATGGTTGATCCAATTGTGGCCTTATCTCTACTTTCCTGCCTGCCGCCCATAACCCTGACTCCCCTGTCAGTGAAAAGTCTGTCTAACTGTGCCTTCAATATAGTCAATGGCCCAGCCTCCGCTACTCTCTGGGGAAGAGAATTCCAAACACTTGGAAGACCCTCTGAGAGAAATTCCTCCTCATCTCTTAGTCTGAAACTGTGCCCCCCAGTTCTAGATTCCCTCATGAGGGGAAACATCCTTGCAGCATCTACCCTGTCAAGCCACCTCAGAAAATACAAATCTTTCTTTTCTTTCAGATATCAAGAGAATTTATCCAGAAATGAGATTCTAGCTACATTCCTTGAGTCCATATCAGCCGTAAGGTATCTTTACTGCAGTCAGTATGTATCAGAGATTCACATACAGTAGATGAGGTACCAGGAGAACTACACTAGACTGGGGAAACTTTACCTCTTTGGGTCCACTGTCTTCAGGGGCCTGCTGTGGTGCAATGGTTGGCACTGTCGCAGCTAGGTCAGAAGGTTATAGTTTCAAGTCTTACTCCAAAGACTTGTGCACAAAAGTCTAGGCTGACTCTCCCAGTGCATTAGTTTGAAGAGCAGGAGAGTGCTCCCTGGTGTCCTGGACAATATTTGTCCCTCAATTTGCCAATGGCATGTTGGCCTTTATCACAAGAGGATTTGACTACAGGAGTAAAGATGTCTGACGGCAATTATAGAGCCTTGGTGAGACCGCATTTAGAGTATTGTGTGCAGTTTTGGCCTCCTTACCTAAGGAAAGGTATACTTGCAATAGAGGGGGTGCAACAAAAGTCCATCAGACTAATTCCTGAGATGGAGGGATTGTCCTATGAGGAAAGATTAAATAGACTGGGCCTTTATTCTGTGGAGTTTAGAAGAATGAGAGGTGATCTCATTCAAACGTACAAAATCCTGACAGGGCTCGACGGGGGAGGTGCAGGAAGGATGTTTCTCATGGCTGGGGGTCTTGAACCAGGGGACACAGACTCAGAATAAGGGGAAGGCCATTTAGGACTAAGAAAAGGAGGAATTTCTTAACTCAGAGCATGGTGAACCTCTGGAATTCTCTGCCCCAGAGGGCTTTGGAGGCTCAGTTGTTGAGCATGTTCGAGGCTGAGATTCATAGATCTCTACATATTAAAAATGACAAGGATGTGGGGATGATGCAGGAAAATGGCGTTGAAGTGGAAGATCAGGTATGATCTCATTGAACGGCAGAGCGGGCTCGAAGGGCTGAATGGCCTACTCCTGCTCCTTTTTCTTATATTCTTAATGTTCTAATTAATATCCCTAAAGAATAGATGATCTGGTCATCATCACATTGTTGTTTGTGGGGTCTTGCTGTGCACAAACTGGCTGCCGCGTTTCCTACATTACAACAGTGACTGTATTTGAAAAGTGGTTCATTGGTTGTGAAGGGCTTTGGGACGTCCTGAGGATGTGAAAGGCGCTATAAAAGTGCAGGTCTTTTCCTTGGAAGTGAGGATATGTATTTGGCGCCTGTTTGGATTTACCCGACTAACATATCTTCAATTTATCAAGGTAGCATGTATTCAGACTCAAACTTATTAATAGATTATTTTATTGCAGCCAGGAGTTTCATAACTGGGAACAGCATGTTAATGTCACTCTTTGCCTGGAGAGAATACTGTCACCTCATAAGGAAGTTTTCTTGCAACATACCACCACATGAGATCACATATTTAAATGGAAAATTGTGCTGTATCTGCAAAGTGGCCGTTTCATATTGCATTCATTATAAATTGTTAGATTGTTAAAAAATTATTGCCTTGCCACATTAACACGAGGAGAATTGAAAGGATTTCAGTTGTTGTGTATGACCCACCAACTCTTTTGAGCACTGAATGTTCTTGGCAGGTCAATACATACACTCCTCATGTAAAGTAAATTCTGCAAACCCAAAACAACTAACAATTTCTTAAAATCGGATGACTCTTGGAATCCTGGTTCCACAGGCCTAAAGCCACAACAACAATTTGTGTTTGTACAGTATCTTTAACATAGGTAAATGTCCCAAGACGCATCACATGAATGTTTTCAAACAGATTGACACCTGAGCCACACCAGGAGACATTAGGATGGGTGACCAAAAACCTGGTCAAAGATATAAGTTTTAGAGACCTCTCAAAGATGGAGAGAGAGGTGGAGAGGTTTAAGGAGGGTATTCCAGAGCTAAAGGCCTCGGCAGTCAAAGGCAAAGCCACCAATGGTGGACCATAGAAATTGGGGGCATTGAAGAGAACAGGATTGGAGGAGTGTGGAGATTTTGGAGGATTGAAAGGATGGAGGAGGTTACAGAGCTAGGGAAGGGAAGGGCAAGGCTGTGGAGGGATTTGAAGACAGGGATGTGAATTTTAATATTGGACAGGGGGCCTGTGTAAGTCAGCGAGCACAGGAACTTAGTGGGAGTTAGGGTTTGGGCAGCAGAGTTTTTGGATGAACTCAAGTTCCTGGAGGTTAGAAAGTGGGAGTCTAGCCAGAAGAGCAAGGTGATTACTAATGATGCTGATTGCTCATCTTATTGTCATGAAGAGATATTAATGTCTATAATGTTATTGGAAATTATTGTTAAATTGGACTTTTAGTAAGGTCTGTGTCTGTGTGTGTGTGTGTGTGTGTTAATTGGATTAAAGCCAGCTAGTCTGGGTGCTTTGATGTACAGTAGTTTGAGATGTTAATTAGATAAATGTAAGTTAAAAGGTAAAATGCAATTTACATTTGTTGAATAAACCATTCAAAAGAATGGATAAAATCTTGCACCTAGCTGGGAGATGCCAAGCAATGTGTTTATATTACTAATAAAAATGGTGGAATGAAAAGATTATTGTTAGGAGAGGTAAAATTTTTTTAAAACCTCGTAATACAATGGAAAATTTACATTCAAAGGGGAAGCTAGGTATAAACAGAAGGGAGTTTGTGTGTATGAGGCAAAGACATTTAAGCTCTAACCAGCCTGTAAGCTGACAGCTGTCTGCAAAGGAACCAAATTGAAAGGAACCTCATTTTGAATTCGTAAGGTCAAATGTGCTTTGCCTGGTGTCTGTTTAAAGTCTATGGGTTATTGTTGCCTTGGTGAAGGTTTACCTGGGGGTGATTAATTTGGGGATTTGTTTAAAAGTTATTGTGGATATGAAGACATGTGTATGTGTTTAATTAGTTGCTAAATTAATAAATGGTTAATTTAGTTTTATATATAAAAAAACCTCTTTATGCTTGGTGGCCTTATTCCTGAATTCAGAGCTGCATCTCAAACAAACCAATTGAAAATATAGGTTATGACAGTTGTTTAAGTTTCCCTCTGGGATTTAAACAACTCAGCCTTTACCGACTGCTGTGTCATAACATTATTTTATCCATTCATCACAACACCCAGCAGGTTCTGAAAGGATTCCAGCATTTCAGCCTTCAGTACCTAACCCAGAACTAGACTCCATGCACTGATCATGTTTTTGCAAGCAACAGCTTTCTGACATCAGCCCAATTTGCTTTTCCCCTTTTTGTATCTGTGCTCCTTTTATCCTATTGTCTGGGTTTAACTTGAAGTGGTGTTCTGAAATTAACATTATCAATGCCATTTGCAACCAACATCAGTTTTTTAAAAAGTTACGATCATTTTCTCATTGCTATTTGTGGAAGCTTGCTGTGCACGGGTTGGCTGCTGTGTTTCCTACATTACAACAGTGCCTACACTTCAAAAACTGCTTCATTGGCTGGAAAGAGCTCTGGGATGGCCTTAGGTTGCTAAAGGTGCTATATAAATGCAAGTTCTTCCCTTTCTTAATGGCAATTGTCAAGAAATTTTTTGAATACTCTTTGGATGTTATTTTGGGGAAAAAACAGTGAAAGCAGGTGCTAAATGGGTTAGCGCGAACAAGACACACCTGTTGGTAAGTCTAGATTTAACTCTCAAGTTTGGTCCTATTTGCTGAGTACTATAATTTGATCTAGCCTGGTGGTACGAAACCAGAAACCTGCGGGTTTAGCGCTCAAATGCTGATTAGTGCAATTTTCATGGAGCAGTCTATGGGAGTTCCTCACACCCACTTCCACTGAAGGTGTGGCAGGCTCTGAATGTCACACAGTGGCATAACGTAGGATACCACGCCAAGGGAGAGTGTGATGAGAGTCTGAGTAAATTGGGTTTATATTCTCTGGAGTTGAGAGGGGATCTCATTGAGACCTACAAAATTCTGAAGGGGTTTGATAGGGTGGACGCTGAGAGATTGTTTCCGCTGGTCAGGGAGACTAAAACACGGGGGCACAGTCTCAGGATAAGGGGCCGATAATTTAGGGCTGAGATGAGGAGAAATTACTTCACTCAAAAAATCTTTGGATTTCTCTACCCAGAGGGTTGTGGATGCTCCATCGCTGAATACATTTAAGGCTGGGATAGACAGATTTTTGATGTCTCAGGGAATCAAGGGAGATGGGGTGTGGGCAGGAAAGTGGAGTTGAAGCCCAGGATCAGCTATGTTCGTATTGAATTGTGGAGCAGGCTCGAAGGGCCGAATGGTCCACTCCTGCTTCTATTTCTTGTTTTCTTCTGAGGTGCACAGGTTCTTGGATATGGCACTGGAGATCCTAGTGGAGAAGGTCCAAGAGTGGAGGGATGTCCTGCAAATGGAGGGGTGAGGCGGGGGGAGATGTCTCCTTGCCCTCCTGTTCCCCTCTCTCTCTTACACCTGACCCCAATTCCTCCTGCCGCTCTTCATCCAGAGCAAAGGGGACTCTCAGCACGGTGTCCACAACCAAGCACTTTCTCCTGCTGACCCCTGTAAGGTGGACTAGCGCAGCACTGACTCTTTTATGGATGAAATCCTCAGGGGATTTCCAGGAGAAATGTTTCTTGAATGTTGGTGAAGTCTTGACAAAGTGCCCCGGAAATTGTCCGGGTGTGTGTCTGAGATCCTTGTCGTAGCCCCAGCAGTGCTGTACCATGCAATGGTGCGTATCCCTTTCAGCAATGAGTATCCCTTTAAGTAGCCCTTGGAATCGACATAAACACTCCCAAAAAGTTGGTCACTGTTAGGAGAGGGCATTTGCTGAAATTCTAGCCACCTAAATCTCAGACAGCCCCCTTAATAAGCACTAGCAAATATTTTACCAGCCAATGGCTGTTTAAGAAGCTGTGGGATGGCTATAACTAGCGCTGGTTCAACTCCATTACCAAGATGGAGTTGGTAAACCTTACCTAAAGTATTCGGTGAAAATCGTGCCCTTTACACTGAACAAGATAAGAGCTGCAGCCCTATTCAATGCTTCAAGTTTTTGCAAAAATTGCAGCTGTAGTTACCAAACAGTTAACATTCATAACTTGAAAAATAAATACTTGGAGACAAGTTCTGAATCAAGTTGAAAGTCAGCCAAAATGAAATCATGAAAACTTCCAAGAAAACTGTGTGCTCGATTGCAACTCCCATGGAACCAGAGTATTTTTAATTGAAAGAAACCTATTTTGGTGAAGTACCAGAATCAGTCACAAAAGTGGCATAATGCAATTGTGCTATTAAAAAAACAGAAAGAATTAGCTTGGAAAGTGTTTCCTGGAATTAGTAACTGTCCATGCATATTAAACTGACAGTCTGCTACTTAGTCCCTGCTGATCCCATCTCCTGTTTCATAAACATCAATTTCTAAAAATAAGGAAAAGTGGGGAAGAAGGAAAGAAAAATAGCTTTTGTATTACATTGGGCTGAAGGTTAACTGCACAGGTTACAGATCTCAGGCGTCATGTCAATTGATTTGTTATCAACATGGAAGGTCACTAAAGTGTCAGTGTCAGTTGAGAATTTGCTGAAGAAATTACAATGCATGTTATTAAAATCAGTTACAATCTTATGGTAAGAGAGAGATACTCATGAGCTGTGAATTGGTACAATTGTTGCTGGACGATTTGCACTGTCCACTGTTAGCCTCACACAAACAGCATCTCACCCTTAACTCACTGTGAGATTCCTGAAGTTGCTGTGTTTACATATTAATTACCCATTAAGCTCACTGCAGAAATTTAAGTCTTGTAATTAATGGGGCAAGTAAATTTTTAATGCCATGGCATTTATTAATGACTGACAATCAATGTCTCTTGGCCAAAAAGGGAACAATTAAAACTGTCGAGTCTCATTCCTTCAGGTTGTGAATTGTTGAACATTTCAAAAAATGTCAAATTAAAAAAAATTTTTTTTTAACTTTTCCTTTGTCTTATTTCTCATTCTCCAATCTTTCTTTCCCTCTCTTTATTTCACTTTTTGTAGCTGGCAATGACCATCTCCAACAAGAGAGAATCTAACCATCACCCTTTGAGATTCAATGGCATTACCATCGCTGAATCCCCCACTATCAACAGCCTGGGAGTTACCATTGACCAGAAACCGAACTAGACTAGCCATATAAATACTATGGCTACAAGGGCAGGTCAGAGGCTAGGAATCCTGCGATGTGTAACTCACCTCCTGACTCCACAAAGCCTGTCCACCACCTACAAGGCACAAGTCAGGAGTGTGATGGAAAACTCCCCACTTGCCTGGATGAGTGCAGCTCCCACAACAGTTAGAAGCTTAACACATTCCAGGACAAAGCAGCTCGCTGGCACCCCATCCACAAACATTCACTCCCTCCACCACCAATACACCATGGCAGCAGTGTGTACCATCTACAAGATGCACTGCAGGAATTCACCAAGGCTCCTTAGACAGCACCTTCCAAACCCACGACCACTATCACAGAGAAGGACAAGGGCAGCAGAAACATGGGAACACCACCATCTGGAAGCTTCTTCCCAAGCCGCTCACCAATCTAACTTGGAAATATA
This sequence comes from Cetorhinus maximus, assembly GCF_964194155.1. NCBI lineage: Eukaryota > Metazoa > Chordata > Chondrichthyes > Lamniformes > Cetorhinidae > Cetorhinus > Cetorhinus maximus. Next base: position 179,264,547 of record NC_135880.1, read on the forward strand.
TCGCCATTCTTTCACTGTCGCTGGGTCAAAATCCTGGAACTCCCTCCCTAACAGCACTGTGGATGTACCTACATCACATGGACTGTAGCAGTGCAGGAAGGCAGCTCACCCTCACCTTCTCAAGGGCGATTAGGAATGGCAATAAAAATGTTGGTCTAGCCAGCAAAGCCCACATCCCAAGAATGAATGGTTTTTAAAAAAATTCTGGCCACTGGCATGTCTGGGTTAATATCATGGAATCATAAAATAGAATAACCCAAAAAGCCATTTGGCCCAATCAAAGAATATCAGCCCTCAAAGAGGTCCCTCATCCTTGGCACCATTCCAGGAAATCTCCTCTGCACCCTATTGGCATCCTTCCTAAAGTGTGGTGCCCAGAGTAAACAACAACCCTCCAGCTGGGACCTAACCAGTCATTTACAAAGTTTTAACACAACATAATATGGTGCACACATCAGCATAAATGATTTCTATTTTTAACTTTGGTATCCGAGTTATAGTTTTTGGAAATTTGCAGACATAGAAGAGGACTGGCCAATCCAAAACTGGATGAGAAGTGAGTAGCCCTACACCACATTAAAAGGGGATTACTGAGGAGCTCTTAATGGAAACTGCCCAACCCCAACATCTGGATCACATTGTATATTTTCTCTTTCACATCTGTGTCACTTCAATTTTCTGTAAAATCGGAAGTCAAAGTGAGGCACAATTCCAGCCTCACTAGTGTACCACAGCAGCACAACTGTGCCAGAAAGAGATTTCCAGATAATGTGAACATTAATCGAGTGGTGCTAAATACAACTTTATTTTCAGTTGCACTGATCAGCTGACTGCCAGTTCACCCTGGCATGCAGCTGAAATTAGACCCAGTTAAAAGGCACTTGAAATAAAAACAGAAAATGGTGGAAAATCTCAGCAGGTCTGGCAGCAGCTGTGGAGAGCGAAACAGACTTAGCGTTTCGAGTCCAATGTGACTCTTCTTTGGAACTGGAGAGAGGTAGAAATGTGATGGGTTTTACGCTGTTAAAAAAGGAGTGGGGGGGGGGGGCGCGCAGGTGGAGCAAAAGGGAAAGCCAGCGATCGGTTAGAGGGCATGGAGCACAAGACAAAGAGAGCGGCAATGGGAGTATAAAGATGAAAGCTTTAGTCCAGAGGAGGTGTTAATAGCGGAAGAAAGGCCAGCATTGTCTGAAAGCAAAGTAGCAGAATGTATTAATAGCAGAGTTAATGCTGTCTGAAACAAAAACATGAGAACAAGATACACACTGGCACTTGGGAGTGGTGGTGGGGGGGGAGTGTGTAAATTAAAAATGGAGGACAGAGTTCATGGTTTGAAGTTGTTGAACTCAATAATATAAAAGCAAAATACTGCGGATGCTGGAAATCTGAAATAAAAACAGAAAATGCCGGAAAAAAAACTCAGTAGATTTAGCAGCCTCTGTGGAGAGAGAAACAGCGTTAACGTTTCGAGTCCGTATGACCCTTCTTCAGAGAAGTTTTTCCAGCATTTCCTGTGTTTGCGTTGTTGAACTCAGTGTCGAGCCGAGGAGGCTGTAAAGTGCCTACTCGGAGGATGAGGTGCTGTTCCTCCAGCTTGCATTGGGCTTCACTGGAACATTGCAGCAGGCTGAGGACAGAAAGGTCAGCGTGAGAGCAGGGAGGTGAATTGAAATTGCAAGCGACGGGAAAGTGGCCTGTGAAGGTGAAGCAGCATCTGAATTGCCTTCCCACAATCAAACAGTTGGTAGTGGTTTAAGGAGAAATAAAACAGCTTATCATGAATCTAAACCCACACCCCAATACATTGATATTAGCTATAATCATCAAGCAACTCCGACTCTCACTTACAATGTCAGTACTGGGGGAGTGCTGGAGAGTCGGAGGTGCAATCTTTTGGATGGAACTTAATGCAAGGTCTCGTCTGCCCTCTCAAGTGGACATAAAATATCCCTTGGCACTATTTCAAAGAAGAGCAGGGGTGTTATCCCCAGTGCCTTGGCCAATATTTATCTGAACCAATATCACTAAAGAAACAGGTTATCTGGTCATTACCACATCACTGTTTGTGGGAGCTTCCTGTGTATAAAATGTTTGCTTCATTTCCTACATTACAACGGCGACTACATTTCAAAAGTATTTAATTGGCTGTAAAGGACTTTGAGACGTCCTGTGGTCACAAAAGGCGCTACATAAAAACACGTTCTTTCTTTTCTTTCATATTGTTGAACCTGATGCAGTGTTTCTCGTAGATTGAGATTGAAATTGGCTGGCATGGCTATTGAGGCCAAAGGTGATAGGAATGGGTTTTATGTGGAAGGTGAGGGCCAGCATTGTGTCTTCGGGAGAAGATCCAGCATTAGGGGAAGGAAGGACAGGGTGTTGGGAGACTGACCCATTTACTAAACAAGAAAAATAAAACCGTACTGAAAATTGTTATGTTTGATACAGGCAAGGTTAAGAATGAGCACAGACAGGGAAGCGTTTAGAGTTGTTCAAGAGGACTGTAACTCCTTACATTCAGCCCGTTCCTTGTTGAACCCCAGCAGTTGTGCATTCATATACAATAAATGGAGCGGTTGGTAATTTTTCTCTCATTCCATCCCTAGAAAATATATCATGCCTCAAAAGTCACAACTTTCAAAGTCTGAGAAAAGTCCCAAACTATCTTGGAGATTTAGTTTTGCTACCAATGCAATCGGGCTCATATTTCTTGTCGCAATCATTGAATCTTACAGCACAGAGGCCACTCATCCTGTCATACCTGTGCTGGCCCTTAGAAAGAGCTATCCAAATTAGCCCCATGCCCCAGCTTTTTTTCAATAACCCTGCAAATCAATCCTCTTCAACTACATGTTCAATGGCCTTTTGAAATTTCCTATGGAACCTGATTCCACAATCCTTTAGGTCGTGTGTTCCAGATCTTAACAACCCTCTGGATGAATGATAATAGATTTTTGCAGCATAGATTGTGATTGGGATAATATTGACATTCAGAGGAGAGCTTCAATGAAATGTGTTTTCTTTTGTCTTCCCTCCAAGAGTGCATCAGAACTGAAGGGTCATCGACCTGAAACATTGACTCTGGTTCTCCCTCCACAGATGCTGCCTGACCGGCTGAGTATTCCCAGCATTTTACTGTTTCTATTTTCTTGGAATTCGTTTTTCTGTTTGGCTGAAAAACCTTTCTAATAAAATATGTATTGGAGCATTATTGATGCCAGAACGGAGAGGTTATATATCTCAGAGCAGATTACATAATCTGGGAATCTTTTCTCTAGAAAAGAGAATGCAGCCTGAAAGAGGGCTTTAAAGTTCTGAAGGAGCGTTTAATCGGGTAGACCTCGAGAAGGCATTTCCACTAGCGGGGTGAACCAGACCAAGAGGCCATGGAGATAAGATAGTTACTAATAAACCTAATAGGGAATTTAGGGGAAAACTTCTTTACCCAGAGAGTGGTGAGAGTGTGAAACTTACTACTGCAGGGAGTGGTGCTGAGGTGAAGAGCACAGATGCATTTAAAGGGAAGCTAGATAAACACACGGGGGAGAATTTTTCCCATGTCGGGGGGGGCCTAGCGGGAGCGGGAGCGAGCAGGCACGGACTCAATCACCGCCCGCGATCGGGTCCACACGGCCATTTTACACGAGCAGGCCAATTAAGGCATGCCCAGCATAATGCACGACTCCTGAGGATAGTGGGAGTGGGCGGTGGTGGTGGGAGTGCACTGACCGCCGGGTCCAATGGCAACCGGGGTGCCTGTTTAATTGAAGTGCAGGCAGCCTTGGAAAGGCTGATCACAATGGAAAGTAGAAGGGCTCACCAGAGAGCTTCTGGAGAGCAGGCCAGGCCAGAGGGTAGGCCAGCGGGGCAGGCCAGGCCGGAGGGTAGGCCAGCGGGGCAGGCCAGACCGGAGGGTAGGCCAGCAGAGCAGGCCAGACCGGAGGGTAGGCCAGCGGGGCAATATGCCTCTCGGTTTTCGGATGAGGGCCTATCTGCCCTCCTGGAGGAGGTGGCAGCACGGCGGGAGGCCCTGCTTCCGAGGGATGGGACCAAATGTGCCTGGGAGGAGGTGGCTGGGGCAGTGACCTCCCATGATGTGGGACATAGGTCCCACATCGTCCAGCACATAGGTCCAGTGCTGCAAGAGATTCAATGACCTCCTGTGCTCGGGGAGGGTGAGTACCATGTTGGCAGAGGTCACAATGCAACCGTCACACTTTCCCCTCAAGGCAACCCCCCACCTCTCCCCCCACCTCCACCCCCAACAACTCTGAGTGCAGTTACAGCATTGAATCCTTCACAGCATGTGTCCCTCGCTGGATGGGCCAGCAGATATTGCCCATGCTCAGTTCACCCTGAGAGGGTTGAGCTAGGATGGGCTCTGCACCCACAGCATGTGTGACACTGACACCCAGAGTATAGAATCGGAGGCAAACTCAAGGATCTGCACCTAGGCAGAGAGCTGGAACTGCGAAGTCTGTCAAAGTCAGGGTGCTAACATGCTGGGAGGGGAGTTTCCAGGTGGCGGGGCACCAATCCATCTGCTGGTCTTTATGCTCCATGTGCTTGTGTCTCCTTGCTTAGCAAAGTTACACCTTGTGGTGCCACATGTGAAGGAGGCAGCATTTGGGCAATGGGGGGCGGTCAGCCCTGGCTTCTTTGCATGAGGGTGCAGGGTAATGAAGAACTGGAGTCCTGCAATGTCCCGTTCTGGCTGGGCTGGCAGGAATGCGATGGGAATTCAGGTGCAGGCTGGACTAATCAATGCTCTTCTCCCCTTTACAGGAGAAGACTGCGCACAATTCCACAGAGCGAATGTGGACTGGCAGAGGCCAGGCCCAGTTGGCCATCATGGCTCCATTCAAGCAGGAGGCTAAGGATCTGGTGAGGCGACATACGCCAAGGCCCACTGGTGGCTGTGAGGCTGGGGTGCCACGGGGAGGTATGTTTGGTGAGCACTCAGGTCACCATGTGTGCCCCAGAAGCCACAGCACTGCTGAATGCTCAGTGATTGAAGTTTGCAACATGGGTTAACCATTGATTATGGAAGGATGAGCGCATAATGATCTGGGGGTGCGGCATGCACATTGACATTGTCTGCACTGTAACTAATCAGATATCCTTATTCTTCCTTTCAGCATCACCGGAGCAGGGCCAGGAGGAAGAGGCAGAGGGGACACCTCACACCTGAGGGCCCTGAACATTTTGACTCACCAGCGTCACACCATCTCTGCCAGGCAGGCACCAGCGTTGATACTAGCACCTCTGTGGGAATTCAGCCACTGGCTAGTGTCCTGGGGCACAGCTGTGAGGGCAGCACACTCACTTGAGGTGTGGGCGGAGACAGAGAGTGCCCAGGGCGCTGGCAGTCGGAGGACTGCTGGGGACCAGGCACATGCTCGGTTGGCGGCTGATGATGTGCCTCTGGAGTCGCCCGTGAGGCAGCAAACGCTGGAAGTGCAGCAGGGTGTGCAGGAGGTTCTGGCGGAGATACATAAGGCTGTGCGTGGCATGGTGCCCATGCTTGAGGAGTCCACGCGGAGCATCACCAATGCATTGAGCGTCATAGCCAAGCACCCTGCTTCCTCCATGGAGAGAGTGGCGACTCTCATGGAGATGCTCCTCCAGGAGACCAATTGGGGCCTCCTGGGGTTGTGCTCAGACCAGGAAGCCCTCACAGTGGCATTGACCTCAGTTGGTAATTGCCCGTGTGGGAGATGGTTTGGGCACCAAGTATCCCAGCTCAGTGCCCATCGATCTACGGTGAGCAGGGAGGTCCGAAGCTGCCTGTCGTGGGCTCCTCTCAGGGCGGTCCAGATGAGAGCAGCAGCCCCTCCGCCCCTCTGCCAGTGACTGTAGCATCCGATCAGGCTGCGGCGACTGGGGAGATGCCAGCTGTGGAACTGGCCACTCCCTCCCAGGCAGGGCCAGCACAGGCTCCATGGGCCAGAGGACGTCTGCCAAGGTCATCGAGGACAACAGGACAGCAGAGTCAGCAGGCTGTCTCAGATGCCAGTTCCAGTGAGGGGACAGCACCAGTAAGCATAAATTTAAGGCACCTTAGGCATGGGTTTCTCACTGGTGCTTTTGTGTTGCCCCACTATTAGTTCATGACCACTTGGTGTGATGTGCAACACCTTTGTATTTTTTTTTCTGAACTTCATTTTATCAAATCATTAAATTTTGATATGTGAGCATGGCTCAGGGTGATTCCTTACTTCTGCAGGTGGACGGGAACCATGATATTATGAGTGAGTTGTTTGATATTGAGCTTTATTGACAAGGCCCTTAGTTAATGTTCCTATTCAGGCAGATTATGCTCTCAGGTATTGAGTATGGAGCCTGCAGCCCTGGCTTGTCCTGGAGGTCCATCTGTGGTGGGTTAGCTGAAGGTTCCTTGGATTAAAGCCTCCCGGGTGTCCCTGCCTCCCTGGAATATGCCCGGGTCAGCGTCTACCCCCTCAGCATTTCCCTGTGCATGCTCATCCTCGGACTTACTGCAGCTCTCGTGTGCAGCCGGAGCAACTGTGTCGACATCTTCTTCATCCACTGCATCCCCACTTTCCAGCGCCAGATTGTGGAGAGCGCAGCATGCTACCACTATCACTGACACACGATCTGGGGGGTACTGGAGTGAGCCCCCTGAGCGGTCCAGACATCGGAAACACATCTTGAGAAGACCGATGGTTCTCTTTACCACAGCCCTTGTGGTGCCGTGGCTCCTATTGTACCACTGCTCAGCTTCTGTTCCTGGATGGTGGAGAGGCATCATGAGCCACCTTCTGAGAAGATAGCCCTTGTCACTCAGCAGCCATCCATCCAGCCGGGCTGGAGCACTGAAGAGCCCCGGCACCTGGGAGTGTCTGAGGATTTGGGCGTCGTGGGAGCTGCCTGGGTACCTTGCACAGACTTGTAGAATCAGCATCCTGTGGTCACACACTATCTGCACGTTCATGGAGTGGAAGCCCTTCCTGTTGATGAAGGCACTGGGCTCATCCGCTGGTGTCTTGATGGCTGGTGGAGAGCACAACTCCCATTCCCAAGGGAAGGCCTCCTGAAAGCTGCAGGTCCCAAAAATGACCTTTACTGTAGAATCCTGACCTGAAGGCTGTTACTCCTGTCCAAGCAGCTGTGAAGAGTTTTGAAGTATTCCTGCTCACACAGGCAAATATCAGTAACTTCCACAATTAAATATCCAACAGGCACCACTCGCGACCCCATTCACCCCTCTTATCCCGCCCGTGGATGAGGTTTGTACAAATGTCTCCTACCCGTCTGCCCGTTGCACCCGTGCAACGCCCTGAAAATCACACGGGCCCCGAAAAATTGCAGAGAATTGCTGCCTCAAGGGCCTTAACTGGGTGACGAATTAATGGCGGGCGCGCCTCCGAGAATATCGCGCGTCCACCCACCTAAATATCACGATGGCGCGCGGTGATGTCAGGACACTCGCCCGACGTCACTGCGCGTCATTTTATGCATTGGCTTGTGGGGCCCACCCCTGCACACCAACAAGAAAGTTCTGGCCATGAGGGAGAAAAGAATAGAAGGGTGTACTAACAGAGTTAATCAATGCAGGATAGGAGAAGGCTTGCGTGTATAGGCATATGAATAGAAAAAGGGTGGTAAAAGGAAGAGTGGAGCTGATTAGAGACCAAAAGGGGATTTACACATGGAAGCCAGGGGCATAGGTGAGGTATTAAATGAAAACATTGCACCTGCCTTTACCAAGGAAGGAGATGCTGCACAGGTCATGGTGAAAGAACAGGTAGTTCAGAGGCCAGGAGGTTTTAAAATTAATAAGGAAGAGGTATTGGATAGGTTGTTTATACATAAAAGTTGCTGAGGCATCAGGACTGGATGAGATGCATCCAAGGATACAGAGCGAAGTGAGAATGGAAATTGCAGAGGCACCGCTCGTAATTTTTCAGCCTTCCTTAGACTCGGGGTGGTGCCAGAGGAGTGGAGAATCGAATATATTATTCCCTTGTTCAAAAAAGCAAAAATAAGCCCAGTAACTACAAGTTAGTTAGTTGAACCTCAGCTTCTAGAAATGATAGTCCGGAACAAAATTAGTAGTCACTTGGGAAAATGAGAGTTAATTAAGGGAAGCCAGCATGGAATTTTTAGGGAAAATCATGTTTAGCGAACATGCTAGAGTTTTTTGATGAGGTAACAGAGAGTTGATGAGGGTAATGCTGTCAGTGTGGTGTATGTACATGGACTTCCAAAAGGCATTTGATGAAGTGTAGCACAGCAGACTTGTGAGCAAAGTTAGAGGCCATTGAATAAAAGGGACAATAGTAACATGGATGCAAATTTGGCTGAGTGACAGGAAGCTGAGATTGTGGTTAATGGAAGCTTTTCGGGCTGAAGGATGATTTATAGTAGAGATCCTCAGGAGTCCTCTGCTCTTCCTGATATATATTAACGACCTAGATCTTGGCGTCCAGGCACAATTTCAAAATTTGCAGATAATACAAAACTCCTAAGTATTGTGACTGCGAGGAGGATAATGTAGAATTTCAAAAACAGGTTGGAGGAATGGGCAGTCAGGTGGCAGATGAAGTTGAAGGTGGAGAAATGTGAAGTGGTCCAATTTGGTAGAAAGACAATATGAAATAAAGGGTACTATTCTAAAGGGGGTACAGGAGCAGAGGAACCTGGGTGTATATGTGCATAAATCATTTGAAGGTGGCAGGACAAGTTGGGACTGCGGTTAATAAAACTTACAGTGTCCTAGGCTTTTTCAATAGGGGCCATCGAGTATAAAAATAAGGAAGTTATGTTAAATCTGTATAAAACACTGGATCAGCCTCAACTGGAGTATTGTGTCTAATTTTGAGTACCACACTTTAGGAAGGATGTGAAAGTATTGGAGAGTGGGCTGAAAGGATTCATGAGGATGGTTCCAGGGGCGAGGAACTTCAGCTGCATAGATTGGAGAAACTGGGGCTGTTTTTCTTGGTCAAGAGAAGGTTGAGAGGAGGCTTGATAGAAATCAAAATCACGAGGGGTCTGGACAGAGTCAACGGAGAGAAGCTGTTTCCATTGGCGGAAGGATCAAGAACCAGAGGGCACAGATTTAAAGTAATTGGCAAAAGAAGCAATGGCAACATGAGGAAAAAGCTCTTCACACAGTGAGTGGTTAAGATCTGGAATGCACTGTTTGAGAGTGTGGCATGTTCAATTGAGGCAATCAAGTAGAAACTTTATTATTATCTGAAAAGGAAGAATGTGCAGGGTTACGGGGAGAAGGCAGGGGACGGGCACTACGTGAATTGCTCCTTCAAAGAGCTAGTACAGACATGATGGGCTGAATGGCTTCCTTCTGTGCCGTAGCCGTCGTGATTGTTTGATTCTGTGAACTGCATGGACCAGCTGTATTGGCACTGTGAATTCTACGTAAAAAATAACAACTGTGCAGTAATCAGACAGGCAAATATGTGATCAATGTTCTGGGGCCTCATGTGTGTTCTGACCCAATGCTAACTTCAAACTCCAACAGTGAAAATCTCCTGCTTAAAACCTTAAGCATGATCGATCAAACACAGTTCAAGCAAGCGGCATAATGGGTTGGGACATTGTCCTTACATCTCCAAGATCTGGGTCTGAGTCCATGGCCCAAATCCAGGAAGGAAATCTCAGGCGAGGAATTGAATAACACCTAACTGTCGAATATGATGAGTGACCTGTGTGTTTTCATTCTGGGTTCCTCCATGTCCTAGAATTATCAAAAAGCCTTGCTGAAATATTTGAAAGGATCTCACATTTGTTGGGCTCTTTCTGACCCTGATTTTTTGACATAAGTTTACCCCAGTGCTTGACCTGTCAAATGATAAACCCATTAAGAGGCAGTCAGGATCCTATGGCCGCATTGAGGGTCCATCCACTTCATGCAGATTAGTTGCTGGTCTGTCCTCTAAGGCTGCTGGCCATCGCTTTTATTTTGTGGCCTATTTTTTTTCCCTTCTACAACTGACTTCTCTCAATTGTGTACAGGAGTCCAGACTGCTTTCATCTACTTTCACAGCGGTTTGACTGAAGTCACAGCTTCACTAGTCAATCAATCTGCCAATGGGGGGATGCCGGAGAGGAGTCACAAGGAGGCGGGTGAGAGCAGGAGTAGCTGAGAGAAGGGGCAGGAACATAGAAAGATAGGGCTTAGGAGCAGGAGTAAACTAACTGGCTCTTCGAACCTACTCCGCCATTCGTTAAGATCATGGCTGCTGTCTCAATTCTGCTTTTCTGTCTGCCCCTCCCACATAATCCTTGACTCTCTTGTCAATCAAAAATCTGTCTAACTCAGCCTTGAATATATTCAATGACCCACCCTCCACTGCTCGCTGGAGAAAAGAATTCCACAGACTAGCAGTGAAGGGGAGCAGTGAACAGGAGGACATTCCCACAGCAAGCTCTTCAGGGAGCACTAGCGGGTTTAATTTCACAGAGGAGCAATGTACAAAGTAGGTTTCACCACAGGTGAGTGCCACCAAGTTGTGTCATCTACCACAGACACAACTCAAACCTCAAATCAGGGAATCGAAACATAGGAACTGAATGAACAGCACTGCTTGTGGCTGTCAAGGTCACCATATACTGAGGCATTGGGTGCTAATGTCCAATGCACCCAGGATTTCCTGTAGTATGCCCATCTACTTTCTTCACTAGCACTGGATAGTGCAAAGGCTACGGGCCCTGACAATATTCCGGCAATGGTACTGAAGACTTGTGCTCCAGGCCTTGCCATGCCCCTAGCCAAGCTGTTCCAGTACAGCTGCAACACTGGCATCTACCCAGCTATGTGGAAAATTGCCCCGGTATGTCCTGTACACAAAAAGCAGGACAATTCCAACCCAGCCAATTACCGCCCCATCAGTCTACTCTCGATCATCAGTAAAGTAATGGAAGAGGTCATCAACAGTGCTATCAAGCAGCACTTGCTTAGCAATAACCTGCCCACTGACACTCAGTTTGGGTTCCGCCAGGGTCACTCGGCTCTTGAACTCATTACAGCCTTGATTCAAACATGGATGAAAGAGCTGAACTCCAGAGGTGAGGTAAGAGTGACTGCCCTTGACATCAAGGCAGTATTTGACCGAGTGTGGCATCAGGGAGCCCTAGCAGAACTGGAGTCAATGGGAGGGAGGGGGAAAACTCTCCGCTGGTTGGAATCATACCTAGCACAAAGGAAGATGGTTGTGGTTGTTGCAGATCAATCATCTCAGCTCCAGGACATCACTGCAGGAGTTCCTCAGGGTAGTGTCCTTGGCCCAACCATCTTCAGCTGCTTCATCAATGACCTTCCTTCTTTCATAGGGTCAGAAGTGGGGATGTTCATTGATGATTACACAGTATTGAGTACCATTTATGACTCAAGAAATACTGAAGCAGTCCATGTTCAAATGCAGTGAGGCCTGGACAATATCTAGGCTTAAGCTGACAAGTGGTAAATAACATTCGCACCACACAAGTGCCAGGCAAAGACCATCTCCATAAAGAGCGAATCCAACCATCGCCCTTTGACATTCAATGACATTACCAATATCAACATCCTGGGGGTTACCATTGACCAGAAACTGAACTGGACTAGCCACATAAATACTGTGGGTTCAAGAGCAGGTCAGAGGCTAGGAATCCTGTGGTGAGTAACTTACCTCCTGACTCTCCAAAGCCTGTCCACCATCTACAAGACACAAGTCAGGAGTGTGATGGAATACTCCCCACTTAGTTGGATGAGTGCAACTCCAACAATGCTCAAGAAACTCAACACCATCCAGGACAAAGCAGCCCACTTGATTGGCACCACGTCCACAAACATTCACTCCCTCCACCACCGATGCACAGTGGCAGCAGTGTGTACCATCTACAAGATGCACTGCAGGAACTCAGCAGGGATCCTTCAACAGCACCTTCCAAAGTTATGACCACTACCATCTAGAAGGACAAGGGCAGATAGAAGGGAAACCACCACCTGCAAATTCCCCTCCAAGTCACTCACCATCCTGACTTGGAAATATATCGCCGTTCCTTCGCGGTCACTGGGTCAAATTCCTGGAACTTTCTCCCTAACAGCACTGTGGGTGTACCTACATCACATGGACTGCAGCGGTTCAAGAAGGCAGCTCACCACCACCTTCTCAAGGGCAATTAGGGATGGGCGATAAATGCTGGCCTAGCCAGCGATGCACATATCCCATGAACGAATATGAAAAAAATTTGACAGGCACAATTGAATTGTCAATCTGAGGTTTTCTTCCAGATGCAGATGCAGGTCTTGGAGGTGTAAGGACAATATACCACTGGCTGAACAGTAACCAATCATTTTTGAGATTTTAAGCAGGATGTTTCCACTAAGTGTTGGAGTTATGTGCCCTTTGAAGTTAGCATTGGGTCAGAATAGACATGTGGCCCCAAAACATTGATCACATGTCTGTCTGAACTCATAAATATTGAACTGCGGGGACTGTTGTCATTTTTTCACCGTAGAATTTACAGCACTGAAACAAGCCAACTGACCCAATGGCTTGGTGTGACTCCCCATGAGTCTCCTGCCGCCCATCTCCATCTCCTGCTGCAGAGTTAGTGTGCGATCTCGCCCCATGGTGAGATGGCATCTCTGGTTTTCTATCTTTTTCATCCTTGGTTCCACCACACTGGTGGCCAATGGTTTGTCTGCCCTCTTAAGGGGAAGGAAAAGATCCCATGGCCACTATTTCAGAAAAGAGCAGAGGGAATTCTTTTGGGTGTCCTCGAGCGGTAGTTATCCCTCAAACATCACTTAAAGTAGATGATCTGGTTATCACCAAATTGCTCTTTGTGGGAGCTTGCTGTGTGCAAATTGACTGCCACATTTCTTACATTACAACAGTAATTACCAAGGCCCGGTGGAGGGGGGAGCACAAGGTGTAAGCCACCAGGGCCCATGCACTGGGAGGCCAGGGCGCACAATACCAAAGAAAGTCAAAGAGATGAACGGAAAATCCAGTTGGGAGAGGGTCATGTGTTGGGCAGCTATAAGGACGGTGATTGGCAGTGACGTGTTTACCTACTAGGCAGCTCGCGGGCATTGATTGACTGTTGGCAGGGTTCACAAGTTGGGTGGGATGAGGCCCCGGGAGCCATTGGGGTGTGAGAGGAGGGGACACGGCCATGGGCCGGTGAGGAGTGTTGGAAAGGGGTGGTGGGAGAGCAGGTGGGAATCAGACTGGGTTATACCAGTCAAACTAAACATAGCCAAGATACGTGAACAAGTTCAGCCAGTACTATGGATGGGCTGGGCTGGGTTGGTTGGGGTTTCTATCCTGCATTGGCTCCAGCTGATGTTAAAGGTGGGAGAGGATTAGTGAGACCACCAGTGCTAGGCCTCTGGCTTCAAAGCCCCTCTGTCTCCAGGACTAGAGCACCTCCAAGTTGAAGCCAGCCCATCTTCAGCACTGTATGGGCAGAGGTGCTGCTTCAACTGGAGATTAAAGGTCACAAGGCGCCTCTGTGAAGAGCACTTCCCAGATGTGATAACCAACATTACTCTCTCTGGAGTCGCATTATTCTTCCCTCTCCCCTTCACTTACCCTCGATAATTAAAGGGGTTGTGGGGTGGTGGCAGGTAAGGAGCCCAGAAACGTGGGAAGCGCCAAGGCCCATGATTTCTCCCCCAGGCCCTGGTAACTACATTCCCAAAATGCACTTCACTGGCTGTAAAGCATTTTGGGACATCCTGAGGTCACGAAAGGTGCTATATAAATGCAAATCTTTCCTTCTCCCGTACTCTCAATAATGAGAGAAAACTTTGCAAGACTCTCCAGCCCCCGAAATAACCTTTGTTTCAGCTAGCATATTGTACATGTTTAAAAATAGCTTTACAACATGATGAATGTGAGGTAAATAGAAAGCACATAGCTTAAGAAATGTGTTTCATGTGTAACCCTGAACTCCATATCCTAGATTCATTGTATTTACTGAATTTACAATGCCACAAAGATGTAAATCGTGCATTCTTTATATTTCAGCACTATGGTGCCCCCGACACCACTTTTCAATACAACTTGTCAAGCACAGTTTATCATAAGTGTGTGCGGTGCAGAGTTCCAATACACCTTTGATGTCAAAAAAGATTAGGTCATTTAATGATGGCTGGTTGGCAGTAAGTCAGAGAAATATGCACACAATCTCCTCCACCCTTCATCTGTTCTGCATTCCACCAACACTCGTGGGGTATATTTACATTTGGTTTTGTTATCAAAGTCACATCGAGGGACTGCCGGGAAGAAGAAAATCTCTGCCCAATGAGGCCCCCAATTGTTTCTGGTAAAAGCAAAATACTGCGGATGCCAGAAATCTGAAACAAAAACAGGAAATGGCTGGAAAAGCTCAGCAGGTCGAACAGCATCCGTGGAGATGTTCGCATTCAGATGGATGGCCACATCTGTCTTTTCAGTTGAATGTAAAAGATCCCCTGGCCCTGTTTTGAAGAACACCAAGGGAATCATCTTTGGTATCCCTCAATCGACATCACCAAAATAGATTATCCAGGTCACTATCATATTGCTGTTTGTGGGAGCTTGCTGTGCGCAAATTGGCTGCTGTTCCCTACATTACAACAGTGATTACTCATCAACAAGTGCTTCATTGACTGTGAAGTGGTTTGGGATATCTTGGAGTCATGAAAGGTGCTATATAAGCCTTTCTCTCCACCAGCACCAAATAGAACAACCCAGAACCACACCTGATCACCACCTCATACGCAGCACATGCAGCTGAACCTGCCTCTCGTGGATCGGTCCCTTCAGCCATCAGCAGAAGTGAACCATATGAAGCTACCCCATCCCCAATGGATTTGATTTGCTGCACGTCCACCATGTTGCATAGTTGGAAGGATGCCAACGACAACAAGGGCCTGAATTTTACCCTCGGGGTGCACCCGGGGAGTCACACAGCCGGAAGTGGGACGTATAATCCGCTCCCGGCCATGGCCGCGCTATGAACGCGAACTTACGCTGGCCGGGCCAATTAACGGGCAGCCGGTGTGAAACGTGCCTGGAGAAAGGCTCAGCGCTGTCTTTGGGGGTAGGAAGAGGGCGGGTGCCAGTGTCACCACGGGCGTGGGTGAACGCTCCCACTGAGCTCCCTGAAGGCAGACAGCTGCCCCAGGGAACCGCAGATCCCCCAGATAATAACATAAAGCACGAAAATGCTAAAAGCAATGTCCATGCAGCATAATCAAGCGCCTGAAAGTAAACCTCATTAAAAAAAAGTCCCTAGATATTTCTTTTTATTTTAATTCCATGCGGAGATTTCATCCCGCCCTTGGATGAGGTTTGAACAAAAATGTGAAGCTCGCCTGGCCGATTGGCCCATCCGCCAACCGTAAGGTTAATATTTTCTGCACTCGGGTGTTTTTCATTCCCTCCTTCACCGTTTTGCTCCGTGCCCAGTTCCCTCGAGGATGCTCTCAGCTCCCGCCTCTAGTTCACCTTCCTAACCAGCGACTAGACCAGCGCCTGGCGCCAGCTCCTTGGCCGCTTTCCAGGGCCGCCTGCCGGCCCAGCCTCCGGACACCGCTTCCCTTGGCAACTTTCCTCCGGCTGGCACTGCCCTTCCTCCAGCCACCCGGTTTCTTCTTCTTCACCAGGGCCGGGCTCCTCTTCATCGTCCCCCTTACGGCTGGCAGCTGCTCTCCGCTGCCGACCCCAGGCGGCCGGGGGGGCTCTGGCTCTCCGGGTGCTGCCGGTTGGTCTTGAAGGGGCCCGAGGCCCCGGTGCCCGCCGTCTGCGGCAGCGAGCCCTCGGTGACCAGGCTCTGGTCCACCTGGTTCGCCCGCGAGTTGATCCGCGGCACATCGTAGCCGGCAGCGCCTTCTCGACGCCGGCCGGCGAGAGGCCGCGGTGCTGCCGGGAAGAGGCCACGGCCTCCAGAATGTGGCCGGGCACGGCGGGCACTCCCACCGCCTGCCGCACCTTCCTGCCTCGGGAGGGGCCTTCGAGCAGGTAGCCCAAAGCCGTCTCGGTGACTCCTGAGGGGTGGGCGGGGGGAGGCGGGGCCTTCAGCATCTCACCTTCCCCAACCCCTCCCAGCACCAACCCCCACCCCCTCCTCCCTCCCTGCTGCCGCTCCGCGATCCTCAGCGCAGGGCCCGAAACTACCGGGCCGCGAAAAATTGCTTTGAGTTGGGCTGGAATTGGGTTTAATCACCGGCAGGCGTGCTTCCCAATTTCGCGTGCACCCGCTGACCAAAACATCGCCAGTGAGTGCTCACTGACGTTGGGACACTCGCTCGACAGCATCTCGTGCGATCTTGCGCCCATTCGTGTCAGGCACGCGCCCGACCTCGGGACGCAAAAATCTGGCCATGGTCGAATTTCTCTCTCTATGTTAATGCAGCGAACTAGGAGATTATGCTAACCCAGGAATAGTCAGAGCACCTATCAGTTTTTCCTCATTAGTCTCATACCCTCACGTTGAATTAAAATGTAGGCATCAAAAGTCATGTCCGATTGATGCTATCCAAACATTCGGAAGATCTAGGGGCATGGTGGTACAGTTGGGCGCAGTTTTACACCGGCGGGATTTTCCAGATTGTGCCTGGGACACATTGAGGTAACTGCATCGCTGCCTGTAAACCCTGGCAGCAGGATAGTGGCGTCTTCTGCGACCTCTTCTGCCTTAGGCTTCCTGTTGGCCTTGCGCCCCTTGTGCCTGCGCCTCTCCTCCCACAGGTCCCTCCTCTGGAAGCTGGTCACCTGGCCTCCTCTCCCTTCTGCCCCTCTCTTCCTCCTCACAGGATAAGGGTAGGACAGCAGCTTTAAGAGTAATCCTGTGTTGTAAGGTCACATGATCTGTGTAAACCAATGTGTTAGCAGCGCGGGGACCCTCTAGGGGGGAATTCTTCTTTGGTTATAGAGTTTGAAGCATGTAGTTGCTGCTGCTGTCTTGTAAATAAAGTTAAATGTGTCCGCCAAGAAAAGTTGCCTGGAAAATCCACTCTATAACAAACTGGCAATGAGGATGGGATCAGATACGGTACTGTACCTCACCCAGCGATTGTGAGTATCTAAGATAGTTAAAAAGAAAGGAAGATATGCTCATCCCAGATGCCACAGTTTGGCAGAATCGATCTCTTTGAGCCAGCCACAGATGACTGGTCTCAATATAAAGAACGTCTTTCATTCTACTTTCAAGCCAATGAAATCATGGGGGAGGAAAAGAGGAGAGCGATTCCCCTGAGTATTTGTGGGAGCAAGGCCTACAGTTTAATTCAAAGCTTGATGGTCCCCAGTGCCCCAGATTTGAAGACTTTCAGTGAATTAGCAGACCGTGTAAATGGAAATTTTCAACCCGAGCCCTCAGTCACAATGCAGAGGTTCAGGTTCAATTCACAGAACAGAGCCCCGGGGTAGACCATTGCTACCTACCTTCATGGCAAAATTAAAACAACTAATGGAATATTGTGGTTTTGGTGCAACTCTGAATGACATGCTCAGGTATTGTTTGGTCTGGGGTGTGCAGGAGGATGCTATTCAGTGAAGATCGCTGGCTGAAGTGAATCTTGATTTTAAGGAAGCGTTAGAAATAGTGTTTGTGATGGAAAGCGTTGTAAGGGATTCACAAGCAATTCAAGAGGCGCAAAATGGCGCCATCCTCCTAGTCGGGTGGGAACAGTCAGCCAAAATTAGCATGACAAGCAGGAACTCCGCTGGGAAGTGGGAAACAGCCCCCACTAACTGAAAATTGAGAAGAAACAGCCTAGCAGCAAAATCAAAGACTAATTTTTATCAACATGGAAACAATCATACTTCTAGTGATTGGCAATTTAAAAAGGTAGAGTGTTATTTTTGTCACAGGAGTAGACACATAATGAAACATTGCAAAGCGAGGCTTCCAGACAACAATCGAAGTCCAATGAAGTATATAGTGTGAAAGAGCCAGAAACAACCAATTCTGACATTTATTCATTATTGAACATGAAAGTCGGGAAGACAGAGCCAATTATTGTCACAGTGCAAGTGAATGGTCAACCCTTAAAAATGGAAGTAGGCACGGGTGCTTCGACCATTGTCATAGGGGAACACACTTTCAGATATTTAAATAAAGGTGACCAACAATTAAATTTAGAATAAACCTCTGCCAAGTTGAAAACATAGATGGGTGAAGAAATCCAGGTAAAAGGTATCACCAGAGTAACTGTTCATTAAAGATACCAATTGGCACAACTATCCATGATGGTATTAGCAGGTAGATGACCAAGCCTTCTAGGTCAAGATTAGTTGCAGGACATTATCCTTGGTTGGCCAGTGAGATTTCAAAAGGAAGCAGAAAGAGTTCCTGAGTTGGAAAAGGAACAAGGCATGGTCCTTCAGAAAGAGCCTTGTGAGTCCAAGGATCGCAACTGGATGAAAAAGGAATGTGTAGCCATTCAGCAACCTGAAGAAATGAAGAGTGTCTTAAACAACGACATGGAAGAACAGCAGAAGAAACTCAAGAAGACTCTGCTGAATGACAGAATTTAAGATGAAGCGAGTGATCTTCGCAAAGACAAGGAAACCCTGTTGAAAAACCTTCACAAACTACAAGGATCCCTCAGATCAATGTTTGTGCCTCTGAAAAATTACGAAGAGGAACAGGAAGAATTTAACACCTCTCTGAACAAACTAAAGAACCATTTGGCAGAGAAGATGCAGTAATGTTCAAGGTTCCAGGAGGAAGCCAACAGATGGAGACAGAAGAGCTGAAGAATCAGCTGAATGAAGGTAAAGAGGCTTTGAAAGCAAAAATCGTAGAATTTTCCAAGATCCGAGTAGATAATGAAGTCATGGGCAGCTCAACTGTCAAACTAAGGCAAGTTGGGATTGCATCTGAGAGAAGTCTGGCTGACAGTGAAGTCAAAAAGAAGCCCGAGACTAAACTCTGTGGTAGAAAGAAGAAGACGCGTAGGAAGAGAATGCAGAATTGCTGATGGGGCACTGTCTTCAAACAGGACTAAGCCTGATACGTCCCAATTTGGAGGGGAAGGTGGAGAAAAGTCAAGGGAACCAAAAAGCAACTCTTGCTTTGCATAATCATGAGTGACAATTTAGTGCTGGTGAAGCAATATATTTAAAGAGTTTCGGTGGAGGACCGAAGTGGTTACCTGCTAAAGTAAGCTCTGTGACCGGACCATGTGGAAGTGGAGGGCTAGATCATCCATTAAACATGTGGATCATTTAAGGAGAAGGGAGATACCCCAACAAAATGATGTTCCACCTGTAACTATTGCTGAACCTATGGTTCCTGTTGAAGTTGCTCAACCAAGGACAGACATACCCGACATCTCTGTTGTAGTGGAAGACACTGAACTGCCTGTGCCTAATGAGGTACCTAATGTTAATGCAGTTCCAGAGAATGTGGTTCCCGCCAAAGAACCTGAAGCCATGGAGTTACAACATTCCACATCAATCAGGAAACTACCTGAAAGACTGAACTTGTAATTTCATGACCTGTGTAAATATTGCAATGTCGTGAGATAAATATCCTTGTAAATACAAAATGTACAGAAAAGCTAATGGGAAGGAATGTAGTAATTATAGTTTGGATAAATATAGGGCTGCAACTTTAAGAAAACTCCAGTGTTGCAAGATCATATGATCTGCGTAAACCAATGAGTTAGCAGCGCAGGGAACCTCTAGTGGGGAGTTTTTCTTTAGTTATGGAGTTTGATGCACACATGTAGTTGCTGCTGATATCTTGTAAATAAAATTAAATGTGTCCATCAAGGAAAGTTGTCTGGAAGAACAACTCTATAACTCTGTGTGGGAATCATTCTCAAACGTTTGTGGCTACACATTGCAGTCTTCCCCCTCCAACAGATCTCCCAAGAGGGTGCCAGGCTGTGCAGGGCACAGCACACAACCACAATGAGAGACACACGCTCTGGAGGATATTGAAGAGATCCCTAGACTGGTCCAGGCAATGGAACCTCATCTTCAGGAGGCCTATCGCCTTCTCAATTATGGCCCTTGTGGAGGCATGTCTTCTGTTGTACCTCTCTTCAGTGGGTGTTCTTGAATGTCTTATTAGTGTCATCAGCCATTTTTCAGAGGATATCCTTTATCCCCCACCAGCCAGCCATCCAAGCACGCAGGAGGGGTGAAAAGCCTTGGAACCTGGGAATGGCGGAGAATATATGAGCCATGGCAACTCCCAGGATATCCTGCACAAATCTGGGAGACCTGCTGCTGATGATCTCACACTAGCTGGACGTTGAGCAAGTGGAAGCCTTTACAATTCACAAAGGCCCCTGGCTCTCCTGCAGGTGCCTTTTGATTGCCACATCGGTGCAGCCAATGGCGCCCTGAATCTTTGGAAAGCCAGCGATAGCTGCAAATCTGCTTGCACTCTCTGCCTGGCTATCCTCATCTGTTCTGAAATGGATGAAGGTATTCACCCTTCTGAAGAGTGTGTCTGTGACAAGCTTTATGCAGTTGGATTGTGACACACCGCATGAATCCCCTACAGGGTCATGAAAGGAACCCGAAGCACAACAATTGAGGGCGACAGTCACTGGCATTGGGTGCCTGCCAACACAGTTGGTTGTGATCTCAGGCCCTATCATGTCACTGTCTCCCTTGAGAGGCAGATTCTTCTCCTGCACTGCACCTTGGTCATGTCAAGATAGTTGGATAAAACTCTGTACACTCTTCAAGCAGGATAATGATGCCTCCGCCAGCCCTTGCAAGTCTTGCTGGCCTTCAAACCCTTCAGGGTGTTGTGTTGGTCTTGTGGGCAGACACGCTGATGTCTCCAGGCAGCTGACCTCCTCTCCCTTTTTGCCCTCTCCTCCTCATCTGAGGAACAGCCTCCACCTGACATGACGATCCTCATTTTCCACCTTCTGAATTGCTAATAGCACTCACAGTACAATGACATGAGTTGAGATTTTAATAAAGTGATGTGGAACATCAGAATGATGCCGTGGCCAGTCTGTAAATGCTTTATTACTGATAGAAGCCTCCTTACTTATGGAGGATATGAGCAATATGGTTCACAGAACAAACAAGAGAGTCCAGGCTTCCACAAGAAATGTATCCTCCTACCTCCACTTCACTTCATCCTCAGCCTTATATCCTGCCCTGGATTGAGAAAGCGCAAATAGTGCACTTCCCACCTGCCTGTTCAGCCTGTGTGTCGACTGTAAAAATGCATGGGCCTCTTAAAATTGCTGGGCATTGCCTAATTGTTTAATTGCCTCAATTGGCCCTTTGATTGGGATTGGGGGGGGCGGCGGGGGCTGCTGACATTCAGGCATAACTGCCCAGCGAAATATCGTAATATGGCGTGTTGACATCGGGAACCCCTCCTGATGTCTTCATGGTCTTTTTCACGGGACGTTGGGAGGCCTTTAAATAGGCGATCATGAAGTCAGAAGGGAAATAACAAGATAAGTTTGACACATCCCAGATAAGATTACAATGCAACTTTCCTGTTTCCTCGTGATGAGAATAGAAACACGAATTATAAGGTCAGAGGAGGGGATGTTCACTAAGGAATGCACAAATGTTTAACAGAACTTGCAACTCCTCAGGTACCGAAGCAATCCGTGTCCATATGCAGCAAGGTCTGGATAACATTCCGGCTTGGGTCAAAAGGTGACGAGTAAAATTTGCAGCACACAAATGCCAGGTAATGACCATCTCCAACAAGAGAGAGGGAGTCTAACCATCAGCCTTTGACATTCACTGGAATCACCATCGCCAAATCCCCCACCATCAACACCCGGGGGCCACCATTGACCAGAAACCTAACTGGACTAGTCATATAAATACAAGAGCAGGTCAGAGGCTGGGAATTCCATGGCGAGTAATTCACCTCCTGACTCCCCAAAGCCTGTCCACCATCTACAAGGCACAAATCAGGAGTGTGATGGAATACTCCCCACTTGCCTGGATGAGTGCAGCTCCCACAACACTCAGGAAGCTTGACACCATCTAGGGCAAAGCAGGCTGCTTGATTGGCACCACATCCACCACCTTCGACATTCACTCCCTCCATCACCGACACACAGTGCCAGCAGTGTGTAAATCTACAAGGTGCACTGCAGCAATTTGCCAAGGCTTCTTGAACAGCACTTGCTAAATGCATGCCCTCTACTGCCTAGAAGAATAAGGGCAGCAGATGCATGGGAACACCACCATCTCCAGATTTCCTCCATGTTAGACACCATTCCAACTTGTAACTATATCGCCGTTCCTTCACTGCCGCTGGTTCAAAATCCTGGAACTCACTCCCTGTCAGCACTGTGGGTGTACCTACACCACAGAAACTCAAGCGGCTCACCACCACCTTCTTATGGGCAACTAAGAATGAGCAATAAATGCCTGCACTGCCATCGACGCCCATATTCCATGAGTGGGTGAATTTTAAAAATGTATAAGAACAGAAATCAAAACCATAACATGACTCTGTTCAATGCCATATTGCTTGGATGCACAAAGTTAGTGATAGGAAAACACACTACAATACACAAGATAATATTGAAGGTCAGGCTGTTCCAGAGAATAAGAACAGATAGCCCCTAATATTATCATTCATGTGGGATGTTACCAGGTTCATGTTTATTTTCCAGGAAATGGGCCGATCAAATTAAATTTCATATTTCTCCATCTCCCATGTCCAATTCTGGGCATCACACTTTCGGAAGGATGTCAAGGCTCTGGACAGGGGGCAGAGGAGATTGGCTAGAGTTGCTGATGCCACTGTGTTAGAGCTTGGTTAAAACTCATGATAAGCTGTTATTGTCCCCTAAGCCTCTACCGACTGATTGTGGGGACAGGGCAGGGATAGTCAATTCAGGTGCCTTTTCACTGGGTCTAATTTCGATTAATATTCACAGTGTTACGACCGCAGCTGATGTTATTCGCTGAGCAAGCCAAATCCCAGAGGGAAACTTGTCTTACTGATCATAACCTTTTTTTTTGTATTTTGAAAATAAGGGGAAAACTACTGACCCCAGACGCATAGAATCCCAGTAACACTTTTAGGATTTTAAAATTAAAAGATTTATTAGCAAGAAGAAAAAACAGCTTAAGCAAACAAGATTAAGATTGCACAGTTAAAACAGTCTTACAGAACATCTACCCCACCAACCCCACAAAAAAAAAGCCCACTTGGCCAGAACACACAAGTAAACTACTCGGCATCAGCTCCCTTATAGACTTTTAACCAGAAATAATAAATAATAACCATAACCATAAAATTCCAGTAATATTACCCAAGGCAAAAACTGCTGCTACCTTAGTAAAATATACCACATGACTTCTCGCTCTCTCCCACTCTGCTGTTGAAATCCGCAGGAAGTTCAGAAACAGACCGCTTTCCGAAAACAAAGACTTTTCTGGCTTGAAACTGGGTGGCTGCTTCAAATTCACAACTTTTCTCAGAGCAGAGCTGGTTTCAGGACATCTCCCCCACACAGTCGCCTACCACTCATCTCAACATCTTTCCTTAAATATCCTATTTTTCCCTTTCCCCCTGGATCTCATTGTCCTCAGCACCCCTTTGAACTCAACTTTTCCAAAATATAAAATCCTTCAATGTTTTCCTATTATCCCCACTTTCGGGTCAAATAAAATTTATTAACCTTCCCTTGTACACTTACGAAACATTTGAAAGTTGTAAAAAGTCCCTTGTCGCTTCTAAACTCCCTTTGAACTTTAATAACTGAAAAGTCAAGTCCCTAGCTCTCACCTAATGCAAATTTTAAAACCCAATCTATTTACTTGTACCTTCACCTTCACCATAGCTTCTCATTAAAAGCGCACGCATCTAGCATAGCTTAACCTTTCACCTCTCAGTTCCTATAGACAAGCTGTCTTTACTAACCTTCTCTCCAGTTTAATTACCCATGGGCACACACGCACACATGCACACACACACGCACACATACACACATGCACATGCACACACACAAACGCGCACACACACACACACACGCATGCACACACACGCACGCACACACGCACACACATGCACACACACACTCACACACACACACAGCCTTATTTACAGAATACTATCATATTCTCCAAAATATTGAAAAAGATCTTCAGTTCTGAAGAAGGGTCATACATACTTGAAACATCAACTCTGTCTTTCTGTCCACAGATGCTGTCAGACCTGCTGAGTTTTTCCAGCAATTTTTGTTTTTGTTTCAGATTTCCAGCATCCGCAGTATTTTGCTTTTATTATATTGAAAAAGACCTCATTCATCTTCACAGCATCATCTGGAAATCTCTTTCTGGCACAGTTGTGCTGCGGTGGTACACTAGTGAGGCTGGAATTGTGCCTCAGTCTGACTTCCGATTTTACAGAACATTGAAATGACACAGATGTGAAAGAGAAAACATACAATGTGATCCAAATGTTGGGGTTGGACAGTTTTCATTAAGGGTCCTCAGTAATCCCCTTTTAATGTGGCGTAGGGCTGCTTCCTATCCAGTTTTGGATTGGCTGGTCCTCTTATGAGTCCTCTGGGAATCTCCATAAAGTATAAACTGGATGCCAAAGTTCAAAATAGACGTCATTTATGCTGATGTGTGCAACATATTATGTTATGTTATAACTTTAGAAATCACAGGTTAGATCCCAGCTGGAGTGTTGTGGTTTACTCTGGGCACCACATTTTAGGAAGGATGTCAATAGGGTGCAGAGGAGATTTCCTGGAATGGTACCACAGATGAGGGATATCAGTTAATGTGGAGAGACTGGAGAAGCTGGGATTGTTCTTCTTAGAGCGGAGAAGGTGAAGAAAAGATTTAATAGAGATGTCCAAACTCATGAAAAATTTTGATAATAAGGAGGAACTGTCTCCAGTGGCAGGAGGGCTAGGAACCAGAGATTGAAGGTGATTGGCAAAAGAACCAGAGGAGAGATGAGGAGAATTTTTTTTTAAATAGCAAGTTGCTAGGATCTGGTATGCGCTGCCTGAAAGGGTGGCATCAGTAGATACAGTAGTTACTTTCACAAGGGAATTGGATAAATACTTGAAGAGGAAAAAAGATGGCAAGGGTATGGGGAAAGAGACAGGACAGGCACGATGGGCCGAGTGGCCTCCTTCTGTGTTGTATAATTCTAGGATCTTTGAATGATGTCTGCTGTTTACCTTGGCCATGTTTCTCTGCTGTTCTGCGGGTTCTTTATTTCAGTTTCTCACACACTATAGCTGGGCTGATAATTTAAGTATCTGCCGCTACAACAGGACAGTCTCTTAGGCTAACACTGCGTCTGAATTTGATGGCCCTAGATAGATCTAACCAGGACTCTTATAGCAGACCATCTGTTTCTCTCCCATCAACCTTACACCTCATTATTTTTTCGATTACGCAAGCTGCCCAAAGAGTTTGTGCAAGACCATTCCAGCTCATCATTTACCAATATTTCCCAGAAGTTTCCAAGATTAGACATCACCAGAACAAATTAATTAGGCAAGTATTCCGTTTTCGTTACATTTATCCTGTCCATGCGACTCACTTCCTGCTCTCTTGACTCCCGCCCTCCCACCCCCCTCATTCCCTCTAAACAGCTGACAACACAACTGCCTCCCCATGTCCCCACGCTAATCTGATATTGTAATAGGTTCCCTCTTTTTCAAAAACATGGTCATCAGCCCTTTCCTCAAAAAAAACCTATCAATCCCCATTGCCTTTTTCAAATAGCTGTCTCATCTCCAGCCTCCCTTTCCTCTCCAAAATCCTTGAAACTGTTATCACTCCCCAAATCTGTGCCCATCTCCCTAACAGTTCTAGGTTTGAATTCCCCCCAGTCAGGTTTAACCCCTGGCACAGCATGAAAAGGGCCATGATGGAAGTCACAAATGGCAAATTATTATACCTGTGACAAAGGTAAACTAGTCCTCCTCACCCTTCTTGACCTGCCTGCAGCCAACCGATGGGGCGGGCCACACCATCCTTCTCCCATTCCTCTCCACTGTCATCCAACTGCGTAGACCTGCACTCACATTGTTTCACCTTTACCTCACCCCCAATCATAGTCAGAGAATTTCCAACAATGTCTTCCCTTTCTGCCTCCCACACTGTTACCTCTGGAATTGCCCCAATGATCCATCCTTGGCCTCCTCCTCATCCTCATCCCTTGGTCACACCACCTAAAGACATGGCTTCCACATGCACACTGATACCTCATCACCATCTCTCTCTTTTCTTCCATGTTATATCTGATGAACACTCAAATTTGGTGTGGTAATGTAATGGCTGCTTTTACTTCAGACTCCCTGGAACATTCTTTCTAGATATAACATTCATTTCCAAAGAAGATGAGTGTAATTGCTGCTTAATCCATTAGGGGACCCTCTTGTATTTAATTAGCAATATGCAAGTATAACATGTACCACTTATCCCACCTAATAATAGTTATCTCCGCAAATGAGTATGTTAACAGCTAATAATATTAACCAAGGAAATTCAGCCATAAATAACTGATGGCACACTCCCAACATTTACAACAATTTGAATTTGTACCATTCCTTTATCATGTCATCCAAGACACTTAACAGTAATGATTCTCAAACTCAATTTGACACGAGGCCACATATTAGGAAAGGCGACCAGAAGCTTGGCCAGAGGTGATGGCACCAAGGGGAAGCATGTCGGTTTTTAAGTAGCAACTTAAAGGAGGAGAGGCGGTGGGGGGTGGGGGGGTGGAGAGATGGAGAAGTTTAGGGAGGGAATTTCAGAGTTTAGGGCCTATAGGCAGCTGAAAGCACAGCCCACCTTTAGTAGAGCAATGGAAGTCAGGGATGCACAAGAGGCCAGAGTGGGAGGGACACGGATTTCTCAGAGGATTGTAAGGTTGAAGGAGGTTGTATAATAACTCTGCTAGTTGCTGGCACTTTGTGCCAAGATCTATTTTTAAGAGAGAGACTTTGAATGAATGTACAGCGGTCTCAATTTCCATTTGGCTGAGGGTGTTGGGCAGAGGAGTAACAGGAGACACACCATTCATTCAAAAAAAAAATTGGAAAATTGTGTGACTGGAAGGCCATTGTCAGAAACCAGTTCTGCAGGAAATCACCGTCAGGCCAGCAAATATCATATTACATCAATTGTTGTCTCATAACATGGGAGACACTTGAAACAATTTACAATGAGAATCTACAATAAATAGAAATTTCCACATCTTCAGCTCAGCGTAGGCAACATGAACGGGCTACCATGATTTTATTGGCTGTTGCCACACGCTGGGTGAAATTTTCCGTGCCCGCTGGCAGCGGGCATGATAGGTCATGTGAGCGGACAATATGGCACAATCGGATTCATGAAGGCAGGCCGTGATTGCCTGCTCAACCTGCTGATGGCGAGCTGCGTTTCCCGCCATCGGTCGTCAGGAACCTCGTTGTAATACATCAGCACATCATTACCCTGCCAGGCTCTTGCACCCCTGTCGGATCGTCCGTCCACGTGGGCGGGTAAGTAGGCCGACGTGTTTCACAACAGCACAGAGGCGACGTGCACTTGGCAGCCTGCACTCTGGGTGAACTGGAGGTGAGTGAACAGCAACATTCTGCAGAGCTTGCCAGGGTCGCCTGTTGCTTTGTGTGCTTTGGGGTGCCCGGGGGTGGGGTGGATATTGGGGTTACCTGCCATCGTGCCTGGGGAGGGGAGGGGGAGCAGGGGGCAAGTGCAACCTTGCCGTTGAGGCGGCTTGTGAAGGGGGGGGTGGGCAAGGGCAGCTCTGAATATAGAGCACAAGCATGTGGGGTCGGGGGGTAGGGTGGTCGAGGGAAGAGGCCACGCATTCGGGAAACTTGTAGAAAGTGACCATTCCTCTGCAGCTGAGACAGTTCAGGCACAGCCACATCGATATGATTGGGGTTGGGCTTCTAGCTTATTTGCCCACTCAAGCAACTCAGAGGCCTCAAAGGGCGACCAAGTTCTGCAAATCTCCCCCACCCCCACCCCAGCACAGACTGAAAATTTGCCAGCACTTTACTGGACTGCAGAGCAGTTGGACGGCTGCACACATTGTACAATCTCCTTGCTAATGTTGGCCATGGAGCAGTCACTGCTGGAGGTGCTCACAGCCCCTTGCAATGTCCACATCCCGGTTTGGACCAGTCTCCCCCATGGTTCAAGTTAACAGGGCAGCCATGCAGTGCACTAATCTCTGGCCATCCAAGTGGTGACCAGCTCTCTCCAGGAAGCTCCTAGGGAACTGGTCGGTCACATTTGCCACTTACTGCAGGATTTGGCACCAGGAAGACATGGAGGGCATCCACTGCCAGTGGCTGTGAAAGTGACCACGGTGCTCAATATATACGCCAGTGGCTCCTTTCAGGGTTCCACATGTGACCCCTGTGGGATCTCACAAGCCTCCACCCACAAATGCATTCATGAAGTCACGGATGCCATCTTCACGAGGGCACACAACTTTGTGCATTTCACCTGGGACCGGGACAGCCAGGATGCAAGAGTGATTGGATTTGTCCAGATTCCGGGATTCTCACAGTTGCAGGGTGTGATTGACCGCACTCGTGTGGCGCTCAGATCTCCATCGCTACACACGTGGAACTACATCAACCACAAGGGATTCCATTTGCTGAATGTGCAGCTGGTGTGCGACCACCAGAAATGCATCCTGCAGGTGTGCGCATGGTTGTCAGGGAGTGTGCACGACGCCTACATCCTCAGTCACTCGCAGATCCCTGGAGTCTTCCAGGTTCCATAGAAGCTGCAAGGTTGGCTCCTCAGGGACTAGGGCTACCCGCAGAGGCTGTGGCTGATGACACCCGTGTGGCAGCCTCAGACTGCAGCAGAGCGACGCTATAATGAGGTTCATGCTGCAACTCGCAACTTGGTGGAGCAGACCATTGGGATACTGAAGATGAAGTTCCGGTGCCTGGACCAGTCTGGTGGAGCCCTGCAATACAGTCCGCAGAGGGTGTCACATATCATCGTCGTCTGCTGCACCCTTTACAACGTGGCTCTCCAACTGGGAGACGAGCTGGCTGAGGAGGAGATGGAGGAGCCGCACATCTCCTCTGATGAGAAGGATGCCAACGGGAATGAGGCTGAGGAGGTCCTCGGTGGCAATGATGAGGGGGCTGAGGCCCTTGTACTGGCTAGACGAGGCAGGTGCACTTGGGAGGCCCTCATAGATGTTAGATTTGTGGAGGATGATGACAACATGCAGTGAGGTGTCCCCATAGATCCTCACGTTGCATCTGTGAACGTTTGACTTCAGTCTGGCTTATGGTAGCGCGAATACACCCTGTGAGAATGGTCCTGTCGTGGAGATGCAGTGGAGGCCATAATAGTCACTCGTTGGCAGGACGATGATGACGACATGCAGAGAGGACACTCCATAGATCCCCACACAGCCTCTGAGAATGTCTGACTCCTGTCTGGCCGAGAGCAACTCCCTTGCACTCTGTGATCAGGTCATATCATAGAGACACAGCCATGAAGCTTTGGAAGAATCTGATTCTTTGTAAGCCTTCATCACCTGAGCCCTTCAGGATCTGTTGTCACAGATGCTGAAGAGATGGGGGGCCAGCCCTTCCATAAAGGTGCTGAGAGCACACAGAGAGAATGATGGAACTCTGTGACGCCTGCCCACAACATTCTGGCAGCAATGACAAGCACCATCGAGATGCAGGTATCAGTAATGTCTCCAGGGAGTGTGAGGCTAGACCATCACTGTGGTCTGAAGGCTGCACAGAGCACAGGGAAGAGGCCTTGGACTGAGAACCTGCCTTTTATCTTGTGTAGAAAGGTTTCACATCTGAGTGACATGAACACTGCTCATCAGAACAAGGAGCCATAGGAGACATTCTTAGGAGTTTATTGACAATAGTGAACATTATGTACAAGTGATCAACACCCGTGGTCAGGCTGTTCAACTAATTCTCCTTAACAGTCCTAACTCTGCCACTACATCTTGGTGCACCCCTGGACATCCACAGTGGAGGTGGGGGCAGCCTGTTGACTGTGATGCCCTGTCTGTGATTACCTTGGTGGGTGTCCTTTGGAGGGCTGAGACCTGGAGAGCCCCGGCCTGCTTTCAGGGTCCTGCTATGTGGCAGTGTCGCCCTCTTCGGCTTGTGGAGCTGGAGCTGCTGAGCTCACAGGAAGAGGGGTTTTAGATGAGCCGGACACTCTCAGAGTCACCTGGATGGATGGCCCTGGGTGCGCACCTGCTGATCCTCCTCCCTATGGGTGCCCGAGGGCCCCTGGCTGACTTCTTGAGGAGAAGGGGAAGCTGGAGTGAGATCAAGCTGCCCTGCACCTCTCTCGCTTTGACACTGTTGGAGGCCAACTGTGGCATCAGCGATGGATAGAGCCTGTGCAGCAGTGCAGGAGTGAAGTCCTGAACCAAGGTCTCCATGGCAACCGCTATCCTGCCAGTGTTGACCTCAGTGCATTGACATGCTGGCGCTATCACCTCAGACTGAAGGTGGATGGACTCCTCCATCGTGCCTTGCAATCTGAGGAGCGCAGCAGACATCCCTTCCTGATGTTCCCAAGCTTGCCACTGCAGCTCCAGCAACTGTGACATAACCGAGTCCAGAGGCTCGATATCTGGCTCAGAATCAGCAACATTCTGGCCTCCAGCAATCCTCCGAGTGCCAGGAATCTGGGGTGTCCTTGCCTCCGCCTGTTGTGGATCAGAAAGTGTGATGTGCTCACCAGATTGTGATCCCGAGGCTACTCTAAGGCTGGGTCCCACCAAGGTGTGTGTCTCTGAGCTGGTGTGGGTGAGCGCTGTGACGGGACTTCAGGGAGGGTGCCTCCAGATTCCTCCTCAGAGGTTTCTTCGGGGCTTGATTGGAGGCCCTGGGTCATGGACTCCTTCAGCTTTTTCCCAGATGCGCCTGTGAAAGCAAGGGGAGATAATTAGTGCATGGCAGTGGCCTGTGAAACAGGACACATCACTCACAGCATGGTTGTCTGATGGATGTCACTGTTGAATCCTCACTTGGTAGAGCAGCGCCGACCTCACCATCAGCACAGGACTGGTCCCGGTCATAGCCAGCCCGCTGGATGGCTCTGTTTTCAAAGTCTGTGGGGACCTTGATTTCACGCATTCATCCATTGCTCTGCAACCTCTCCTTCTTGTTATGCCAGCTTGTCCTACATGGATAGAGATGGAGACAGTGTAAGCAAGATGCCTGCCAGGCCAGATGGCAAGTATGCCTGGCCTGTGTGGGTGTTGAGTGGTGCCATGGACGGGATGAGGACAATGATAGTGAGTGTAAGAGAGTGGATTGTGTTATTCCTTGAACCGGCATTGAGTGAGGGTCCTGTGGATGTGTGATGGTTTTGTGAGTGTGTGAGTTGAGTAATGAGATGCGTGACTTACCCTGGTGGAACAGAGGGTATCATTCATCCTCTTGCAGCACTGGGTGGCTGCCCTCTTTTGCAGGGCGTTGGCACTGACCACTGCTGCCACCGCCTCCCAAGCCGGGTTAGTGCTGTTGCTGCCCATTTTGCAGCCAGAGTGGGGGTAGAGGACATCCCAGTGGGCCTCCACGGCATCCAAAAGTTGCTCAAGAGATGCGTTGCTGAAGCTGGGGGCTGCAGTCTTCAGTTTCAGGGCCATGTCTTCCGTGCAGCAGTGGTGAGCTGGAAGCGCTGAGATGTGTGCTTGCAGCTGGACTTTAAACATGGCGCCCGCGTGATGCAGCAGCGGGGTGATGGCGGGCAGGCAAATGAGAGCCCGGCTGCCATGGAAACGTCATTTTACCTGCCCGCTACCACACTCAGTGCAAATTTGGGAAAATTTCGCCACTGTTTGTCCTCAGAGTTGCCAGGTTAGCTAACTTGTCTCCTGACAACATCTTATTTCTATGCTGCTACCTAGGGAAGACCACCTCATGTGCATTCTAGCCTTCACTCTTAATATCAGAAAGGAATATCACCTGGATCGTGCGGTTTTGGAAACTGGCTGGAATAACAACCCAAAATGCAAAGAGCAAACACCGATCTTCAATCAGCAGCTCATCTCAATGTCCATTGTATAATCATAGATCTGATGGCAAACATCTGCTACTGGCCGGCCACTCACCATGTTGTATCGACAGGATTGTACATGTTCCATTTATCCCTTACCATGAGGGGATGTGAGTTCAGCGGCTAAGCACACAATTTCTTATTGGGCAAATCTTCAGTAATACCAGAACCCAACAGGAGGCAGAACAAAAAAAAATCTGTGTTGGCGTTTGATTTTGAAGACCTTGATGCCATACCAATATGATAATTGAACAGCCCACCTTTGAATTCTCATAGAAGCTGAAACAGGTTTTGAGGAAATATCAAAGCTAAAGAGTTCAAGGATTTCACATTACGACCACTGTACCCATTTCCTCGGACAACAGTAGCTATTAATCCAGGACAAAGCAGCCTAATATCTCCTTAATGGCTCAGCATCATAGTTTGTTTTATAACCCTTCTGTGAAGCTGCTTGGGATATTTGATTACATTAAAGGTGCTATGTAAATATAAATTGTTGTAGTTGTTGCTTGCCTGATATCCAGTTCTGATGACCTGATATTTCCTACTGTTCAACACTGAGAAGACCAAAGTCATTTTCTTCCAAACCCTGCCACCCACTCCACACCCTCGCCATTGATTCAATCTTCCTGCCCAGTCACTGTCTCAAGTTAAAGCAGTCCACTCTCATGACATTGACAATCTGCTTGGCCTAAAGCTGAGCTTCCGCCCATATCCTTTCATCACAGGGCCCGCAGCTGTAATATTGCCTGTCTCTGCCTCTGCCACAGACCAGCTATCATTGGAACCTCCAGAGCGTTTCCACCTCTACCATTCCAATACCTCCCATAATCCAGCCTCAACAATCCTGAGCTTATCCAAAACTCTACTGCCAGTATCCTATCCCATGGCAAGTTCCGCTCATCCACCAGCCCTGTGCTTGCTGATCTGCATTGACCCCTGCACTGCCAACGCCTCAATCTTAACAATTTGATCCTTGTGTTTGAATCCCATCATAGCCTCGCTGCCACCCTATCTCTTTAACCTCCTCCAGCCCTCTGAGATCTCTGCGCTCCTCCAATTCTGGCCCTTTTCGCATCACGGGTTCCTTTCATCCCACATTGGGATGCCTTCAGCCATCGAGGTCCTTACCTCTGGGGTTCGCTCCCTAAACCTGCTTGCCTCTCCACCTCCTCCTTTAACACCTTCTTAAAACTTAGCTGTTTGACCAAGTTTATAGTTACTCCACCAGTGGCTCCAGAAATGATGCATGAATATTTCTTCTCACAACCTAATGTATGAGCTGGGTTTTAAAAACAGAGCGCACCAGAGGAGGCTCTATACAAATAACTCACCTCTGTGATGAAATTCCTAAGCACAATGGTTTAGTTTTTCATAATTATGCGTGGGAAGGGGGCATCACTGGTTAGGCCAGCATTTAGTGTCCATCCCTAATTGCCCTTGAGGTGGTGAGCTGCCTTCTTGAACCGTTGCAGTCCCTGTGGTGTAGGTACACCCACAGTGCTGTTAGGGAGGGAGTTCCAGGATTTTGACCCAGAGACGGGAGGAACAGCGATATAGGGCAGGATTTTGTAGCCTCATCACAGCGGGGATGGGGCCGAAAATGTGGCAAGCCATTCAAAAGCCCATTGACTTCGGTGGGACTGGAAGATCCCACCAATGGGAGGGGCGGCAAAATTCCAAGTCAGGATGGTGTGTGACTTGGAGGGGAACTTGCAAGTGGTGGTGTTCCTGTGCGCCTGCTACCCATATCCTTCTACGTGGTGGAGGTCGTGGGTTTGGAAGGTGCTGTGACAGGAGTCTTGGCAAGTTGCTGCAGTGCATCTTGTAGATGCACCGGTGATGGAGGTAGTGCCTTTGTTAGACTTTGAACAGTTTTGGTCTCCGAACTCGAGGGCAGAATTTTGCGTCCTGCAGGCGGGTGCGTGCCCAACCTGAACAGGAATGAAATAGTGCGCGATGTCGTCGGGCGAGCGTCCTGATGTCATTGTGCACTCTCGCGACCTTTTAGTCAGCGGGCACACTCGAGAGGTGGCATTGCGCCCACCAACAATTAAGAGGCTTATTAAGGCCCTTAAGTAATTAATTAAGCTGCATTTTTTTGCTGCCCGCTCAACCGTTGGGTTGGCGGGAGGGCAGAATAGGCTAGGCGGCCTTTGCATTTTTAACGAAACCTCATCCATGGGCGGGATGAGGTTTCCAACGCTTACTAAAAGAAAAATTAAAAATTTTAAACACCCTTTTTCACATGTCCCTCTGCATGGGGCTGAGTCACGTTGTGGAGACATGTTTATCTCACATGTCAAAAGCTTATTCTTGTATTTAAAATCCGTCAGCTCCCTGAGGTAGTTCTGTGCCCTCAGGGAGCTGTCAGCGCGCACTCCCCCTGCGCACATGTGCACCCCTCAGCGCTCGCATTCATCCTGCCCACACCCCAGCAGCACTGAGGCTTTTAGCACGCCTTTCCCACTGGCTGACTGTTAATTGGCCAGCGTGAAGTCGCGATCAGAGCCTGATCGTGGGCGGCGGCCGGTCACGCGGCCATTCCTGGGCGCGCCTGATGAGGGGAAAATCCTACCCCTAATAAAGAAACAGGAAATAAGGCATCCTGATGTGTAATCCAATGACTCTGTAGACAGAACAGAGCAACAGCCCTACAGGTCAGACATGTTTACATAGCCTCCTGGCTACCATTTTATGTACATAGCCTTATCTTCCAGTAAAGAACTCACATTATTGTTTTACCAGTACTTGTTGTATCATTGATATCTTTGCGATGAACAGAAGAATGCAACAGGCATGAGAAAAATTGCAGAAATGATTTACTGGAATGTTACTTGAACAGAGAGGTGATACCCATCAGGAAAGATAGAACAAACTGAGGCTTTTTCTCTAGAAAAGATTACAGGGTAACCTGCCAGAGGTTTTTAAAATTATGAGGATGTTTAATAGGGTCGAGGCAAAGATGTTTCCATATGTATGGAAACCAAAGTCAGGGGTCATCAACATAAGAGAGTCACTAATGAATCTAATGGGGAATTCAGGAGAAATGTCTTTACCTAGAGATTGGTGAGAATGTGGAACTTATTACATAGAGTGGTTGGGATGCACATAAAGGGAAGCTAGATGAACACATGGGGCAGAATTTTGCCCTTGTCGGGCGGGCGCGGTGGGTGGGCCCGGGATCTGTCGTGAAGCCAACTGCAGCCTGCAATCGGGCCCTGACCACGATTTCATGCTGGCTGGCCAATTAACAGCCAGCGTGAAACGCGCTCTGCAGCGCTCAGCGATGCCGGGTGGGGGTGGGAGGAGGGCAAGCGCTGAAGTCCGTGTGAGTGTGGCACAATGAAAGCTCCCGGAGGCACAGAGCTGCCTCAGGGAGCTGAAGATTTTTAACCATAAAAAGAAAGACATTTAAAATAATGAAAACATTGTCCCCCTCATGTCACATGAGCAGGGACATGTTAAATAGGGATGTTAAAAGTTTTTTTTTTAATCATGGATGAGGTCTCGCCAAAAATTCAAGGGCCGCTTGGCCTTTTCGCCCGCCCGCCCGCCAAATGAGCAATTGGGCGGGCAGTGAAAAATCCTACTCAATTAATTGATTAAGTGCCCTAATAGCTGCCAACTCTTGCGCACACCCGCCAACCAAAATATCGCGCGAATGCGCAATGACGTCAGGACACTCGCCCGACAAGAGAAAAATTCTGCCCTTGAGGGAAAAGGAATCGGAAGAATATGTTGATGGGGTGAACTGAAATAAATAAATCGGGAGGAGGCTCGTGGGAATCATAAATCGACCTGTTGAGCTGAATGACCTGTTTCGGTGCTGTAAGCTCTAGATAATGCTGTGTAAAACGTGAAACTGACACAATCTCAGTAATTTTCATCATGGTTCATATGTTTCGGAGAGAAAGAAAAGAGTCTTAACCAGGGTTCCAGCAAAACTGCAAACGCTGCATAAATTCTCATAGTAAAACTGCAATGGTTGCAAAACAGTTCAAACCTGAAGCATCAGCAAAGCCCCAAAAGTCTTTAGAGGCTGAAATGAAAGTCCACATATAAGAGCCTGATTTTTCAATGTAAGGCTAAGACAAACAGTTCCAATGTGTCGAATGACCTTTTATTATCCTCATAACTCTTCTGCATTACTAACTTTATTGAAGGACCCTTGTGTTTCTTACCTCCCATAAATGCCTGTTTTTTTTTGAGTGAGATTTACTCTTTTCTTCACTGGGGTTTAATCATAGTTCCCAGACAGCACATTATTACATTCTTAACCTCACTTTTCATCTTCATGCTATTCTATTGGTCTGCGTTTCTTTCTCCAAGGCAATGTTTTATTTAAAAAGAACACTTAGATTCACATCTAGTTAGAAAGAGAAATGAGCCTCTTATGTGAAACAACACAGTTGGCCCATAATTTTCTGGTTCTGACAAAATTATGCCTGTTTCCACATGGGACTGTCCTGGTTTTCTGATTTACACTGTCAGGGCCCCTAATGTGTATTGAAGCCATATGCATGGAAACATGTCCACAAGCTTATTGGCTGCTAACCTGACTAGTTGCCCATAATAGACACAGCTTACACTTAAATGGGGTGGGGGGAAATGGAATGTCATAGACAAAGATGGGAATTGAGATAGGGGTAGAGATAACAATAGAGATAGGGATGGAGGTGGGAGTGGAGGTGGAGGTGGGAGTAGGAGTGGGGGTGGAGGCGGAAGTGGGAGTGGAGGCGGGAGTGGTGTTGGAGGTGGGGGTAGAGGTAGGGGGTGGAGGTGGAAGTGGGGTTGGAGAAGGGATTGGGGGTGGAGACTGAAGTAGAGTAAGAGGTGGGGATGGGGTTGGGATAGGGAATGTGGTGAAGGTCTAGATGGAGGTGGAGATGGAGATAGAGGTAGTGTTGGAGATGGGAAAGGTGATGTTGGACATGGAGGAGATGCAGGTATAGATGGAGATGGGCTTGAAGACAATGCTGGTTTCCAGGCAAGATCTCAGCTTCCAGCAAAAGGCTTTTGCAATTCTTTTGCAGAATGAAAGAAGTGGGAAGTGGCTATCTCATGAAAGCACAGCTTCAGAGCAGAGCTGGATGGAAAGAGTTAGCAGGACAGGTCTATGGTGTCTCCTACCTCCAGTATAGCTGGAAGTTGGTGACGTAGAAGATCAGTTACATCAAATGAAATGGCAAAGTAAATGTTGGCACCTTTTCATGCATTAGTGCCCCAATGTTACCACCCTTTAGATGTACCAAGGACATTACCTGTCAAGTTTAATGTTCATCAGTTTTTGCAACACACCTTCATTCCAGATAGGCTGCAGCCTCATTACCTGTGCCAATAGCCTCAAGACAATTGCAGCCGGAAAGCCACTTTGCAAACTTAAGGGAGTAGTCAGTGACAGAGAGATGTGCTCCGGGCTCAAAGATGTCAGTTTGTTTGCCCGGCCAATTGTTAGCTAGTTCGTAAATGGAGAGGAGTCAAACAAACAAAGGCCCCTCCATAAATTATAGTCACCAGTTAAACCAATAGGGAATTGAGGAGAAAAACCTTTGGCCAGGGAATGGTGAGAATGAAGCGGGGAGTCCAAAACTATGGGCCATTGATATAAGATAGTCACAAATAAATCCAATAAAGAATTCAGGACAATTTTTTGGTGCTGAGAATGTGGAGTAGTTGAAGTGAAGGGTATTGATGCATTTCAGGGAAGGTGGGCTTTGGGGTGATGGATGAACAGCACTTGGTGTGAGCCAGGGTTTTGGAAGCAGCACTTTGAATGATTGCAGGTTTACTGTTGGCATGTTGGACAGGAGTGCATTGGAATAGTCGAGACCGAAGGAAACAGGGGCATAGATGAAGGTCCACAGGAAGAATTATGAAGATGTTATTCCTTGAAAATTTGATAGTCGTCACTTCACTGATACGTGCACACAACATAGGCCGTCTGATGTGACAGATACTGGGGGTCAATTAGCTCTCCTGGCTTAAATGGCTAGTGTGTGATGCAGAATAATTCCAGCAGCATGCTTCAGTCCCTATACCGGCTGAGGTAACTCTTGGGGCCTGCCTTCTCACCTTGCCACATAATGAAATCATGGCATGAGCCATGATCAACAACCCTGGACAGCAAGAACATCACATAGAGAGAGAGAGATGTCACCTCCTGGAACAGGTTAGTAACGTGGTGAAATGAAAATCATGCCATGGTAACCTTCATTTCTAAAGGCAGAGTC
The DNA here is from genome assembly GCF_964194155.1 of Cetorhinus maximus. Taxonomy (NCBI): domain Eukaryota; kingdom Metazoa; phylum Chordata; class Chondrichthyes; order Lamniformes; family Cetorhinidae; genus Cetorhinus; species Cetorhinus maximus. The sequence goes on from NC_135880.1 coordinate 179,302,777, forward strand.
ATCCCTGATCCAGATATCACACACTCCTTGTGTAGCACATGACAAGACTCTATATAGCAGCCACTTTTGTGTTGGAGCCTGGCACAGGGAGAAGGCGGTGTTTTTATTTTGCACTTACTTTGAAAGCTTTCTTTCATTAGTCATAAAAATATTGGAGATGGGAAAAAATATTGGGCTGTTTTGACCGAATCAAGAACCAGCCAATCAGCTAATGAAGAGCCTGTTTCCCAATTGGCTGTGGAAAGGTAGGTGCCACAAGAATGGATGAGTTAGATGACAAATGGCGGAAGCAAGGAGGCGGGGCAGATGGAGGCGGGAAGATCATGTAACAAAACCTCCAAGAACGTGTCTAACCAGAGTTGGCAACTCTTGGGTCCCACGAGCCATGCAAATTCTTGCCAAATTGGTGCTTATGTATTGATTTCATTGGATAGCATGTAGTTTGGCTTTGATACTGAAACCTCTGACATGTTGAGAAAGGACCGAAACCACGTGCATTCTACCCGTGTTGCATGTGAAGTTTCATTCAAAATGTGTGGCGATTTCAAGTGGCATTTATTATATCAGGAGTGTGGCACTTGTGAAAAAATAAAGCAATATTTAATTCTGCTCCTGGCTGTGATTTCTCACATGCCATTGCTACAATTATACCACAGCTGAAGAAAGAATAACCTCCCAGAGTGCAGGAAATTTAAGGGATTAAGTTTGAAAAGCCAGTTGGAAACCCTTTCAGGAGCTTGGCAGCAGAGAAATCTAACTCTGTAGCAGCATTTGTGAGCTGCTTCAAACTAGTCATCATCAGTAGCAGCAGGTAAATGCAAAATACCGCGGCTGCTGGAAATCTGAAATAAAAACAGAAAATGCTGGAAAAACCCAGGAGGTCTGGTAGCATCTGCGGTGAGAGAAACAGAGTTAACGTTTCGAGCCGTAGGACTCTTCTTCAGAGCCGTAGAAATGCCAACTCTGTTTCTTTCTCACACTCATGAACCACTGTTGAATCATCACAATCGCATTGATTTTTTTTTTGCATTGGTCATTCTTTCCTCTCTGCCTCGCTCATAAGTTACTGAGAATGCCATCAGTACGGTAGGCTTTTGTTCATACAGATGCACTGAAAGTTTCAGGTTAAGCCAATGCCGCTGTAAATCAGCTAGAAAGTGGGCTCTGGATTTATTGCGAAGAAAATAAATGAAATATTAGATTCAGTATGAAGCCATCAAAAGTTCAGTGTGCAGTTAAAGGAAAATAGAAAAATAAGCACTCATGAATCTGATACAGTGCTGCCTGACCAAACAGAGTGGTGAGTTTGGGTCGGTAAATGTTTAATGCATTACTGCAAAATCATAATGCTACTGGATATGATTACCCTGGCATGGGAGATACCGATGAGAAGCAGACCTGTAAATTACAGTGGCAGCTGTGTATGTTACAGTTAACGCTTCTCTCTCTCTCTCTTGTTCTTGGCCTTTTGCCTTTTCTTTCCATATTAGTTTCCAAAACATTGACCTCAAAGAGCTGATGCACCAAATGTAACAGAATGAAATCATAGAATTGTAATGCTTACAGAACAGAAGGAACCCATTCAGCCTGTCAGTGTTAGATCGTTAACTGAAATTCCTGCTCTGATCCCACTTCCCTGCCTTGACCCAATGTTATTTTATGTAAAGCAGAATTACATAGAATATACAACAAGAAACAAGCTATTTGGCCCATCCAATCTGTCCTGCTGTTTATATTCCACTGTCTCCTCCCATTCCATCTACCTTATCTCAATCTTTCATCATATCTTTATATTCCCTCCTCTCTCATGTACTTGCCTTCTTCAAAGCCAGATGGGCTACAGCGGTTCAAGATGGCGGCTCACCACCAGCTCTCAATGGCAACTAAGGGTTGGGAGTGTAAGTGATTCATCTCAACCAGTTCTACACCCTAACCACTCTTTGAGTAAAGACATTCCTCCTTATTTTCTTATTAACTGCTGTGTATTGATGAGCCACATTTTCCATTTTTTTTATTCTTTCATGGGATGTTATCATCTCTGGCAAGACCAGCATTTATTGCCCATCCCTAGTTGCCCTTGAGAAGGTGATGGTGAGCAGCCTTCTTGAACCGCTGCTGTCCATGTGGTGTAGGTACACCCACAGTGCTGTTAGGGAGGGATTTTGATCCAGCGACAACTTTCTCTCCACATCTATTCTTTCCAAACCATTCAGCGTTTTCCACATCTCTACCCGGTCTCTTCAATGTCCTCTCTTTTTTACAAAAAAATAGCCCTGTTTAAAAATAAGGGGTCACCCATTTAAAACAGAGATTAGGCGAATTTTTTTCTCTCAGAGGGCCGTAGGTCTTTGGAACTCATTTCCTAAAAAGGTGGTGGGAGCAGAGCCTTTGAATATTTTTAAGGCAGAGGTGGATAGATTCTTGGTAAGCAAGGGGGTGATAGGTTATCGGGGGGAGGTGGGATGCAGGTTTGAGGTTACTATCAGATCAGTCCTGATCTTATTAAATGGCAGAGCTGGCTCGAGGGGCTGAATGGCCTACTCCTGCTCCTTGTTTGTATGTTTGTAAAAGGTATTCAATTTTTCCCAAAAAGCTCTCAACTCTCAGTTTTGGTACCATCACTCTAAATCCAGTTCCTTTTTAAGTGATATTTGCGTACCTGTGTCATAGTTTTTACATTAATAAACAGAGAAAGAGCTTGAATTTCTGTAGCACCTTTCACATCCTCAGGACATCCCAAAGTGCTTTATATCCAATGAAGTACTTTAAAGTTAGTCATCATTGCAATGTATGAAACAAGGCCGCTATTGCACACAACAAGCTGGACAATATGTCTTGGATCATTTTGAGACTGCGGTTGTGCATAGAATAGTACAACATTCAGTGCAAGTATTGTTACTTCTATGTCCAATTTGTTGGGCTATTACAGTTTGATAGGTTTCCTTACCATGGAGGGTGGAACAAGAAACGATAAAGGATTTAAAAAAGGACCAAGTCAAGTTCTACACAACAAATGGGATTCAGTGATATTATAAATGGCACCAAGGGAACACTGTGAATAGGTGGGTTGGCTGCATTGAAGATCTGCACTTGCCCATCTCCACCCGGCCTCAGTTCATCTGTGACTAAAACCCTCATCCATGCCTTTGTTACTTCCAAACTCCACTATTCCAATGCTTTCTGGCTGGCCTTATGCCTTCCATTATTTTAAGCTCATCAAAATTCCTGCTGCTCATATCTTAACATGCACTAAGTGCAGTTCACCCATTCCCCACCCCACCCACCCCCTAGCACCAACCCCCACCCCCTGTCACACTGTGTTTGTTGACCTATATTGGATCCCGAATCAACAATGCTTTGATTTTAAAAATTTCATCCTCATTATCAAATACTTCCATGATCTCGCCCCTCCCGACCTCTTTAACCTCCTCCAGCCTTACAACCACCCATGATCTCTGCACTGCTCCAATTGTGGCCTCTTGCACACCCCCACTTTCCACTGTCTCACCATTAGTGGCCATGCCTTCAGGTGCCTCGGCCCTAAGAATTGTAATTCCCTTTCTAAACCTCTTCTCCTCTCTATCTCCTCTCTGCTCCTTTAAGGCATTCCTGAAAACCTCTCCCTTGACAAAACGTTGGGGCACCTGTCCTAAATCTTTGTCTGATTAATCTCCCATGAAGCACCTTGAGAAGTTTTTCCATGTTAAAGGTGCCATATAAATGCAAGTTTGCACCTGAAACTGTTGTGAATGTTACTGCAATCTTGCCTGTTCTGGTGGTATTGACACTTGGGCTGGTCCAATGGTAGAATAGTTATGGGGCTGATTGATTTCCAATCTTCAGTGGTCCAGAATGTGCACTGTGTGTATACCCACTGTAGAAGGATGTTCTTTTGTATATTGTATATAATAGTGGAGCTGAGGGAACATACCTGTACTAACCAGTTAGCCATGGGAAGTGTGTTCATGATCCCTGTTGGTATAACAGACAGGTTTTCCAAGCTTTTGGTACTGAATGAGTGTATGTCCCTGTTCTCTGATTTTCAGTATTTATTTCTCTATTTAGCGAATGCAAATCCCTAAATGCAAGCGAGAGGCTCCTCATTTGTTGGGTTCAAGGTGTTTTGTCCACCACTTAGTCTGTAGAGGGGACACTCCTCAGTAATGTGGAGCATTGTTTGTGTCTCTCGCCAAGTGCTAAGGAGTTTGTACTGAGGCTCCTGTGGTGGGGGGTTGGCTGCACAGGGACCCTGGCCTGTCCTGAACCTATTTAGCAAAGACCACTCTCGCCGTGGTGGTTCAAAACCTGCCATTCGACAGGGTTTGTCAGTGGGGTTTGTCACAAGGAACTTGTTAGTGTCGTCCTGTGTTCCTCATTCCTTGATCCAAAGGATGTCTGCTGGTAGACCTTTCTCAGGAAGGGTGCTCCATAGGGAGCTCTGAGGTGGAAGGGGGGCAGTAGGTGGGTTGAACAGGTCACCACGGAGTGATAAGTGTGGTGCAGTATGGATGGTTTGAACCAGCTTGTGGGTTTTTGTCAGTCGCTGGCAGATGTGTAGGAGAGTGATGTTTGCGAGGACAGGAAACCAGGAGAGGAGTGTTGAGCGGAGTGAAACCTGTGAATTACAGACACTTTAGGTAGGACTTGGCATCATTTGGCCATTTTTGCAGGTGTCCTCATTTTAGAAGTGACCATTAGATGTGTTGTAAAAGAAATTTCAGTAGAATTTAGAGATCTTCACCCAGTGGCAGGGAAACCGCTCTCACCCTGGGACAGAGCTGTTCAAGCACTCATTCCCAGAGATAGAGGGCTTTCTCTGCTGCTCTGCATGCTGGGTAATGAGCTTGCCATTCCTCAGGAACTGTTCCTTTCAGAAAACCCACTGCCACCTTGTGCTCACCTGTCAGCACTGACATCATGAGAATTAAGGAGCAGAAAGGGAGCAAGCTGCAAGATGAAGTGCCAATGATCCCGACTCAGTGAAAGTTCCAGATATCGCAGCTTTGCCACAGGCTATGTCCCATTTTAAGTTGTTAAGGCTTTCTGTAGTTTGTCTCTTTTTTGCAGGTCTTTTTTTTTGTGGTATATCTGATTATACAGGCTTCAATATATTTGTAGTCTCCTCTGTTTTGCAAGGGGAGAATTAAAAATTGTTGGTCAGTTTTCCATTGTCTCCATGTTACAATGTCAGATAAACCAGAAGGACCCAGACCCAATTCCTTGGCTGGAATTTTACACCATCCACCCCAGCCCCCTACACCCGCCCCCCCACCCCCCCCACCCCCACACCCCGCCCCAGCCACTGTGGTAGTTGAGGGGCATAAAATCGGGTGGCAAGGTGGGGCCCATTGTGTCCATCGCCTACCCATGTCCACTGGAATTTTTACAATGGTGTGATAGGTATTGGGCAGCCCTCCTGCTCTTGAACCAATTGAGGCCAATTAATGGCCGCATAAGGGCATCCTCCCACTGCCACTGGTATTCTACCAGCGATAGGGGGAGGGGTGCCACACCACATGGCGAGGCCATCAGGTAAACCCTGATGACCTGCCTTTGGGGTGGGGGTGTGGGAAGAGTTGGTGGGGGTGTAGAGAACCCTCCTGTTTGAGCACCCTGTGCCCAACGGAGGAAACCCCCCAAAAATAATCTCTGCCCTCCACCGTCCCTGGCCTCCTGATTGCAGCCCCACCCCCTTGCTGAGGTCCGCTGCATGCTTCCAGTGAAGCACCTACTTACCTTGCAGCCTGGGCTCCTGTGTGGCTCCTCGTGGCAGACTGCTGCAGTCCCAGCAGTGGCCACCACTCCCGATGGCGCTGCGGGGACTGGAGAGCAGCTGGCCATCTGATTGGCTGGCAGCTCTCAGAGGCTGGATATCCCCCGCTTGGGCGGGTGGAAGCCACAACCTCAGGCAATTAACTGCCTGACGACCGTTCAATCTGGTCATGGCTTCCTGCACCAGTGGAGGTGGGCTCACCTCCAACCTTTCAGCTGTGCATGGGGCTATTGCCTCTGCAAAAAAAACTCTAGTCCTCGTCTGAGTGGAGTTTGCTGTTGCCTGGTGATAATTTTCCAATCGGCTTCAGCTCATTTGGAGAAAGAACTTGCGTTCCTATAGCACTTTTCACAATCTCAGGATATCCCCGAATGCTTTACAGCCAAAGAAGTATTTGTTGAAATGGGGTCACTGTTGTAATGTATTTCGGAAGAAATCAAACAGGATCCATGTTGATTATTGTCACCCAGAGTCCTCACTGGAATCTGTGGACATCAAATGGACTCTGTAGTGATGCTTTCCATAGTCAAATAGCTTGCTGAGACTCCCTGCCTCGGCTCACACCGGAGCAGGAGGAGCCCCTCCAACCTGCTCCGCCATTCAATTAGATCATGCCTGATCTGCAGCTGAAACCCATCTATCCAATTGACCCCCAGTATCCACAGCCTTTAGGGGGAGAGAGTACCAGATTTTCACTACTCTTTGTGTGAAGAAGTGCTTCCTGACCTCACCCCTGAGCGATCTGGCTCTAATTTCAAGGCAATTGTAAGTTCAACGAATGCCACGCGATTCTGCACTCCAGCAAATACTGGGCTATTGTGTCCCAATTATTTGGGGATTCTCTAGGTATAGTCTGGAATTACAGTGTTAGCAAATAACTCTTCAGGCCCAGTCTTAAATATCACAGTTAAAAAAAAACAAGAATTGATAATAAAATAATAAATACTGCAAGCACAACAGATTAATCTTCATCGGAAAAAGAGAAGACATGTTGGGTTCCATTTGCTCTTTTAGAGCTAGAAGCTAAATTCTGTCCTTAATAAAATGTTTATAACCAAATCATTATTCAGCATTTTTTTTTCCAGAGGCCCTGGAGCTGCTGTGGTTTCCACCATCTGGCTCTATTCTTTCTTTTTCATCTCAAAGCAAATCAAAGATCAAGTGTTTTCACTGAATGTCCAAAAAAACAAATACTGACAGCAGGAAAACACCGGTTGCTCTATCAAGCCCGGCACAAGCCCAGAAACATCAGAACTAAACACTTCTTCCTCCCTCCCATGCCCCTCTGCCTCTTCCCTGGCCCCTTCCCCTGTCTCCACCCTCCTTCCTCACTCGCCATCTCCTCATCCCTCTCCAACTTCCCTCCCCCTCTTCACTCTCCTCCTCTCCTCCTTCTCCCTTCCTTCTCCTAACCCCTTCCCTGCTTCACCTCCTCTCCCCCTCCTCCCCTCTTCTCTCATACCCCCTCTCTCTTTCCCCACCTACTCCCTTCCTCTCCTTTTCCCCTTACCCTCTTGCCCCTCACCTTTCTCTGCCTCCTCTCCTCCTTCCACCGACACCTCTCCCTTCCCCTCTCATTTCAATTCCCTCTCTCTGCTCCCTCCCCCTCTCCCCTCCATCCCCCTCTCCTCTCCACCTCCTCCCCTCCCTCGCTCTTACCCCCGCCTCCATCCCCTCTCCTCAAACATCCTCTCCCCTCCCACGCCCTATCCCCTCCCCCTCTCCTCGCCTTCCCTCTCTCTCCTCCTCCTCTGCTCCCTTGCTCTCTATCCTCCCCCCTCCTCTCCTTCCCCCTCCTCACCTTCCCCCTCTCCCCTCCCACCCTCTTCACCTCCCATCTCCTCTCCTTACCCCTCCCACTCCCTCACCCTCCCCCCTCCCCCACTCTTCCCCTCTCCTTTCCATTCCTCTCTCCCCTACCCCTCTCTTCTCCATGCTCCCTCTCCTCCCTCACCCTCTCCACTCTCCACTCCTTCCCCCTCTCCCCTCTCTCACCTTCTCCCCTATCACTCTCCTCTCCACACCCCCTCTCCTCTCCCCTCCCCTTCTCCCCTCCCCTCTCCATTCCCCCATCTCCCAGCCTCCCATTTCCTCTCTCTCCTCCCCAACCCTCCCCCTTACCCTTCCTCCCCCTGCCTCTTCCCCTCTCCCCCTCATTCCCCCCTCTCCTGGCCCCTCCTCTCATTTCCCCCTCTCCCCTCCCCCTGTCCTCTACATTCCCCCCCTCTCCTCCCTCCTCCACTCCCCTTCTCCCTCACCCCTCCCCATTACCCCTCCCCATCACCCTTCCTTCTCTACCCTCCTCCTCCCCCCTCCCCCTCTCCTCTCCATTCGCCTTCTCCTCCTCGACCCCTCTCCCTCACCCCTTTCCCTCACCCCTCCCTCATCACCCGTCCCCCATCAGCAGCATTATCTCCTGGGAGAAGTAAAGCAAATAGAAACCAAACCCCTGGAGCAATAAGAGAATAAACAAGTTGGGAAATTCTTCTCTGATCCCCGCAGGTGATGGAAACCAATCCTTGAGATCACCTGGACCATAAATTATATAAAAAGATACACCTCTTAATGCCAAGTGCACATTAAGAGTTCCACACTGCAGCAGGTGAGGGAGACAAAATTCCTTGAAAATCTCAAACAACTTTAAAATCCTTTCACATTCAAGTAGGATGGAAGCCCTGATTATCTGATTGTATTCAGATAATTTGTGAAAAACCCACTTAGACGTTTCACAAAAATCCTGCATTGAGACGGTGACCTTTTTCTGCCATGCCAGCCCATTGTTATTGTTAATGTTGATGAAATGAAATATTTAATTTCTCCAAAATCCTCGTCGGTATGGGAAGCAGGGCTGCGGAGTCGAGCCAAGATTAACAGCAGCATGGGTATCGTCACAAATAAAACCCAGATACTCCCAAACTGATGGATGGCTAAAGAGAAAGCGGGACCGCAGAGCGGCCAGACCAGAAAATAAATATTTCATGCTTCGATCAGCAGCTACTGCAGATGGCAAGGTTATTGCGTACCTCCGCTATTACCCATAACATGAAATACATTTGACTTAATACACAAGAGTATTGCAAGGCACGTCCCAAAGTAATGGATCAGAACAGGGAGAAGGACAAAGGACAGATGACCTTGGCATTTTATTGAATTCTTTCACAGGATGTGGGCTTCGCTGGCTGGGCCAGCATTTATTGCCCATCCCTAGTTACCCTTGAGAAGGTGGTGGTGAGCTGCCTTCTTGAATCGCTGCAGTCCCTGTGGTGTGGGTACACCCACAGTGCTGTTAGGGAGGGAGTTCCAGGATTTTGACCCAGTGGCAGTGAAGGGACGGCCGATATTTTTCCAAGTCAGGATGGTGTGGGTCTTGGAGGGAACTGAAGGGTGGTGGTGTTCCCATCAATCTGCTGCCCTTGTCCTTCTAGATTGTGGCAGTCGTGAGCTTGGAAGGTGCTGTTTAAGGAGGCTTGGTGAGTTCCTGCAGTGCATCTTGTAGATGGTACACACTGCTGCTACTGTGTGTCGATGGTGGAGAGAGTGAGTGTTTGAGATGGTGGATGGTGGATTGTGATCAATTGGGTCCAAAGAAATATGTTTCTTGAGGATTTTGATGATGGGGAGAGGGACAGAGGTAGCTGAACGCTTTCTGCCCCTAATGGTAGAGAATTACCCAGAATTGTACAGCAAAAAATCCGTCCATTCAGCCCAACCAGTCTATGTTGGTGTTTATGCTCCACACGAGCCTCCTCCTATCCTACTTCATCTCACCCTGTCAAGATATCCCCTTCTTTTTCTCTCTCCCTCATCTGTTTATCCAGCGCCTCCTTAAAAGTATCTATACTATTCACCTCAACCATTCCCTGCGGTAGTGAGTTCCACATTCTCACCATTCTCTGGGTAAAGAAATTTCTCCTGAATTCCTTATTGGATTGGGGAGGGTGAGGGGGAAGGAGAGGAGAGGAAAGTGGAGAGGGTGAAGGAGGAGAGGGGATGCGGAAGAGAGGGAAAGGGAAATGTACAACAGCACAAACGTAAAGGAATAGAGGTCTGACCAGAGCTTTGTTATGGATCTGAAGGAGTTACAGAAGTAAGTTGGTGTGACACTGTGACAAGGTTTGTAAACCACCACTCGGGCTACCTGAAAAGCTTCCTTCATTTCCCGCAAAAACATCAGACACCAGATAGATGACTGCCTCTACCCTCAGTAGTTTACCTGAAATCTAGACTCAGTCTCTCTTGTTCATAATTGAGCTGTGGCTCATTGCATAGCACCCTCACCTCTGAGTCAGAAGAGTGCGTATACAAGTCCCAGTGCAGGGAGGCTTGAACACAAAATCTAGGCTCAACACTCCAGTGCAGTGCTGAGGGAGATCTGCACTGTCAGAGGGGCCACCTTCATTGAGCCCATACCCCACATGCTTCCTCAGATGAGTGTAAAAGATCCCACAGCCCCTAATTCAAAGAAGAGCAGAAGAGTTCTTCCTCGTGTCCTGACCAATATTTATCCCTCAATTGAGACCACTGGGAAAAGAAACAGATTATCTGGTCATTTATCCCATTGCTGTTTTTGGGATCTTGCTGTGCGCAGATTGGCTGCTAAGTTTCCTACATCGCGACAGTAAGTACACTTCATTGGGTCGGGAATCTGTTTCCACGCCAATTAAGGGCTCATTCATGTGAAAGGCTTAACTTTAATCAGTTCCCCACCAGAGGCAACTTGGAGCTCTGAAAACAAACCTGGCTCCTGTCTCCTTCCTCCTTGGAGAAAATTCAGCCATAAATGTGGAACCTCCTACATTAACTAAAGCACCAGGACAACCGGGCACTTACCTTAATCCCAGCTCCCTAAACGGTACTAAAACTACTGCACATGTTTTGTGCCTTTTCTCTGCTCCTAATAACTCCAGATATTATTCCAGATACAGGTTTAAGGTAATTGGCAAAAAAAGCATTGGTGCCACGAGGAAAACTTTTCATCCATTAGGATTTGGAATGCGCTGCCTGAGAGTGGTGGCGGAGGCAGATTGAATCGAGGCATTCGAGAGAAAATTGGATTGTTATCCAAAAGGGAAGAGCATGTGCCGGGTTACGGGGAGAAGGCAGGGGTGTGGCACTAGGGGAATTGTTCATTTGGGGAGCTGGCGCAGACACAAGGGGCCGAATGGCCTCCTTCTGTGCTGTAACAATTCTGAGATTTGGTGATATTTCATGCTTTAGATGGGGAAACCTTGGACAGAAATTGCTGCGCAGAATCCCATATTGTCCAAACTGATCTTAATTCCCGTTCTTTTGAAGATTCTGTAGTTTAGCCCAATTACAATGCAGACTTCAGGATTGGCATTTATACCTGCTTGTAGCAGTAACAGATAACAGACGCTGTGCTGCTTTCCACTTTAACAGATGTTACTGTATTGTATTAAACATAGATAAAAAAACTGAAGCAGACAGAATATGAAAAGATCAACAGAAGTGTCTCCTTAGCTGCATTGAGCTCATCATTATTTGTTTTGCAATCATCCAAATTACTTAAAGAGGTCCATATGTATAGACGGTATTACATAAAATATTGTGATGCAATGAATGGCAGTTGGCCAGAGGGGAAATGGAATTCTGTATGTTCCTTTCCACCAGACGAGCATGTGAAACAAATTTCTCCTCAAACACAAGACCCACCATGCATGTTGAGAGAGAGCCAAGACTTGAATAATGAATAGTAGTGGAAACATAAAAACAATTTATATAATGAGGGTAAATGCATATCTCCATCCAATTCTATGCCAAGCGTATTTTCTGGTGTGAGTTCTGCCTGGTAGAGACAGGAACAGAGGAGCTGTCCAAGTTCCCAACTGCCACCTCAGGGTAAAAGATCCCCTGGCACTATCGTTGCCCTGGCCAATATTTACCTCTCAACCAACGTCACGGGATAAAACAGTTAACTGGTCATTTATCTTCTTGCTGTTTGTGGGAGCTTGCCAAGCGCAAATGCGCCGCTGTGTTTCCTACATTACCAACCATCTTCAGCTGCTTCATCAATGACCTTCCTTCCATCATAAGGTCAGAAGTGGGGATGTTCGCTGATGATTGCACAATGTTCAGCACCATTCGCGACTCCTCAGATACTGAAACAGTCCATGTCCAAATGCAGCAAGACCTGGATAATATCCAGGCTTGGGTTGACAAGTGGCAAGTAACATTCGTGCCACACAAGTGCCAGGCAATGGCCATCTCCAAAAAGAGAGAATCTAACCATCTCCCCTTGACATTCAATGGCATTACCAATGCTGAATCCTCCACTATCAACATCCTAGGGGGTTACCATTGGAAACTAGAAACTGAACTGGACTATCCATATAAATACTGTGGCTACAAGAGCAGGTCAGAGGCTAGGAATTCTGAGGTGAGTAACTCATCTCCTGACTCCCCAAAGCCTGGCCACCATCTACAAGGCACAAGTCAGGAGTGTGATGGAACACTCCCCACTTGCCTGGATGAGTGCAGCTCCCACAACACTCACAAAGCTTGACACCATCCAGGACAAAGCAGCCCGCTTGATTGGCACCTCATACACAAACATTCACTCCCTCCACCACCGTTGCATAGAGGCAGCAGTTTGTACCATCTACACGATGCACCGCAGCAACTAGTCAAGCCTCGTTCGACAGCACCTTCCAAGCCTGTGACCTCTACCATCTAAAAGGACAAGGGCAGCTAACGCATGGGAACACCACCACCTGCAAGTTCCCCTCCAAGTCACACACCATCCTGACTTGGAAATATACCATTTCTTCACTGTCAGTGGATTAGAATCCTTGAGCTCACTCCCTAATAGTGTTATGGGTGCACCTACAACACATTGACTGCAGCGGTTCAAGAACGCAAGATATCAACTCTTCTCAAGGTAATTATGGATGGACAATAAATGCTGGCCTTGCCAGCAGTGCTCACATCCTGTGAATGAATAAATAAAAAATAAAAATGATCATTTAATTCTCAGTAACTCTTTTCATCCACATTCTTCTACATCCTCCATTGCCATTCACTTGTTTTATTTTAAAATAAGTAATCAAAGCACAGAGGACTTGTAGCGCAATGGGTATTGTCCCTACCTCTGGACTAGGAACTCTGTGTTCAAGTCCAACTTCAGGGCTTGATGGCCATGGAAGGTGTGTTCATAATGTGGCCAAACAGGTTGATTATCAGTCTGTAAATCCTTCCAATACACCTGATAGCAGGTGGTAAGAGCAGGAGAGTTTTCTGGTTGGCCATACAGCAGAAGGCACTTTCTAACCACTGCAATACTTTGCCAAGCATAATCATGGAGCAGTCCATGGTTGCCAATGCCCTCTTAGGGTGTAGTACCTGAAGGAGGAGGAATAAAAGCATATGGGATCCTGGGATTTATAAATAGAGACATGGAGCACAAAAGTAATGAATTATGCTAAAACTTTACTAATCAATGGTTGGATCTCAACTGGAGTATTGTGGTTAATTCTGGGCACCACACATTAGGAAGGACATCAATGCCTTGGAGAAGGTGCAGAGGTGATTTACTAGAATTGTACCAGGGAATGAGGGACTTCAGTTAATGTGGAAAGGTGGGAGAAGCTGGAATTGCTCTCCTTAGAGAAGGTTAAAGAGAGAATTTACAGAGGTGTTCAACTTTATGGGGGGTTCAGCAGGAGGGTCAGTAACCAGAGGACACAGATTTAATGAAATTGGCAAAAGAACTAGAGGTGAGACGAGCAGAATGTTTTTTATGCAGCGAGTTGTTGCGATCTGGAGCATGCTATTGCTATTAGGATGCTTGGCAGAATTTATTTGTTGTGATGAGTAAACAGCGTCCTGCTATCATATTTCTGAATTGTATTAGCTGTTTTAATTTAGCCAGGCAGGTTGGAAATTTTATCTTACTGCCTTGTTATTTAGAAACCTGCTCTCCTGAATGTGAATGGAATTGTAATCGCATCACAGTCCTCAGTATGGATTCAACACTGCAGTAAACACCGTCATAAATTAAAAGCATTGATTTAGCCAATTATCATTAAAGGGCTTCAATAATTTTAATCAGTAAGGTTATTTCCAATACTCTAAGCTCCTTGCCCACCAACGTAGGTCACAAAGCCAAGTCATATTGCTTAAGTCAAAAGATTTTGGTTCCTTTTCAAAGTTATTTCGGAGTCCGAAACATAAAATGAGTGTTATCCCCAGTGACGACTTACCACTAAGCCATGTAAGTAACATTTTACGACATTACCACATGGTCCAAAATTATAAACAGTTAGTGCAGCAGTAACAGTACATCATTCTGAGTGAACACTTGGGAGAGTTTCTGCAGGAGAAATAATTTATGTTTCAGCTGATGGATTCTTCGACATGAAACCTGAGGAAAAAGAAAAATCTGGAATTACAATTACAGGAACTGGAAATGCCTCAGAAAGAAAGAGCGAACAGGAATAGGAGGTTGACTATTAGTATTTTACCCGACCATCGTTGGAAAAATAGTCGGACGGAGGCCATTCAGCCCATCATGTCTGCCAAAGAATTGCTACCCAGCCTAAGCCTGCTTTCCAGCTCTTGGTCCATTCCCTATCAGTTAGGATACTTCAAGTGTATATCCGAGTATGTTTTTAATTACACTGAGGGTTTTTGTATCTACTCTACTTTCAAGCAGCAAGTTCCAGGCCCTGTCGTCCTCTGAGTGAAATAAAAATCACAACTTCCCTCTAAACCTTCTACCAATTACTTTAACACTAAGCCCCCTGGTTATTGACCTCTCAGCTAAGCGGAATAGCTCCAACCTATCCACTTAATTTCATACACCTCAATTAAATCTCCCCCCTCCACCTCCTCTGATCACATGGTGAATCGCACAGCACAAGTCAGCAGGAGCAAGGTGTTGGGGACAAGGACCACACTGGAGAGTCACGGCCAGAGGGCCCAGGACCCTTCAAACACTGATCAGCTAAACCAGGATGCTGAACTTCGGGAGTCAGAGACGATGAGAATTTTTCTGGACCGCCAGAAAATGTGTGAGGTTCTCTCAGCATTTCCAGAGGCATTGCGCATGATTGGAGAAAGATTAGAGGAGTCTGTCTCAAGCATGAGTACCATGGTGACTCAGGTCTTTGTATAGATGTCCACCCTCCATGGAAGGGAGGCCATCTGCATGGAGCATCAGACATGACAGTTAACTGTGTGCATGCTGGTCCTCACCAATGGTCCGCACATTCAGTCCGCCAGTTGAAA
Organism: Cetorhinus maximus; assembly: GCF_964194155.1. Taxonomy (NCBI): domain Eukaryota; kingdom Metazoa; phylum Chordata; class Chondrichthyes; order Lamniformes; family Cetorhinidae; genus Cetorhinus; species Cetorhinus maximus. Next base: position 179,317,796 of record NC_135880.1, read on the forward strand.
TAGGGTGGAGGAAAGCCTCTCCTTGGTGGCTTAACGCCTCATTGAAATACAGCAACTCTTGATTAGCAGGAAAGTGTGGATGGGCCGGGAAAGAGGAGCTGGAGAAAGGGCAGGAAGACCCTGCTCAAAGCACTTGCATTCCTGTCACCATGCACCCACCCTCCCCACACCCCTCAGTCAGAGTGCCACGCGCTGTCTTCTGTCCCAGTGGCTGTGTCTGTCACTGCAGAGGTCCAGGCGGGGCAATCTTTGGAGGGGCCCTCGCGGGGTCCAAAACCCCAGAAGACATTGGCCAAAAGCCTCTGAGTAGTTAGGGCAGGGAATCGAGCAGCCTCTAAGTCTGCTGAAGCCGCAGGGGTTGCATTACGTAGGGGGAAGAGGAAAAGGAAGAAAAATTATTAGCGGTTGTCCAAGGGTCTTCGCTTGCATTAAAATCAATTTTTCAGCTGCAAGCTTCTATTCAAAGCTCCATCATCCTGCCCTCCCAATTGTTGCCCGCTGCCTACCAAATGGTCTTATAGCCTCTCAAACCTGCTCGGCTTTTCAATTCGGCCATAGCTAATCTCCATCTCAACTCCATTTACCTACCTCCGCTGCATCTCCTTACATACCCTGACCCAACAAAATTCTGAATCTGCCATCACATTTGGGTAATAAAATGCACATTGAAAATGAATACCATTTAATGTATTTTAGTTTTAAATTTTGAGTTAACATACTCTTGTTCTGGCCATTTCAGTCACTGTAGGCTCAAACCTTGAGTAACGTAGTACAGAGCAGAAAGACTTTGAATGAAAAAAGGACACCATAAGAATTTTCATGTATAGGGACGCTTTGGGTCTTTCTTTTCATAAGTGATACATTTTGTTTGAGTAATGTCAGGCTAACCTAATAAAAGCAAAATACTGCGGATGCTGAAATCTGAAATAAAAACAGAAAAAGCTGGAAAAACTCAGAATTCTGGCAGCATCTGTGGAGAGAGAAACAGGAGTTAACGTTTCGAGTCCATATGGCCCTTCTTCAGAGCTCTGAAGGAGAGTCATATTGGACTTGAAACATTAACTCTATTTCTCTCTCCACAGATGCTGCCAGACCTGCTGAGTTTTTCCTCCATTTTCTGTTTTTATTTCAGGCCAACCTAAACTTGAAATATTAAAATTTAACTATGTTTGTGAATTGATTTCCAACAAGCCTCATTCAGGTCTTTTGGGTTAAGAATTGGCATCGAGCCCACCTTTATTCAGGACATCATTTACCTTCAAGCACTTCAATTTTAATTAGAAAATGGACACTAACAGGGGGAACATGGTGCCAGAATTATGAAGGGAAACTCCTATTGCACACTGACTCCTGTCACCACTGTTAATTTAGGCACAGAGCTATTGGGAAGGAATGAAGGGAACTAACATAACATTTTCCATAATCAAAAATGGCAAATAAGGTGAAGGAGAGACTAGAGGAGCTGGGATTGTTCTCCTTAGAATAGAGAAGGTTAAAATCATGAATAGTTTTGATGGAATAAATTAGGAGAAACCATTTGCATTGGCTGGTGACAATGAGTAGAATTGATTTTGCGCAGCGAGTTGTTGTGATCTGGAATGCGCTGCCTGAAAGGGCGGCGGAAGCAGATTCAACAGTAACTTTCGAAAGGGAATTGGGTGAATACTTGAAGGGGAAGAAATTTGCAGGGCTGTGGGGAGAGAGCAGGAGAGTGGGTCTAATTGGATGGCGAAGAGCCAAGGCAATGAGCTGACCTTTTTACCGTTCTGTATCACTCTTATGATTTTATTAAATCAAACCCATTATTAAAATGCGTCTAGTCGGATGTAACTTGTTTATCAAAGCGGTGAGTCGCATGATTTGTAGGAGCAGTGGTCAGATTGGTGACAGCATCATAAAGACAATTTAGCCCGTGGAAAAGTTATGTCACTTGTAAGTAATATTATCAGCAGCAAATGCATGCACAGGTCAAATAACATCTGTAGAAAATTGTCTACAGGAAGGCTCCCACACAAACCTCAACCACGAGTCACCATTGGAAATGCTGAGAGTTGCCACATTTTTGAATTTGCCACAGAATTACTTTATCTCAGAAACAGGAGCCTCCCACAGATAAAAACAACTGACCTCCACCAGACCTAAAAGAAAACATTAGCAAAGCTATTATTCTGTTCTCCATTTCTTATAGCTCAAACAAACAACAACTCCTTATTTTCCTTTCTTAACTGCTACAAAACGCTCCGCAACTTGCGATTTTTATTTCAGGAGCACTGTTTAAACCAGGAATGAGGAAAACTAACACACTGGTGCTACAGGGGTTAAATTATAAGGTCAGGTTGAATAGACTTGCATTCCCTGGGTATAGATGATTAAATAGTGATCTAACTGAGGTGCTTACAATGATTAAAAGGATTTGGTAGAGTAGAGAGAGAGAAACTGTTGCCTTTGGTGGTGTTATTCCAGAATGCGAGAGTATAATTCTAAAATTAGAGCTCAGTCATTCAGGAGTGATGTCAAGAAGCATTGCTTCATGCAAAGGGGAGTGAAACTCTGGCACTCTCTCCCCCAAAGAGCTGTACAGGGCGGGGGCCAATTGAAAATTTTTGACCTGAGATTGTTAGCTTTTTCTTAGGCAAGGGCATCAAGGGTAATGGAACCAAGATGAGTCAATGGAGCTGAGATACAGGTCGGCCATGAATTAATTGAATGACAGAACAGGTTCAAGGGGCTGAATGGCCTCCTTCTGATTCTATGTTCCTTCCAAAATGTTGACAATTTTGAACGTTGTGGTGGTGAGTTCCACACTCTCACCACTCTGTGGGTTAAGAAGTTTCTCCTGAATTCCCTATTGGATTTATTAGTGACTCTCTTATATTGATGGCCCCTAGTTTTGTTCTTGCCTCATAAGTGGAAACACCTTCTCTATGTCTAACCTATCTCTCTGTTGTGTAAACATGGATTGGACTGATAGTGCAAGGGTTACAGTAGATGCAGTTACAGCTTAGATTGCAGCAATTGGCACCAGTTACTAGGAGATCCATACACTCCTCAAAAACTGCCTCTGGGTCCGGTGGAGCTAGGGGTACCTCAGTTAATACTTTCTGGCTACCAGTAGAATGAAAGGGTGCCCAATATCTCCTAGTCTCCTTCCTTGCAAGTCCTCTCTGTACTTTTCCTTTAAGATGCTCAAATATGGAATATCTATCCTCCGAAATCAATCTCACTGTGGTCTCTGGATGTGGAGACAAAAGTGGAAGCTGCACGCCAAGGTAAATCTTGAAGCATTTGGTCAGGATGGAAATGATGATAAAATAATGGTGCAAAAAGGTTGTCATAAAAGGATAACACAGAGCTTTAAAAATTACCTGTTGCCTTCCTTTGCACTTCTTATGTAATGCTGGATATCTGTTTTAACAAGCATCATTGTTCCAACATTTACATATCAGTGTAACTAAAATTATTGACAGTCATTTGATACTATAGAACTTGAATATTACTGAAGAGAGAGACATGTTGCCGAAGCTTTTTGTCTTGAACCTACCAAAAATCTGGGGAGCCTATAGTTTCCCGCTGATTTCTTCAGGGCAAAGCCTCGGCCAGTCAGAGTTGACTTGCCAACCAATCAGCACCTTTTTCTCCTGCAGTATAAATTGTTGTGATCGTTTGAAATTTGGCATTCTTGCATTTGTCCTGGTGCTGATGAGTGCAAGGCGAAAAGCTTCAGCAATATGTCTCTCTTTTCAGCAATATTCAAATTATTGGCCATATAATCTCTAAGTGCAGGGCCATTGCCTGAATCCAGTACCATTTCCAGTAAAGAAAATCTAACACATGGAAAAAACGTGTCAAGCTGTTGAGGAAACAAAAGTCTAACCAACGATTCCCCACTCCAGGGATTTCCAGCCTAATTGATGTTAAGCAAGCACAATAAACACTGTGTGAAGTTAAGTAAATGTTGGGGGTGTGATTTCATGGATGGTCCCTCACTCGCCCGCCAGAATGTCTGCAGAAGAGCCACAAAAACACTGTAAATATGTGGCCACCATAATTTGCACTCTCTTGCCCTGGTTTCAATGGCCCCTGTGCCAGCAGACAACAACAGCAACTTGCAAAACAAAAACAGAAAGGATTTCCAGCATCCGCAGTTTTTTTGCTTTTATAATAGCAACTTGCATTTGTGTAGCACTTTTAACATAGTTAAACATCCCAAGATGCTTCACACACAAGAATTATCAGATAAAATTACACTGAACCATATCAGGAGATATTAGGAGAGGTGACCAAAAGTTTGTTCAAACAGGTAGGAACATAGGGATATAGGTTTTAAGGTGTGCTATATAAGGAGAGAGAGAAAAGTGGAGAGGTTTAGGGAGGGAATTCTAGAGTTAGGGTCCAGGCAGTTAATGGTATGGCCATCAATGGTGGAGTGAAGGAAATTGGGAATGGTCAAGGGGCCAGAATTGGAGTACCAGGTTGGAGAACCCCTGTGGATAGGTAAACTGGGAAATAGTTATGTTTGCCAGATGAAAATTTCAACTAGACATGGTACAAAAATACGACTGTTAACCTTAATAAAATAAAGATGTAGATCCATTACTTGAAAATCTTTTTTTTCCTAATGATGTGTGGTTACCAAAAAAAAAATGAAGTAAATTTTCCACTGAGGAAATGGAGAATAGTTTGCTTTGCTGTGCAAGGCTCAAGATCAGTGTGGTCCAGGAGCCTCTGACACACCGATATTGTTATAGATCTGTGAATTATGGACGGAATTGTCTAGATTATCCCGAGACACCAACTGCTTGGGCCAGTCAGCAGAGAAGAATGTGTTCTTAAAGGCTCCTACCTCAAATCTTCAACACCTAAAGAACTGCACCTGAATGCACAAAACAATTAGCTCCAGGGGAGACTGAGTTGTTCACCTGAGAGCAGTGAAGGTTAAGCGGAGATTTATAAGGTGTTCAAAATCAGGAAGGTTTTGGGTAGAGTAAATAGGGAGAAACTGTTTCCAGTGGCGAAAGGGTTAGTAACCACACAGCACAGATTTAAATTGATTGGCAACACAAGAGAACTTATTTTTATGCAGTCAGTTATGGTTAGGAATACTGTGCATGAAAGTGTGGTGGAAATAGAATTGGGGATTCCATCTCATGTGACATTGTCACATGAGGGGGACATGTTAATGATTTTTTTTATTTTTCTATTTTTACACTTTCAAAACTGTCAGCGATCTCCCTGAGGCAGCACTTAGTCTCAGGGAGATGTGCTCTCTTTTGTGTGCATGCGTGAAAGAGTGCACTCTGGCATTTGGGGAATCCCCCCACCCGCACAGGGAGTGCATAGTGCTTCCCGCTGGGTGGGCCTTAATTGGCCCGCCCACTCAAAATGGCAGCGGGGCCCGTTTCGGCGGCGGCGATTGGCTGCCTTCCCGCCGCCGAGCTGGTGGGGCCCGCCCGCCCATCAAGGGCAAAATTCTGCCCATCATCTCTACATCCACCCTATCGAACCTTTTCATAATTTTAAAGGCTTCTATCAACTCACCCCTCAGCTTAATCTTTTCCAGAGGCAAGATGTCCACAGTCAGTGGAAACTGTCTCCACGTAAGATCAATGCTCTCCGACCATTGAAACCTATGAGATCCTGAGGGGTCTTGACAGGGTGGATATGGAGAGGATGTTTTCTCTTGCGGAAGAATCTAGAACTAAGGGTCACTGTTTAAAAATAAGGGGTCACAGAGATGAGGTGAAAATTTTTCACTCAGAGAGTCGTGAGTCTTTGGAACTCTTTTCCTGAAAAGGTGGTGGAAGCAGAGTCTTTGAATACTTTTAAGGCAGAGGTGGATAGATTCTTGGTAAGCAAGGGGGTGATAGGTTATTGGTAGTAAGCGGGATGCAGATTTCAGGTTACTATTAGATCAACCATGATCTTATTAAATGGTAGAGCAGGCTCGAGGGGCCGAATGGCCTTGTTCATATGTTTGTATGATCCACTCTTTCAAAGACTGAGCCCTTGACACTTATGTCCAATGATCTCTTTAAAATTTAGTTGTTTTGTGCACGGCCAGTCTTTTCTTAATGAATGGTCCCTTTAAATGGAACAAGGTCCGTGCGGTGCCTTCCAAGTTGCTGTGTGACTGCACACACGGGCAGCTTTAGTGGGAACATTGCCTGTGTCCCCGCCTCCAATATTCTCCCTCCACCTGGACCCCTCCCTCTGGATTCTTACCTTCTCTTGATCTTTTCATTGAGAACTGTCGGCGTGACATTAGTCATCTCAATTTCTCTGCTCCTCTCACCCACTCTAACCTGTCTCTCTCTGAACTTGCTGCATTCCGTTCTCTCAGGTCTAACCCTGACATTATCATCAAACCTTCTGACAAGGGTGGTGCTGTTGTTGTCTGGAGCACTGACCTCTACCTCGCAGAGGCTGAGCGTCAACTCGCAGACACTTCTTCCTACCTCCCCCCTGGATCATGACCCCACCACTGAACATCAAGCCATTGTTTCCAGGACTGTTACTGACCTCATCTCCTCTGGAAATCTTCCTTCCACAGCTTCCAACCTCATAGTCTCCCAACCTCGGACAGCCCACTTCTACCTCCTACCCAAAATCTACAAACAGGACTGTCCTGGCAGACCGATCGTGTCAGCCTGTTCCTGCCCCACGGAACTCATTTCTTGCTATCTTGACTCCATTCTCTCTCCCCTTGTCCAGTCCCTTCCCACCTACATCCGCGATTCCTCTGACATTCTACATCATATCAACAATTTCCAGTTCCCTGGCCCTATCCGCCTCCTCTTCACCATGGACGTCCAATCCCTCAACACCTCCATCCCCCACCAGGATGGTCTGAGGGCCCTTAGCTTCTTCCTTGAACAGAGGCCCGAACAATCCCCATCCACCACTACTCTCCTCCGTCTGGTTGAACTTGTTCTCTCACTGAACAATTTCTCCTTAAACACGTCTCAGTTCCTCCAAATAAAAGGTGTGGCTATGTGTTCCCGCATGGGACCCAGTTATGCCTGTCTCTTTATGGGGCATGTGGAATATTCCTTGTTCCAGTCCTACTCTGGCCCCCTCCCACAACTCTTTCTCCGGTACATCGATGATTACTTCGATGCTGCTTCATGCTCTCATTTGGACTTGGAAAAATTTATTAATTTTGCTTCCAATTGCCACCCCTTCATCATTTTCATATGGTCCATCTCTGACACTTCCCTTCCCTTCCTTGACCTCTCTATCTCAATTTCTGGTGATACACTGTCCACCAATATTCATTACAAGCCTACCGACTCCCACAGCTACCTTGACTACAGCTCCTCACACCCCACTTCCTGTAAGGACTCCATCCCATTCTCTCAGTTCCTTTGCCTCCATCACATCTGTTCCAATGATGCCACTTTCAAAAACAGTTCCTCTGACATGTCTTCCTTCTTCCTTAACCGAGGTTTTCCACCCACGGTGGTTGACAGGGCCCTCAACCGTGTCCGGCCCATCTCCCGCGCATCCGCCCTCACACCTTCCTCTCCCTCCCAGAACCATGATAGGGTCCCTCTTGTCCTCACTTATCACCCCACCAGCCTCCGTATTCAAAGGATCATCCTCCGCCATTTCCGCCAACTCCAGCATGATGCCACCACCAACACATCTTCCCTTCACCCCCACCCCGGTGGCATTCCGCAGGGATCGTTCCCTCCGGGACACCCTGGTCCACTCCTGCATCACTCCCTACACCTCAACCCCCTCCCACGGCACCTTCCCATGCAACCGCAGAAGGTGCAACACCTGCCCCTTTACTTCCCCTCTCCTCACCGTCCAAGGAACCAAACACTCCTTTCAAGTGAAGCAGCATTTCACTTGCACTTCCCTCAATTTAGTCTACTGCATTCGCTGCTCCCAATGTGGTTTCCTCTACATTGGAGAGATCAAACGCAGACTGGGTGACCGCTTTGTGGAACACCGCAAGCATGACCCAGACCTCCCTGTCGCTTGCCATTTCAACACTCCACCCTGCTCTCATGCCCACATGTCCGTCCTTGGCCTGCTGCATTGTTCCAGTGAAGCTTAACGCAAACTGGAGGAACAGCACCTCATCTTCCGACTAGGCACTTTACAGCCTTCCGGACTGAATATTGAGGTCAACAATTTTAGATCATGAACTCTCTCTTCCATCCCCACCCCCTTTCCGATCCCCCTTTTTTCCAATAATTTATATAGATTTTTCTTTTCCCACCTATTTCCATTATTTTTAAATGTATTTCCATCCATTGTTTTATCTCTACCTTTTAGCCTATTTCAATCCCTTCCCCCCACCCCACCCCCACTAGGGCTATCTGTACCTTGCTCGTCCTGCTTTTTACCCTTAATGTCACCTATTAGCACATTTCTTAGCTAATATCACCACCGTCAACACCTCTTTGTCCTTTTGTCTATGACATCTTTTGTCAATCTCCACCAATCGCTGGCCCTCTATCCAGCTCTACTTGTCCCACCCCCCCTTAAACCAGCTTATATTTCACCTATCTTCTATTTTTCCTTAGTTCTGTTGAAGAGTCATACAGACTCGAAACGTTAACTGTGTTCCTCTCCGCAGATGCTGCCAGACCCGCTGAGTTTTTCCAGGTATTTCTATTTTTGTTCTGGTGATAACTCACTTGTGGCTGTGGATCTGGAAGTTCCCTGACAGAAACCGGCACAGATGGTGCAATTAAAAGACAATGCAAAGAAAAACTAGAATGAATGAATAATGCACTAAGCAACAATGTATATTTATATAGTACCTTTAACTGAGCGATTATCAAACAAAACTTGACACCGAGACACATAAAGAGATCGAAGGCTTGGTCAAAGATTAAGATTTTAAGGACTGTCTTAAGGAGGAAAGAAAGGTGGAGAGGTTTACAAAGGGTCCAGGGTTTAGGACCTACACAACAGAAAGCATGGCTGCCAATGGTGAACCGATTAAAATCTGAGATGCTCGAGAGGCCAGAATTGGAGAAGTGCAGAAATCTCAGAGGCTTGTGGGGCTGGTGGAGATTACAGAGTCAGGGAGGGTTGAAGCCATTGAGGGATTTGAAAATAAAGATGAACATTTCAAAATCAAGGCGTTGCTTAACTAGGAGCCCAATAGGTTGCCGAGCACAGAGGGTGATGGTGAACGGGACTTGGTGCAAGTTAGGATACGGGCAGCAGATTTTCAGATGAGCTCAAGTTTAGAGAGGGTGAAAGATGTTGGGCTGGACAGCATGTGTTAGAAAAATTGCCTTGCTGCAGAATGTCCGTATCCTAGCTTTGGAGAGGAACAGGCCTACCATCTGTAACTCACCTGACTGTCGCGCTGGGATTATTGCGATTATTTGACAGTGTAACATGCACACCTCTGTTTTCACAACAAGTCTACAAACTGAAGTGTCGTACATTCAAATTTGCACTTAATTAAGTACAATAGAAAGCAAATCACTTTTACACACAGCATGCATCAAATGTTAAATGATTAAAGAAATGGCAAATGCAGTAAAGTATGTATTCTGCATGCGCACAAATCAATCATCGCAATGTCATTGAATCAGGGGTGCTAATTGGTAAAGACATCATTTAATCTGTACCTACTGTACTTCTCTCTATTGCTCCAAGCTGCAAGCAAACTTATTTAATTATTTGTTACAACTGAAGCAAGAACAGTTCCAACCCATTTATTGTTTTTGATGGTGACTTCAACTTGACTTTTAACAAGTTCAGCTGGGTAAATGTTAATTTGTCAGCCAATTATATGGCTTGTCTATTCCAAGTCATAAAGCCAAGATTGGGGAGGAAGGGGAAGTCACGCTGAATGTGGCTTGTACCAATTTAAAGCATAGGGGTGCTTTTTTAACAATTTGAGAAGCAATGGGTTATGTGCTAGAATCCATTATTAAGGAGGTCATAGCAGAATACTTAGAAAATCATCATTTGATCAGGCAGAGTCAACATGAGTTTGTGAAAGGGAAATTGTGTTTAATTAAATTATTTGAGTTTTTTGGAGAGGTAAAAAGAAAGATGAATAAAGGGGAACCTGTAGATGTGGTGTACTTGGATTTCCAGAAGGCATTTGATAAGGTGCCACCATCAAAAGTTACTACACAAAATAAGATTACATGATGTAGGGGGCAATATATTGGCATGGATAAAGGATTGGCTGGCTAACAGGAAGCAGAGAGTAGGGATAAATGTTTTTTTTCCTGGGTTGGCGAGCTGTGACAAATAGAGTGCCACAGGGATCCATGCTGGGGCAACAATTATTTACAATCTACCTCAATGATTTGGATGAAGGGACCCAATGTATGATAGCTAAATTTGTCAAGGGCATCAAGATAGGTAGGAAAGTAAATAATGCGGGAAAATGTGAACTCGTCCTACTCCTACTCCTAAGTCCTAAGTTCCTATATCTTCATTGCTATTTGCTCAACAAACAAATTCAGTGCAATGAACAAATGTATTAGGAAAATGCTAAAAGCAATAAATAAATCGAAGCACATTCTCATGCAAAAACAAAAAAGGAAAAGCTCCTCTTTAAATATGTTTGTTCTTTGCGAAGAAGGTTGCAGGTTTACACCAGGCGAGTGGCTATTGGGCTGGACGGTGGGAAGAGAGTTTTTTTGAGTTCAGAATTGGCATATATCCCACTCTCATTCATCCAGGTGTTCCGGCCATGGCGGCGGTAATCATCTGTGTCAACAAACTGCGACTGGCATCTTCTGAAATCCCCTTCTTCCTTGGGAACCTCAGGCTGCGGGGGAAAAGAGGAAAGAGAGGAGGGGTAAGAGAGGAAAAGTCACAGCTGTTACTCTCATTTTCTACATTTCAGTTTTACTATAATGCACACATCCATGATATATACTCGAGATCCAAGGGGCGATTTCCAATGTCGTGCTTGGGAAATTGTTCCTGTTGCCAGGAATGCCTGAGGCCTATGGAATCAGATGGATATACCCATTGTTGCCTCTGCAATGCGTTGCCGGTTGGTGCACTGACCTTCTGCCCTCACGAGACAATTGGTTCCTGGCAGGGGCCGAGATCATATCATGTAGAAGGTAAGTGTCTTTATAGAGGGCAGAGATTTAATATAACAGCAAAAGGAACCAAAGAGATGAGGAGAGCTTTTTTTTACATAGCAAGATATGATTTGAATGCACTGTCTGAAAGGGGGGTGGTAGCAGATTCAATAGTGACTCAATAGTAAATACTTGAAAAAGAAATTGCAGAGCTACGGGGAAAGAATAGGACTAATTAATTAGCTCTTTCAGAGAGCCTGCACAGACAGAAAGGGCTGAATGGCGTCTTTCTGCGTTGTATAATTCAATGTGATCACCTGGACTGAGCAGATCAGTAGTGCACTGGCAATATCAGGCCGGATTTTGTAATCATGGCTCTTGAATGGGGTTCAAACCCACCAAACGTCACTCTGAGGGCAGGGTGCTACCCACTGAGTCACAGCTGACCATTGAAGCTCACCTTGCTCCGAGCTCATGTTTCAGTTGGTTCATTGAAAGTTGATAAGTCAATATCTTCCAGGTTGTGGCTGTACATTTTACAAGGGGCACAAAAAAGTACATCAAAACTGGAAGCAAAGCCGCCAATTGCAATCTTATACAGATGAAGGAAAAGTCCTGTCTACCCAAAGCAGCATTTATGCACTAAAATCAACCATATCCATAGAAATATAATCAGAAAAATATATACTGTACTGTAGTTCCTTATTTTTTGGCTTTTGAGCATAAAAAAGTTCCATTTGGCAGTACTGTAATGGAAAAGATTACAGAGGTGCCTAATCTCTGGTGCCATAGTGGTCTGATGATGGTGGACCAGTCTCTGCTAGCTTGTAAGCACAGTTGTCCTAATGGATGCCAAGATAAACCATTGGTGGAGCACACGGAGTTGAAGAGGGCTGGCGGAGCTGGAAGGTGAAGTCCTACATTCAGCAACCCATTGCACAGTAATTTGCTTAAGGTCATTACTTAGAACAGAAAGTTAGCAGAAGTGGATTTAAACTTACAGGGCTCGGAACATAATTGCGCGGAGGCATATAATCATAATTGTAAGTTGTTTCTCGATACCTGAAAGAGATAAAGGTAGGAACACCACTAACATCTTTGTAGAAAAACTAAGACAACTAGCATCTTCAAAAAAAACGTTGTAATCTGCGGTGTGGGTGTGTTGCAGATCACTCAGAGTTCAAGTTGCTGTGGCAACATGCAATTTTACATGCATGTTGTAGCCTGGAGCTATGGACAGTGATGACAAAGGCTCCATTTCTTTCCATCACACAACTGACCAGGAATCTCTCCCGCTCTTACCGCCTGGCATTAGCGCATGTTGGGAGGATTTGCAGGTTGATATTCAACCTGTTTGGCCGCATTATGAATGCACCTTCCTTGGCCATCAAGTCCTGGAGTGAGGCTTGAACCCACAGCTTCTGACTCAGAGTCAGGGATACTACCCCCTGCACCACAATAGCTCTGATCTGCGGTGGTAGATGCCCATTTTTTGTATAACCATGTAATTTTTCCCATATCGCATTTTAGTGGCTCTTGGTGCAACCAAATCTGAGAAAATTTGTGGGTGCGGTTTTTCTTTCAGTTTACCAACAGAGTGAAAATGGAACATGGAAACAAAAATGAATTCCCTGTCCACTGATAGAATGTCACCTCAAATGCACCTAAGAAACTATCCTAGCTGTCTGAGGAAGGTCATACTGCAATGTTATGCTGCATGACTTGGTTGCTCCAATGCAGACCTCAAAATCAATTAATCCCCAGGGGTAAAGATCTTTCCCACAGAAAATGGGGTAAAAATGGGACAGAGGAACATTGGAACAGGAGTAGGCTCCTCCAGCATGTTCCACCATTCAATTAAATCATGGTCGATCTGCACCTCAACTCCATTTAGCCATCTAGGTTCCAAATTCCTTAATATCTTTATCTGATAAAAAATCTATCAATCTTAGTTTTGAAATGTTAAATTGATCCTCAGTCGCAATAGCTTTTTTAGGGGAGAGAGTGCCAGATTTCCACTACTCTTGATACGAAGAGTGCTTCCTGACATCACCTCAGAATGACCTAGCTGTGATATTAAGGTTATGTCCCCTTGTTCTGGACTCCCACCAAATGGAGGAAATTGTTCCTCCATCTCTAACTGCCAATTGGACAAATCACTCCGTGGGTATAATAATTACAGAAACCTGAGGGTCACATTCAATTGCCTGTGTTCTTGAAATAAAAGGGTACTGCAGATGCTGGGATCTGAAATCATAACATAAAATGTCAGTACCCAGAAGTGAACGCAGTGAGCAGCTGGATTGTTTTTGCCATTTTTGCATTGCAACCAAAATAAATCTCCTCCCACAGTTGGCGTCTTTCTTGGTCAGAAGTGAACTCAGGGTCCAGTTCACAGCTGTATTATTGTATCTGACCCTGCCTGGAAGTGCGCTGTTTTGGGACTATCACTTCCCACTGGGGTCTGCAAATAGCTACAAGTTTTAAGGATAGTATACTGAAAGAGTTGCTTTCCTTGCAGAAATTTTCTTTGCGAAGATGCTGAAGTAATGGATATGCTGATTAGGGGGGCGATGAAGAGGGGTGAGAGGAGGCACTTCAGGGACAGGAACACAGGCTTGGGACTTTTGAGCTGAATGTCCTGCTTCTGTGTTGTATATTCGGTGCAACTTTAAAGAACTCAACTTGGGAGTCTGTGGCTGGGGTGATCTGTGCCCGCTGGTATTGGGCGTATTCGGTGGCTTGAGTGGACAATACGGCGCAATCGGTTTTACGACCAGCTTGCGATCGTCCAGTCAGCCCGTCAATGGCGGTCCTCGTTCTCCGCCATCGGACGTCGGGAACCTCATTGTAATACAACAGCATATCATTATTAAGTCTGCCCGCCGGAATCGTCCCCCTTTAGTTGGATCGTCCGCCCACGTCAGCAGGAAGGCACGCTGGTGTAGAACACGTCTTGATAAGTGTGACGTGCAGAAGTCGGGACTTACCCGCCAGGGCTTTGCTCATGTAATGGACATCTGAGGGGCCCAACAGCAACCAGGATCCTGGAGAAACACCCATGGCATGCTGGGTGGATCCTCATGGACATGGCTCCGCCACGAAGCAGCTCACGGAAGTTGGAGAGTCACCGTTGGTGCTCACAATGGATGATGGTTGAAGGGCTGGGAGAGGAAGGCCTAGGATCGGCTGGGAGAGGAAGAGGTATCGGGGTGGGGGGGTGAGTTTGTGGGGGGGGGGATTGAAGGTGTCAGGATGGGGTGAGGTTGGGAGGGGGGAATGAAGGTGTCGGGGGGAGTTTGGGAGGGAGGGAGAACAGGAGGAGGGAGAACAGGAGGAGGAGGGAGTAATGGGGGAGAAGATGGCAACTGGGGAGGTAGGTGTAAGGTGAGGGGTGGAAGGTGTCCAGAGGGGAGAGGGACTTAGGGTGGCAGAAGAACTAAGGGTGGAGGAAGGGGAGGGACTAAGAGGGGGATTGAGTCCAGGGTGGCAGGAAGACTGGGGGGAAGGGGGGGAAGGGGTTCCAGGGGGAAGGGGTGTGGAGGGAGGGGATGTGCAGGTGAACGTGCAGGGGAGGGGTTGGACAGGTCCATGTCTGACTTCTGGGGAGTGAACTGAGGGTGGGCATGGTATGGAGGAAGGGTGAGAATGACCGAGGGCAGATGAGGCACTAGGGTGGGAGGGTGAGTGTTCAGTTGTAGCAATAGATGGGATGGTGAGGGTGGCTGGTGGGGACCCGGAGGAAGACATGGACCCTGGGGGAGGGAAGGAGAAGGTCGAGGAGATGAATGTGGATGGAGGTGGGATTTTCAGGAAGGAAAGGAACGTGCACATTCACCTGGACATCCCCGAAGGAAAAGGGTTGTGGCTGGTAGGTCACGGAGGGGAGGTGGAAGGTGATGCCAGGGGGGTGGGGGTCAACTGTGTGGGGGAGAGGAAATGGGTGACCGGGGAAGGGGTACAGACCTGACCAGCCCACCCTGCCTCTGGTGCTGCCTGCTGCTGGTGTTGTGGCCTCTGTTGTTGACCAGAAAGTGCTCTCCTGTGTTGCATCCTCTCGTCCTGCTCCTGAACCCACCCTCCGTCCTCTCTTGGATCCCTTTTCCACCCCTCTATGCTCCAACCCTACTCCACATGCTTCCACCCCGCTTATTCCTGACTCACTTGCCAGTCCCGAGCCTTCAAGTAAGTTGCCATTCTCATTTTTTTTTGGAAAAATATACTTTATTCATAAAATATCTGAAAGAACATTACAAAACATTTCAAAATGACGATCACCAAAAGTGCAATCATATTCAAGTTTTCCACAGAGATCATGTCGCACCCTGAGGTGCTTCAGCACAATCAATGAACATTACAGACATTTAAAAATGGTCATAACAGACAGTCAGACAGTGCAATGATATTTAAGTTGTCTACGTAGATCATGTTGCACTATGAGGTGCTTCAATACAGTTGTGATACATGTAATATTCACTGCATACATTCAATGTGAGTTATACAGCCCAAAGGATCTAAACAATTCCCAGCCCCTCGGTGCACTGTGGCTGAAAGGTTTTAGACAGCGACCTTTCCCCATTGCGCCTTTGCGGCGGCTGCCCCAAGCTTTAGCGCATCTCCCATAACATAATGCTGGACCTCAGAATGTGCCAGTCGGCAACACTCGGTCGGGGACAACTCTTTGCACTGGAAGACCAGTTGCGGGGAGGCCAAAGAGCGTCTTTCACCGAGTTGATGATCCTCCAGCTGCAGTTGTTTGTGTCAGTGTGTGTCCCTGGGAACAGCTCGTAGAGCGCAGAGTCCTGTGTCACAGAACTGCTCGGGATGAACTTCGACAGAAACCGCTGCATCTCTCTCTAGACCTTCTTTGCAAAGGCATATTTCACAAGGAGGTGGACAATGCTCTCTTCCCCACCACAGCCACCTCGAGGGCAACGTGCAGAGGGGGTGGGACTCCTGGCATGTTGGAAGGATCTGATATGGAGGGCCTTTCTCACCACCAGCCAAGCTACATCTTGGTGCTTGTTGGAAAGTTCTGGCGATGAGGCATTCTGCCAAATGACTTTGACAGTCTGTTCGGGGGACCATCCCACAGGATCCACCACCTCCTTTTCCCGCAAGGCTTCTGGGACGTTACATGCCGACCACTGCCTGATGGACTTGGGGTCAACGGTGTTTCTCTGTATAAATTTTTCCACGAGGGACAGGTGATATGGCACGGTCCAACTACTTGGAGTGTTCCACAGCAGCGTGACCAGACCCATCCTTTGCAACACTGGGAACAGATAGAACTTCAGCACATAGTGACACTTAGTGTTTGTGTACTGAGGGTCCACGCACAACTTGATGCAGCCACACATGAAGGTGGCCATCAGGATGAGGGCGATGTTGGGCACATTTTTCCCCCTTTATCTAGAGGTTTGTACATCGTGTCCCTGCGAACACAATCTATTTTCGACCTCCAGATAAGGCGGAAGATGGCTCGGGTGATCGCCACAGTGCAGGAGTGTGGAGTGGGCCACCTGCGCCACATACAGCAACAGCAAGAGTGCCTCACACCTGATGACCAGGTTCTTACCGGCAATGGAGAGGGAGCGTCGCTCCCACATGCCCAGTTTTCTTTTCACCATAGCCACTTGCTCCTTCCAGTTTCTAACACGTGCCCTAGTCCCTCCGAAACATATCCCCAACACCTTCAGGCTGTCTGACCTGACGGTGAAGGGGACAAAGGATCGGTTAGCCCAATTGCCAAAGAACATGGCCTCGCTCTCGTCGCGATTTACCTTGGCTCCCGAGGCCAGTTTAACCTGGTTGCAGTCGCCTCCCTTAGTGCCACAGAGTTAAAGAAAACCGTGGACCAGAGACACTACTGCGCGAAGCTGACTGTGGTACGTCACCTTTAAACAAATGTGAACCAGGTGCCACGAGATTCCCAAGCAACTTAATATAATGTTAATTTAATGAGCATTAATGGAATGCAGATGTATTACAAGTACGAATGCGCCACAGGACAGCGTGGGGCCACGCTGCTGACTTAATCGCTGTGTCTCAACCCGCCGTCGGGAAAATGAAATTTTAGCTCCTACCTAATTAGGTTACCCTGCCCACCACATTTCCTATTCTTCCAGGCCCCACCCAATGTCTGCATTACAGGATGGTGAAAGCTACAGTCTATGAATTATGAATTGGGCAGAAGAGTAATTTTTGAAATATGATATTGAAATGCATATATTAGACAAGTTATAGTCATGCTGTTTACTATATTTCAGGAGTTTTGTTCCTTTCTAGTTTTAATCTGATATGAGACTTAAAAAACTCACACTTTTGAATGGTCTGGAGAATGTCTTGGTAGAGCTGCATTCGCCTTTGTATCAAGGGAACCAGAGGTTCTGCAAGTTGAAAAGAAAACTCATACAGTTTAAATGGATAACTGGTTTATTGAAAAATTATTATGGCAGCATGTGCTGAATTGTGGTGACGATACAAATAAAACAAGTAATCATAATTCATAACAGTTATAAACAATCATTAAAATAAAAATAATGTATAAAATAATAAAAGGATTGCACAATTATGAACATTTCACTATACAAACAATTACAATATGTTTCAAAATGCAGGTCTCCTTAATTCACAGAGTAAAAATGGAAGGTCTACTGCACTCTGCATTTTGTATTAAAGTCCATCGGTCACATGTTGCCAGGTTGATTTCATCAAATTCTCAATCATTTACATACTATTTATGAGTTTTATAAAGTAAGGATTGAGCAGTCTCATCAGTCAATTCGTTCTGTATCTTATTTGAGGGATGGTGTCTTTTCTCCTTCATTGCAACACACATTTACATACGGGTGGTTGCGGCAAGAGAGTGGCAATGGGAGGGGGGATGCAAGAGTTTTCTAGAAAAGCCCAGACAGAGCTTTCACCACCTTTCAGCAAGGAAACACGTAATCAGTTTAATGGAAATATTACACTACATGTTGTGAACACCATTACCAACAACAGCCACCGCTAGTTAAATGTTTACAGGTACTTCAGGGCCACCCAAGCTGCATGACTCACTTATTGAGCTCCATATCATTGAGGATGCATTCTACTCTGATAATTAAATGTGGCATCTCGAACAAAGCTGCCTGGCATCGGTGGGATTGCTCGGCAATCGACAGAACACTGTCCTGAACCAACTCTATTATACAGTGGATGCAAGAACTCAATTGTGTGACAATTCATCAACTTTCATACTCAAATCCTTCTGCAGCCTCCCCCCTCCCTGTCACCATCCCCAGCCCTACAACACTCTGAGAGGACTGCACTCCTCCGATCCTGGTCTCTTGAGCATCTCCAATTTTCATCGCTTCACCATTGGCGGCTGTGCCTTTAGCTGCCTGGGCTCTAAGCTCTGCAATTCCCTCCCTAAATCTCTCCAACGTTCTACCTTTGTCCACACCATTAAGGTGCTCTTAAAACCTACCTCTTTAGCCAAGCATTTGGTTATGAGTTCTAATTTCTCTATATGTGGCTTGTTGTCTAATATTGTCTGATAATAAGAAATGCCGTGGGACATTTTACTTCATTAAAGATGCTATATATACACACAAGTTGTTGTTATACATGGATGTTTCTCCACATTAAAAATTACCCAAGTTTTCTAAAATATTTATAACCATCAACTGATGTACTTTTGGGGGTGGCAGGTGTGGGAGTGGGGAGGGGGAGGTGAGTAAGGGAGTCTTCCAAATGGGATGTTTAGGACGGACCTTTTAACGTGTTTTTTTTTAATTGAAAATTCTTCTGCCAAACTCTACCAAAAATATCCACCACAATGATACAAACATTGCCACCAGCAGCTTCATTCTGGCAGACAAAGCAAAGTGCGCAATCACATTACTCCAGCAACACTCAGCGCAAGTATCACCACCCAGGGATCCAGACCCTAACTCTAGCCGATGCATCCAGAAAACACTGCTCATTTTATGAGCACTCTCCAGAATACAGTGGGAGGAGTCACTCCCGCTCTCTGCTACTTTGGTTCCATCAGTGTAATCTGTCTGAAATCAGCTAAGACGATGTAGGGGAGTGAAGAATTTCAAGCACAAATTATAACCAGCGTAAATCGAGTTTTTACGGCACTTTGCCTTGGTTTAAAAACCAGTGTTCCTGGAAGGTTCTGTACAAAACCGGCCATACCCCTAGATCAAACGATATGAATTTCGGTTTATTTTTTTCTTTATTGGGATGTGGGCATCGCTGGCAAGGCCAGCATTTGTTGCCCATCCCTAATTGCCCTTGAACTGAGTGGCTTGCTGGGTCATTTCAGGGTCAACCACATTGCTGTGGGTCCAGAGTCACATGTCGGCCAGACCAAGGAAGGGCAGCAGATTTCCTTCCCTAAAGCACATTAACGAATCAGGCGGGTTTTTACAACAACCAATGAGTTTCATGGTCACCATTACTGAGACTAGCTTTATATTCAGATTTCCGGCATCCTCAGTATTTTGCTTTTTTAAAATTTATTGCCCATTCCTAATTGCCCTTGAGAAAGTGGTGGTGAGCTGTCTTCCTGAACTGCTGCAGTCCATGTGATGTAGGAACACCCACAGTGCTGTTAGGAAGGGAGTTCCAGGATTTTGGTCCAGTGACAGTGATGTCCAAGTCAGGATGGTGAGTGACTTGGAAAGGAACTTGCAGTTCGTGGTGTTCCCCTGTGGCTGCTACTTTCGAGATAGTTTCTTAGAGTGACATTTCTGGAACCAACCAGAGATTTATTAATTGAATTTAAATTCCACCAGACGCTGAGATATGAACCCTTCTCCTCAGAGCATTAGCCTGGACCTCTAGATTACTAGTCCAGTGACGTTACCACAATGCCACCGTCTCCCTCTATTGCGACCCACTGGGGAGGTTTTTTCAAACTGAGCTGGTCGTTTCCAATGCGGAGACACTAGTCAGCATGTTTAAAATCTTTTGAATATTAAAAAATTATTTAATTTCCCAAGGAACTGACTGGTGTACACCAATGAAGCTATGTGATGTTTTTAAGTCATTTTCAGTGATTTTAAATCGGGTCACTCACAGGTGGAGGACTGGATACCATTTGTAAAAATGTTTATTTTTGTGATAAACCTATTTTTTCGGCTCATTAATCAAACTGCACCAAATTACAACTCTTAAATACATCAAGAAATATTTTTCAAAAAATAGGGGAAAAAATGAACAATTACACTCTCCTGCTCTTCCCAATTTCACTGGTTCATGGAAGCTTTTACATATGTGATTATGAAATGAGTTTGAGCTGCAACTTAAACCAAAACTTCACTTTGGAAGACACAAAACAGTTTGTGCCCAGCTCTCCAATTGTACCCAAAGCAGAATCTCTATCTTGTATTTGGGAGTGAGTCTGAAGGATTTCTTTTTATATTCGTTCAAGGCTTCTCAGCATCGCTGGCATAGCCAGCATTTATTGCCCACAATAAAAACAGAAAATGCTAGAAAAACTCAGCAGGCCTGACAGCATTTGTGGAGAGAGAAACAGAGTTGATGTTTCAAGTCTGATATGACCCTTCTTTGTTTTCTATTTTTATTTCAGATTTCCAGCATCCTCAGTATTTTGCTTTTTTAAAATTTATTGCCCATTCCTAATTGCCCTTGAGAAAGTGGTGGTGAGCTGTCTTCCTGAACTGCTGCAGTCCATGTGATGTAGGAACACCCACAGTGCTGTTAGGAAGGGAGTTCCAGGATTTTGGTCCAGTGACAGTGATGTCCAAGTCAGGATGGTGAGTGACTTGGAAAGGAACTTGCAGTTGGTGATGTTCCCATGTGGCTGCTGCTTTTGAGATAGTTTCTTAGAGCAACATTTCTGGAACCAACCAGAGAGCAGGTTATATTAGATTTGGTATTGTGTAACATGACAGGATTAATTAATGACCTCAGAGTAAAGGCACTCCTAGGTAGCAGCGACCACAATATGATTGAATTTTACATCAGTTTGAAAGGGAGAAGAATGGGCCTAAGACTAGTATCTTAAACTTAAATAAGGGCAACTATGTGGGGATTAAAGCTGAGCTAGCTGAAGTGAACTGGGAAACTAGGCTAGAGGATAGATCAATAGAGGAGCAGTGGCAGACATTTAAGGAGATATTTCAGAGTATTCAGAATATGTACATTCCTACTATAAAGAAAAATTCTAACCATCCGTGGTTAACTAGAGATGTTAAGGAAAGCATCAAACTAAAGGAAAAAGCATAGATGAGTGGCAGGGCAGATGATTGGACAGAATATAAAGAATGGCAGAGAATGGCTAAAAGGTTAAACAGGAGAAAGAAATTAGAGTATGAGAGGAAGCTAGCGAGAAATGTAAAAACGGATAGCAAGAGTTTCTATAGGTGCTTAAAAAGGAAAAGAGTAAGTAAAGTGAGTATTGATCCTCTAGAGAGTGATGGTGGGAAAGAGTAAGTAAAGAGAGTGACAGTGGAGAACTAATAGTAGATAATAAGGAAATGGCAGAAGAAATGAACAAATATTTTGCTTCTCTGTTCACTATAGAGGATAGCTGCAAATCAGGAGGTGGACAGGAGAAAGGAACTTGGTGAAATTGAAATCACTAGGGAAATGGTACTGAGCAAATTGATGGATCTGTAGGCTGGCAAGTCTCTGGGTCCCAGTGGACTATAACCTAGGGTCTCAAAAGAGGTGGCTAATGAGGTAGTTGATGCACTGGTGTTAATTTTCAAAAATTCATTAGATTCTGGAAAGGTTCCATCAGATTGGAAAGTAGCAAATATAACTCCTCTATCCAAGAAGGGAGGAAGGCAGAAAACAGGAAACTATAAGCTAGTTAGCTTGTCGTCTGTCATGGTGAAGTTATTAGAATCGGTCATTAAGGAGGTTATAGCGGCGCTTAGAAGAGTTCAAGGCAATTGGTAAGAGTCAGCATGGTTTTGTGAAACGAAAATCATGTTTAACCAATTTATTGGAGTTTTTGAAGGAGTAACATGCGCTGTGGATAAAGGGGAGCCTGTAGATTTCCAGAAGGCATTTGATAAGGTGCCACGTCAAAGATTATTACAGAAAATAAAAGCACATGGTGTAGTGTGTAACATATTAGCATGGATAGAAGATTGGCTGGCTGGCTGGCAGAAAGCAGAGAGTATGCATAAATGGGTATTTTTCAGATTGGCAGGATGTGACGATTGGCATCCCACAGGGGTCTGGACTGGGACCTCAACTTTTTATGATCTACATCAATGACTTAGATGAGGGGAGTGAAGAGATGGTAGCTAAATTTGCAGGTGCCACAAAAGATAGGTAGGAAAGTATGTTGTGAAGAGGACATGAGGAAGTTGCAAATGGATATAGATAGGTTGAGTGAGTGGGCAAAGATCTGGCAAATGGAGTTTAATGTGGGAAAATCTGAAGTTGTTCACTTCGACAGGAAGAACAAAAAAGCAGCGTATTACTTAAATGGAGAATGGCTGCATAATTCTGAGGTGCAGAGGGATCTAGGTGTTCTAGTATATGAGTCACAAAAAGTTAGTATGCAGGTACAGCAAGTAAGTAAGAAGGCTAATGGAATGCTATCCTTTATTATGAGAGGGATTGAATAGAAAATTAAGGGTGTTATGCTTCAGTTATACAGGGCATTGGTGAGACTGCACCTCGAATAGTGTGTGCAGTTTTGGTCTCCTTATTTAAGGATGTAAATGCATTGGAGGCGGTTCAGAGGAGGTTTACTAGATTGATACCTGGAGTGAGTGGGTTGTCTTATGAGGAAAGGTTGGACAGACTGGGCTTGTTTCCATTGGAGTTAAGAGTGAGGGGTGATTTGATTGAAGTGTACAAGATCCTGAACGGCATTGACAAGGTGGACGTGGAAAGGATGTTTCCTCTTGTGGGTGAGTCCAGAACTAGGGGCCACTGTTTTAAAATTAGGCGTTGCCCTTTTAGGACAGAGATGAGGAAAAATTTTTTCTCTGAGGGTTGTGCGTCTTTGGAATTCTCTGCCTTAGAGGGTGGTGGAGGCGGGGTCATTGAATATTTTTAAGGCAGAGGTAGATAGATTCTTGTTAGGCAAGGGAATCGAAGGTTATTGGGGTTAGATGGGAATGTTGAAATCGAAACACAAGAAGATCAGCCATGATCTTATTGAATGGCGGAGCAGGCTCAAGGGGCTGAATGGTCTACTCCTGTTCCTATTTCTTATGTTCTTGTCCTTCTAGATGGTAGAGGTTGCAGGTTTGGAAGGTGCTGTCGAAGGAGCCTTGGTGATTTGCTGCAGTGCAACCTGTAGATGGGACACACTGCTGCCACTGTGTGTCAGCGGTAGAGTGGATGTTGATGGTGGTGGATTGGGTGCTGATCAAGTGGGCTGCTTTGTGCTGGATGATGTCCAGCTTCTTGAGCATGGTTGAAGCTGCACTCATCCAGGCAAGTGGAGAATATTCCAACATACTCCTGATGGTGGACAAGCTTTGGGGAGTCAGGAGGTGAGTTACTCACCACAGGATTCCCAGCCTCTAACCTGCTCTTGTAGCCACAGTATTTATATGGCTGGTCCAGTTCAGTTTCTGGTCAGTGGTAAAATCCAGGATGTTGATAGTGATAGATTCAGCGATGTTAACGCCATTGAATATCAAAGGGAGATGGTTAGATTCTGTGTTATTGGAGATGGTCATTGCCGGGCACTTGTGTGATGCGAATGTTACAGTTAAAGATTACAGAGTGGGTGTTAATTTTTTCCACAGTTTTAATGAGGTGCTGTCTGGGTGGGAGGGTTCTGTCAACAGCGATGCCTAGATAAACAGGGTGGGGATGGTGCTTCAGCATCTGGCCATCCAGGGTGATATTCAGTTCCCTCTTAGCACTGGAATTGTGAAAGTGGAATATGCTAGAGACTGTTTTACTGGTGCTCGGCTGTAGGCATGATGTCTTTCAGTAGTCGGTCAGCTTTACAATGTCATTCTTTAATGTGCCTTCTGGCTCTGGGGGAAGTCTGAGCCTGTATGCCACAGCAGCTGTCATCTGAATAGATAAACTTCCGGGACCGGGTTGGGGGTAGGTCGTTGGTGTACAGATTAAACTGGGTTGGAGCTAAGACAGATCCCTAGGGTAGCCCATTCGTCTGTTTCCTCCTGATTCTGGTCTTGTCGCCCCACTTGCACCTTGAACCATCTGTCCTGGAGTAGCGTTTCAATTGCGTCAATAACCCAGGGAGGAAGAACTCTTGATATTTTGACAAATAGGCCAATGTACTAGACTGTACTGTAGACTGCAGTGAGGTCCAGGAAATTTGTCCCTGTTTTGAGATTCCTTTGAAAGCCATTTTCAGTGTAAGTGTTTAATGTGAGGACCTGATCCCATTTACTTCTTCTTTGTCGAAAGCCTACTTGGTCTGCACTCAGAGCGTTCTCTATTTCTAGCTTGATCTGCTATAGGATTAGGATTACCTTGAAGCACACTGATAGCAGCAATATTGGCCAGTGGTTTGACGGTAATTTTGAGTCTTTACCTGGTTTTGGGAGGCTGGCGACTTTAGACATGCACCAGGATTTAAAGATTAAAAAATTAAAAGCTGCAACAACCTGTGGAGGTTGTAAACTGGCCGGTATCTCATGGTCACAAGCCAAGATGTTAAGGACCTCTGCTCTTGCTATCATGTACTCAGCTGCAGAATACTGTGGCCCAAGTATGATATCAATCTGCCTGCACTGGATTTAACGAGGTGGAACTCAACTCAAAAACGCGCATCATTCACAGGTACTCTTTAACCGAGTCTTCTCCCCCGGCTCCCAGTCCTGAGCAACATTGCGTCCCGCCCACCCCCACATCAGGAGGGTAATTGCAACAGGCAAGCGACTGGAGAAGGTCTACTCCAACCCAAGCCTGCCCTTATTCTGTTACCTCCTCAACCCACCAGCAGTACGCCTTCCCTTACGCCACCTTATGATTAAACCCATCACTCCTTGAAATAACAGCTGAGGACGTTAGGCAGGAAGATTGGCAGGGGAAACACCCGCCAGAAATCATTTTCTCACCATAGACCCTGCTGCTCGTCCACCCAGCTTTGATCTCCCGTGGCGACAGTGGGTCTTTTTAAACCGTTTCCGGATTGGCCAAGGCCTCTGTGCAGCCACCCAACATCAGTGGGGTTGCCCAGACCATCCAGGCTGCAGCTGCGGTGCAGTCCAAACAATGACTCACATTGTCAAGGAGTGTCCGTTAACTAAACTTGAAGGCAGGCTTAAAGAACTCCATCTAGCCACTGACAAGGCTGTTGCTTGGCTCTGTGACTATGTACACGCGAAATAAATAAGTTATAGAGCCAAGGCAGGTGGATGGTGTTCAGATACAGTTCAGCCATAATCTAACTGAATGATGGAACAGGCTCAAGGGGCTGAATGGCCTCCTCCTGTTTCTATGTACTACACAGTGTCCACAATCAGGGGTATAACAAAAGGACTACCTTCTGATCTAAATTGGACATTGGGCCAGTATAATGGTGTTATTAATGTGTAAATCTTTAGCAACTTGTAGTGAAGGAGTGATTCCCCATGGGTTGTGAATAGCCACAAGTTCCTGGACGATTTACACCACTCTGCCATCGCCTTGCGAAAACGTTATTTCGCCCCCAGCCTCCCTGAGATTCATTAAATTGCTACATTCATGCGTAAATAACCCATTAAATGTGTCACAGAATCACAGTGCAGAAGAGGCCCTTCAGCCCATCGAGTCTGCACCGACACGTGAGAAACACCTGACCTGAAAGTCACTGAAAGTTAGGGCTGGTTCTGAGAAGTGGGTAGAAGTCATGCTTCAGACAACACCTGAGTAGTCTCTGAGTAGCTCTGGGCATCACACCTTGGGTAGGATATACTGGCCTTGGAGGAAGTGCAGCATAGATTACCAAAATGATTAAAGGGAGTTGGTGGCATAGTAGTAATGTTACTGGACTAGTAATCCAGAGACCCAGCTAATGCTCTGGGGACATGGGTTTAAATCCCACCACGGCAGCTAGTTAATTAAACTCAGTTAATAAAGCTTGAATACAAAGCTAGCCTCAGTAATGATGGCCATGTAACTATCATCGATTGTTGTAAAAATTCTACCTGGTTCACAAATGTCATTCAGGGAAGGAAATTAGCCATTCTCACCTGGTCTGACCTATATGTGACTCTTGACTTTTAACTGCCCTCTGAAATGGCCTAGCAAGTCACTCAGTTCAAGGGCAATTAGGGATGGGCAACAAATGCTGGCCTTCCCAGTGATGCTCACATCCTGCGAAAGAACTAAAAAAATCTAGACTGTTATGGGTTAAATTATGAGGCGAGATTACACAAATTTAGTTTGTATTCCCTGGCATTTAGAAGGGTAAGGGATGATTTGATTGAAGGTTTTGAGATATTAAGAGGCACTGATAGAGAGAAATTATTTCCGCTGGTTGGGGAGTCTCAGACTATGGGGCAGAGTGTGAAAGTTAGAGCCAGACCTTTCAGGAGGGAAATTAGGAAACACTTCCATTCACAAAGAGTGGTAGAAATTTGGAACTCTCTTCCGCAAATGGCAATTGGTGCCAGGTCAATTGTAAATTTTAAATCCGAGATTGATTGTCTTTTTATTAAGGGGAGTTATTAAGAATATGGGGCCAAGGTGGGTCAGTGGGCCGCAGATCAGCCAGGATTTCATTGAAAAGCGGAGGCTCGAGAAGCTCTTTCTGTCCCTATATTATCATGTGAACCCTTTCCATATGACTTCTGTGAAGGGACTCGGGATGACTTTACCATGTTAAAAGCTTAATAGAAAGGCAGGTTGTTGTTGGATAGGTGATCACACTGACATACACTGCAGGCACGGCAGAAACAGCACTGGCTGCATTTGTTGCTAAGGCAGTCACAGGATAACTTCCGATTTAGAGGCTGAAGATTGTAAGGAGCAATTTCAACTGGCAAATAAATCTTAGGCGTGCCGGAGGGTGAGATACCTCAGCCAAGTTCAACTCAAGTTGGAGTATAAAAATTGGCAGTCAGTTAATTAAGCTGAAAATCTCCCTTCCTAACAGCACTGTGGGTGTACCTACACCACATGGAATGCAGCAGCTCTAGAAGGCAGCTCACCTCACCTCCACCTACCCAAGGGGGAGAATTTTCTCCCCGTCGTGTGGGCTGGGCGGGATCGGGCGCAGGTGGGCGCCCAGCCAATCGCTACCCACGATTGGCTGCACGCCACCATTTTACTTGGGCGGGCCAATTAAGGCCCGCCCAGCGTGACGCGCACCCGGAAGCGCTCAGCGTTCCCTGTGCAGGTGGGGGGTGGGGGTGGGTGGGGGGGGGAGGGGGAGGGGGAGTCGGGGCCTGCGCTCTATCGTGCATGCGTGCGAAAGAGCGCAGAAATCTCCCTGGGGCAGCTCTGTGCCTCAGGGAGTTTAATTTCATTGTGAAAACCAGAGAAAAAGGATTTGAAAAAATTATTCAGACATGTCCCCTCATGTGACAGTGTCACATGAGCTGGGAGGTGTCTATGAATTTTATTAAAAATTTTTATTAAAGTTATAAAACCTTCATGAAACCTCATCCCGCCCGTGGATGAGCTTCCATGAAAAACGCGAAGGCCGCCTGGGCTCTTTGCCTGTTCCCCCGCCAGCCTGAAGGTTGTTATTTTTTTTTAATAATCTTTAGAATTGTCTTCCTAAACGGAGTTGGTGTATTTGGTGACCGCTTTGGTGCCTTCGGAGATGGCGTGTTTGGCCAATTCCCCTGGCAGCATGAGGGGGACGGCGCTCTGGATCTCCCGGGCCGAGATGGTGCGGCGCTTGTTGTAGTGAATGAGGTGCGACACCTCGGAGGCGATGCGCTCAAAAATGTCGACAACGAAGGAATTCATTACGCTCATGGCCTTGGACGAGATCCTGGTGGAAGGGTGGACCTGGGTCAGCACCCTGTACACGTAAATGGAATAGCTCTGCTTGCGGGATTTTCTTCGCTTCTTAGGCAGCTTCTTGGTGACTTTAATCAGCGACTGTTTCGACGCCTTGCGGGATGCACCGCCCTTCGTCGCAGCCGCCAAGTCAGGCATTGCACTCAACTCGGACCAACACAAGTCATATCAGCCTGAAGGTTGGACGGGCAGCCCTGAGAATCAGTTTAATTAGTTAATTAATGGCCTTAATAGGCCTTTGACAGTTCGGCAGGCACACAGCCACCTCTGGCGCGCGGCCGCCGAACTGAGGATCGGAATGACGCGCGGTGATGCCAGGACACACGCCCTACGTCAGCGCACATCGTTTTACACATTGGCAAGCGCACACTGACCAGAAGATTCAAGCCAAGAGCAACTAGGGATAGGCAATAAATGCTGGCCCAGCGAGCAAAGCCCACGTCCCATGAATGAATTTTTTTAAAACGGCCTGTTAAACTAAGAGAAGGGTAGGGGAGCAGAAGAGAGTCGGCAAGTGGGAGAGGCCACTCTAAAATGGCACCAAAATCAAGTCATGTGACGCCATGTCAGCTCTGGCGTGAAACAACGCTAAAACCGAAATCCCAATGATTAGTGCACATACTGGCCCCATTATATTCGCAATGTTAAAACACTGAATGAGGCAACTTAAAACGGGGACTTAGGGTATGGGATTGATATTGAAATCTTTAACCACACCGCCACCTACTGACACAACTGCTACTACAGGCTGTGTAGTGTTTGTGCATTCATAACAACAACTTGCATATCAAAATGCCTTTCCTGTTGAAAAATTCCCTAAGGCGCTTCAGAGTAGCGATTATCAAACATAATTTAACACCCAAACACACAGAAATATATTAGCACAGGTATCGTAAAGCAAATATAAATCACCGAGCCACGTTCTTAATTTACCAATGCAGGTAACCACGTTCAAAATTTCAATAAGCTTTTTAAAGAAAAAACAGTCAACTGTTGCATCTCCTTAATGACATACCTCCTGGAAAGTT
Source organism: Cetorhinus maximus (assembly GCF_964194155.1). NCBI lineage: Eukaryota > Metazoa > Chordata > Chondrichthyes > Lamniformes > Cetorhinidae > Cetorhinus > Cetorhinus maximus. The sequence goes on from NC_135880.1 coordinate 179,346,777, forward strand.
CTTTTGTCACAGTTTTCTGATCCATTAATTGTTTTCTTTCCCTTAGTCGATAATCATCCTTTAAATTAATTTGAGACATGAATGCCTCTGACGTGGTGCTCCAGTCCTGTGACAAAAAACAGTCAGGTATTAATTTCATGTGCCTCTTTCCAACACTGAAGAAACTAGAGACCCCACAAAATCTCTACTCAATTTCCTTTTTGGTGTTAATGTAGATCAACAGAATGGAGCATGGGAGCAGGTGGAGGCCTTTCAGTCCCTTAAGCCTGTTCTGTCGCTCTACTAGATCATAGTTTAGCTGTATCTTAACTCCATCTACCCACCTTGCTTCTGTAGCCCTAAACACCTTCGCCAGGGGGTCTCCCTGCGCAGTGGGTAGCATCCTTGCTGCCATGAAGAGATATTAATGTCTGTAATGTTATTGGAAATTATTTTCTAAATAGAATTGTAGTGGGGTCTGTGTCTATGTGTGTGTCTGTGTGTGTGTGTGTGTTAATTGGATTAAAGCCAGCTAGTCTGGGTGCTTTGATGTATAGTAGTTTGTGATGTTAATTGGGTAAACAGTAAGTGAGGATAGAAGGTAAAGTGTAAATTTGCATTGGTTGAATAAAGCATTCAAGAGTGGGAGTAAAATCTTGCACCTAGCTGGGAGAAGCCAAGCAATGTGTTTATATAACTGATAAAATTAGTGGGATGAAAATATTATTGTCAGAAGATTTTTAAAAGCCTAGGATACCATGGAAAATTTACATTCAAGGGGGAAGCTAGGTATAAAGAGGGAAAGGAGATTGTGTGTAAGTCAGAGGCATTTAAGATTTAATCAGCCTGTAAGCCTCCCACTGTGTCTGCAAAGGAACCTCATTTTGAATTCGTAAGGTCAAATGTGCTTTGCTTGGTGTCTGTTTAAAGTCTATGGGTTACTGTTGACTTGGTGGATTTGGGGATCTGCTTAAAAGTTATTATGGTAGTAATTTGTAGACATGGGTGTGTGTTTAATTTGTTGTAAATTAATAAATGCTTAAGTTAGTTTTATATAAAAACCTCTTGAGGCTCAGTGGTCTTATTCCTGAATTCAGAGCTGCATCTCAAACATACCAATTGAAAATATAGGTTATGACAGTTGTTCAAGTTTCGCTCTGGGATTTAAACAACTCAGCCTTTACCAACTGCTATGTCATAACAACTGTCTCTGGACCAGAAACTCTTCAAGTCTCACGCCAGGGCTTGTTGGCAACAGAAGGAGCATTCATGCTGCAGTTCAAAGGGCTGATAGTCAGTCCGTGAACCCTTTCACTATCTCCCAAGGGGAGAAAAGTGTGTGAGATGATATGCTTAAAAAGAAACATCAACCACATTTTCAACTGAACTCCAGCCTCAACAGCCTTTCGGGCAGAGAGTTCCAGATTTGTGTGAAGAATTGCTTCCTGACAACACCCTTTAATGGCCTGGGCTCTAATTTTAAGGATTCCACCCCACCACGCACACCCCACCCACCCCCCCCCACCCCCACCCCACCAGAGAAAATCTACCCTATCAAATCATTTAGGATCCTAACTGGATCATCCCTTAATCTTCTATACTCAAGCTGCGGTATCATTCTGCTAAATCTGTTCTGCTATCCTCGAGGGCCAATACATCTTTCCTGAGGTGCAATGCCCAGTTCAACCCACCAAGACGCAGGAGGTCGCAAAAAGACATGAGATTAACGTGAATTGATACTCGTGGCTAAAGCAGCTCAATTTTGAGAAATTATCAGCATGTACTCACATTCTACAACAACAATAACAACAACCTGCATTGATCTAGCACTTTCAACATAGTGAGATGTCCCAAGAAATATCACAGGAGCAATTATCAAACAAAACCTGACCCGCGTCACATAAGGAGATAATAGGGCAGGTGACCAAAAGCTTTGTCAAAGAGGTAGGTTTTAAGGGACATCCTAATGGATGAGAGAGAGGTTTACGGAGGTTCCAGAGTTTAAGGCCCAGCAGCTGAAGGCATGACCACCAATGGTGGAGCGATTAAAATTGGGAGTGCCCAAGTGGCAAGAATTGGAGGCATGCAGGGATCTCAGTGGGGAATAGGGGTGGAGGAGCTTACAGAAATGGGGAAAGGCAAGGTTATGAAGGGATATGAACACTCAATGAGAATGTAAGTTTGAGATGTTACTGAACAAAGAGCCTAAGTAGGTCTGCTCTTCAAAATCATGGCCTTGAGATCTTTAACACCCTCCTGAAAAAGTAGATGGGAGCTCGGTTTAACATCTCCTCTGAAAGACGGCACCTCCAACAGGGCAGCACTCCTTCAGTACTACACTAGTTTATATACTCAAGTCCCTAAAGGGGGACTTGAACCCACGATCATTCGGGTCTGATTTTAACTGCGCAAGCAGATGAGTTTTGAATGAGTTATAATCCCACCCACTGACTCAGAGGCAAGAAGCTCTACCCACCCTGAGTCACAGTAGGAAAATTGGAGGTCAAATTATCTCCAAAGCAACAATTTACTTTCTAATAATCCACACTCTGCATCAAAATGAGTTTCATTGCACATCCAAGGTTATTGCTAAAATGGGGAAACCTTTTCAATCAGCTTGCATAGGCTGGTTTGTAACCAAGAGTATCTTGCTAGCTCATCAATCAGTTCAGGCATTTATCCAATCCATGAAATACAATGAGCTATGACAAAATCTATTTTCATTCAAGCGATAGTTCCCGAACCTAGAAGTCCAATGGGAAAATGAAATATAAATTTCAAAATAAAAACCATTTTCTCATTTAATAATTCAAATTAATTCCTTACTCCTTCGGGACAACTTAAAAACCGTTTATACGTTGAGCGGTGCAAGTTTTTCTTTTTTCCCTCTGGGAGTGCGTCTACATCATAATCCTTAGGTTCTGCCTCTCTGTGCTGATACCTACAAAGATAAAGATATGAAATCACTGGTTAAGTCCCGGTTAGAATATCGAGTCCAATTCTGAGTGCCAAACATTTGAAAGGAAGAATGTCGGGGCTTTGGAGAGGGTGCAGAGGAGATTTACTAGAAGGGTACCCGGGATGAGGGATTTCAGTTAATGTGGAGAGACTGCAGAAGCTGGGATTGTTCTCTTGAGGGCAGGGAAGGTTAAGGGGACATTTAGTAGAGGCATTCAAAATCATGAAGGACTTTGATGGAGTAAATAAGGAGAAACTGTTTCCAGTGGCAGAGAACACAGATTTAAGGTGATTGACAAGAAAGCCAGCAGGAGAATTTATTTTTACACAGCGACTTGTTGTGATCTGGAACACACTGCCAGAAACGGCGGCGGAAGCAGGTTCAATAGCAACTTTCAAGAGGAAATTAGATAAACACCCAAAGGGATAAACTTTGTAGGGCCATCAGAAAAGAGTAAGGGAAATGGGGCTAATTGGATTGCTCTGTCAGAGAGCCAGCACAGGCACAATGGGCTAAATGCCCTCCTTCTTTGCCATATGATTCATGGTGTTTATTTAAAATACAGTTTTTATTAGTAGGGATACAGAGCGATTAGGTTTACACAGTTTTGAAAAGCATCCAATCACAACTACTGAACAGGGGCAGCAGAGGGTGGAGTGCACAGGGGTTGAGCTGCAGCGTTAGGATCAAACATCAGTGCGCAAAGGACTAACAGTGACAGCACTGGAGGAAGTGGTTAACCTGGGTCAGAAGGAGAGCAGCCACATTGGAGAACTATTCATGTAGGGTCCTTGTTGTCCCAGGGTTGCTAATCATGGCTTATACCACAATACCATTATGAAGCAAGGGTGAGGGGGCAGGCCCCAAGAACTACCTCAGGCGACGCGAGAGTTAAACCAGTGCTGTGGGCATTGTTCGTATTAAAGAAAAGCACAGCAAACCTAAGGGAGCCAGGCCTGTCCTGTCCTCAGCAGGCACAGTTCTGATTCAGAAGGTTGTGGGTTCAAGTCCCACCCCACAGAATGGAGTACAAAAATCTAGATTGGCACTCTCAGTGCAGTACTGTGAGAGTATTGCACTGTCAGAGGTGCCATCTTCTGGATGAAGCTATAAACTGAGCCCTTGTCTGCCCTGTCAGACTCCCATGGCACTATTTCAAAGAAGAGAAGGGAAGTTCTTTCTGGCCAATATTTATCCCTCAACAAGCATCTGAAAACAAATTATCCGGATATTATAACATTGCTCTTTGTGGGATCTTGATGTGGTCAAATTGGCTGCTGCATTTCCAACATTGAAACAGTGACTACACTTCAAAATTATTCATTGCCTGTAAAATGATTTAGGACATCCTGAGGTTATGAAAGGTGCGATAGAAATGCAAGTCTTTCTTATCCATTTTTAACAGTGCAGGAGCAGTTGGGACATTCTGTTTGGGGTCAGGCACTGAAGCCTTGTCAAGGAGGTGATACTCAATTCATGGAGGGAGGTGGTTATGGCAGTGAGGCCCAAGAAACAGCAGGAAAAAGCTGATCAACCTTACCAGAGCAGCCAAGATAAACCATCTACCTTCCCTCTTTGAATGCCTTCATTGCAGATGCTTTACATATATAGGAATATAAGAAAGAGGAGGGCGGCATTTGGTCCTTCAAGCCTGCTCCACCATTCAATTGCATCTCCTGCACAACGACAGCAACATTCCGGCAGTCTATTCATGTTACTGGCGAGGCAGACAACGAGATGCCATTTTTGCAAAGCTAAGAGAGTAACGGAGCAAATTGCATGGCTGCTCATTACCTCAGGTGTTCTTGTGGCACAGTGGGTAGCATCCTTACCTCTGGGTCAGAAGCTCTAGGTTCAAGTCCTACTTCAGGGCTTGATAGCCATGGAAGGTGCATTCATAACGTGGTCAAACAGGTTGATTATCAGCCTGTAAATCCTTCCAATAGACCTGATGGCAGGTGGTAAGAGAGGGAGTTTCCTGGTCAGCCATATTGCAGAAGGCAATGGCAAACCACTGCAGCACTTTGCCAAGCATAATCATGGGCCAATCCATGGTCAGCAATGCCCAATTAAGGCATGGTACTTGAAGGAGAAAGAGGACTCAATACCTACCATTACTATGGAATTTGCACATAAATAACAGTGGCACCATTAGCCTCAGAGTTATTTTGACAGCAAATTATGGCCCAATAAACAGAAACTATAGTTATGGATGAGCAAGATTAACAGCACACAGCCTGTTATCCACTACCCCATTCTCTCTCTTCTCCAAGTCTTTTATGTCTTGCTTTATTACCCAGCCTACTTATCTCCCTTTGCCCTGGATCATTGTAACCATTAAAGGAAGAAAAAGAGCTACAGCATCCCAAAATATGCAATTGTAATTTAGCAAAAAAATATGCTATTGAGCTTAATAATGTCTTTACGTAGAAAGAGCTATTCAATGTTTAATAAAACTGATCTCGGTGTTGATCTCTCACCAGTTGAGGGCCAACACGGGCCTGCCATATGTCCTGTGAGTTGAGCGGAGAGTAAGAGAACCTTTTCGATCTGGATAGTCAAATTCAAAATTCCTCTGGCTCTTCCAGTTTGCCCACATTGTTCTGCCTTATTATCTTTTACCTGTCTGGTTTACTCACACTCAAATGTTATCCACTAGTCTAATCTCTTATTGCCCTCCACCTCTCTGTCTCACCTCACTCTCACTGTAGTTTGTCTTTTTATCTCAATAATTCCTTGCTCCTTTACCTCCCCCTTTATCTCCCTCTCTTTCACAACTGTCTCAGTTTCTCCTCCTTCTCTCAGTTTTTAGTGTCTCTTATCCCTCTCTCAGTTTTCTTATCTATCTCTTAGTTATCTCCTATCTCTCTGCTATCTCCTATCCCTCTCTCAGTTCTCTACTATCCCTCTCTCAGTTCTCTCCTATCTCTTTCTCATGTTGTCTCCTATCTCTTTGTTGTCTCCTATCTCTCTCAAGTTGTCTATCTCACTTATTTCTCACTCCTTGTTGTCCTTTGCTCTTGTCCTGGTTATTTATTTTTGGTGCCTCCTCTGCCTCGTTCGTTAGCTGTCTTTCCTGCTCTCCTTACTCTGACGGGTATCTTTACAGCTCAGGCTGTCAATATAATTTTTTGCCCTCACTTTCTTGTCTGTTGTTATACAGGTATTTTTCCTTCTCTCTGTCTCTCACTCTCTTTCAGTTGGTATCTCTCATTTCATTTCTGTAAGGGTCACGTTCTGTTTTTGCCTGCCTTTACTTTCTTGCAGTTGTTTGTATGTTGACTACCTCTTTCTCTTAATATATCTCTCACAGTTGCTGAATCTAGCTTTTTATATCTTTTCTGTTATCTCCCTCTGGTAGGTGGTTCCAACTCACTCTTTTTATCACCTTCTCAAAGGTACCGCTACCTATCCTTTATTCGCCTATTACTTATTGCTACCTCTCCTTTATATGTCCCCTGTCTCCCTACATTCTCTCCTATCTCTCAGTTCTCTCCTCTCTCAACTCTCTCTTATATCTCTCAGCCCTCTCCTAACTCTCGCTCAGCTCTCTCCTAACTCTCGCTCAGCTCTCTCCTAACTCTCGCTCAGCTCTCTCCTAACTCTCGCTCAGCTCTCTCCTAACTCTCGCTCAGCTCTCTCCTAACTCTCGCTCAGCTCTCTCCTAACTCTCGCTCAGCTCTCTCCTAACTCTCGCTCAGCTCTCTCCTAACTCTCGCTCAGTTCTCCCCTAACTCTCGCTCAGTTCTCTCCAATCTCACTCTCGCTCAGTTCTCTCCAATCTCACTCTCGCTCAGTTCTCTCCAATCTCACTCTCGCTCAGTTCTCTCCAATCTCACTCTCGCTCAGTTCTCTCCTAACTCTCGCTCAGTTCTCTCCTATCTCACTCTCGCGCAGTTCTCCCCTATCTCACTCTCGCGCAGTTCTCTCCTATCTCTCTCTCGCAGTTCTCTCCTATCTCTCTCTCTCTCTCAATTCTACCTCTCTCTCAGTTCTATCTCTCAGTTCTACCTCTCCTATCTCTCTCAGTTCTACCTCTCTCTCAGTTCTATCTCTCCTATCTCTCTCTCAGTTCTACCTCTCGCTCTCAGTTCTACCTCTCGCTCTCAGTTCTACCTCTCGCTCTCAGTTCTACCTCTCGCTCTCAGTTCTACCTCTCGCTCTCAGTTCTACCTCTCGCTCTCAGTTCTACCTCTCGCTCTCAGTTCTACCTCTCGCTCTCAGTTCTACCTCTCGCTCTCAGTTCTACCTCTCGCTCTCAGTTCTACCTCTCGCTCTCAGTTCTACCTCTCTCTCTCAGTTCTACCTCTCTCTCTCAGTTCTACCTCTCTCTCTCAGTTCCACCTCTCTCTCTCAGTTCTACCTCCCTCTCTCAGTTCTACCTCCCTCTCTCAGTTCTACCTCCCTCTCTCAGTTCTACCTCCCTCTCTCAGTTCTACCTATCTCTCTCAGTTCTACCTCTCCTATCTCTCTCAGTTCTACCTCTCCTATCTCTCTCAGTTCTACCTCTCTCAGTTCTATCTCTCCTATCTCTCTCTCAGTTCTACCTCTCTCTCTCTCAGTTCTACCTCTCTCTCTCTCAGTTCTACCTCTCTCTCTCTCAGTTCTACCTCTCCTATCTCTCTCTCAGTTCTATCTCTCCTATCTTTCTCTCTCTCTCTCAGTTCTATCTCTTCCTCTCTCCTATCTCTCTCTCTCTCAGTTCTACCTCTCTCTCAATTCTATCTCTCTCTCTCAATTCTATTTCTATCTCTCCTTTCTCTCTCTCTCTCTCTCTCAGTTCGCCAGCTGGTTTTCCTCTTTAAGGAGCCTCTTTGCCTGGGGACAAGTCAGGAGCTAGTTCGCCCTGGGAAGTAGCGCCGACGTGACTTAGCGCTTCGGACGGCGGCGGCTCTGAGTTTTATCACAAGCAACAAAGGTGATTGAAACAAAGGCTGTCTGATGTTAAAATAACCACAGCCGGCGCACATTGCCTTTAATTTCACGCCGTTGCTATGGACGCTTGCGGCGATTCACACTGGCTGTCTGTAACCGGAATCCCTCCGCTGCCGAACTATTTCCCCAAAGTTGGCAAGTTTCAAATTAAACATTTTATATAATAAAGTAAAGGTTTTACTTCGTTTTTTGTATAAAAACAATAGTTAAGATTTATCATACTAATATAACCAAATATCTTATACTTGTAATAGATATTTTATAAAACGTCAATATATTTATACTTTATTTTCAATGACAATTTTCTCAAAAATATGTATAATGATGATAATTTTGTGTGCAGAAAAATAAGTTTTCCCAATGTAAATTGTACCTTATTACTATATTCAAATGCCTGAATAACTATATAAAGCATCTAAGATAAAGATGTGCTATGATCTCATTGATTGGTGGAACATGTTTGAGGGGCTGAATGGCCTCCTGCCATTCCTATGGTCTCTGTTCAATGAATCTATTCAATTCACCTCAGCCACTTCCTGTGGTAGTGAGCTTCACATTCTCACCACTCTCTGGGTAAAGACATTTCTCCTGAATTCCCGATTGGATTTATTAGCAACTCTCTTGTATTGATGACTCGTATTTTCGGTCTCCCCCATGATTGGGAACATCCTCTCTATGTCTACTGTATTGAACCCACTCAACTTCAAAGATCTCTTTTGGGTCACCCCATAGCCTACTACTTCCCGAGAGTAAAGAGCTTCAGCCGGGTAAGTGAAGTCCTGTGGCATAACGAGCTCACTGGGCCGAGGGAACAATATGGTATGGCTGCTCTCAATTTATGAGCCTCTGTATGAGGATGGGTAGAGGGAATTGGAGAGTGCCTGTTACATGTTTTCAGGTCAGAGGTCCTCCTAAATTAGCAGGACTGTCAATAATAATGGCAATGTCAAAGCGGATACACTACGGGTTTGCACTTATGAGGGGGTCAGCGTGTTGGGAAGGGAGGGCTTGAACGCAGGTGACTCTGAGAGCAAAGGAATCTGGCTTGGGGTAAAAACCCTCACCTTAAGCCTGTGACACCGGGTTAAACAACTGACCTCCTGATCATCCAGGTTTGCTGTTTGGATCAGTGCTAATCCCCATACCATCAGCTGTGGCAATGCTTACTACACCCATGTGGTGTGCCTTAATACTATCCTCCCCCCACCTAGGGCGGAATCTTTTGTGCCCCCACTGTGGGTGAGTCAGGTGGCAAGGGGGACCATTTAATCAGGCGGGAGGGTGATGGATGGGGACCCTGTTGCTTTCCCGCTTCCAACCCGTTTATGTCAATTGAGGCTTTTAAGTGGTCAATTAATGCCCACTTAAGGGCCTCATTCTACTGCCACTGGTATTGACCCAGCCGTGGGTTGGGAGGGCTTGCCATGCATGGATCGAGACAAGCAAACCCTGGCATGTTTGCTTGCAGGCTCCCAAGAGAGCGTGGGGGCATTCCCTTATTTAAAGTCACTCCGTGTCTGATCGCGGGGCCCAGCATGGTGAAGGGGTGGCCCATTGAGAGCCATACCCCTGCCTGTGCTGATGACTCATTCCCCCACCCCACAATCCCGCTTCCTGCCATCACTCACCTGAGCCTGGGTCTTGATGTATTATGGGGTTCTGTAGATGTCTCAATGTTGAGATCTTGAGACTTGTATATTTAAACATGAACCCTTGATTGTTAATCTTTAACTATTTACAGATCCCAGGTTACTTGTCATGCATGGTGCTGGTGCCATGCAGGCTGGTACCAGAGCGTTCGCTCTAGACTGTACTCTCAGTCTATTACCATGTGACTCTATACATCATTCCGTGGGCAGTACTATTCTGCAGTCCCACATTAACCCTTGCTCGGCCAAGCACCTTTACATTACAATGGCATGCAGGCACATCATACAACATCCCCCTTTCTTCTCCAAAGAAAACTTTCCTTTTCAACGGAGTATAACTATTTATAATACAATATTTACTTGCTATTCCTGCTCCCTCAATTCAAGTCTCTGACTTTATAAATTCAGATGGTCTTGAGGCTTGACAGTTCTTCCACATCTCGGTCTGTCACATTTGGAGGATTGGTAGTAGTATCCTATGATTCTGGTGCTTGGCTATCTCCATTTGATTCGCTTTTTGCACTCCTTCGAGCTGCAGTTCTCTTTATTAACTGCTTTTTTTAGACACTGTGGGTTTGTCTCATTCCCTCCAAGGGGAATGTGCACTCTGTTCATTCCTAGAGTGGACTCGAATTTTCTTTTTCCGTGGTGTCCGCCATGTTCTTGCTGGACCTTGTGTTTCGCAAATGGAATCTCCATTTCCACTTGTTTCATAATTTCAGCCAAACATTTGTTTACTGTTCTATTTTCAAATTGTTTTGCAAGCTTATGAATCTTTTCATTCAGCTCAGCTTTCCCTTCTTCTCATGCCTTGCGCTTCAGTCTCGGATTTACACTTTCTGATCTCATTTCTGTCTGTTCTTTTTCTGCCGGCAACGGAACGTTCTCCTTGACCTTCATTTTGGATTCACTGTTGGCCAGGGTCTGTCTCCAGTGAAGTCTTAACTTGTTTCAGTTCTGTAATTGTGCAATTCATGGCTTCATTATCCGCTCGCCGGCTTTTCCTTTCAATGCCTCCTCTTTTCCGTTCAACTGCTTCTTCAGCTCTTCAATCTGTTTCTTGAGGCTTTCGGCCTCCTCCTGGAATATTGAACATTGCTGAGTCTTCTCTGCCAACTGGTTCTTCAGTTTGCTCAGAGTAACGTTACATTCACTTTGCTTCTCTTCACAATTTTCCAGAAGAATAAACTTTGTCCTGAGGGATTCTCATAACATGTGAAGGACTTTCAACAGGTTTTCCTTTTCTTTGCAAAGCTCACTTGTTTCATCTTGAGCTCTTCTGTAAATCAATACCGTCTCAAGTTTCTTCTGCTGTGCTTCCATTCTGCTATTGAAGACAGTCTTAATTTCTTCATGTTGGTGAATGTTTATGCATTCCTTTTGCATTTGAAGGACAATCAATTTTCCTTTCAACTGTTCATTTTTTTGTTGACCTCTTACCAATTCACTCTGAGCTTCAGTGCATCATTTCATTGCTACTGAAAATTCCAACACAGCTTTTTCTGAAGTAATATTCAACATCCTCTTTAGCTCTTCTTGTCTTCCCATGGCTATGTATTGATTCTTCAAGGAGTCTTTCAGGGTTGCAACTTCTTTGTGTGCCCTTTCTGCCTGCTGTTTTGCCTGGCTGTATATCTGATTGAGTTTTCCCAAGTCCTGCTTTGATTTACCAACTGTGGAATTGAGGGTTGTTATCTCCTCCTGGTACTTTTGTGTTGTCTCTGAAAGTTGTTTGTTCAGATCTCGAACAATTTGGTTCATTGAGGACTTCAGTTTATCATGTGCTTTCAAAGGTATATACTCAGCTTGAATCTTATGCTTCAAATCTTCCAGTTCAGCTCTGATGTGAATATTTTCCTGTAGCACTGCTTCATTTACCTTTCGCATGCCTTGCTTTTTCTGCATTACCTCAGATAGCTTTCCTTCACTACATGCAGGCACATCATACAACAGGTCTCTCCTCAATCTGAGGCCTCAGGTGGGTACACTGCCAGCAGCAACCACTGCCTCCCCCAGTTTGGTGTGATTGGCCGACAGCTCTTGTCGGGTCCTTAATCCTGGGGAAGGCCCACTGTTGACTGTCAAAATCCTGAGTGGCACAAGGTATGGTGAACCTTCCCCGAAAATAAGCAATATAGGGGTCTTGCCATCTCTCCAGCTGACAGCCGAGACCCCATCGCCTCCACAAGATTCCGCCCCTAATGTTCAATACAGGCTTAAAGGGCAGGATTTTTGCCATGGCTTCAGGAGTCCACCATCATGGTCAAAAGGGGTTCCCAACTCTGCACTCTGTGGGGACTGAGAGAGGGAATTGGAGAGCACCTGCTACAGAATCACTATTCATTGATACTCAAGTTGGAATAGATATTGAGGTAAAGAAGAGTGCAACATTCCTAGGTGTTGTGATTGACAAGATTTTAAATTAGAATGAACAAATAGCAAAAGCGACAAAAACTATTTCTCATTGCATAGAAATGTTGTGCAAATTGAGATACCATTTGCCAGTTCATATATTATTTACTATAAATAATTCTATTATTTTGCTCCACATAACCAACTGTAACAATGTGTGGGAGTACCACAAATCAAAAACCCACCCTATTCTTCCATTACAGAAGAAAGCTTTATGAATTTGCCCGGGTGCAGGCTATTTTGACAACACCAATCCATTATTTATTCATGCCAATTTAAAAATTGAAGATATACATTTTTAGTATCGCTGACAAAAGACACACATTGAAATAAGACAAATGTATTTGGCATTTCTTGCAAATTGCGGTGATGAGTGCAAGATGAAAAGATTCGACAACATGGGTCTTTCAGGCCAAAGTGTGCTGGGAAGTATTTTGAAAAAGGATTAAGTAGTTTCCAAGTTATGACATCTTTAGGTTCCAAGAAATGCCATGTGACCGGAAGTTGCCATGGGCATGGAGTGCTGTATTATGTACATTTTTCACAAAATACTCTCCTTATGTTTCGATTTCATTTCCAATTGATTGCCATCTTCATTCAACAAGATGTTTGAATTGATTTATGTCATTCGTGACTCTCCCAACAGAAATTCCTGTAATGTATATTTGGTCAATCCAAAACCTGCTTTGATGTGTAAATCAATAAGACACAGTCACCCAAATGTGTGGAATTCAATACCCTTGGACATACAAACCTACTCAACAAAACTTTTGATTAAGTCTAAAGTGAAAAATCCTCCCCTTATACTTAATTATATACTTAATGATAATACAGTAACAAATATCTGATCATTCAGTCTCTTTTGTCATTCACATTGTTTCTATTGTCAACCTCTAAGGCAAACTCAAATTCTGCTCTCAATAATTGTCCTCATTGCTCTCCTGTTTAAATCAATGCACCCCCATTGTAAATTTATATAAATTTATAAATATATGTAAACTCATGTATAGTAATCAACTGTAATTATCCGTGTAGAACACAAGGGTTCAGCTTTCTGGCTTTTTATCATATCATTAGTGACTCACGTATATCTCTCTTTCTTTCTCCCTTTCTGTCGCTCGAGGGGAGTCAATCTTCAAGCTAATGCTTGCAATGTCCCCCTCCCATACAAACATATAACATTTGCATACCTCATGGAACAGGGTACAGGCATGCTGAAGCCACGGCAAAACTCCTGCTCTTTAAGTCTGCATTGAACATTAGGGGAGGAATTTCATGGAGGCGATGGGGTCTCAGCCATCGGCTGGAGAGATGGCAAAACTCCCATGTTGCCTCTTTTTGGGAAGGCCCACCACATCTTGTGCCACTCAGGCACTTGACAGGTCAGAGGCGGCAGGCTTTCCCCGTGATCAAGGACCCCGAGGGGGAAGTCCCACCCACTAAGAGCTCCCGCCCAATCAGACCAATCTGAGAGACAGTGGCTGCTGCCAACACTTCATCCACCCGAGGAGGGACCCAGGCAGAGGTGAGTGATGGCAGGAAGGGGGATCGAGGGGAGGTGGCCGTGGCAGGGGAGAGGGAGTTGGCAACAAGGGCAGGGGCTGGCTCTCTGTGCACCCTTCCTGATGCTGGGTCCTCGATTAGGCACTGAGTGACTTTGAACAAAGATATGGCACTGGCATGTTGGCCAGTGGTGCAAGATTCCATACCCACCCACCTCCATACCCTCCACTGGGACCTAAAAATCTTGTCCGAAGCAATTGGCAGAAGACCCAGAGGTGATACGAGGAAAAGCTTTTGTGTGGTTAGGATTTGGAATGGACTGCCGGAGAGTGTGGCAGTGGCTGATTCAACCATAGCTTTCACGAGGGAATTGGATCATTACCTGAAGGGAAAAAATTAACAGGGCTATGGAGCAAAAGGAAGGGGAGTGGGTCTTTAAAGACCCAACATGGACTCAATGGGCTTAATGGCCTCCTTCTGTGCTTTAGCCTGATTTTGTACAAGTCTCTATTACCATGCATCAAGAAATGGCATTTGTATAGCACCTTTAATCTTGTAAAACATCCAATGCACTTTACAGATGTGTCACCAAACTAGGACTGAGTCAAAAGAGATAATAGGAAATGTGACCAAATGTGGTCAAGTTGGTAAATTTTAAGCAGCATCTTACAGTTGCTTATTTAAGGAGGAGATGGGCAGAGAGGTTTAGGGAGAGAATTCCAGATCTTAGGGCCCAGGCAGCTGAAGGCATGGCCACCAATAGTGGAGAGATGAAAATCAGGGATGTGCAAAAAGCCGTTCCAAAAATCCCTTCCCTGAAGCTCTCTGCTTCTTTCTCATCCTTAGTAACGCTTCTAGAAACCTGCCGCTTTGACCAAACATTTGGTCATCTGTTCCAATATTTCCTGATGTGCCTCAGTGTCAACTTTTATCCAATAACGCTCCTATGAAATGCCTTGGGATATTGGATGGTGTTAAAGTGGTTATATAAGTGTAAGTTATTGTTGTGCTGGTGACGATATTGTGAAAGCCCAGTCTCACCCACTACTCTATAGAAAATGATACAGAAGGAGGCCATTAGGCCCATCCTGTCTGTGGTGAGTGACAAAGATCTACCCAACCTAATCCTACATCCCTGCACTAGGTTCATAGCCCTCCAGTCATGGCATATACTCCCTGAAATCTGTCACAAAGGGGAAACAGCACACTCACATAGGCAAGTGACCCAGCGTCAGGTAATCCTACCTCCACGAATAGGTCTAGCCAGATTGGAAACCCTAATTGTTCACATTTCTAAAATATTTAATTGGCTGTGAATGACTTTAGGATGTCGCGGGGGACATGGCAGTTACATGCTATATAAATGCAGTTGGTTTCTTTATCAAAAGCTTATTTGCAAAGGGAAATGTCATTTGGTGGGCTACATGATGGGGATGGGGAGGAAATCAAAGTCTTCCAAATTTCCACTGGTATGGATGTTTGCATTCCAGTAAAGCAACTAGTTAATTTTCCTGCCAAAAAAAATGTCTTTGGGTTGGGTTGGGGTTAATTTTCCTGCCAAAAAAAAAATGTCTTAATGTTGGGTTGGGGTGGTCTCTTTTTTTTAAAAAAAAATGCATATTTTCCCCCAGATTACAGAACTCCCCAGAGAGGGAGTTGCAATTGGGAATTGGCAAAAGCAGTTGCAACCTGCACACTCTGGGTAGGAGCGTCCTGCTGCCCTCTCGTTGTGTTTGCTTGTTTGTTTGTGGGGGGGGATGGGGGGTATCAACTTTTATACCTTTCTCTCTGTCTCTGTCTCTCTCCATAAAAAGAATGATAATATTGGTCTTGCCCCGGAAGTGTTGTTGCAGCAGCCGGCGAGTTGAATGAGGAAGATGGCAGAATCGGAAGAGGAGGTGGACGTTTTGGTTCAGAGGGTTGTCAAAGACATTGCCAACGCCTTCAGGAGGAACCCCAACATGTAAGCGAGCGCCCCATCTCCGCCGAGCTTCCCCACCACCTCCCCACCTCACCTCGGTGCCCGTTTGCCGGGAGCGACAATAAGCGGCAGCGAAATTAAATGCCCCTCTCTGCGAAAGTGGGGTTTTAAACAGAGAGAGACAGAGACACAGAGAGAGGGAGGGAGGTTAGCGGGGGACGCTGAGGTTTCAGTGCAGAGAGAGGGTGGGTGGGTGGTGAGACAGGGCTGCCAGAACATGCTCTTAACCCGTTTTAATTGCGTTAACTTTTAAAACCCAGGTCGTGCAGAAAGCGGTGCCCCTCAAATGCTGCTAACGAGCTGTTGTTAAACGAGCCTATTTATTACCTCGTCCCCTATGCACAATGCAATTCCCCATGTTTCTGGTAGAATTGGTGGGGTGAAATCGCCCCCAGTGGCAGTGGTGTTTGTGCCAGAGCGGGTGGGTGTCTGCAGCTTGAAGTGTCCTAACATTTATTTATTTATTTTTCACATTTATTTTAAACAGCAGAACGGTAAGGACTGTCCCTGTGATTCACATTGAAAAGCATCGCTGTAAACGCCTCCCTTGTCACCCTGCCATGGGGGCAGGCTTTTTAATGTTGGTGTTGGTCAATTTGTAATGTGGGATGCTGACCAGCACCGGGGTGGGGTGGGGTAGGGTAGAAGGAGGCCATTCGGCCCCTCCAGCCCATGCTGGCCCTCTGCGGGAGCTGGTTACCTGGTTCCGCTCCCCAGCCCTTCTCCCCCACCCCCACCCCCGTAGCCCAGCAAATTCCCTCTTGAATGCCCTGACTGAACCCGCCTCCGCCTCGCTCTCGGGCAGTGCCTTCCAGATCCCAACCACTCGGACGCTGCGGTTTTTCCTCATGTCGCCATTGCTTCTTCTGCCACTCACTTTAATTTGGTGCCCGCTGGTTCTCGACCCCTCCACCGATAGGCGCATTGACTGGATGCGCAAAAGATCAAAACTTGATGATTAAATCCAATAATATTGACCCTTGAAAGTAGCCATTTTATTTGTGCTTGACCTCCCGCGTGAACTTGGGCGATTTATTTTCTCCCCCTTATTGTTTCTGCAGTGATGAAATTGGATTGATTCCATGTCTTGAAGCCAAGTACAATCGGAGTCCCATCGTTCTGCTGGAAAATAAGCTTGGGATAGAAAGCTGGTGTGTTAAACTACTTCTTCCCTGTGTCCATAGCAAACTCGTCCTCTACAGGCAAAGGAAGCTGTGGTTAGACAGGGATGGTAAGTGGCTGATATTTTACTAGTTGTTCAACTAGACTTGTGATAAATGAGAAATAAAACTATTTTTTAAGGCACAGCATCCGATATTTGGGTCATGCAGGTTAACAATAACTTGCATTTGTATAGCACCTTTGAAAACCGTGGCAAAATGACCCAAAGCACTTCACAGGAGTGTTGTCGAACAAAAATGTGACACCAAGCCACCTAGAGAGGGGAGCAAAAGCTTGGTCAAAGAGATTTTAAGGAGCATGTTAAAGGAGGTGGGGGAGGGAGGGAGAGAGAGAGAGAGAGAGAGAGAGATGCTGAGCTTTAAAGAGTGAATTCCAGAGCTTGGGGCCCTGGCCATCAGAGGCACAGTGGTGGAGCAACTTAAAAAAAAATCAGGGATGTGCAAGAGTTCAGAATTGGAGGAGCGCGGGGATTTCAGAAGGTTGTAGGGCTGGAGGAGATTACAGAGAGAGGGAGGGATTTGTAAACGATTGAGAATTTTTAACATTGAGGACTTTGGTCCAATGCTGGTCAGTGAGCGCAGGTTAATGGAGATGCAGAGGTGTGTAGCTATGTAACGGATCATCCAGAAATATCTAGCTGTAAATGGATATGAGAGCACGTGTATGTTGAGGTGCCCTCTCTCTCTCTCTGGGTCTGTTTACTCTCTTTGCGAAAAGGTTTGAATTGTGCTTCACAAATATGGAAAGATCATTTTCATGAAGGCTGTTTGAGATTGGGCATTATTTCAGATTTCTCAAAGCTGCAGTCTCTGTCTTTCTCTCCATGTGGATCACATTGCCCTCGGTCCCACGTACCAGCAATAAATCCCTCCCCTCGTGTGGTTTCTCAACACATGCTTTTCGGAATAACTGTATAAAGCGCACGCTCTCACTCTCTTTCATTTGCTCACGCCTGTTGTTTCCCGAAATAATTCCGGAAGATAGGTCAGATGTGAGCTCACTTTTGGAAAAGTTGGCCCTTTTTAATTTTGAAAAAAAAAATCCAGTGAACGAAAGCTTTGATAGAACTTGAAACGTTGTCCTTTCCCAAATGGGCCTGGTTCCAGGTTGGGATTTTATCTGCTAACTTTTATTTAATACTAACGATGTCCATGATCGGTCAGTGCTTGTAGTGTTACTCTTGAATGGGTAGGTGTTGGGAGCTGGAGAAATTTATTGACTAAATTGTACACCCAGTGCAAACTCTGTCTGTGTGTTTATGGGTGGTCCCCGTCCAAAGTAACCAGTCATTACGTTGCTGTTTTTAAGTAGCTTTCAAGTTACTATTTATATGCGTACAAAATTGGTGTACACACTGGGTTAATTAGATGATGTCACTTGTTAAGGAACTGTAATCTAGTAGAAATACAGTGCAATGTGATTTTCATTTTGGTTAATGTGCTTTCCAAAATGATTGCCTGGCATTAAATACGATGACACCCCTATTTTTTTTGATAATGGAAATTATGAAAGAAGTAACTGTTCATGATATCTTCATGTAGCTGATCCACAATCGCCCATATTTTAATTTTGTTCTCCAGTGTCTGCAATTTTATCTGACATAATTGAATTTTGTTTGTGCTAAGTTCCCAAACTTGTAGTTTTGATGAGTGCTTCTTTCATTGGTGCCCTGATTACTCCATTTATTAAAGGGCAAGCACTTATCAAGACTGCAGATGATGAAGGGTTATGGTGAGGTCAAGTGCCCCCTATCATCGTTGTTTGTTTTTTATTATTCCTCTACCTGCCAGCTCTGTACCTCCTTCTGCTGCTGCCATCTGCTCTTTCTGCTGTAGGTTGTCAGCTGTGACTCGGTGGGTAGCGTTCTCACCTCTGAGTCAGAAGGTTGTGGGTTCAAGTCCCACTTCAGAGACTTGAGTGCAGAATCCAAGCTGACACGTCCACTGTTCCGAGGGAGTGCTGCACTGTTGGAGGTGCCGCTTTTCAGATGAGGTTATGTCTGCCCTCTCGGGTGGATGTAAAAGATCCCATCGCACTATTTGAAGAAGAGCAACCCCCTTGTGTCTTGGGACAACATTTGACCCTCAACCTTCATTGCGCCTTTGATAAAAGAATATTATCTGGTCATTAACGAATTGCTGTTTCTGGGATCTTGCTATGCACAAATTGGCTACCATGTTTTCAATGTGAGTTGACACTTCAAAAGTACTTCTGCTCCTTGGGACCTACGTAGGCTGTGAAAGGCACTATACAAATGCAAATTCTTTCTTTCCTAACCACCATCATCCCAGACTGTCCACTCTCCGCACCACCCTACCAACTTCCCTTCCTTCAGCATCCGAGCAGTGCCCTTGGTGTCAAATCCTGGTCTTGGTCCTTCCCTCCTGTTCCTGTATGTCTTAGGAAGCCAGATAAGCTTGAAGCATTCAGCAGTAGCACTCAATTGTCCAAGGTAGTAGCATGGAATCTATGCTATCTGCCTGACAGGCACTTAAGTTGTGCTATAATAATATTGAAATAAAAAATATAATAGGGAGAAAAGCAGGGGTAGCTTATACACCAGCAGTTTGGATTTATACAATATTTGTATTCAGATTTATTCCTTATTTTGTGCAGTTTAGGATTAACATAAAGGCTAAGTACTGTGGATTTTTGAAATAAAAACAGAAAATGTTGGAAATACTGTATGGAGAAAGAAACAGACTTAATAGTTCAGGTTGCTGACCTGTTAATTAGAATCAAGTCTTCACCCTAACACCCTTGTTAATTGGACGAATGTGGTAGTGTTCTTCCCCAGATTCACGATGATAGTTTTGAAACTGTCAAAAGTCGAATTCATTTTTATAAAAGCATTAAATTTGAAAGAAATTAGCTCCTCCCATTGAGAGACAGTTCACGTTCTGCCCCTGCACTTAACACACATTCCCGAACAATGTCCGGGTCTTTTCCCTCCCTAGCCCTTCTTGAGAGCTCGTTCCATTTATTAATCTGAAGCCCTTCCTGACATCTGTGCTATATTTACATTCTGTAGTTTTAAAATATATCCACTGTCCTAATAACAGTTTAATTAGAAGTCACGTGCTAGTTTTGGCTTTTTCAACATGATTTTTACTGTCTTGAGGTCACCTTCATAAGGCCGGAAAGACCAAGTGTCTTCAATCTTTCCTTTGCCTAGGCACCAGCTTTGTCACACTGTCCTGAACTCGCTTAGGTTAGACTGTCTCCCTGGTGATTTGAACTGAGAATATTTCTGGTGTGGCCAGGGCCCCCAAACAATCTGACATCTGTAGTTTTTTTTTGATTACTGCCATTTAGTTTAAGCAATGCTTTCTCTGACTTGGGCTACAGCTATAACTTGCATTTGTATAGCAGCTTTTTAATGTTCTAAAACACCCCAAGGCATTTCATAGGAGCATTATCAAACACGATTTGACACTGAGCCACACCAGGAGATATTGGGACATGTGATGAAAATCTTGGTCGAGGAGGTGGGTTATGAGGGGAGAGAAGTTTGGGGAGAAAATTCCTGAACTTAGTTCTTAGGCAGCTGAAGGCATAGCCAACCATGGAGGAGCAATTTAAAAATCAGAGACGTGCACGAAGCCCGAATTGGAGGAGTGCAGCATTCATGGAGGGGTGGAGGAGGTTATAAGAGATAGTGAGGGTCTAGGCTATGGCGGGATTTGAACAGGAGGATGAGAGTTTTTCGGGGTGGTGAGGGATAAACTCGGGCAGTGATGGGTGAATGGGATTTGGTGAGAGTTGGATTACGGGTAGCAGAGTTTTGAATGAGCTGAAGCTTACGAAGAGCAGAAGGTGGGAGGCCATCAGGAGAGCAGCAGCACAGTCGAATCTGCCATTTTGGATATAGTTCAGCATTCAGTGTGCTTTGTTGTTTGCTGCTTTGCTCTGAATTGATGTCTAATCCTATATTTAATTCTTTAAAGGGGATCATCTTGCACTACATACACCCTCATTTCAATTGCCAATCTATATAGTGATGTAAATGTATTATATTTGGTAAGCAAAACTGAATTCTGTTGTTCTCCCTATGACTTATTTTCCCAAAAGCAGTATTTTATAACTCCTACATTGTAGAAAATTAGTTTGAAGTTTGGAGTATCTGCGGCTCGATAATTTGCTAGCGTACGCAATTCCACTGGATTTAATGAAAAAATGTTTGATTTGTCGAAACATAGTTTCTTTTCATTAAAATGTCACGTAAATGCCTGTTCAAATATGACAGCTTATACATTTTGTTTCCCCCCCGTCTCTCCCTCCTCTTCAGCGCTGACTGATCTCACTTGTACACTACTGCTGCTAAATCCAGACTTCACAACCGCCTGGAATGTCAGGTATGTCACAGTCAGTAAATGTCAATATCGGTGGCTGGCTCGGATCCGAAACCTGACTCGACCGTGGCCTTTATGACTAATTAATGTGTCTTTCTAAAGCTGTTACGTCATTTGCTCATAGCTGAAGTTACTTTGAAATGAAAGAAAATACATAACTTGCATTTATATAGCACCTTTCTGAAAGTCCCAAAGCACTTAACAGCCATCCCAGAAAGGGAAAAAACTGGGAAATAAGAATACTGGTCTTGTATGACTTAAAATGGAACACCAGTAAAACTGGGAAATAAGAAGACTGGTCCAAACTGTTCTTTCCTTCTGGGTGTGAAAGTTACTGTTGCAACACAGGGAAGCGCAGTCTAATTTGCACACAGTGAAATCCCACAAACATCCTGAGAAAATGACCAGACAATCTGTTCTTTTTAGCTATATTAGTTGAGGGATTAAATAATGTCTGGGACACCAGGGAAAACTCCCCTCCCACCACCACCCCCCCCTTTTTTTTTATGAATAGTGGCTGTAGGATTTTTTTACACCCGCCTGAGCGGGAAGACAGCACCTCCAACAGTTCAGCACTCCCTCAGTACTTCACCGGCAGTGTCAGCCTAGATATTGTGCTGAAGTTCCTGGAGTGGGACTTGAACTCACAACCTTCTGACTTGAAGGTGGGAGAGTCCTATCCACTGATACTATATTAAATTGACCTTTCTGGATAGACCAAGAACATCAGCATGTAATATCTTTTTTCCCCAATGTTAATGAATAGAACAAGCTATTGCTAACAATATATTGAGGGTTCTTCTACAAGCTCTTTAAGACTGAGGATGGAAGAAGAATATAAATAGAACAGTCAACTTTAACTGGAATGGGTTAAATGGAAGATGGTGGTAATAGTATGAGGAATGGAGAAAGAGGGCCTCTGAAATGGCCTAGCAAGCCACTCAGTTCAAGGACAATTAGGGATGGGCAACAAATGCTGATTTTGCCAGTGATGCCCACATCCCATCAAAGAATAAAGAAGTAAAAAAAGAGGGCTGTGGCAAACATTGTGACAACCTTGTCCACTTAACCAGCTACACCCCAGTCCAATTCTAACCAGTAGATTTTAGGTATTTTTTTGGCACTTATTCGGTCACTGACTCCTGCATAAATGGTTGCTGCATGCAGACGAATGCAAGAGTTTGGGAGGAAAGAGGAGAACCACATTCTCTTGGACCTGTGTAACCCAATAAGGTGTCACTGTTGCTTGGAGTGCAGAAGGTGAAACTATGGACGGTTGGGAGTCCACATAACCCCAGTCGTGTTTCAACAGTGAGAACTCTGTTTAAGATTGGGATTAAAGAGCGATAATCTGAACTGGCTCAGAATCTCACTGGCTTGTTGTTTTTAACAGAGAAAAAAACGCGTCAGTTTCCTGTAGTATTTTTCAATTCGTTCTTGAAATGTGGACAAGTCCCACTCAAAGCTGGCCCAATGTTCCCAATGAATGAGGGGCTTGCTAGGCCCATTTCAGAGGGCAATTAATAGTCAACCATCTCGGTATGGGGCTGGAGTCACAAGGGCCAGACTAGGTATGGATGCTAGGTTCCCTTCCCTGAAAGACATTTAGTGAAGGAATTGAAGGTTTGTGACAGTCTGACTGCTCCGTGGTCACTTTTGTTTGACTGCTGCCAGCCTTTAATTGTAGATTATTTTTTTTCTAAAGAGTAAATTCAATATTGAGCCTGTTAGTGGGATTTAAATTCCTGTTCTCTAGAATACTATTGCAAGCAGCTAAGGCTGAAAGGTCTGATTAACTGTTGTGCTAGAAAACCAATTAAAATACTGACATACATGTTAATATTGTTAATTAAAATTATTTTGCCGATGCTGTAATTGGTAATTGCGCGTTTAACTTATCTAAAATGGACTCCACAATTGTGTACTTTTTGCTTTGCCTGGTTAATAACTGGAATCTACTTCACTTTGATAACATGAGAGAATGATCCTGAAATATTTTCCAGAAAGGAACTGGTGCAGTTGGGAGCTTTAGATCCATTTAAGGATTTGTATCTCGGAAAATTGGCCCTAACAAAGTTCCCTAAAAGCCCAGAAACTTGGATTCACAGGTTTGTAAATGAATGCCTTGCGCAATGTTTTCGTGAAACAATGCTTAAACTCTTTCAGGTCAAAAAAATAAATAAAACTTTGTCTTTGTTTGTGACAGTTTTGATGTCTCACTTAGACTGTTTTAGTATTTTTGCAAATGGAACTGTCGCAAGTACCAGATGGGATGAGAGATGAGTTTTTTAAACCTGCTTCGCAGGAAGTTTTTAATTTTATTTTAAAACTACTCCCCATATTCTGCATCCAGAAGTGATTGATTTCCACATCTCTGAGACTAACTGTATAACTCTCAGTCCGGACCACTGCAAGTTACTTAAGACTGTAGCTACAGAAATATAGCGGGAGGCTGCCAGTCAGTTGGAGTACGACCGATCTGTACCCTAACTTCACTTGTCTGCCATGGTTAACTATCCCTAAATACCCTTGGCTAACAAAAATCGTTCTAATTCCAATTTTAAAATGTTTAATTGCCCTAGCATCTACTGCTTTAAGAGCTCCACACTTCTACCACCCTTTCGTGTGAGGAAGTGTTTTCACTCGGTGGAACTGAGCTGAGTGTAAATTGAATGGGTAATATTTTCCCAGTCTGTCCAATCTTCAATGTCGCCACGACCCTCTACTCTGCAGGTGAGGTGTCTGCCAAAATGTTTTGAGGTCATTTTCTTTGCACATTAATTCCTTTTGCTTTTGGAAAAAAAACCCTAGATTTGTTTGACACTTGCTAAAGCTTCTAACCAGGAAGAGAATGTTAACTAGTACCTTTCTTTCCCCTGACTAACATAACTGATTAACTAAGTTTGTAACCGTGTGTTGAAGTAATATTCTTCCAGTTACACCCTGAAAACATCACCTCGTTCTTTAACTGGAGAAGATTTATTTGCTTTAATTAGGAACAGAATGAGGCCATTTAGTCCCTCAAGCCTGTTCTGTCATTCAATGAGATCATGTCTGATCTGTGATCTAACCCTGTCGTCATCTTCGGTTCTCTGTGTGAAGGCGGGTCTGACCCGCAGGTCTGACTCTCAGCGCCACGACCTCCACCACAGGTAGGGCAAGGGGGCAGATCCTGAATCCACCGCAGCCGGAACGGGGATCGAACCTTCTGCTGTTGGCCCCAATCTGATCCACACCAGCCATCCAGCCAACCGGTCGCCCCAAGGAGTCCAAGTTGCTGTGGCAATTGCACTTCTGACAAGCATGTTGTAGCTTGGAGCTATGGATAGTGATGGTAGAGGCTCCGATGTTCTTCCCATCACATGGCTGACCAGAAATCTCTCCCACTCTTACCGCCTGCCATTGGTGTGTGTTAGAAGAATTTTCAGGATGAGATCAACCTGTTTGGCAGTGTTATAAACTCACCTTCCTTGGCCATCAAGTCCTGGGGTGGGACTCAAAACCAGAGCTTCTGACTTGGAGGAAAGGATGCTACCCACAGCACCACAAGACCACCTCACCTAACTCTCTATATACCTGTAATTGATACAGCATTGTACACTTCTAAAAATCAGGCCTTGCACTGATGCTGGGTTCCTTGACTTCAAAATGATCCTTTTTTTAATCTTTCCCAATAATATTACGAGCTACGTGGAAGTGTTTTGATGATCCTATTTTGTAAATGTTTATCCACTGAGTTTACATGGGTATAAAGCAGTGGATATGAGTGATGATAGACGGGAAAAGTACCCTCTTGCCCACCCAGCCTTGTTGCCCTCAGCCGGGGTACCTTGTGTATCATAATATATAAATTCCCTACCCAACCCAACCAAAAACCGTTTGATCCCCTGAAGAGGGAAATTTAAAACCCTGGGCCAAATTGGGGACTTGGTGGGAGCAGTGAAATCTGGTAAATTCCTCTCTTACCTTGTTGACCAAATCTAATGCAGATCACCACTCTGACCCTGATAACTAAAGCTGTTTGTTTGAATTGGTTTTAAGTGAAGACTCTGGCTAGAACTCTACCATAGATACATGTTTTGGGACTATGTGAAGGTTTATCGTTTTGGGGAGGAACCAAATATTAACTCATTTCTCCTTCAAACACTTGATAATACAAAAACTTACATTAAATGCGCCAAATAAAATATATTAAAACCTCCCAAAGTGCTTCGCCAGAGCAATTATAAAACAAAGTGTGACACTGAGCCATTTAAGGAAACATTGGGTCAGATGACCAAAGGCTTGGTCAAAGAGATAGGTTTTGAGAGCATCTTAAAAGAGGAAAGTGAGGCAGAGAGGTGTAGGGAGTGAATTCCAGAGCTTGGGGCCCAGGCAACTGAAGGCATGGCTGCCAATGATGGAGCGATTTTGATTGGGGATGCACAAGAGGCCAGAATTAGAGGAGCACAGAGATCTCGGAAGTTGTAGGACTACAAGACCATAAGGCACAGGAGCAGAAGCAGGCCATTAAGCCCATCGAATCTGCTCTGCCATTCAATGAGATCATAGCTGATCTGATAATCCTCAATTCCACTTTCCTATCTTTTCCCCACAACCCTTGATTCCCTTACTGATTAAAAACCTGTCTATCTCAGCCTTGAATATACTCAACGACCCAGCCTCTACAGCCCTCTGCGGTAAAGAATTCCATGGATTCACAACTCTCTGAGAAGATATTCCTCCTCACCTCTCTCTTAAATGGGTGACCCCTTACTCTGAGATTATGCCCTCTGGTCCTAGATTCTCCCACAAGGGGAAACAACCTCTCAGCACCTACCCTGTCAAGCCCCCTAATAATCCTATGTTTCAATAAGGTCGTCTCTCATTCTTCTAAACTCCAATGATTACAGGCTCAACCTACTCAACCCCAGCTCATAAGAAAATCCCTCCATCCCCGGGATCAACCTGGTGAACCTTCTCTGGACTGCCTCCAATGCCAATATATATTTCCTTAGATAAGGGGACCAAAACTGTTCACAGTATTCTAGATGTGGTCTAACTAGTGCCTTGTATAGTTTTAGCAAGACTTCCCTATTTTTATACTCCATCCCCTTTGAAATAAAGGCCAACATTGCATTTGCCTTCCCTATTGCTTGCTGATTTTGTATGTTAGCTTTTTGGGATTCATGCACGAATTTCCAAATCCCTCTGGAGGAGGTTAGAGATGTGTGGGGGTGGTGTAGTAATAAAGACATGGAGGGATTTGAAAATGAGCATGAGAATTTTAAAATCAAGACATTGCCTGGGAAATGTAGGTCAGTGAGCAAGGAGACAAACGGAACTCGCTGTGAGTTAAAACAATGGGCAGCTGAGTTTTGGATGACCTCAAGTTTATGGAGGGTAGAATGTGGGAGACCAGCCTGGGAGTGCATCCCAATAGTCAAGTCTAAAGTAATGAAAGCATGCGTAAGGGTTTCGGAAGCAGGTGTGCTGTGGTGGGCAAAGTCGGGCGACGATACAGAGGTGGAAATAGGCGGTCTTAGTGATGGTACGGAAAGAAGTTTGGGAAGCTCATCTCGGGTTTGAGTGTGATGACAAGGCTGCGCACAGACTGGCTTCATCTCAGACTGTTGCCAGGGAGAGGGATGGAGTCCGTAGTTAGGAAATGGAGTTTGGAGCAGGGACCAAAAACGATGTCTTCAGTCTTCCCAATGTTTAACCTTTTTCCTCTAATAACCTCAGAGTATGCATGATCGGTATTGGGCAGTTGTGATTCTGTTGCATGTGACACTGAGTGAATTATCTCTGCTAACCCCTTGCA
The DNA here is from genome assembly GCF_964194155.1 of Cetorhinus maximus. Classification (NCBI taxonomy): domain Eukaryota; kingdom Metazoa; phylum Chordata; class Chondrichthyes; order Lamniformes; family Cetorhinidae; genus Cetorhinus; species Cetorhinus maximus. The sequence continues at coordinate 179,373,532 of NC_135880.1, forward strand.
AAAGTAATTGATGTAAAGGTTTATTTTGATATATAAAAGATGTGGTGGCCCTTTACAATCTATTCGGTAATAAACCATTAGAATATAACTACTTTGGTTTAAAATAGTCGAAGCATTTACTGTTTGACAGTATATGCTGCCTGAATTGTGCAGTCCTGTTGTACTGTTATTTTGGGATGTGCTTAAATTGTTGTGCATGTTTTGAAGGGTCTGCTATCTGTATAATTCAGCAATCTCCTTTGGTGTTGCTTATGGAGTCGACCGACACCCATGTGTAATCTGCAGATAAAGCAAAATTCGAGGCTGGGGGATAATTTGGACCGGGGTGTGCAGACACAGTTCAGTCCCTGACTTTTAATATTATGCATTCAGATACATCCATTCCTTGTTTTATATTTCCATTATGAATTCTCATGTCCTCATTTATAATGGAAACTACTGATGTAAAGCTGCCAATTGTAATTGCATCATCTCACTGAGGGTGTGGGCAGGGTGTGGGTGGGTGTGTGTGTGTGTGAAGGAACTACAGTGTGACAAGTTTACATGGGTTGTGTCCATTATAAATGTGAACATGAGAAGTTATAATGGAAAATGTTGATTCAAAATTTAAACAGATGCAAATCTTTTACTTTTGTATTGATACCTTTTTTATAAATATAATATTTAGGTCTTTCTAAAATTCATCTAATTATGGCACCAAAATTGAATACATAGAATCACAGGATTGTACAGCACAAGAGAGGCCATTCGGCCGTTGAGACGTTGGCTGGATCTTTTGAAAAGCAATCTAGTTAGTCCCATTTCCCCACTCTTTTCCCCCATATTCTTGCAATTTTTCTCATTCAAGTATTTATCCAATTCCCTTTTGAAAGCTACTGAATCTGTATCCACCAATCTAACTATTCAGCGTATTAATTACCAAAAGCCCTTATTCCTTGTTGCCTCTGCCACTCACCTTAACTCTGTGCCCTCTGCTTATCGACCCTTCAGCCACTGGATGGTGTTTCTCCTCTTTTCTCTCTTTATTGAAATCCTTCATGACTTTAAACACCCTCTATCGCATCACTTAACTTTCTGTGCTTTGAGGAGAACAACTGTAATTTATCCAGTCTAGCCACATAGCTGTAATGCCCAAAAACATTCCGGTAAATCTCTCCCACACCTTCTTCAAAATCTTCACGTCCTTCCTAAAGTACCGTGCCCAGAATTGGATACAGTATTCCAGTCGACGGGGCTGAACCTGTGATTTATACAGGCTTAACTTGCTCATTTTTGTACTCTCTGCCTTGACTTTGTAAAGCCATGGATTCCCATGTTTTATTGGCTGCTTTGTTAACCTGTCCTACACCCTCAAAGGTTTTATGCACAAACACTTCCTGGTCCCTCTTCTCCTCGCACCCCCTTTTTTAAAATTGTAAAATTTATCTTGCGTTCTCTTTTACATTTGGGTGGGAAGAATGAATCGCCTCAGTATATAGTTTTTTAAACAGCTGATGCATGTTGCATTCAGATTTCTTTGAGGGTACGTTAGCACTGTGCCTGTCCGATCCCTAACACGCGGGTGTGTGTGTCATCTTCTTTCCTGAAAGACGGTGGGTATTTCAGAAAGGCATCCAGGAAATCTGCCTTCCGAATTCGAGGAATAACGTTTACTCGGGGCTGGTGTCGACTGAACAAATGTACCGAATAATCCAGGATGAAATGGCTGTCTGCTCAGCAGCTGCCGGAAGATATCCGAGTAATTACAATGCCTGGTCCCATCGCATCTGGATCTTGCAGCATGTGGCAAAGTGCAATCTTAAGGTACACTCGTTAATCCTCGTCACAAAACATAACACATTTGCAGTGCAGAAACAGGCCATTCGGCTCAACTGGTTCGTGCTGGTGAGTCTGCTCCACATGAGCCTCTTCATCTCGCCCTATCACCATACCCTTCTGTTCCTTTCTCCCTCATGTGTTTATCCAGCTTCCTACCCACCCAACCCCTGCCCCCTAAATGTATCTATACCATTTCCCTCAATCACTCCCTGTGGTAGCGAGTTCCACATTCTCACCGCTCCTTGGGTAAAGAAGTTCCCTCTTGGATTTATTTGTGACTATCTTGTCTTTGACTTAAAAATGGAAAATTGTGGAAGTACTCAGCAGGTCAGGCAGCATCTGTTGGGAGAGAAACAGTTAACGTTTCAGGTCAATGACCTTTCATTAGAACTCAAAGGTCACCACCTGAAACATTATCTCTGTTTATCGCCCCCCAGACGCTGCTGATTATTTCCAGCATTTTCTGCTTTTGTTTTTCAATTTTCCGGCGTCTGCAGTATTTTGCTTTTGGATCTTGTCTTGGTATGTATTTTTGGTGTCTTACAGGTGGAAATGTCTTCTCTACATCTACCTTGTGAAAACACCCTTCCTAATTTTCAGATCTTTATCAGGTCACCCCTCTCTCCTTCAGAAAGGAGAGAGCCCCAGACCACTTTAATACTTTAATACTTTACCTTTTCCTCAGATCCTTCTTGATGAATTGTCCAACACCAAGTACTGGGTGTCCACTCACGTCTCTGACCACAGCGGTTTCCACTATCGTCAGTTCCTGCTGAAGTCTGTGGCTGGCAATTCTAGAAGCGCCGCTGTTGCAAACGCTGGGATGTTTGTGAGGAAGTCTTCAAATAAAGACCATTGTGCCAGTCTTCCAACCCACATGAAGGAGGAAGGTGCATCTGTCGAGACGCACACCATAGACGTGCCCCTCATGATAGAAGAGGAAATGGAGCTTTGCACTGACCTCATTGAGTCATACCCAGGTCACGAGGCACTCTGGTCTCACAGGTAAACTGTTTGCCACGAATGAACCATTTCTTTTCATGTTTTAGGCCTTTCGGAGGCTATGATAATACTTGATCTTCAGCTGGAAGAGAGAGGGAGAGCAAACTTTGTTTTCCCGCTTGTGTTTGCTCTCTTTCCTGTAGCAATGTGTTCTCAGGGGTCAGCCATAGCTCGGAGTGGGGGGGGCGGGGTGGGGGAATTTTTCTCAAACTCGAGACATCCCAAAGCACCTTACAGGCCGATTTAAATATTTTTGAAGTGTGGTCAGTGTTGTAACATAGGAAACACAGCAACGAATTTGTGCACAGCAAGATCCCACTAACGGCAATGTGATAACGAACAGATAATCTTTCAAGTTATGCTGAAGAGGTGTAAGTATTCTCCAGGGCACCAGGGAGAACTTCTTCGAAATAGAACATAAGAAATAGGAGCAGAAGTAGGCCATCCTGCCCCACCATTCACTCTGATCGCGGCTAATCTGATGGTGGCCTTAATTCGACTTTCCTGCCTGTGCCCCCCCCGCCATAACCTTCGACTCCCCTGTTGATCGAAAATCTGTCTAACTCAGTCTTGAATAGATTCAATGACCCAGCCTCCGCTGCTCTCTGTGGAAGAGAATTCCAAAGACTAACAACCCTCTGAGAGAAAAAAACCTCATCTCTGTCCTAAACGGGAGTTCCCTTATTTTGAAACTCTGCCCCCTAGTTTTATATTCCCCAATGAGGGGAAACATGCTCTCAGCGTCTACCCTGTCAAGCCCCCTCGGAATTCTTTATGTTTCAATAAGATCGCCTCTCATTCTTCTGAACCCCAATGAGTCTTGGATCAACCTGCTCACCCTTTCCTCATAAGATGACCCCTTCATCCCACTCTGAAGAAGAGTCATATGGACTCGAAACCTTAACTCTGTTTCTCTGTCCACAAGATGCTGCTAGACCTGTTGAGTTTTTCCAGCATTTTTTGTTTTTGTCTCAGATTTCCGGTATCCGCAGTATTTTGCTTTCACCCTTCATCCCAGGAATCGGCCTAGTGAACCTTCTCTGGACAGCCTCCAGTACAAGTATATCCCTCCTTAAAGGAGGAGACCAGTACTCCAGGTGCAGTCTCGCAATGCCCTGTATTTGAAGCAAGACTTCCCTACATTTTATACTCCATCCCACTTGCAAAAAGGCCAATTTTCCTTCCTAATTACTTGCTGTATCTGCATGCTTACTTTGATTCACGTATGATGTCACCCAGATCTTTCTGCACTGCAGCATTCTGCAGTCTCTCTCCATTTAACTAATATTCTGTTTTTCTATTCTTCCAGTCAAAATGGACAACCTCACATTATTTCCCCCCATTATATTCCATCTGCCAAATTCTTACCCACTCACTTCACCTATCTATATCACTTTGCAGACTCTAAATAGTGGCCATGGGATCTTTTATCTCCTCCTGAGAGAGTAGATGGGGTTTCAGTTTAATCTTTCTTCTCAAAGACAGCACCTCTGCCACAGCAGCACTCCCTCAATGCTGCACTGCACTGTAGGCCTAGGTTTTGTGCCTGTTGAGTTGTGGCTGAATATACAGTGGGTAGCACTCCAGCCTCTGAGTCAGAAGATTGTGGGTTCAAGTCCCACTGCAGAGACTTGAGTACAAAAAAGTGTAGTACTGAGGGAGTGCTGCACTGTCTGAGGCACTATCTTTCAGATCTGACGTTAAACTAAGACTCTGTCTGCCCCCTCAGGTGGACAAAATGGGTCACATGGCCACTATTTTGAAGACGAGCAGGGGAGTTCTTCCAGTGTCCTGGCCAATATTTATCCCTCGACCAATGTCACCAAAAAATTGTCTGGTCATTAACACATTGTTGTTTGTGGGAGCTTGCTGTGTACAAATTGGCTGCTGTGTTTTCTGCGTGACGGTGACTGCACCTTTAAAAGTGCTTGGCTTCCATTAGCTTTAAAGCAATTTGGGGTCGTCCTAAAGGTCACAAAAGACGATATAGAAATGAAAGCCCTTTTTTAACATTGTTTTAAATTAATACTTCAGTTTGACCAGAATTGTAGCTTTTGAGCAATGCCACTAGATGGTGCCAAAGTGACAAACTCTCACTGGTTACCTTTAACCCCTGTGTTCTGCTCTGCATCAACCACTGAAATCCACACTAAACAATCGAACACACTTCAACACAGAATGGTGGATCCCAGCCTCATAAAATCCTGGAGCGCACGAGGAGGCCACTTAGCCCATCTTGTCTGTGCCGGCTCCTTGAAAGAGCTATGCAAGAGGTCCCTTCCCCCATGCAGCTTTGAAATGTCTCCCCCCTTTCATGTATTTTTTCTGGTTCTTTTGCTAATTACCTTAGATTTACATAATTTAAATGCTATCTTTTGCCTCACTGATTTCTGTAAAGTTATATTGTTTGGATCCGCTAAGGCATTTTATTATTTCAACTTGAGGGTAAAAAAATTGAGCTGTCTGACCAAAGAGCTTCAAACTGAATCGCAGATTCTTTCAATGAAGACAGGGCCTTTCAATATTTCGCACCACTAAGTATGTATTGAAAGTATAGGTGTACATTTGTATGGGATATCTTGTTCATAGTACCTGCCAAACCCACGACCACTGCCATCTAGAAGGACAAGGGCAGCAGACCCATCACCACCTGGAAGTTCCCCTCCAAGCCACTCACCATCCTGTCTTGGAAATATATCACTGTTCCTTCACTGTTGCTGGATCAAGATCCTGGAACTCCTTCCCTAACAGCACTCTGGGTGTACCTACATAACATAGATTGCAGTGATTTAAGGCGGCAGCTCACCACCACCTTCTCAAGGGGCAATTAGGGGTGGGCAATAAATGTTGGTCTTGCCAGTGACGCCCACACCCCATGAACGAATGAGGAAAAAAAGCTGCTCTTGCAATTTCCTACATGCCATGTTCCAGGACTGCTCTCTGCAATCCCGTACGACTGCCAAGAAAGGGCTGGGGGTAGTTGTGCAGGGTGGTGGAGACAGTTTGCTTTGTAGAGACAGTGATAGCCCTACTACTTAACCCACATGGAACCCCAGCCCACCTCCCTGAGGCGCCCAGAGGAGTGCAACCTTTCAAACTGCATACACGGGAAAAGGGGCCAGAATTGGTCTTGTACAAAATGGACAGCAGGAAAAGACCAGCTGCTCCAAGATTACTCACCTGACGAAGACTGGACACTTTTTTTTTTCTCTTCTTTCTTTACTCTCTCTCCTGTAGCCACGTGATCTCCTGAGAGCCAAAAACAAGGGGCAACACAAAAAAACCACAGAGCCGATGAACAGGGAAAAAATAGACACGTTCCTTTCCAAACCCCTTCTCCTCCCCATCCCCCAAGTTCAGGTGATTGAAACCTGTCCGGGGGGATCTCGGAGCAAGTGCTCTCCATAAAGACACTGATCTTTTTCTAGGATGCGATTTCTGCCCCATTTGGGACCCGGTCCACCTGCTCTCTTCAAGGCTGGGAGTTGGCACTCACAGGCATCAGCTGGCAACACATTCCAGAGGCTCACTAGTCTCGGGTTGGGAGGGGGGGTGGGTGGGAGAGAAGAACCTGCCAACACCTGATTCCCACCGCATCTTTTAAACTGTTGGACTGTATTATGAACCAGATGATGAGTTTTCTGATGAATTAAATGGGGCCTCCACATGGATGAAACGTAACCCACCAGCAGTGTGACTAGTTTTAAAAAGTTACCGGCATGTTTCGTTTGAAAGTAAGTGGGGAATTTTGAAGGGATGAAGTAGGCTCTCCTGGGTCGTGATAGTTTCTGGTAGGATACTACTGGTGCTAATTTGTTTACCTCCTGTTTGTTCCACAAAAAAGGCATCCATTTAATACAAAGCAAAATGCCCGGAGATGGCGGAAATCTGAAAATGCTGGTAATGCCCAGCGTGTGCGGAGAGAGAGAGAGAAACAGAGTTCATGTTTCAGGATGATGACGACCTTTCATCAGAATGGGTAGATTTAGGGACGTAACAGGGTTTAATCGAGTGGAAAGACGGGGGGTGGGGTGGGGTGGGGGATGGAAGAGCAAAGGTGTGAAATAGGGTGGAAGGTCGGAGAGAGTAAATAACGGAGGGACGATGGTACGAGGTGAAAATGGTGCTCATGAGATGACGATGAAACTAAATGTAGTTTTGTTGTATACAGATTTTGTCTAACACCCGAAGTGTTCTTTTTTTTTCAAAAGAAAAAACAGGGATTACATTCCCAATATTAATGCTGTTCAAATTTTTATAAAAAGATACAGGGCACAATCTTCTGCCTCCGAGTTTGGAGGTTGGGTTGGGGTGTGGGGACCCCGTCACCTTCCTGTTTCTGCCCTGATTAAGTCTGTGGCGGGGAGGCCCGTGGGCAGCTCTTCCACTCTGCTGCCAGTTGAGGCTCTTCAGCGGGCATTCATTGGACACCTTGAGATCCTCTTCCCACGGCCACTGGTATTAATCCAGTGGTGAGCAGAGGATTTGCTACGGCGGGAACGTGACTAGCAAAGCCAAGTGGGGTTGTTAGTGGGCTCCAGGCTGGAGCGACCAGTTTCAGTGTCAGGAATTGTGGGTGGTAGTTGCTGAGAGCCTCCTCCTTACCACCCCCTTCCCTGTCATCACCCCACTCCTGGGATCCAGCAACAATCCTAGACCTTGGCTGGGTGTTGTACCGATGGCAGCCGCCATCTCCGTTCAATAAAGCTGCCGGCCTCTGATTGGTGGGACTTCCACCCCCTAGTGGCCTGTTAAGTGCCCAATGTGGCATGAGAGGCTGCCCACCTTCCCAAAAAGAGGGGGCGCAGGGCTCTTGCCAGCTCTCCAGCCCTCATTGCCTCTAAGATTCCAGCCATAATTATTTTAGTTTCAGCCTTTAGACATGAGCATTGTTTGCTGGTATTTCATGTGGCAATTTGAACTTATTTTCCAGTTATCCAACAAAGACCATCCAGTTTTAAATTGTGCCCATGTGTGTGTCTGATTTTCATCACTCCTCCACTGGTGACCTTACCTTCAGCTACCTGTGGACCCCAAACTCTGGAATTCCCTCCCTAACCTACTCCACCTCCTTTCTCCTTTCTTAAAATCTGTCTCTCTCTGACCAAGTTTTTAGTCACCTGCCTGAATATCTTGTGTTGCTTGGTGTCAAATTGTTTGATAACTGTCATCTTATTCCAATATGATTTAGGAACGATATATTCATGTGTACGTATACTGGCGTATCCAGAGTGCCACATTACTCCTGCACTGGCCTGAGTATTGAACTAACATTGCATCAGCCTGTAGCATATGGTGTGACCCGAAAATACACATGATGAAGCTCCAGCATTTGAGTTTTTAAAAGTGTGATTATATTGAACTTCTAAGAACCACAAGACAAAACATCCTGTGAAGTGCTGGGAGGTGTTTTACTACATTAGAGGTGCTGTCTAAATGGCAGCAGTTGTCATGAATGATCCATTTATAGTTACTGCGGAGAGTGAAAGATTTAATGAGTAATTATCTAACTCCTGATTTGGATACGAGCATCAGTTTCTTTGCCTTTTCCTTCTGCAGGAGGTGTGTGTTTTACCTTTGGCATTGCTGGAACAGAGAGCGTCTCCAGGTCCCGTTGGACTCCAGCATCAGGAGTGATGGAACGATGGACAATGTAGCGATGGCCACTGCAGGCGGTCACTCCTCTCGAGGCATGGACGTCGATGGTGTGGCCGACGCCGCCAAGCAAGGCTACACTCAGGAGATCAAACGCCTCAAACGTGGCCCTTCACTAGACTTGCACAGCTTGCTGGAAGAACACCGATTCATTGATGCAATCCTAGCCAGTTGCACTAATTTAGAGCAAGCCAGATTTGCTACTGCTTATAGAAAATGGTTAGACACGGTTATCGGTCAGTAGTTGCGTTTAATTCGAATGTATTTAAGTTGGTCTTAACTCCGGTTCCCTAACACAAGATTCTGTTTTGAGCAGCTATGTTGCATGACACCCTTTTTTATAAGAGAACATTCATACCTTGAGTTTAACTTAAAGGGGTATTAACTGGAACTGGTCGTTGTAGCTTTTTTTAAAAAAAAAAATATTTTGTGGAGGCTTGTTAGACAGACTCTTGAAGAAGAAAACCTGCAAACTGAGATGTTACAAACAGCTTATTTTCAAATTTCAGTGTTAGAGAGGGTCTTCTCACTTTACATATGAAAATATTCACCTAACCTTGTGCTTTTATCCATTTTATCTCTGTATGCATAAATGATCAACAAATGGATTTCTTTTTTTTTGTAAATACACTTGAAGCTGCGTGAAAGTATACATTTGTTTTTCCTAACTACCCAGCAGGGAATCAGGCTTGACAGTTTGAAGATGGTTCCGTGGTAAAGACTATAAGCACGTACAAAATATCTGCAAAGTTATTATCTCCCTATTGGTGTGGAATATTTTTTTTTTGTGTTTTCAACTTCTTCCTTTTTGTAATCCAGCCCAGCCGTGACTTTTTTTCAATTGGCATCTCCCTGTTTAAAGTTATATTGCGGGATATCTAAAGATCCATTTTTCAGGTAATCTCTTTTGGCAGCGCAATAAGTGCTTCTTTCGAGAACAGTGTTTGGTGCTAATGTTGTATCCTATTGCACACGGTACACGTGTCCAGTTGCACTCTTTCCTCCCTAGAGGGCACATTTTTGCTACTGGCTCTAAGGCTGACGTAACTGATCTTCTTCAAAACGAGGCTTGATCATAGATGGCACAGATTAAAAGAGAAGGTGTTATTGAATAAAGAGATGCTGTGGCGTTAAGCTATGATCTTGCTCCCATCACCATCAGAAAACCTATCCTTACCTGGTCTGGCCTACATGTGACTTCAGACCCACAGCAATGTGGCTGACCCTTAATTGTCCCAGCAAGCCACTCCATTCAAGGGTAATTAGGGATGGGCAATGAATGCTGCCCTTGCCAGCGATGCCCACATTCCCAAAATAGAATTTTTTAGAAATGCACTTTCAAGTGATGCAAGTTCCAGCCAATGAAATGGGGAAACCTAGAACTAAGATACACTTTGAAGTCATGATCACTCGTAGTACACCGGTATATCTTAACCAGCTTAAAAGGAAGATTTACAAGCTTTGAAATGATGAGGAATGTCATTATCTGCTCTCTTTGCTCCCCACCCCCATAAAATCAAAATGCATTAAAGTGTGACACAGCAGAATCATAAAATGATACAGCAGAGGAGGAGGCCATTCAGCCCCTCATACCTGCATCTAGTCTTTTGAAAGAGCAATCCAATTACTCCCACTATGCCTCTTTCTCCACCGCATCCGCACCCCGTCCTTACTCTTCCTCCATAGCTCTGGCAATTTAGCTCCTTCAAGTATTTATCCAGTTCCCTTTTTTTTTTGAAGTTTACAACTGAATCTGTGTCCGCTGCCCTTTCTGGCTGTGCATTCCAAAACATCATAATTCCCTGCGTTTCTCTAGAAAGAAATATTTCCTCATCTCTCTCTGTTTTTGCCATTTGCTTTAAGTTTACATAATTTGAACACTAACATTTCCATTACTCATCACGAATAAGCTTGCTGGTCTCTGAAAATTTAATGGTTTGTTGAATTTTGTTGTTTCAACTTGTGAGCAAAAAAACAGAACCCTCACTCCCCAAAGAGAGCTTTTAAAAAAAAAAACTTGAATTTCAGATTCTCCCAAAGGAGAGAGGTTCTTCCAACAATAGCGATATTATTTTGCACAATTTCAAGTATAGGAATACAGTTGTAGCATATATCTGGTCTGCAAAACACTACAAAACTCTCTTCAAATCCTGAGTCATAATTTCTTACGACTATTAAATGGTAATTTCTGAGTAAAGAGGCATAATTTTATTTAAATGTGAGCAAATACAAGTTCTCAGGTGTCGTGACTGCTTAACAGATTGATTCTGGTTTTGCTTCCTCTGCTCTGTGCAAGGAGTATACCACAGAGAGAAGTTCCAACAACAGACCAAAACTGAATTGATGCGTAAGATGTTCAAATTATTGAGCTGGAAGTTAAATAATTCTTGACTCTTTGGGCAACATGTATCCAGATGTTTGGGTTGAGAACAAGATAGTTGAAGTGTATTAAGTGTATTGCTGTAAAAAAGAGATACGTCAAAGCTTGTCATCTTGCACTCATCAGGACACTTTGCAAGAACACTAATACAGGGGGAAAGCTGCATATATTAATACAAAGGACCATGTTCTTTGCAGACAGAATATTGCGCCTGTTTCAGCTAAACAAAGTAAGTGACAGCCATTTGCTGACTCATTCCTCCGGTCAATGCCTTGACCAAGCAGGGTCAAGTTGCCTGGTTTAAATTTCAAACAATGCTTGGCCAGTCACCATCAATTGGTGCATTCTCCATGGCAACACCTCTACCGATCAGCACTCCCCCTCTTGTTCTCCCCCTATATTGATATTCTTGCGAAGCGTCCTGAGTGCAAGACAAAGCGCTTCGATATGCCTCTTTTGTCAGCAGTACTCAAGTTCTGTACTACCAAACAATTATAAGTAATTGTGTAGGCTAGATTAGTGAAGCTTACTTTAAAGTCAGTCCGACTTGTAAACTGGCTATGTTTAAATTATCGTTGTATGACTTATTTCGGTTCAAAACAAATGAATGCGGCCACTAAATTATTTTGATTAAAATTAAAAAGTTGGGTCAAGTCTGGGCTGATGCAATGTGAATGCCCCCTACTTCTTCCCTTTGTCTCAAAACTAGCAAGAATAAATTGGATGGCACTGCAGAGTGCACTTGTAGGAAGTGCTGGTGAAATGAAGAGTTTGTATCTGTGTAATAGGAACATGGGGAGGTGGATCATTAGTTCGCAGCACTAATAGTATATGTCAGAATTGCACCCACTTAAAAGTTTTGCATCTTAGATATGTGAAGCTTTTTTTTTAGTACAGGCCCAATATCTTGTTTATAATTTAAACAAATATAATGTGTGTGTTATTAACAACAGAAAATGCATTGATGCTGCCAGACCTGCTGAGTATTTCTAGCATTTTCTGTTTTTTTTATTTCAGATTTCCAGAATCTGCAGTATTTCACTTTTATAATAGTTTGTATTTGTGTGTCGGTTCCATTGGATTGCTACTTGAAACATGACTATATAGCGAACTATTCCTTTCCCCTCCCTGCACAACATTGTTTTCAATGGACTTATTCTTACAAATATCATCTATTATTAACATCTACAGGAATATCTGGTTTTTTAAAAATTTACCCTTCCTTTTGACCTTCATAAATTTCTGTTGGGTAATATGAGCTACATCATGTAGTTCCTCTGTACAATTTCTAAAGACATACTAAAATGTTAAGAAATAATTCGTACGGATCTTTAAGATAACAAAGAAGCAATATTGAAAGAAACCTCACTATTTAGTACTGTAAAGAAATTGGAAATTAATAGATCTTGGCAGCTTTATGGTATTAAACTGTACAGTCTATATTTACAGTTACTGCTGGAAAATGGTGCAAAATTTTCTTTTGCTTGTCAAAGGTAGCAGATTTGTCTTTCATTGGAACTCATTTTTGGGAATGTTTTTTCGTAGTTCTAATTACGTTGAAAAATTCACCTTTTAAAGTTGATGTATGTCTTTTAATTAACTTGATTGCGCTTTTAACGTTTGCTAGCTTTCAAAGAGTTACATTTGCCGCCTTCAAATATAGACTCAATGTGAACATTTTCTACAAACCTTTTGAAATACATTATGGGAGCAGTACAGCTGTCTTGCGATGTAGTAATAGCACTCTTATCTACGCGGTGAATTCCTGTTGTTCAGGGACGGGAAGGCGGGTGGAATAAGAAGAGGGGCCAAGTGTAGTCCAGGTACCCCCTCTGCAAGAAGGAAGGGGAATGGTAATAGTAGAATTATCACAGGCTGTTTGGAGCAGATATCCTTGTTCTGGGGAGTTTTTAAAAAAAAAAAAACCAGAAAATGCTGTAAACACTCAGCAGGTCGGGCGGCACCTGTGTGTTTCAGGCCGATGATCTTCTGTCAGAACTGAAAGAGGTGTTAAGCAGGGAAAGAGGGTGGTGGTGGTGGGCATGAATAAAACCAGAAGGTTAGGGATTCTTAATTTCTAGCGTTGTATTCACCAAGGTCTGTTCAGGCTGGAAGGCAGGAGAGATTAGATGACAAAAGGGATAATGGTGCCAGACAAAAGGAGATGGTCATGGGTAAAGAAAAAAAGATGGGTTCAGAGGAACTGCTGTCTAGAAAAAATGGAAGCACTGGTTATGATTTGAAGTTGAACTCCATGTTTAAGCCTGAGGGCTAAACGCTGAATTGAAAGATGGGAATTAGTGCCATAGGGACCAAAAAGGAAGAAGATTTTTTTTTTTCCCCAAGCTGGGAGGGTACCAAAATGTAGCTTTCACTCCAACCACCTCTCCGATCTTGTTGCTAACTTAAAAAGAAAACCCAGAAAAATACAGTTTGTAGAAAAAAGATTCATGTGAAGAGCCTTTGGAAGAGTTGAAAGAAGATAGCTTTAGAACTTGTTCTGTCAGTTTTCTGTTTGAAGAAAGAATTCAAGTCTGTAGATGAGAAAATGGTATATTTAATCCAATAAATTATCCATTGGAGCAAAGGCTTCCAGTCAGATCTGCTTAGTTTTACCAACTGCCTACATGAGGTCCTGGTAACTGTAGCTGAGCTCTCTATATGTTTGAGTAATGCTGCGTGCTAGTAATGTTCCAGTAGTGGAAGATGGGAAATTCTGTAGAAAGAGCCTCAAAACACAATAGTCCTATGCAAGAGGTTTTGTTATAGCTATCATCCTGTTTTGTGCCAGAGTGGCACAGAATGCTATAGTGCTGCTGTCAAAATTAGTAATGTTATATGGTAGTGGCATTTGTTATTTATTGTTAGGTGTGTTTTATACCTGTACACAGATTTAAAATCCATATTTGGAAAGTGATGTAGTTGTTATGCTGAATTGTAAATTAACTTTCTATTTATTCTGTAGTGGAGATGCTTTTAATAAAAATGTTCTCTGTATGATTTATCTACTTGTAACTAATGGCCTTGTTGTAATTAAGTAAGTGCTTTAATATGTAATCTGTTAAAAGCTTTTGCGATGGTTTCCTCATACATAATTGTATGAGTATTACAGAATTGTACCCTAAAGCGTTGATACTTTATTGATTCTGCAGCAGCAATTGCAATATTTTATTGGTCAGGCTGAAACCATAAAACTACTTATGGGTGGGGGGAATTTATGCCTGCATGGTTTTGTTTCCTTCAACTGTGCCAAAAGCCTTGCTAACATATTTTACAGCCCCTTCTGCAAACCTTATTCTTCAATTCCAGTACTTCTTCCTAAGGATATTTGACAATACCTGACCAAACCAATGGAAATGTTACTCTAGCACACCCAAGTTTCACAGAATGTTGCTGGAAAGACTAAAATTTGCTGATTCAGATGCCAACAGTTGACAGCAACCTGAGACACACAGGATGTGGGGGTCACTGGCTGGGCCAGCATTTATTCCCCATCCCTAATTGCCCTTGAGAAAGTGGTGGAGTGCTGCCTTCTTGAAGCGTTGCAGTCCACGCTGCTGTTAAGGAGTTCAGGATTTTGACCCAGTGACAATGAAGGAATGGTGATATTTTTCCAAGTCAGGATGATGTGTCATTTGGAGGGGAACTTGCAGGTGGTGGTGTTCCCATTCTTCATCTGCCCTTCTCCTTCTAGATAGGTGGTAGAGGTCATGGGTTTGGAAGGTGCAGTCAAAGGAGCCTTTATGAGTTGCATCTTGTAGATGGTAACACTGCTGCCACTATGCATCGGTGGTGGAGGGAGTGGATATTTATTGCAGTAGATGGGTTGTCAATCAAGTGTGCTGCATTGTCCTGGATGGTATCAAGCATTGAGTGTTGTTGGAGCTGTACTCCTCTGGGAAAGCGGAGAGTATTCCATCACACTCCTGATTTGTGCCTTGTACATGGTGAACAGGCTTTGGGGAGTCAAGAGTTAGCATACTCCTGCTCCTACTTCCTATGTTCCTGTTTCCTATGATGAGTTGGGTCTCAACACAATACAAAGCAGAAATGTATTTTTTTTTGATGAGAAAATGTTAGGATCTATATACGTACATCCATCTACATCGTTGATAGAAGCCAATATTGAACTATTACTAAACGTCTAATTTTCTAATTAAAATAAATGCTGTAGTAAGAGAAGGAAAGCCTGTAGGGGATAACATATTCTCCTCTTCAAAAATCAGCAGGGAGGAGACCATTTGTCTTGTTGCTGATGTGTACAATATCAAATCCCAATGAGGTACTGCGACAAAATGTGTTTGATGTTGCTCCAAACTCTATTTCCATATCATTTTTTAAGGTCGAGGCAAATAATATTTACTTGGGAATATCAGAATGCCTGATTGGTATAACACTTCCTAACCAGGCTATCACATACATGGAATGTGTGGCACGAACGCAACCAGCATAACTGGTCAATGCCAGTATTTATGCTCCACACAAGCTGCCTCCCATCCCTCTTCATCTCATCTCATCCTATCAGCATATCTTTGTCCCCTGTTTGCTTCTCTCGCTTCCCCTAAAATGCTTCAATGCTCTTCACCTCAACTAATCCTTGAGTTTTTTTCTAGGATAGTCAATGTACCTGAACCAAAACAGCATTCTTCTGCTTACCACTTTAACCAAAATTCCTCCCTACCAGTGAGGAGCCAGCAACACTCCTGCTTCAGTTTAGTTAAGCCTCCTACTTGGTACATTGAGTGAAACCTATTCTATCACAATGGTATATATAGAACCATACTGAACAATCCCTATTATCTCAAAGCTAAACAGGCAAAAGTAAATGGTCTGATGGCTTTGTCTCTGTTTGACTGGCTTTTGATAAACACTTCCAATTATCCAGGCTTCCACATCTTGTTTAATGGCTACATCTTAAGTCAAAAAAATGCTGCATTTAATAAGTCAAAAACATTATAAACTCATGGACCTTCTATCCTGTATTAATAAAACCCAGCATGTTACAACAACTTTTAATTTACATCTTTGGCATCCTTCCATCTGTGTAAGATGGTAGATGTGCAGCAAATCAAATCTGTTGGAGATGGGGTAGCTTCATATGGTTCACTACTGCTAATGGCTGAAGGGACCGATCCACGAGAGGCAGGTTCAGCTGCAAGTGCTGCGTATGAGGTGGTGATCAGATGTGGTTGTGGGTTTTGAATTTGATGTTGGTGCCTGTTGCCAAGCCGCTGATTGTCATGGTGGCACATGGCAGCCCACAGGTGATGGCGCCATTTTCCTCTGCGGTCGGCTCATATCCAGGTGTAAAAGTTCGGGCCTTCTTGTCTTGCTTGCAAGCATCCTTGAAGGGGAACTTTGGGCGGCCAACTGGTCTTCTGGTCTGGCTACTTCACCGTACATAAAATCCTTGGGTAGGTGACCTTCTTCCATCCTGCAAACGTGCCCAAGTCACCTTTGCTTAATGAGTGCCAACAGACTTGACAGATTTGCCTCTGAGGGCCTTTTACAGATCAAACTATTTCTTATAACCAGGCAATCAAAATGTTAAACAAATCCAGAAAGTGCTAGAAACACAGATCAGTCAGTACCACTGGTTAGGACAGACAGGCACACACCCTTCTGATCCTTCCCTGTATTGCCAGCTTGACATGGTGGAGAGGCTTGTCTGCTCCAACCATCCCTTAAGCGATGCTGTCGGCAGCTGTTTGCCCCTGGTCAGGCCATCCACAGTAGCAAGGTTTGGGGGTGAGGCGCCAGACAAAGTCAAAAGGTGAAAAGCCCTCAACAGCACAACTGGCGAAAGCAGACTGTGTCTTTCACTGGCTGCGAATGCAGAAGGAGGCCACAGCAGCGAGTGGTCCCGGCCATCATGGTTCAACACAGCACCGAAATCTGACCACAAACCCATCAAGATCATGTGGACAAGGTCACGCCCGTTAAACAAAGTCATGTGCAGGCTTCTACCAGGGTCTTGGCCAAAGATCTGTGGGTTGAGAATCAACCTGTTCGGTCACATATAGACCCATGGCAGAAACTCACGACCCTGAGTAGACATCATCCTCAAATCAAGGGACAGCTGGCAACAGCCCTTCTTCAGAAGTGAAAACTAAGAGATGGACAAATAAATTCACAGGATCAAACACAGTCAGGAAATAATACCCGAGTGATTGGATGATGAAACAGATCATCTCGGTCAAATAAATGGAAAGAAACAATTCAAAACCAAAGGAATCGTGATCAGTTAATGCAATAAGGGGCCAGAGGGAAAAAGATGGAAAATATGGAAAACCTGAGGTCCAGCTTTCAAACTAGTACAGAAGATCCTTAAAAGAGGAAGGAAGGATCAACAGCTCAACTACTAGTATTGTGTTCCAATAAAGGTCTCCAAATATTAACCATTTTTTAACACTTAGACGGAAAAGGTGTGAATTGAGAATTACTGGCAGTTAACAGCCTTTGTTTTTGATATCTGACATCAGTTGAAAAACACAATTCAGGCTCTGTGGTTGAAATGAGATCAGAATATCTAAATGTCTTTCAAAGAAACTATCATTTGATTACTTTGATATCAAAGGCTAATGGGATTGTCATGATTTTTGTGCAGGATATTGGGCCGTAACCTCCGACTAGTGTCGGAAAGTGCTGACTCGCAGAATTAGAGGACATAAATGCACACTTACCTAGTCTTGAAAACTGCATTGACACTTCCGTTTGCCGGAGCAGCTTGGGGCCTTCATCGAAAGACTCCTCGCTGGTCCCACCGAACTCTAGGTCCAGTGTATTCAAGGAGGCCACGCCCCTTTTTTATAGCACTTGCTGCTGCTGTAAAGCAGGTAAGTTCAAAGAGCCAGGGAAATTGACAGGCCAGGGGGAAGGCAAGAGTCTAAAGTGAGTAGATAGGTGGTTGGGGGTGTCGGGGGTCGTGGGGGGTGGGGTGCTTGAGGTTGTCGGGGGGGTTGTGGGGGGTGGGGTGCTTGGGGGTGTCGTGGGGGGTGGGGTGCCTGGGGGTGTCCGGGGGTCGTGGGTTGCTTGGGGGTGTCCGGGGGTCAGGGCTGGGGGTGGGTGTCCTGAGGTGGGGGTCCTGAGGTGGGGGATGGGGTTGGGTTGGGTTGGGTTGGACGGGGGTCAATGGGGTTGGGGGTGAGGGTGGGGGTGGGTGTCCGAAGGTCAGGGTGTTCGAGGTTGGGGTGGGGGGTGTGGGGGTTGGGGGGTGGGTGTCCGAAGGTCAGGGTGTTCGAGGTCGGTGGAGGGAGGGTCGGGGGTTGGTGGGTGCCCGGAAGTCGGGGTGGGGTGGGGTGGTGTGTGGGGGGAGGTGGGATGGGGGGAGGTGGGATGGGGGGAGATGGGAAGGGTGTCCGGAGCTCAGGGGATCAAGGACTGTGGTGTCCAGAGGTCAGGGTGTCCGAGGTCGATTGTGGGGGAGGGACTGGGGGTGGTTGGGGGTTTCCAAGGTTGAGGGTGTCCGAGGTTGGTGGGGGTGGGGTGTTTGGGGGGGGGTGCTGGGGGTTCCGAAGTGCGGTGTCCGAGGTGTGGAGGGGGGTCCATGGTAGGTGGAGGGGGGTTGGTCCAAGGTGGGAAGGAGTGGTCCGAGGTCGGGGGAAGGGGTCCGAGGTCGGGGGCAGGGGTCCGAGGTTGGTGGGGCAGTTCAGGGTGTTATGGGGTTGTCGGCAGTCGGGTGTATAAGGGGATGGTGGGGGTGGGGGAGTCCTGTGGGTAGAGTGACGTGGATGTGGGGGAGTCTCGTGGGGTCGGTCTGGGTCTTTACAATAGTTACCCAGAAGAGGTTTTAATTCTTCTAACTTCTTCTGGGTAACTGTTGGTGTAACCCTGGCAGAACCATCCGAAGTTTGTGATTTAAATCACATTTTCAGATTGTTCCCAGGGCAGCGCAATTGTCCAGAGGAAGTTAGCACTTCTAGGCAATTGCCATGTAAACCCTTGCCTGGGAACTTGCCAGAGGGATTCCCCAGCACATCTTTGGGGTATCCCCCAAATCTAACGCTGGAGAGCGCGGAAGTTACAGACCATTGTCCTGGATTCTGTATCCTGATCACTCCCATATGTGGACCTCACATACTATATGATCTGAACTGCAGCTTTTCTCCATTTAGGTAAACTATAGCAGGAACGAGCGAGTAAAACAGAAGATGCTAATGCTATATGTCAGACACTACAATCTGTGCTGCCATTTGAATTCTCTTATCCTTAGAGATGCCAGACAAAATCAGCACAGTACTGAGATCAATAGCTGGTTTATTTACATGAAACACATGAATGGAAATTATACAGTTTTCACAATGAGAATATATTGACCTGCACAAAATTTTATAAAATACAATAAATATGCAACTTACTATCTAACATGGGATCACTTTCTGCAGCTTAATCCTGTGAAACTAAGCGGCTTCAGACTCCAGGTACCCTGACAGATATTGCTAAAAAATATCAAGAGGTGCGATCGGGTACACATAGAGATATTTCCACTTTTGGGGTTGCGAGGTAGGTGGCTGGGGAGTCCAAAACTAGTGGCCACAAATGTAAGATAGTCGCTAATTATTCAGGAGAATTCTCTTTATCCAGAGAGTGGTGAGAATGTGGAACTCACTACCATAGGGAGTGGTTGAGGCAAATAGCATGTGTTTAAAGAGAAGCTGGATAAACACACAAGGAGAGAAAGGAATAGAATGATATGCTGATAGGGTGAGATGAGTAGGGTGGGAGGTGGTTTGTGTGGAGCATAAATGCTGGCATGGACCAGTTGGGCTGAATGGCCTGTTTCTGTACTGTAAATTCTATGCAACTTTCAGTTCAGAGAGAGCACATCTTTGACAATGGATGTAGATTTATAGTTGAGCTTGAGTAGAATGTATAACAGGGAATTCTTATTCCAGTCATGATGTAGTCCAGACAAGAATGTCCTCAAGTTCCTGCCCCCAATGGAGGAACATAGACAAGGACAGTGTCTGTGTTGTGAGGGGAGGAGGGGCTATGAAGAGGTGGACACTGAAAGACTTGATTGGTTTAGAAGATGTTCCAGTAGCCCGTGAGGGGATATTAACTCTTTATTGTAACTGTTCCTGAGAGACCGAGGAAGGCAGTACGATCTAAAGTAATGTTGGGATTTCTGAAATGAGGGTCCCTGTATAAGAGGAGTCCGACGCTATAAAACCAAAAGGTTTAATTGTGATAAGTCAGTGGTTTGACCTTTTTATATAGTATGCACTGCACTAAATCAGGCCATTCGGTCCAATTTGTCCATGCTGGTGTTTATGCTGCACACGAGCCCCCTCTCACTCCTACTCCATCTCACTCTATCAGCACTTCCTTCTACTCCTTTCTTCATCATGTTCTTATCAGGTTTCCCCTTAAATGCATCTACGCTATTCACCTCAACTACTCCACGTGGTTCAAGTCAGAGATCAAGGCCGAGGTTGATAGATTTTTGGACTGTAAGGAATCAGGCGGAAAAGTGGAGTACAGTTCGAAGATCAACCATGATCCTATTGAATGATGAAGCAGGCTTGAGGGACCATATGGCCTACTCCTGCTCCCATTTTTTATATGGTACCAAGTTGCACATTCTCACCACTCTCCGGATAAAGAAGTTTCTCCTGAATTACCTATTAGATTTATTAGTGACTATCTTTTATTTCTGACTCTTATTTGAACTCCTCCACAAGCAGAAACATTTCAGAAGAGCCTCTATCTTTTATAGTTTAAATTAGGGAGTGTGTTTGTAGTGTTGTAGGAAATATTTGAGAGTTTTGACACAATTTTATTTTCTATGTTCAGGATTCTGCTGTCTGCACAGTAGCTGAAAGACCAGATGTCTTTGGAATTATAGATTAACCGTGCAAATTCAATAGCTCAATCTGGTTGTAGGATTTTGCCATGAAACGGGCTTCTTAACCATGTCAATCCCAATTAATGCTGTGGCAAACTGCCACTGATTCAGTGCGCTGTATCACAACCCCAGTATGTATCCATCATTCAACGGATGCTGTATTAACAAAAGCAAAGACTCTAAGGCTTTGATCGAGTGGGTACAGAGAGAATGTTTCCTCGTGTGGCCATCAATATAAGATAGGCATCAAGAAATCCAGCAGGGAATTCAGAAGAAACTTCTGAATGTGGAACTCGCTGCCACAGGGAGTGGTTAATTCGAATAGTATAGATGCATTTAACGAGAATTTAGACAAGCATACGAGTAAGGTTGCCAACCCTCCAGGATTGGCCTGGAGTCTCCAGGAATTGAAGATCAATCTCCAGGACACTTGTGTGTGCAACTCTGGAGAAAGATCATTGGGACATTAAATAGAATGCTTTTTTTTGTCATTTTCTTTGAACATTTCTCTTCACCAGATGTAAAAATATTGAAAATGGGGAATAAAAGGCTGCTTGGCTAATAGTCAAGTATCATTCAATTGGGTAATGAATCTTTTTGATTTCCAATTGGCATAGGAAGGCAGTATGTCACAAGGATAGATGTGTTGGCCGACTAATGGCTGGAGAGTGAGGGCAAGTCATGTAATGAAACCTCCAGGAATACATTTAATCGCACTTGGCAACCCTACGTATGAGGGAGAAGGGGATGGATGATAGATTGAGATAAGGAAAGATGGGAGTAGGTGCAAATAGAGCAGAAGCACTGACGTGGACTGGTTGGGCTGAATGGCCTGTTTCTGTGCCAAATATCCTGTCTAATCCTTTGTTGTAATCATTCACCAAAGAAAATTGGTAGAAGTTGATGTTTCTTATATGGACTATAGATTGAGGTGAGCAGATTTTGATTGTATTATATAATAATTTATACATAAAGTGTTTAACATAGTAAAATCTCCCAAAGTGTTTCGCAAGGGTTATCAGACAAAATTTGACACAGCCACCTAAGGAGGTATTAGGACACCAGACCAAAAGCTTGGTCAAAGAGGTAGCATTTAAAGGAGGGGAGAGAGGTAGAGAAGTTTAAGGAGGGAATTCCAGAGCTTAGGGCCTAGGCATCCGAAGCACTGCTGCAGATAAATGAGCATGTATTGTTATCTTTTTTTTAAAAATGTGGCCTTATCAGTTCCCCCCCTCACCACCATTGCTATTTTTCCATTTAATCACAACTTATGTACATAGCTTCCACTGGTGTTAGTTAACACATTCAGAACCATAATAGAATTTTAAAATTAAAAATATTTAAAGAGAGAGATAGACAGAGGCAGATAGACAGCAAAAGAGAAAGCGAGATCACAAAACAATGCATTTTCACTTTCTTCAGGAAATACTATGAATTAAATAAATGTACTTGTTCTCTGCTTTGGGCACAATCTAGGATGTTTGGCATCAGAAGGAAATCATTTAAGTTAAGAGGGAGATGTGCACAAGTCACAGATTGCAAAGCAATTTCATTCATCGAAAGGTTAAAATTAACATACTGCAGTAACCTAACCAAATGACATTACCTTGACGGTTGTTCTGCAGCAGTTATTTCCCTGTGGACACACGAGGTAGTTTCTCTTCAGTATCCCTGACGTCCGGGTGTGTCATGGTGCTGAAGGATGGCGAAACTGCAGCTGCTTCTGCAGCCCCTGCGAGACATCACTCACCATAAACACACATTAACCCGTGGAGAAGGAAGACAGTGAAGTGGCTGCAATCGAACGGCGGCTTCCATTCGCCAGGACCGAGCGAGAGAGCAAGATGCCTTATATTTAACACTCCTGAAGCTTGCACGTTATAACTGAGAGCCTGGCCCTGTCGTGTGACAAGTTCATCCTGGTTATTTTCCTCTGCATTTTGTGAAATTTTCCAAAATGTGGGACTTGCTACCACGTGGAGTGGTTGAGGTGAATAGAGTGGAAGCACTTGAGGGGAAGCTGGGTAAGCACACGAGGGAGAAAGGGATAGAAGGATATGCTGATGGGGTGAGATGAAGAGGGGCTGGGAGAGGGCTCACGTGGGGCATAATACCAGCATGGACCAGTTAGGCTGAATGGCCAGTTTCTGTGCTGTAAAATTCTAAGTAATATGAAAGGAAACAAAAATTGCAGGGCACTGGGTCCTCCTTATGCACCCAAGTCGTAAACTAAATGATTTCTAAAGACAGGCATTTCTCACTCAGCACAGACCCTGAGGATACTCTTCAGCCTCAGTAATCTTGCCAGTTAGGTTAATACCCTTTGTCCAGCTGGTAAATAGTCTCTCTGTCTCCTGCTCTCTCTATAAAAGTACGGTAAATCATTGACTGCAAAGGTCAGTGGCATCCTGAGGTTATGAAAGGTGATATTGCATCAGAAGTCTTGCTTTTCTTTCTTTCCTCTTTGGTCTACCTGTGGATTTTCTTCTTCAATTCAAACAAAATCTCTCTGGCCTTTTGCTATCCTTACCCGCTCTGTATCTCACAGGATCCTTGGAATCTATAGATATCTCAGTTTGTCCCACAGGAAATGTCTCAGAGACCATCAAACTCCCCCGGGAAGCGAGGGACTGCAAGGAGGGAGTGAGACAGCTACAAGCATCAGGCATCTGAGCATCTCCTGAGGATTCTACAAGCGTAAATCTCTCTGTGTGATGCAAAATGCTGAACTTGGGCCCCTTGCTGACACTTTCCTTAACACATAGCATTGCGATATTAACCCCCTTGACATCAAGGACATTGCAAGAACTCAAAACCTGACTTCAGTCATTAAGAACCGAGAGCCAGGGGGTGCCAGGATAAATTGGCTGGCCGGACCGCGAAATAGTGTATGAGACACTGCGAATTCCTTGCCTGCAAGATAATTACAACATTTGAAGATGCATACTGAAAAATGACACATGTACAAGCCACACATGCTAATACATATACGCAGGCAATGACACACGCACAGGTAAATGTTGATGCATTCCAATCTGTCATTGAACGCTCCTGCTGTGTGCAACTCGCCTTGACCAGAAAATCGCACATTAGCAAAATCAGAGCAGCCCTGCACCCTTTAGTCAATCCTAGAGAGGTGGGGCAGTCTGCACTCTGACCACACGCTCTCCCCCACCAGTGATGACATGGTCCCAGCATTGTCCTTGAAGTTGAACTGGACTCAGGATGGTGTGATTGTCAGAGTGCAGCTGGGTCTCAGATGATCCCCGGCGTGTGATTCCCCAGGATATGGTCAGATTGGGTTCCGTGAGATATTTGCTGTTTGGACTGGGGAGATTCGCAGGGTCAGGGTTGAACTGCGCCCAATAGAATTCCTGGCGTGTAGCTGGCTTAGATCCAGTGAGATTCTAGTGCAATCTGCAGGGATCCTTGGGGCTGGGGCTTGATTTCACCTGGTGAGATTCCTGGAATGGGACTGAACCTGGTCTATTACACTGGGATCATACTGTGCTCAGATGCTATCAGGGATGAGACTGAATTGGAGCCCAAGGTGATCAATGGAGATCTTCAGCTTGGATAAGCCCTGGGTTAGGAGTGAGCCTGAGCTAACCCTTGGGGAGGGATCAGGTGAGCCTGTGATGATCCCTGGGGTTTGATTCTGCTAGGTGATCCAGAGTGGACTGAGGGAGGGGCAGATGGATCCCTGGCAATGGATGGAGTCTAGGTGTCCTTCGGCTGGGAGACGGAGTGACTCCTGGGAGTGGGCATGACCTCTGGGGGATAAAGAGCGAACGCTGGATATGGAGAGTGACTCTTGGGGAATAGAGATTGACCAGTGGGTATGGGAGTGATCCCTGGTGATGGAGAGCGACTCCTAGGTATGGGAGTGACCCCTGGTGGATACCCATGGGGGATAAAGAGTGACCACTGGGTATGGGAGTGACTTCATGAGGGATGGAGAATGACCAGTGGGTGTGGGAGTGACTCCTGGGGCTGGAGAGTGACCCCTGGATTGGGAGTGACGCCTGACTATGAAGACAGACCACTGGGGACAGAGTGACCACTGGGGACAGAGTGATCCCTGAGGTATAGAGAGTGACACTTGGAGGATAGGGAATAACACTTTGGGTATGGGAGTGACTGCTGGGGGACAGAGAGTGACCCCTGGGTGTGTGACTCCTGGGTACAAAGACTGATCACTGGGGATAGAGAGTGACCCCTGGAGGATAGAGAGTGACCACTGGGTGTGTGACTCCTGGGTACGAGGTGTGACTCCTGGGTATGAAGACTGACCACTTGGGTTAGAGTGACCACTGGGTGTGTGACTGCTGGGTACGAAGACTGACCACTGGGGATAGAGAGTGACCCCTGGAGGATAAAGAGTGGCCACTGGGTGTATGACTCCTGGGTACAAAGAGTGACCACTGACCGTGGAAATGGATGGACCTCCACCGTTATTACCTTGACTCCAGATCCGGCTGCGGCGCCTGCGCCTTGAGCCGACTTTCCCGGGCCCGGCTGCGGCGCCTGCGCCCTGAACGCGGTCCCTCCGGGAGGGAGGCCGGCCGCTGGCCGCCTGGCGCAGGCGCGCCTCGCCCTGCAGCGTCCTCGCGCACCGGGGCCACTTCCTGCCCGAGTCCCTCTGCAAATCTGAGTGTGTGTCTGCAAGAAACACAGGGAGGATCAGCAGGCAGCAAGGGGGGTGGTTTAAACAATTGCAAGAAAAGGGGCAAAGTGCACGCAATGCAATCACCTCCAGATCTTGAGGGGCTTTAGGAATCACAGGTACGTGGCAGCAAGGTTATCTTCCAATTCTCCTTTTATTTTGCAGAATGTTTTTATTCATTTGCAGAGTGGATTTGCGACAGATGCAAAAAGGTGGAGGGAAAGGATGCAAAAGACCCCTTTAATGCAAGAAAAAAACATGTTGAAATCACAGCGCATTGAAAGAAATAGCATATTGCACAATACAAATGAGTTTTTGACCTAGATGATATATATATATATATATACATATGTCCCTCCAGTGATTTTTTTTCCCCCTTCTGAATTGTGCATTGACTGGAACATCCAAGAGATGGCTCATCTTATTGTGAAGATGCTGTTCTCTCGCCCATCAGTTTCTTGAGGATCCTGCTGCAGTAAATGCTTTGTCGTGTTGATGTGGCATCTTGCTGAGGTTGTACAGTAGCAGGCTTATGGCTGGCAGGCTGCAAGGGGGAAAGCCTCTTAAGATCTTGTGTGTGTGCATTTCGCTTGTTGGTGTGTTTACAGGTAAATGATACAGGAGAGGGGGGTGGGGGGAAACACCTACATGTATTGTCTTAAGCCAGAGGGTGGTGATGCTATCTGAGAGCAACAAGGCTTTATGCATGGTCAGATTTATGTCAGTCAACCTGTAATCTACCCATGCATTCTTCCAAGATCAGACTGGAGGAATCCTATTTTTTTTTAAAAGGTGAAAAGGTGTCAGTGTTTGGCTTGCAAACTGTAATTTGTCTCACTGCGATGATAATTCGACAGCACTGCCTCCATCAATAATACAAAAGGCAATCTAAAATCATGTCTCGAACTACATTTTTAGTAAATATAACGGCTGGCGTTGCTGTTAGGATGTCAGCTTTACCATTTTGCATATCTCTGTGCAGTTTAAGAAATTAATTCTGTCTACAGTTCAGCAGAGAGAGAGAGAGCAGTTAAATTCTGCAACTTGCACTCGTGTCCTAGTGAATTTTTTGAAGAAATGTCTGAAGGACTTTTCACTCATTTAAGTTTTCTTCTTATTTTGGAGTTCTTTACAATCACCAATGAGAACTTCAGTGGGTCAGGAAAGTAAAAGATTTGGTTAAAAATCTGAGTAACATCTACTCCATGTGAATGCCGTGGTCCATAGCTACAAACGGATTGAAACCTGATGACTAGTGTGTGGGAGGTAAACTACAGACTTAAAATTTTGAACCGTGACAGTTATGTCCACTCTTTTTTTCTAATAACAAATTCCATTCATTCATTGAATGTTTGGTCTTCAGGAATGGCTTCTTCAATAACAAGCTGCCCCCCTGGTCACACTGTCTTGCAGTTGTGGGGTCAGCTTCCAGATGTAGGCTCACAAAGCCCAGCTCTACCTCTCCGCCACCTGTCTTGACCCCCTCCACTGTCTCTGTGATGTCAGGCTCTTTGTTCAGTATCCAGACTTGCATGAGCCACAATTTCCTCCAGTTTAAATACTGGGAAGACTGAAATTGCCACAAACTCTTCTGCCTCGCCATTGATTCCAGCCCCTCCCCAGGTCGGGGCCTCTGGTTGAACTGAAATGTTTGCAACCTTGCTGTCGTATTGGACCCCGAGGCTGAGTTTCTGACCACGTAACCTCTCCGTCACAAAGACTGTCTACTTCCACCACCACAGTGTCGCCCATCATCGCCCCTGTCTCAGCCCATCTGCTGCTGAAACTCTCATCCATACCTTTGTGCTGTCCTGGGTGGCTTCCCATTCTCCACCTTGTGTTAATGTCAGTTCATCCAAAATTCTGCTGACCGCATCCTAATTCGCTCCAAGTGTCTCTCGCCCATCTGCTCTCTGATCTATATTGGCTCGCTGTCCTCCAAAGCTTCAGATTTATTCTTCTCACCCTCTTGTTTAAGTCACCTCATGCCCTTGCCCCTACTGCATCGATAACCTTTTCAGCCTTACGGCCCTATGCTGCTTGTATCCTAACTTGCACCAAGTCCCATTCACCCTTCACCCCTGTCGTCACTGACCTGAATTAGCTCATAGGAGCTGGAGGTCCTTCAGCTCTTCAAACATGCTCACGTCTGATCTTCAACCTCAGCTCCACCTTCCCCTCTAACCCCATATCCCCTAATTCCCTCACTACCGAATGGTTCCTGGTTAAACAAGACCTTGATTTTTAAATTTTCATCCTTGTTTTTAAATTCCCCCATGGCCTCATCCCTCCCTATCTCTGTAACCACCTCCAGCCCCTACAACCCTCCCTATCTCTGTAACCTCCTCCAGGCCCTGCAACCCTCCCTATCTCTGTAACC
Organism: Cetorhinus maximus; assembly: GCF_964194155.1. Taxonomy (NCBI): domain Eukaryota; kingdom Metazoa; phylum Chordata; class Chondrichthyes; order Lamniformes; family Cetorhinidae; genus Cetorhinus; species Cetorhinus maximus. The sequence goes on from NC_135880.1 coordinate 179,401,280, forward strand.
TCCTCCAGCCCCTACACCCCTCCCTATCTCTGTAACCTCCTCCAGCCCCTACACCCCTCCCTATCTCTGTAACCTCCTCCAGCCCCTACAACCCTCCCTATCTCTGTAACTGCCTCTAGCCGGTACAACCCTCCCTATCTCTGTTACCTCCTTCAGCCCCTACAACCCTCCCTATCTCTGCAACCTCCTCCAGCGCCTACAACCCTCCCTATCTCTGTAAACTCCTCCAGCCTCTACAACCCTCCCTATCTCTGTAACTGCCTCTAGCCCGTACAACCCTCCCTATCTCTGTTACCTCCTTCAGCCCCAACGACTCTCCCTATCTCTGCAACCTCCTCCAACCCCTACAACCCTCTGAAGTATGTGTTCTCTAATTCTGGCCTCTTGAGCATCCCCGATTTTAACTGCTCCACCATTGGCAACTGTGACATCAGCTGCTTAGCGCTTAAGCTCTGTAATTCCCTCTGTAAACCTCTCTACCTTTCTCCCTTCTTTCGAGATGTTCCTTAAAAGTACCAGTGTTTGCAAGCATCCACAGCCAGATGAACTGAATGGAGGATCCCTCCAGGTTTATTCCTGAGATGCCAGTCTTTAATTCAGTTCACTCTGTGTTGTCAAAAATTGGCTGCGTGCACAGGAAACGGCAAAGGCTATGAGGCCTGACAATATTCCAGCAGTGTACTGAAGACTTATGCTCCAGAACTTGCCGCGCCCCTAGCCAAGTTGTTCCAGTACAGCTACAACACTGACATCTACCTGGCAATATAGAAAATTGCCCGGGTATGTCCCATTCGCAAATCCAATCTGGCCAGATACCACCTATCTACTCTCGATCATCAGCAAAGTGTTGGAAAGTGCCATCAACGGTGTTATCAAGTGTGACTTGCACAGCAATAACCTGCTCATTGACACTCAGATTAGTTTCCACCAGGACCACTTGACTCCAGATCTCATTACAGCCTTGGTTCAAACATAGACAAAAGAGGTTAACTCCAGAGGTGAGGAGAGAGTGACTGTCCTTGACATCAAGGCAGCATTTGACTGAGTGTGGCATCGCAAAACTCGAGTCATTGGGAATCGGGGGAAAACTCTCCACTGGTTGGAGTCATACCTAGCACAAAGGAAGATGGTTGTGGTTGTTGGAGGTCAGTCACCTCAGTTCCAGGACATCACTGCAGGAGTTCCTCAGGGTAGTGTCCTCGGCCCAACCATCTTCAGTCGCTTCATCAATGGCCTTCCTTCCATCATGAGGTCAGAAGTGGGGATGTTCACTGATGATTGCACAATGTTCACCATTCGTGACTCCTCAGATATCGAAGCATCCTGTGTCCATATGCAGCAGGACCTGGACTTGGGCTAATAATATCCAGGCTTGGGCTGATAAGTGACAAGTAACATTCGCGCCACACAAGTGCCAGATGATGACCATCTCCAACAAGAGAGAATCTGACCATCACCCCTTGACATTCAATGGCATTACCATCACTGAATCCCCCACTAGGGTCTATTCTGGGGATTACCATTGACCAGAAACTGAACTGGGCTAGCCATATAAGTACTGTGGCTACAAGAGCAGGTCAGAGGCTGGGAATCCTGCAGCGAGTAACTCACCTCCTGACTCCCCAAAGCCTGTTCACCATCTACAAGGCACAAGTCACATCCCATGGAAGAATTTAAAAAAATCTCTCTTCATGGCTTGGTGTCAATTTTTTTTTGATAATATTCTCCTGAAGTGCCCTGGGACATTTCACTATATTAAAGGTGCTATATCAATGTAGGCAAGTTGTTGAATGAAAATACTGATTGTATGAATTAAAATTTACCAACAGACAGATAAAGAGAGGAGCTTTAAAACTATCTGGCTTTTGTATTCTAGATGGAATTCTATTAATCACTCTCATTTGCATTCTGTCAGCCATGTCTGAAACCAGTAATGCCAATGTGTTGTTTGCCAAGTCAAATTATCTTTTCTCAGTGTGACATTGTTAATATGTAGAATGTTGCTGCGCAGGAGCAGGCCATTAGGCCCGTCAAGTTTGTGCAAGTGTTTATCTCCACATGAGCTGTCTAATTTAATTCCACTCTCCTGCCTTCTCTCTGTACTTTATTTTCCAAGCCCCTATCTAAAGAATCTAATGGAATTTACTTTTGAGTGACTTGTGACGGGGAATACGTGAGAAGTAGGAGTAGGCCATTTGGCCCCTCAAACCTGCTCCGCCATTCAATAAGGTCATGACTAAACTGATTGTAACCTTAATCCTACTTTCCTGTCTGTCCCCATGATCCTTTGCTCCCTTGTAGATTAAAAATCTGTCTCACTCAGCCTTGAATGTAATTGAATGACCCAGCCTACACTGATCACTGGGGTAGAAAATTCCAAAGATTAATGACTTCTGAGAGAAGACATTCCTCCTCATCTCTGTCTGAAATGGGAGAGACTTCTTATTTTGAAAACCGTTCACCCTAGATTCCCCAACAATGTATCCCATCAAGCCCCCTCAGAATCTTATGCTTCAATAAGATCGACTCTCATTCTTCTAAACTCCAATGAATCTAGACCCAATCTGCTCACCCTTTCCTCATAACACAACCCCTTCATCCCAGGAATCAATCTAGTGAACCTTCTTTGAACTGCTTCCAATGTAAGTCAGTCCCTCATTTTGTAAGGAAACCCAAAACTATACACAGTAAATGCCATGTTATAGCTGCCCTCTGAGGCAGATTTTTAAAACCTTTTCAATTCTGTTTCTGTAACCACCTCCAGCCGTACATCCCTCCAAGATCTTGGCATTCCTCCCCCTTGCTCCCAGATTTTAATTGCGCCACCATTGCTGGCCATGCCTTCAGCAGCCGAGACCTTGGGCCCTGGAATTCCCTCGCTAAACCTCTCTCTTTCTTTTAGACTCAGTTGATAAACCTGGACCAAGCTTTTGGTCATCCCTCCTTATGTGGCTCAATGTTAAATTTTGTGTGATAACACTTCTATCAAGCGCATTGGGATGTTTGACTGTGTTAGAGCTGCTGTACAAATGCAAGTTGTTGCACTGAATAAGCGATGCACCCTTTTCCCCATTTTTTTTTTCAATTTTGTGTTTGTAACTTGCTGTGTCTGTCCTCTCCTATCCTTCGTGATTCAGCCAAATAACTGTAAATACTGAGATAAAAGCAAAAAACTGCGGATGCTGGAAATCCAAAACAAAAATAGAAACAGAAATACCTGGAAAAACTCAGCAGGTCTGGCAGCATCGGCGGAGGAGAGCACAGTTGATGTTTCGAGTCCTCATGACCCTTCAACAGAACTAAGTAAAAATAGGAAAGGGCTGAAATATAATATCTTATATTTCTTATATCTTATATTTCACCCCTTTCCTATTTTTACTTAGTTCTGTTGAAGGGTCATGAGGACTCGAAACGTCAACTGTGCTCTCCTCCGCCGATGCTGCCAGACCTGCTGAGTTTTTCCAGGTATTTCTGTAACTGTAAATACTGTAACCCAACTGTTGTTGAACATTGCTGAGGTTGGGGAGTCAGATGGCCAGATGCATGGCCCATGTGTTGATAATCTCGCTGATGCAGGAAAAATTGGGTCTTTATTTTTACTGGAAAAAGGCCCTGAGTCGAACAGTTAAAAAAGTTGACAATTTGCCCCAATCTGAAAAAGGATTCTGGGAAATCGGCAATCTCAATCATAAAGTTTGCAAGTGAGAAGGAAAACAAAATTGAAAATAGATTTCGGCAAGAATTCCTTGCAAAGAAATAGATTTTAATGTTTTTGCGACTCGTTTCCTCTCATCCTCGCTCCTCATACCCAACTGACTAATCTTTGCTGACACTAAATTGTACATTTTTCAATTGGAAACATGTTACGAAAATAACAAACCCTTGTGGCCTCCTAACCTCCCTGTTACTTATCTAGACAGTCTGATCTGTAAAGATATTAATCATACTGTGCTGCTGGCTGGGACGTGTAGTCTATAAATCCAATTTGTAAATCCATATTCTTTTGGTGAAGATATTGGACTATCTGCTCTGGAAAGTCCCAGGCAGCCTCCTGACAACCCTTGAGGCTCACCCTGCAGAGGTAATTGTGTGGTGCTCATATCTGATCGAATGTGCTATAGCTCATTGGGATAGGCTGTGACAACTGAATGAAATTACATAGAATTACATTACTGAAACCAGCAATTCAGCCCAACTGGTCTGTGCCGATATTTATGCTCCACATGAGCTTCCTCTCACCCTACTTCATCTCACCCTGTCAACATATCCTTGTATTCGTTTCTCCCTCATGTGTCTATCCAGCTTCCCCCTTAAATGTGTCTATACTATTCACCTCGACCACTCCCTGTGGTAGCGAGTTCCACATTCTCCCCACTCTCTGGGTAAAGAAGTCCCTCCTGATTTTCCTCTTATAGTTGTGGCCGCCCTAGTTCCACAAGTGGAAACATCTTTGCTACGCCTACCCTATCAAACTCTGTAATGATCTTAAAGACCAAGGAAGATGATGCATGCCTCTAGAGCAAGATTAACATGGAGGTCGCCAATGCCCTCTTAGGACATGGTACCTGAAGAGAGAGAAAGAGATCAGATCAGCCCATAGTTGTTGCTTTTCTAGAGAAAAGAGCCCCAGCCTCTTCAATCTTTCCTGATGGGTATAATCTCTCAGTTTGGGTACCACTCCAGTAAATCTTTTTTTTCACCTTTCCCAGTGCCTCTATTACCCATTTTATAATTTTAGATTCTCATGACTTATGGGAAAAAGTTTTAACTCATTCAAAACCCACCTACTTACACTGAGTTAAAATCAGGCTGCGTGATGTTTCTAAGATATGATTTGGCTGCAGAAACTTGTGCATTTTGGTTACATGCACCCTTGTATTGCCCTGTCCATTTGTTATTCTTCGGTGGATGGACAGCACGTTGGAACTTTAAATTTAATTTTGAAGTTTGAATTCAAAGATAGGGAATGTTGTTAATTCCCTGTGAGGGATTTTGCCCTGTATTGTGTGATACTTTACATTTCTCAAGCTTGGAGTAATCCCACCAGGTGTGTGTGTTTTTTTCACATCAATAAATAAACAACTACTGCGGATGCTGTTACTCTGAAATAAAAACAGAAAATGCTGCAAATGCTCAGCAGGTCAGGCAGGATCTGTGGAGAGAGCAACAGAGTTAACATTTCAGGTCGATGAACTTTCATCGGAACTGGGAAAAGTTAGAGATGTAATGTATACAGAGACGGGGGGGGGGGGGGTAAGAACAAACGGGAAGGCGAGTGATAGGGTGGAAGATGGGAGTGATTAAATGACAAAAGGGATGACGGCGCAAGGCAAAAGGAGATGGTAAAGGGACAAATAAGATGAGTCTAAAGGAAGCATGAATGGAATTGGCAGAATCATCCCCAATAACTATAGCCCAAATAAATGGAGGCGAATGATTTGAAATTGTTGAACTCACTCGAGCCTGGAAGGCTGTTAAGTCCCGAATTGAGAGACGAGGTGCTGGTCCTCACACTCACGCTGAGCTTCACGGGAACATTGCAAGAGGCTGAGGTCAGAATGGGAATGTGACGGAGAATTAAAATGACAGGCGACCGGAAGTTCGGGGTCATGCTTGCAGACTGAACGGAACTGTTCTTTCAGGTACTGTCCCCAATGTAGAACAGACAGCCTTGTAAGCAGTAAATATGGTATAGTAAATCAAGAGAAGTATAAGTAAATCACTGTTTTACCTGGAAGGAGTGTCTGGGGCCTTGGACAATCAGAAGAGAGGGGATAAAAAGGCAGGTGTTGCGTCTCCTGCGCTTACATGGAAAGGTAATGTGGGCAGGAGTGGGGATGTTGGGGTGGACCAGGCTGTCTCCGAGGGAACGATCCCTTTGGAATGCTGCAAGGGGAGGGGGAAGATGTGTTTTGGCGGCATCATGCTGGAGGTGGCGAAAATGGAAGAGAGTGATCCAGTCAGTAAAGAGGCTGGTGGGGTGGAAGGTGAGGGCTGGGGAACCCTATCATGGTTCTGGGAGGAAGGGGAAAGAGTGAGAGTAGATGTGCAGGAAATAGAATGGACAAGGGGGAGGGTCCTGCCAACCAATGGTGAGGAAAAGGAAGACATAACTATGGTATGGAAGGTTGGCTCATCAGAGCAGTTGTGATGGAGAATGGAATAGAGCCCTTACAGGAAGCGGGGTGTGAGGAAGCGTAGCCGAGGCAGCTGTAGGAACCTGTGGGCTTGTAGTGAATATTAAATGATAGCCTATCCCCAGAGATGGACACAGAGAATTGAGTTAGGGAAAGGAAGAGCTGGCGATGGACCACTTGAAGGTGAGCGAATTGGAAGCAAAGTTGATCAGGTTTTCCAGTTCGGAGTGAGAGCCAGAAATGGCACCAATACAGTCATCGATGTACTGGGAAATGAGGTGAGGTAAGGATCCTGTGTAGGACTGGAACAAAGAACGTTACACACAACCCGCATAAAGGCAGGAATGCTTAGGACTGGTTCCTGTATTTGGAGGAAGTGAGCGGAGTGAAAGGAGAAGTTGTTCAATGTGAGAACAAATTCAGCCAAGCGGAGGTGAATGGGGACTCATTGGGCCTCGTTCAAGGAAGAAGCTCTCAGGCTCTATTTACATTGCCTGTTCTGCAGTAGCAACTGCAGTGGTGGTACCAATGACCTTCACCAGCCAGGATAAAAGCAAACCACTGCAGATGCTGGAAATCTGAAACAAAAACAGAAAATGCTGGAAAAACTCAGCAGATCTGACAGCATCTGTGGAGAGAAAGACAGAGTCAACGTTTCGAGTCCGTATGACTCTTCTTCAGAGCTAAAGAGAAGTAGAAATGTGATGAAATTTATACTGTTTAAGGGGGGGGTTGGAGCAGGTGAAGCTGGATAGAAGGCCAGTGATAGGTGGGGGTAAAGGAGAGATTGACAAAGATGTCATTAACAAAAGGACAAAGGGAATGTTAATGGTAATAGTTAGTGCTAAAAAAGGTGCTGATAGTTTCAAAGGTAAGAAAGCAGAATGTGATAATAGCAGAACAAGCGCTTACCTCTGTCCTTTTGTTCATGACATCTTTGTCAATCTCTCCTTTGCCCCCACCTATTACTGGCCTTCTATCCAGCTCCACCCCCCACTTAAACAGTATACATTTCATCACATTTCCAGTTCTCTGAAGAAGAGTCACACCGACTCGAAACGTTAACTCTGTTTCTCTCTCCACAGATGCTGTCAGACCTGCTGAGTTTTCCCAGCATTTTCTGTTTATCTTCATAAATTGTCAGGTAACTATTGGAGGTCCGAATGACCTTTTCTGAAGGTTTACAGCTATTAAAATGGGCCCCATTGTAAAACCTATTTTCAGTCCTTTATCATAATTACAATTTTTTAAAAATGAGTTGTTAGCCACTATGTAATGATAAACTTAACATGGCTGTTTTCTCAAGCTAAACTAAATGCTACATAATTATACTAAAGCTAACAATAATGAAAAAGAAAGACTTGCATTTATATAGTGCCTTTCATAACCATTCACATCCCAAATCACTTTACAGTCAACAGATGACTTTCTGAAGTGTAGTCACTGCTGCAGCTTCAGAAACGTGGTTCCAATTAGCGTACAGCAAGCTTCCTCAAGCGACAATGTGGTGATGACCAGATAATTTTTTTTAATAACTAATGTTTGAGGGATAGATATTGGCCAAGACACTGAAGAAAATTCTCTTCGGACAGTGCAGTAGGATCTTTTGCGCTCCTTGAGAAGACAGATGGGGTCTCGGTTTAAAGCCTCATCCAAAAGACAGTATCTCTGACGGTGCAGCACTCCCTCAGTACTGCAGCACACCCTCAGTACTGCACTGGGAGCTCAGTCTGAATTTTGGAAAAAAATTAAGGCTGGTTACAGCCCTCCTGACAGGCATGTTTTTGATGGGAAGGCACGTAAAATATGATAGGTGGCTAGCCCACTGCCTTCCTGCCCACCCTCGACCCAGTTCCCCATAATACAGGTGGGCTGGCTTACTGTATTATCAAGCAAATTGATCCTGTACTATAAAACTGTTGGCTTGGGCAGGCGGCTGGGACTGGGCAGGACATTTTTTTAAAAATAAACTGCTTAAAAGGCAGGAAAGAATGGGGGGTACCTCCCTTGGTTGGTGGGTGGGGTTGACCTGCACACATCAGAGGCACTTCCTAACCCCTCTGTTAAGATGTTACTATTCACCCCCCTACTTTGGACCTCCCACCTGGCTTCCAAAGCCCCCCCTCCTCACCCCTCTCCCTTGGCTCCTCGATCCCTCCCTCCACAATTACCCCTGACTTACCTCACTCCAGCATCCTTGTCCTCCTCATCCTGGGGCCTATATGCAGTTCCAGCAGTGCCCAATACTGAGTTCTGGGACTGCTAGCCAATCAGATCGGTCACAGCTCTCAAAGGTGGGAAAGTATCTCGCCTTGTTCATGTCGCCCGCCGGCAGCTCTTTTATTGTGGCCGGGCGGCCGTGTTGAATGTTGGTTGGAGCAACACTGACTTTCCTTCTGGGGAGGGTGAGCAATATAAACCCCCCCGCCCCGAGCTCTAACTGCACCCGACCCTGTAAAATTCAGCCCAGCATCCATCTTGCTGATAATACCTCTATTCTGTAGAATTTAGAAGCTTGTGAGGTGATCTTATTTGAAACATACAACATTCCCAAAGGTCTTGAGAGGCTAGAAACTGGGAGGATGTTTCCCCTTTCTAGGGAATCTAGAACACTGGGTCACAGTCTCCAGGATAAGGGGTCGGCCGTTTTGGACTGAGATAAGAAGAAATTTCTTCAGTCAAATGGTTGTGAACATTTGGAATAAAAGCATAGAAACTAGGAGCAGGAGTAGGCCATTCGGCCCTTCAAGCCTGCTCCGCCATTCATTATGATCATGGCTGATCATCCAACTCAATAGCCTGCTCCCCCTTTCTCCCCATATCCTTTGATCTCTTTAACCCCAAGAGCTATATCTAACTCCTTCTTAAAAACATACAATGTTTTGGCCTCAACTACTTTCTGTGGTAACGAATTCCACAGGCTCACCACCCTCTGGGTGAAGAAATTTCTCCTCATCTCAGTCCTAAATGGTCTACCCCGTATCCTCAGACTGTGACCTCTGGTTCTGGACTCCCCCACCATGGGGAACATCCTTCCTGCATCTACCCTGTCTAGTCCTGTTAGAATTTTATAGGTTTCTATGAGATTCCCCATTCTTCTGAACTCCAGCGAACCCTCTAACCCAGAGGGTTGTGGATGCCCAGATGTTGAGGATATTCCCAAGACAGAGATCAACAGGTTCTTGGGGCAGTAAGAGAATATGGGGATAGGGCGGGAAAGTGGAGTTGAGGTAAAAGATCACCCATAGTCTTCTTAAATGCTGAAACATGTTTGAAGGTCTGAATGACCTTCTGCTCCTATTTCTTAAGTTACAATATGAAAGGACAACATAAGAGCTTTCTGAAGCACACAGACAGCGTAACAAGAGCTTGACTGTATGGGGGATGTGTTAAACATTTTGCAATGATGTTTGAAAAAATGAAGGTGACAGTGAAGTGATAGATGTGCTGGAGGAGGAACAAGTCTTCCGGAATTTCGGGAAAGAATAAGCAGAAGTTCAGATGTCCCCAGCCCTCCTCAAAATTGAAAACTGGCTCAGGGAATGAGATGGTGGTCATCCTCACAGCTCTGCCCAAGATGGCAGAGAAAGATAAACTATAGATTAGTGAGACGAGGGTCCATTGTAAACGCTTGGTATTTGTAATTTGAATTAAAATTAGTTGGTTAAGTGAGGCCAGTACTATGGATCTTTGAAGAAGTGATTGGATAGATCACTAATACTCATTGCATACCCATTTCTAGATCTTCTGGCTACCCATATACTACTAGTATTCTGACTTTATATATTAACCCCTTTAATGCCCAAGTATTGTACAAATTGTACATACCTATGATAATAGACGTGTGCACAACTTAAACCGTGTTATAAGAGTACTACCTGCCATTAATGTGACGGCTGAGCTTGTTTATATGAACATGGGCATGTAAATTTTGGGAGTGATGGTTTGAGTCATAAGTTGTTCGCTACACATTGGGGTTGGTGAAAATCCACTTTCACATGAGTAACTGGTGGTAAAACCTCGTCAGCCCTGACAGTGCGGGGAAGCTTTGTCCGCATTTGGATCCAAACTTCAGCCGACAGCGTTAGTTGGAGCTCATCTTGAAATGTCCAGCAGGCAGGCTTTCCTGTACTTTTATTGACCAGTCTTGGAGAATCGCTACTGCAGAAATGCTTGTGAAAGGGTAGCGGCCCCAGCTTTGTGTGTTTCTCATTGAGGGAAGGTAATCGCACCATGGCCTCGGTGAGAGGCTGCTTGATGTCTGCTTCGACACCATCCTACAACTGTACTTTATTCCCTGTCATGATTTTGTGAATGTTTTGGAAAATTTTCCTCCACAAAGCCAGACCAGAATTTCGGTTTTTTTTTATCTTTAACTCAATTTTGCCCTAAACATTGAAGATTGTTTGTACCCAGCCCTTGAAGTGCTAGATGTAGCTCATTCAGGAGAGAGAGTATATCTGACGAGCAGCCACGAGAGCAAGGCCATGTCCTGTAGACAGTGAGGGAGTGGGAAGGGTTCTCTGATGTAGGAGTGAAAGTGCCAAGACCTTGCCAAGTGACAGCCTTCGACCTCTGTGTGAAATAATACATTGACGTACTTGCTTCCCATCTCATTACTTAGAGGGAAACATATTCTGGAATTCAAGGGCCGAGCTTTTATAAAATTAACCATCTTCACAGCATTGTCCAGGATCTCCTTACAGCTGATGGGCATGCTTTTGGCAGTGAGTGTTTTGCTGGGTGTGCTGCAATGCACATATCTCGCATTTGAAGCAACTGCTCTGATATGTGTTACTGCTCCACTGTTTCTACCAATTATCAACTTTGCTGAATGTGTGTTTTATTCATTAACGGAATGTGGGCAGCACTGGCTAGGCCAGCATTTATTGCCCACCCCTAATTGCCCTTGAGAAGGTGGTGGTGAGCTGCCTTCTTGAACCACTGCAGTCCATGTGGTGTAGGTACACCCACAGTGCTGTTAGGGAGGGAGTCCCAGGATTTTGACCCAGCAACAACTATAAAATTTGAAAACAGGATGTTGTGTTACTTGGAGGGGAACTGCCAGGTGGTGGTATTCCCGCGTGTCTGCTGCCCTTGTCCTTCTAGGTGGTAGTGGTCGTGGGTTTGGAAGGTGGTGTCGAAGAAGCCTTGGTGAGTTCCTGCAGTGTATCGTGTGGATGGTATACACTGTGTATCGGTGGTGGAGGGAGTGAGTGAGTTGGTGCAGATGCCCACACATTGTGACCAAATGATATCATGTTGATTTATGAAGCTGTCAGGCAACTGGAAAATCTCCTCAGTTGTTGACCTGGTAGGCAGCGTCTGGTAAAACAAAATGTCTTCCTGTATTGTACCTTTGTAAATGTATCTCAGCTACACAGAATGTGAGCTAAGCCTGCCCTGTCTGTGGCTTCATCCAGCTGCAGAGCAAAGTACTGACTGCTAATGACACCATTCGCTAATTGAGTTAGGACTTTGTTGCCCTTGTCATTAATTCAACGGGACACTGTGCTGCTTCATGAGGGAATTAACTGAATTAATCTTTGGTCTCTCTTTCCAAGCACAGTGCTTACCATGTCTGCAGCCTCAGGTAGCATTAGTTCCTCCGCTATGCCGTGTGATTTTCACAGCCCCGTACCTCACTAAGTATGAGGCTTCAAGGGCCTTAACAGTCATCAGCAGTAGAAAAGCACAAAACTGTCTTGGTCACCATTAGCTGCACCCATATCCACTTGGAAAGTTCTGGTGGTTTGCCCTTGTGTTGAATGTGGAGCTGAGTGGCTGAGGTGAATCGTATGGATGCATTTAAGAGGAAGCTAGATAAACACACGAGGGAGAAGGGAATAGAGGGTTACAGTGGTACATTTAGATGAGGAAAGACAGGAGGAGGCCTTAGTGGAGCCTGAACACCAGCATGGACGGACTGGGCCGAACAGCCTGTTTCTGTGCTGTATATCCTATGTTATTCTCAAATGTCTGCGTAGAAGGAGATGGTTTCGGGCTCTTGTTCAACAGGACTGCACCATGTAACACACAGTGGCCCCAGTCCAAGTAAATCCCATTGCAGTGTAGTTATTTGTCATGTTTGTGTCTGTCTGATATAGAGCCTTTTGCTTTTTGCATCGTGTCAATGTTTTGCTTCACAGGCTGAGATTCATCATATGTTGAGTCAGTATTCGTTGTCTCAGCAGCAAATTCAGCAAGCTAACTGGTACCAGCAAGACAGGCTAAATCAATTTGCTTCTCATCAATGATGTTTTGCAGTCCATTTCCAAATGCAGCAAGGCCTGGACAATATCCAGGCTTGGGCTGACAAGTGGCAAGTAACATTTGTGCCACACAAATGCCAGGCAATGACCATCTCCAACAAGAGAGAATCTTAACTATCACCCATGACATTCAGTGGCATAACTATTGCTGAATCCCCCACTCTCAACACCCTGGGGGGGTTACCATTGATCAGAAACTGAACTGGACTAGCCATAGAAATACTGTGGCTACAAGAACAGGTCAGAGGCTAGGAATCGTGCTACGAGTAACTCACCTCCTGACTCACCAAAGCCTGTCCACCAACGACAAGGCACAAGTCAGGAGTGTGATAAGAACATAAGAAAATAAGAAATAGGAGCAGGAGTAGGCCATTCGGCCCCTCGCCTGCCCTGCCATTCAGTAAGATCATGGCTGATCTGCCCCAGGCCTCTAATCCTCTTTCGTGCCAGTTCCACATGGCCCTCAGCTCCCTGATATTTCAAAAATCTATCCACCTCCTCCTTAAATACTTTGTGATCTAGCCTCCACAACTCTCTGGGGCAGAGAATTCCAGATATTTGCTATCCTCTGAGAGAAGAAATTCCTTCACATCTCAGTTTTAAATGTTTCCCCTTATTCTGTAACTATGTCCCCTAGTTCAAGATTCCCCCACTAGTGGAAACACCTTCTCAACATCTACCCTGTCAAGCCCCCTCAGAATCTTGTACGTTTCAATAAGATCACCCCTCATTCTTCTAAACTCTAATGAATAACGGCCTAATCTGTTTAGCCGTTCTTGATAATTCAACCCCTTCATCCCAGGAATCAGCCTAGTGAATCTCTTTTGAACTGCCTTCAATGCCAGTATATCCTTTCTTAAATACGGGGACCAAAACTGTACACAGTACTCCAGGTGCAGCCTCACCAACACCCTGTACAGTTGTAACAAAGCTTCCCTATTTTTAAACTCCAACCCCGGAGCAATACAGGCCAAAATTCCATTTGCCTTCTTAATTATTTGTTGCACCTGCATGCTAACTTTTTGTGTTTCATGCACAAGAACACCCAGATCCCTCCGTGCTGCACTTTTTTTGAGTCTCTCTCCATTTAAATAATAGTCTGCCTTTTGATTCTTCCTACCAAAGTGCATGACCTCACACTTTGCTACATTAGACTCCATCTGCCAAGTTTTTGCCCATTCACTCAGCCTGTCTACATCCCCTTTCCGATTCCTTATGTCCTCATCACAAAATGCCCTCCCACCTATTTTTGTATCATCAGCAAATTTGGATACATAACACTCTGCCCCCTCCTCCAAGTCATTAATATAGATAGTAAATAATTGAGGCCCCAAGACTGATCCTTGTGGCACTCCACTAGTTCCACACTTCCAACCTGAAAAAGACCCATTAATCCCAACTCTCTGTCTTCTGTGTGCTAACCAATCCTCAATCCATGCTAATACATTACCCCCAATAACGTGAGCTCCTATCTTGTGCAGTAACTTTTTATGTGGCATCTTATCAAATGCTTTCTGGAAATCCAAATACATGGAATACTCTCCCCTTGCCTGGATGAGTGCAGCTCCAACAACACTCAAGAAGCTTGACACCATCCTGGACAAAGCAGCCCCGCTTGATTGGCACCACATCCACAAACATTCACTTCCTCCACCACCGACGCACAGTAGCAGCAGTGTGCACTATCTACAAGATGCACTGCAGAAACTCACCAAGGCTCCTTAGGCAGCACCTTCTAAACCCACGACCACTACCATCTAGAAGGACAAGGGCAGCAGATAGATGGGAACACCACCACCTGGAAGTTCCCTTCCAAGCCACTGATCATCCTGACTTGGGAATATATCGCCGTTCCTTCACTGTCGCTGGGTCTTAATCCTGGAACTCCCTTCCCAACAGCACTGTTGGTGTACTTAAACCACAGGGACTGCAGCACTTCAAGACGGCAACTCACCACTGTCTTCTCGAGGGCAATTAGGGATGGGCAATAAATGCTGGCCCAGCCAGCGAAACCTACACCCCATAAATGAGTTTTTAAAAACTTGTGTGTTCTCCTTAACTTTAACAGCCTTTAATTACCAGTCCATTTTCACTGTTACATCTTGGCAGACATAGTTCCAGTGTGGAGAATAGACTCACAGTAAAATTCCCCACTTCCCCAAATATCAGCTATCCCCAGCCCCACTCAAACAAGCACCAACTGTCTCCGAGTCCCCTACAAAAAAAAACTGTGCCCTAGTTCTTTGCTATTTCTTACCACCAACCAAACTGATTCTACATTTTGATCCTTTGAACCAAGATCATTTCTCACTAATGTACTGAAGTCATCCTTGATTACCTGAGCTACCCCACCTCCTTTTCCTTTCTTCCTGTCCTTCTAAAATGTCAAATACCCTTGAATGTTCAGGTCCCGGCCATGGTCACTTTGCAACCGTGTCTCTAATGGCTATCATATCATACTCATTTATTGCTATTTATGCTATCAATTCATCTGTCTTGTTACAAATTTTCTTTGTACCTTTGCCATTGCTGATGTGTTGACTTATAACCTTCTGATCTTCCCTTCCACCGAGTATGCAATGAAAGTTGGTTGAACTCAGGCACTTTTTCCATTAGTAGAGGGGTCAATAACCAGGGGGCATAGATTTAAGGTAAGAGGTAGAAGGCTAAAAGGCGGGTTGAGGAGAAAGGTTTTCACCCAGAGGGTGGTGGGAGTCTGGAACTCATTGCCTGAAAAGGTGGTTGAGTAAGAAACTCTCGTAACATTTAAGAAGTTTTTGGACATTCACTTGCGTTGCCATAGCCTCCAGGGCTATGGGCCAAGCACTGGAAAATGGGATTAGTGTAGTCAGATCTTTGTTTACCGGCGCGAACAGGATGGGCCAAATGGTCTCCTTCTGTGCTGTAGACCAAAAAATAAGGCTGTGGGCAAGATCTGATGCCAGGTCTCCACTTGAGGATGTACTTTATTCACTGTTTTGATCGTCAATGCTTACTTCCTTTTACTCGTCCCACTTTACTTTGACCAACAGCTGCATCATACTTTATCCCACTTTTTGGAGCTATCAGCCACGTGTAGCACACTCTTCTGGGTTCAGGTCCCACTCCAGAGACTTGAGCACCACCTCCAGGCTGGCACTCAGCACTGAGGGAGCTCCCCGCTGTCGGAGGTGCCATCTTCCAGCTGAGACGTTAAACTGAGGCTCTGCCTGCCATCTCAGGCGGACATAAAAGAACCCATGGCGCTATTTCAGAGAAGAGCAGGGGAGTTCTCCCTGGTTTCCTGGCCACTATTTATCACTCAACCAACATCACTAGAAACCGATTATCTGGTCATTATCACGATGCTGTTTTTGGGAGCTTGCTGTGCACAAATTGACTGCTGCGTTTCCTACATTACAACAATAACTACACTTCAAAAAGCACTTCATTGGCTGTAACGTGCTTTGGGAGGTCACGAGAGGCGTTATGTAAATGCAAGTCTTTCTTTGTAGGAACTGGGAAGGGGGGGTGGGTGGTGGAGGGCAGTGTTGGTTAGGCATGACCTTGTGTCCTGTGGAGGGCTGGAGTAATGTGCACCAACTGCAGGATAGCGATGCATTGATGAACGTGCTGTGTGTGAGCTGAATTTCAATCCATGTTTTATTGTACGACACATCCTGAAAATGCAAACTGACGAGCTCAGCACTTGTGCTGACAAACACTTCTGTGCAAAAACTGCAAAGCACACAGTACTGAAACTGCTTGGTTACTTTTTATGAATAGTAAAGGATTTGTTTGCTTTACTTTTTGATTGATAGTGGTGGGGGTGCAGTGAGGGGTGTTTCACGCCAGGTCAGCAGTCAGTTTTCAATGTCTAGTGTCAGTTGCTGTATGCCTGTCTATCTGACAGTGAGAGAGAAAACTGCCTCTAGGAAACAGGAGACATTAGGGGTGACCTGATAGAGGTCTTTAAAATTATCAAGGGGTTCGCTAGTGTTGGCATAGTCAAAATGTTTCCACTTGTGGGGTTGGACAGAAAGCGTGGCCATCAAATAAGATAACCACTAATAAATCCAATCGGGAATTCAGGAGAAACCTCTTTACCCAGAGAGAGTGGTGAGAATGTGGAACTCGCTACCACAGGAAGTGGTTGAGGCGAAGAGTTTAGGTACATTTAAGGGGAAGTTAGATAAATACACGTGGAAGAGAGGAATGGAAGGATATACTGAAAGGGTGGGATGAAGTAGGGTTGGGAAGAGGCTCATGTGAGCATAGACACTGACACGCTTTGAACTGTCTTTGAACCAAAATGTTTCCTGGTCAAGTTCTGTATTTTTCTGATTAGACACAGTTGCGAATCTTGTATTTCTCATTTGTTGCAGGAATAATATTTTGGTGATGATAACTATCCATATTTAAAATGTGAGCCAGTTGATGCTGTCCCTTACTGCTGGACTCACACTTATTGTCCATTACTTGGTGCTTACTGCACTACTGAGGAAGTGCTGCATTGTTGGAGGTTCTGTCAACTGGAAGAGACTTTAAACCAAGGCCTCATCTTCTTGAGCCACAGGAGAGGTGCCAGAGGGCTGGAGGACAGCGAATGTTGTACCATTATTCAAGAAGGGTAGTAGGGATAAACCAGGTAATTACAGGCCAGTGAGTCTAACATCAGTGGTAGGGAAACTATTGGAAAAAATTCTGAGGGACAGGATTAATCTCCACTTGGAGAGGCAGGGATTAATCAGGGATAATCAGCACGGCTTTGTCAGGGAGAGATCATGTCTAACAAATTTGATTGAATTTTTTGAGGAGGTGACTAGTTGTGTAGATGAGGGTAGTGCAGTTGATGTAGTCTACATGGACTTCAGTAAGGCTTTTGACAAGGTCCCGCATGGGAGAATGGTCAAGAAGTTAGGAGCCCATGGGATCCAGGGCAATTTGGCAAATTGGATCCAAAATTGGCTTAGTGGCAGGAGGCAGAGGGTGATGGCCGAATGTTGTTTTTGCAATTGGAAGCCTGTGACGAGTGGTGTACCACAGGGATCGGTGCTGGGACCCTTGCTGTTTGTAGTGTTTGTTAATGATTTGGACGTGAATATAGGAGGTATGACCAGTGAGTTCAAAGATGACACAAAATTCGTGGTGTTGTAAATGGTGAGGAGGAAAGCCTTAGATTACAGGACGATATAGATGGGCTGGTAGGATGGGCAGAGCAGTGGCAAATGGAATTTAATCCTGAGAAGTGTGAGGTGATGCATGTTGGGAGGACTAACAACACACAATGAATGGTAGGACCCTAGGAAGTACAGAGGATCAGAGGGACCTTGGTTACATATCCATAGATCCCTGAAAGCAGCAGCACAGGTAGATAAGGTGGTTAAGAAGGCATATGGGATACTTGCCTTTATTAGCCGAGGCATAGAATATAAGAGCAGGGAGGTTATGTTGGAGCTGTATAAAATGCTAGTTAGGCCACAGCTGGAGTACTGTTTGCAGCTCCGATCACCACATTATAGGAAGGATGTGATTGCACTGGAGAGGCTGCAGGGGAGATTCACCAGGATGTTGCCTGGGCTGGAGTATTTCAGCTATGAAGAGAGACTGAATAGGCTAGGGTTGTTTTCCTTAGAGCAGAGAAGGCTGAGGGGGGACCTGATAGAGGTATTCAAAATTATGAGGGGCACAGATAGAGTAGATAGGAAGAAACTTTTCCCCATAGCGGAGGTTTGAAAAACCAGGGGGCATTGATTTAAGGTAAGGGGCAGGAGGTTTAGAGGGGATTTGAGGAAAAGATTTTTCACCCAGAGGGTGGTTGGAATCTAGAACACACTGCCTGAGGGGGGTGGTAGAGGCAGGAATCCTCACAACATTTAAGAAGTATTTAGATGAGCACTTGAAATGCCATGGCATACAGGACTAGGGGCCAAGTGCAGGACAATGGGATTAGAATAAATAGGTGCTTGATGGCCGGCATGGACACGATTGGCCAAAGGGCCTGTTTCTGTGCTGTAAAACTCTATGACTCTAAAATATCCCATGGCACTACTTGATGACGGTGTGAAGTTTTTCCCAGGGGTCCTGCCAACATTGATCCCTCAACCATCTCTGCCAGAAGCAGATTGACTGAATATTTATCCCACTGTGGTTTGTTGGAGCTTGCTATTTGCACATTGGCTGCCGTATATGACTATGTAAGAACTGTGATGATGTTTCACAAGTAATTCATTGGCCGGAAGGCAATTTGAAACATACAAGCATACGAATTAGGAGCAGGAGTAGACCACTTGGCCCCCCGAGCCTGCTCCACCATTCAGTAAGATCATGGCTGATCTGATTGTGGCCTCAACTCCATATTCCTGACTCCCCCCCGCTAACCTTTTGCCCCCTTGCTTATAAAGAACCTCTCTAGCTCTGCCTTAAAGACATTCAAAGACTCTGTTTCCACTGCGCTTTGAGGAGGAGAGTTCCAAAGTGTCTCAACCCTCTGAGAGAAAATTTTTTCTCCTCATCTCTGTCGTAAATGGGCTACCCCTTATTTTTCAACAGTAACCCTTGGCTCTAGATTCTCCCACAAGAGGAAATGTCCTTTCCACGTCCACAATGTTAAGCCCCCTCATGAGCTCATATAGCCCCTCATGAGGTGCTGCATGAATGGAACTTTCCATTCCAGCTGAAATATTCTGGCCGACATAAATTTATTTAACAACAACTTGCATTTGTGTGGCGGCTTTAATGTAGTAAAACATCCCAAGGCGCTTTGCAGGAGCATAATCAATAAAACATTTTATACCAAGCTGCATAAGAATGATATTAGGACAGGTGGGCAAAAGTTGGGTCAAAAAGGTAGGAGCGTCTTAAAGGACAAGAGAGAGGTGGAGAGGTTTAGGAGGAGAACTCCAGAACTCGGGGCCCAGGCAGCTGAAGGCACGGGTGCCAATGGTGGAGCAAGTGTTACAGAGAGGTGTGCCAGAGCTCAGAATTGGAGGAATGCAAATATCTAGTAGAGTTGTGTGGCTGCAGGAGATTACAGAGCTGGAGAGGGACCAGGCCGCAGAGGGATTTGAAAACCACAATGAGAATTTTAAAATTGAAGGCTGCTGGATTAGGTGCCAGTGTAAGTCAGCGATCACAGGGAGAATGGATTAATGGGACTTTGGTGCGAGTTAGCAAGTTAAAGGTTTGGTGTGAATGAGAAGTATTCAGAGCAAGTGGCTAATTTCCTAAATCTCCAAAATTGGAAGGTTCCCAGGCTGAATGCAGTTGCTATTTTACTTAATGGTGGTTTTTTTTAAAATGAATGCACGCCTTCGATGTGGCTGTTTGAAATTTTTGATGCCATTGATGAGTTCTTTATTTTCCTGCTTGTTGATGTTCTGTTGCAGTAAACAAGCCTCCAAATAAAATTCAGCTTGAGTAATCCAACAGTGGGTATTTTTCCACTCTGTGATTTCCTCACAGATATCTGCTAGACTGACAATGTAGCATTCCCTCAGCGCTGACCCTCCGACAGTGCAGCGCTCCCTCAGTGCTGCCTCTCCGACAGTGCAGCGCTCCCTCAGTGCTGCCTCTCTGACAGTGCGGCGCTCCCTCAGCGCTGCCCCTCCAACAGTGCGGCGCTCCCTCAGCGCTGACCCTCCGACAGCGCGGTGCTCCCTCAGTGCTGCCTCTCCGACAGTTCGGCGCTCCCTCAGTGCAGCCTCTCCGACAGTTCGGCGCTCCCTCAGTGCAGCCTCTCCGACAGTGCGGCGCTCCCTCAGCGCTGCCTCTCCGACAGCGCGGCGCTGCCTCTCCGACAGCGCGTCGCTCCCTCAGCGCTGCCTCTCCAACAGTGCGGCACTCCCTCAGCGCTGCCTCTCCGACAGTGCGGCGCTCCCTCAGCGCTGCCTCTCCGACAGTGCGGCGCTCCCTCAGTGCTGCCTCTCCGACAGTTCGGCGCTCCCTCAGTGCGGCGCTCCCTCAGTGCTGCCTCTCCGACAGCGCGGCGCTCCCTCAGTGCGGCCGCTTCGACAGCGTGGCACTCCCTCAGCGCTAACCCTCTGACAGCGCGGCGCTCCCTCAGCACTGACCCTCCGACAGCGCGGCGCTCCCTCAGCGCTGACCCTCCGACAGCGCGGCGCTCCCTCAGCGCTGACCCTCCGACAGCGCGGCGCTCCCTCAGCGCTGACCCTCCGACAGCGCGGCGCTCCCTCAGCACTGACCCTCCGACAGCGCAGCGCTCCCTCAGCACTGACCCTCCGACAGCGTGGCACTCCCTCAGCACTGACCCTCCGACAGCAGTGTGTACGAGCTACAAGATGTAGTGCAAAAACTTGCCAAGGTTTCTTCAACAGCACCTTCCAAGCCAGCGACATCTACCACCTAGATGTACAAGGGCCACAGATGCACAGGAACACCGCCACCTGCAAGCTTCCCAGCTCCCGCCCCACAAGCCACAAATCATTCTGACTTTCCTCTGCTTCACTGTCACTGGATCAAAATCCTGGAACTTCCTGCCTAACAGCACTGTGGATGCACCTACGCCAGCCGAACTGCAGTGGCTCAGGCTGGTGGCTCACCACCACATTCTCGAGGGAAATTAAGGATGGGCAGTAAATGCTGGCCTAGCCAGCAACGCCCACATCCCATGAATGAATAAATGAAAGGCCAGTTGTTTTTCTCTCACAGATTCCCTGGCAGTGAGAGTGCAATATTATTTAAAAGGTTCTGTAATAGAAATTTTAAAAAGTGTGATATCCATTTGTTCCACATAATGTCAATTAACATCTTTTGGGAGTGATTAAAGGACTCTGTGAAATGGTGAACTGGAAGAAATGATGGAATGATTATTTTGATTTTTCACATGCTACGAGTTTCTGATCAATAAACGAGTAAGAATAATAAAGCTATCTTTTAATAGGCTTAAACATTAGCTGACTGAATCATACTATGTCTAGTCATGTGGTAAAACTTTAACAGAATCGTATTTTTTTTTTAAAAAACAGCAGTATTTGAGGGATGCTACACCTCAATGGTTAAATATTTACAGGCTCGGTGATGTACTTTGGATCTATTCAGTGCTTTTAGTTCTGACATGAATTCCTGTGGAATATTTTGAGAAGGTGCAGCTCTTTATTAAGGTATTTTGGATTTTAATTCGTGGGGGGTGATGCAGTGTCTTCCAAGATTTCATCAAAATGTAATAATGGATGGCGTAGAGTGATATACCACAGAAGGAGGCTTTTTGTCCCATCGTCCCTGTGCTGGCCCTTTGAAAGAGCTATCTAATTAGTCCCGCTCCTGTCCTCCTTCCCCCTCGCCCTGCATGTTTTTCCCCTTCAACTATTTATCCAGTTCCCTTTTAAAAGCTACTATTAAATCTGCTTCCACCGCCCTTTCTGGAAGCGCATTCCAGATCACAACAACTCACTGCGTCAGAAACAATTCTCCTCACCCACTGCTCCAGCTCATTTGTTAATTATGTGAACACAGTGTCCTCTGGCTATTAGACCATAAGACATAGGAGCAGAAATTAGGCCATTCGGCCCATCGAGTCTGCTCTGCCATTCAATCATGGCTGATAAGTTTCTCAACCCCATTCTCCCACCTTCTCCCCGTAACCTTTGATCCCCTTACCAATCAAGAACCTATCTATCTCGGATTTATTAACCCCCCCTCCACCAGTGGAACCAGCTGAGTAGTGACATTGGGAGACCTTAACTACCTCAATGTTGAATGGTGAAGTTTTCATACTTTGGTATAAATATCCAGCACCTGGAGAATAGGCATTTGTCCCATTCATTCTTGAGATGTGAGCATTGCTGGCAAGGCCTACATTTATTTTCCATCCCTAATTGTACTTAAGGAAGGATATACTTGCATTGGAGTTTTATGGCAGGCGGATGGTAAATGCCAAGCTGCCCAAATCCCAGAGGGAAATTTGAAGCAGCTGCCACAACTATTTGCAATTTGGATTTATTTCAAGATGTGGGCTTTGAATTCAGTAAAAAGAAGGTCACCAAGTCTTATAGGTTTCTTAAAAAACGAAATTAAACCTTTATTAATAGAAGAAATGATTTTAAATACATACATAGATCTATAAATTACTACTATGGTAACTTCTAAATCCCCTAATTAATCTAAACCCCAATTACACCTCCTTTAGGGCAACAGTAAGACACACAGATTTTAAAAGATCCAGGCAAAGTAACACACAATACCCTGAACAGTCGAATTCAAAGTGAGTTTTTCTCAGCTTCAGTTCCTTATAGACGGCAGCTTGAGGCTGGAGGCTTTACACACTTGTGTTAGATCTTCGAATGCCTGCCTTTACGCACAACGTTCACTCCTTTATACATATTTTCCCCTTTGAATGCAAATTCCTATTGTTCCACTATGTTCTTAGATTTTGTTAGAGGTAAAGTCCATCATAGTACCAATTCTACCAGTAATCTTTGGGAAAAATAAACACACTGTTTCTTAACTTCTCCTGGCTAGGTGTAACATTTCACTCCCCCTTTTAAGCTAGTCTGGTTTATTTAAAAATGCAAATGTTCCCTCTACACCTCACATTCTAAAACTTCCTTGTCCTTCTCGGTGGTAGTGGTCATGGGTTTGGAAGGTGCTACCTAAGCAGCCTTGGTGAGTTCTTGCAGTGCATCTTGTAGATGGTACATCCTGCTACCATTCTGCATCAGTGGTGGAGGGAGTGAATGTTTAAAGAGCTGGATAAGGTTCGTTGACTATGATAATGATTTCTGCCTCTTCCTCACTCATTAGTATCAAAATGCTAAGTAAAAACATATAATGGCAGCATTATGAATCTGAAAATAAAATTGGCCAAATGAAGTGAGGATTACAGAGTAGAAACCAGTAGCTAATTTAAACCTGGACCCAGGCTAGTAGCACATTAAACAGTGCTTCTCGTACATTGTGTCGTGATTCATCATGAATGGGATTAATTCCTGTGATTAATTTGAAAGGGAGTTATATGGTTCTGTATCCATAAAGCACATTAATGAAAAAGAGATGGCTACTAAAAATAACAGAAAGTGTGTCAGAGAGTTTACAAGGCACCAGCCCAGTGTTGGTGCAGGTCTCTGGTGACAGAGACTAGCAGTGGTAACAGCAATATCAAAGTTAGTCAGCTCGTTTACCATCACTTAGAATTACCTCGAGTCTGCAGCACAGAAGCAGGTCATTCGGTCCAAATGGTCTGTGCCAGCCTTTTTGCTCCACACACACTTCTACCTCCCCCCCTTTTCCTTTCACTTCACCTTGTTAACATATCCTTCTATTCCTTTCTCCCTCACGTGTTTATCCCCTTAAATGTCTCTATACTATCCACCTCAACCACTCCCTGTGGTAGCGAGTTCCACATTCTCACCACTCTCTGGGTGAAGAAGTTTCTCCTGAATTCCCGATTTGGATTTATTAGTAACCCTCTCTTATATTGATGCTCCCTGGTTGTGGTGTACCCCACAAGCGGAAACATCTTGTCTACACCGACCCTATCGAAACCTTTCATAATTTTAAAGACCTGGAGCTAGGCGGGTACACAAGGGACAAAGGAATTGAAGGAAATGCTGATGGGATGGGAGGAGGCAGGGGTGGGTGCAGGGTCACATGGAGCATCAATACTGAACTGGACCAGTTGGCCCAAATGGCCTCTCTCTATTTCTGACCCAGGTAAAGTTCTGTGTAGAGATGCACCCCAGTTAAAATCTGCACCCAAGGCATAATCCCAGTCATGATGGTTAGATAAGAGGAGAATTTCAGATGAAGCGAGATTTGCCGTCAAGGTACTGTAGAAATCTTAACAATGAATCCGTGGAAATGAAAGCAATTAGCGTTTTTTTTTGTTTTTAGACATCTTTAGATCCTCCCACACCCTCCCGGTGAGGTCGTTTCACTGCTGCACTTCGTTTGCTTTGAACACAGCTGGACTATCTATCAACCCTAAACTCCAGCCGCTTTCAAATGTAATCACAGAACAGAATGAAACCAGTTTGAACAGTACGATAAAGGATAATTAATGCTCTCTGAGCTAGACCCAGCGCTGCACTTTCAAGCACCCTCCTCTTCTTGATTAGCTTGTGGTTCGGTTCTGACATTTCTATGAGCTGAATACAGTATTCTGCAGTTGACGTTTTATTTGTCACACACGTTCATTGACGAACAATGAAATTGTGAGGAAGGCACTTTACCTCAAGCAGTATAGCCTTCATATGTGCATTCCTGCTCTGCATTCCGAGAAGACCATTGTTAATACATAATTAGCACTTATCTAGTTGCCGATGATTTTAGGACCAGTTATGTCTCCTACAGGATCAATTAAACAATCTAGGCCAAAACAGCATACGTTCTGGTGGGATTTTGTGCTAATGCAGTGGTCCACTGACCTTGCAAGATTCAGTGACATCACTTGACAAATATAATTAGAATACACCTCTCCTCCTGTTAATGGTGTATTCATGGCGTTTCAATGTACGTAGGTAGTGAGCATTAACTGGTGATTCATTGACACAACCCCACAACCACAATCTTAGTCTAAGAGGTATCTGCTTGTAATGTGTAACTCTGTAAATCGATATAAAAGCGCGTAAAGATTGGCTCCGGTTCTATCCTTCACCAGCTGGCTTACTGGAATGTAATACCACCCCTTCTGTCTCTGCAACCTCCTCGAGCCTTCGCAACCTCTGCACTCGTCCCATTCTGACCACTTGCCCATCTCCGATTTTAATCGCTTCACCATTGGTGACTGTGCCTTCAGCTGCCTGGACCCTGAAGTCTGCACTTGGCTCTTCAAACCTCACCCCTCTCTAGCTATCTCTGTCCTGCTTTGTGATGTTCCCTAAAACCTACCCTTTTTGACCAAGTTTTGGGTTACCTGTCTTTTTAAAAATACCTCCTTATGTGGCTCGGTGTCAAATTTTGCATGATAATTACTTGGGCCTTGGGACATTTTTACTGTTAGAGGTGCCACATAAATGCAAATTGTTGCTGTGGTTAATAGTACGGTGTCATTTTCCCCACTGAGGAAGAACCACCCATGAAGGGTACGATGAGCCGAATAGATAGTGGAAACTTGGCTAAGATTCAGCTCACAACATTGTTTGCGTGACCCTATTGAAAGCCTGTGAGGCAATCTACTGCAGACTAAAAAGCAATCAAAACTATCTATAGTTTTTGAAAACTTTCAACATTATCCTTGTAGCTGCCAACAAGACATCAATTTGCTTGTAATAATTGAAAATGATTAACAACAATTGAAACTGGGGTATTAAGAGATACATCAGTAAAATTGTTAAATAATTCTAAAATTGCATTCAAATTTCAAACACAATCCATAATTAAAAAGCAAAGCATAGTGTATTAATTTTCTTTATCTGATTGACAGTGCTCATAATGTACAGTGCCTTAATTTTTCTGCTAACTGAATTGCCTGACTAGCATCAAATTTTACAGCGCAGAAACTGGCCATTCAGCCCAGTTGGTATTTATGCTTCATCCAAGCCTCCTCCTAGCCCTTTTTACCTCACCCTATCAGCATATCCTTCCTTCTATTCCCTTCTCTCTCACGCGTTTATCTAGCTTCCCTTAAATCCATCCACGCTATTCACTTCAACCACTCCCTGTGGTAGCGAGTTCCACATTCTCACCACTCTCTGGGTGAAGAAGTTTCTCCTGAATTCCTCATTGGATTTATGAGCAACTACCTTTATATTGCTGACCCCTAGTTTTGGTCTCAAATAGGGGAGAAGAGAACTTTAAAATCTGAATGACCCTGCCAAGCGAATCTGGATTGCGGTCTGTTTGAATAAAGGTAAATTTTGAAGTATTATGCCAGCGAAAAGAGTCTGACTGATGGTTAAATAATGTATCTGAAAAGTCATGCCTCACTTGGAATGTAAATCATCTTTATTGTCTGCTTTCTGAATATGTCCTTCACGCTAAAATAAATACTCCAGAGGAATAGAATCAGCTTGAGGGTTTGATTGGATTGTTTTAGAATTATATTTTTACCTCGCCAGGCTTTTGTAATCTGCTGCAGTTGATAAATGGGTTTACTCACTCCACTGAAGTCACATCAATACGGGAGCACTTAGAATTATAGAACCTCACGGCGAAGAAGGAGGCTATTCGGCCCATCGTGCCTCTGCCAGTTCTTTGAAAGAGCTGTCCAATTTAGTCCCATTCCCCTGTTCCTTCCCCATAACGCTGCAGGTTAATCCTCTTCAAGCACGTGTCCAATTGCCTTCTGAAAGCTGCTGTGGAATCTGATTCCACTGCCCTTTCAGGTCGTGTGTTCCAAATCTTAACAACCCTCTGGGTGAATGCGGCACAGCGGCAATGTCACCGGACTAATAATCCAGAGGCCCACACGAATGCTGTAGGGATATGGCAGCTGGCAGAACTTAAATTCAGTTCATAAATCTGGAATACAAAAGCTAGCCTCAGCAACGGTGACCATGAAACTATTATTGATTGTTGTAAAAACCCATCTGGTTCACTAAACCTGCCATCCTTACTTGGCCTGGCCTACATGTGACTGCAGATCCACATGTTGACTCTTAACTGCCCTCTGCCACCCGGTTCAAAGGCAGTTAGGGATGGGCAGCAAATGCTGACCTTGCCGGTGATGCCCACATCCTGTGAAAGAATTAGAAGAAAACACATTTCTCCTAATTTTCCCTCTGCTTCTTTGACAAATTATTTTAAATCTTTGTGACCTCTAGTAATTACCTGAGGACACAGTTTCTCACCATGCTCCCATGAGTCAGTGGGGATGTTTGACCTCTTCAGAGACGCTTTGGGGACATCCCTAAATCGTTTCTACCTTCCTTCTGGGAGTGTCCTGCTGTGACTGAGTTCAGACTAGAACAGTTGCATCAAGAGTAAAATATTGTGTGTTGTACAGCAAGCTATGAATGGTGCTGCTGATTGGATTGTGTTTAAAGCACCAATACTTCAAACGTCTCTTCTCACAATGAGATGAAAGTTTGCCATCAACGATGATGTTCAGTCCTAACTTCTGATGAAGAGAATACAGCTGAAATGGTTAAATAGCTTATTAAAGGTGCGGGGTGGGGGGGGTGGGGGGGGGCAGAGAAAGGAAGGCCTGCATTCCTATAGTGCCTGTCACGTCCTCAGGATCTCCCAAAGCGCTTTACAGCTGATGAAGCACTTTTTGAAGTGTAGCCACTGCTATAATGTAGAAAACGTGGCATCTGATTTGTGCGCAGCAAGATCTCACTAAAAGCAAGTGGTCATGAGCAGAGGAATAAATATTGGCCAGGACACTGGCGATAACTCTCCTGCTCTTCAAAGCAGTGGCCATGGAATCTTTTTGAGTGTGGCCTATTTAAGTGTGTCGGCTACTCTGAGGCCCTCTCAACAGGTATTTCACAGAATCACAGAATGTTTACAGTACAGACGGAGGCCATTTGGTCCATCGAGTCTGCACTGGCTCGCTGGAAGAGCATTCTACCTAATCCCACTCCCCTGCCTTATCCCTGTAACCTTGTACATTCTCTCTTCTCAGATAGCAATCCAATTCCCTTTAGAATACCTCAATCGAACCTGCCTCCACCACCCTTTCAGGAAGTTCGTTCCAGACTCCAACCACCCTTTTGGGTGAAAAAAATTTTCCTCACATCACATTTACTCCTTTTGCCAATTATTTTGAATCTGTGCCCTCTAGTTCTTGATGCTTTCTTGAGTGGGAACATTTTCTCACTATTTACCCTGTCCATACACCTCAGGATCTTGAATACCTCTATCAAGTCTCCTCTCAGCCTTCATTTCTCCAAGGAAGACAGTCCCTACCTCTCCAATCTATCCTCATAGCTACAGTTCTTCATCCCAGGAATCATTCTTGTGAATCTCCTCTGTACTCTCTCCAATGCCTTCACATCCTTCTTCAAGTATGGCGTCCAGAACTGGACGCATAACTCACCTTTTGCCTGTTTTCTTCAGTATTGTGACTACATTCAACATTCACTTGATCAGGGAATTATGTTTTCCCTCCCCTCCCTTGGCAAAGACAGACTTAAACTAAAATAAAAGTAAAATACTGTGGATGCTGGAAATCTGAAGTAAAAACAGAAGATGCTGGAAATACTCAGCTTCTGAGGAGAGGGAAAGATTTAGTGTTTCAGGCCGGTGACCTTTCATCTGAAGCGGAAGGGATTAGAGAGGAACAGCTTCTCTAACATCTTATCAGCCATGTCATCTTGAAGCCTACCCAAGGTTACCAACTCTGCACGTATTCCTGGAGGTTTCATCACATGACCTCCTGCCTCCATCTGCCCTGCCCCCACATTCATGTCCATCCATGCAGTCCCTGCCTTCCCATAGCCAATTGGAAAGCCAGTCAACTCTTCACGACCTGATTGGCTGAGTGTTGGCTGTCAAGCAAACCGCCTGTTTATCCCATGTCCAATATTTTTATAACTAGTAAACATTGTTGGGATTGTGAGCATGATGGTTGTGTTTCTGGACTAGTAATCCAGAAGCCTGGGGTAAATGAGCTGGAGATGTGAGTTCAAATCCCACTGGCAGATGAGGAAGTTAAATTCAATTAATTAAAGTTGATACCGGTAATGGTGACTTGGTTCACTAAAGTTATTTAGGGAGGGAAATCAGCCATCCTTACCCAGTCTGGCCTGCATGTGACTCCAGATCCACAGCAATTTGTGTGCTGCCCTAAGCAATCTTAGCTGCCCTCTGAAACGGCCCAGCAAGCCACTCAGGTGTAGAGATGGACAATAAATGCTGACCTTGCCAGTGAAGCCCCTGTCCTGTGAATGAATAAGATGATGTTCAAAGTTAACATGTTTTTCCTCATGTACCTATAATTTTTCTTCCTTGGGTTTTTGTTTCCAGTAGTATTGCAAGAGTTTGGCCTTCGATTCCTGGAGACTCCAGCGCAATCCCGTAGGGTTGGCAACCCAAATCACGTTAGGCCTCAAGGTTTCCTCCTCTCACCCAAATAGAGTTTAAAAATATAAGACTGTGCCATAGAGGTTTGCACATGACTTTAGCCAGCTTATCAATATTCCAAAACAAAAATAAAAATACCTGGAAAAACTCAGCAGGCCTGGCAGCATCTGTGGAGAGGAACACAGTTAACGTTTCGAGTCCGTATGACTCTTCAGCAGAACTAAGTAAAAATAGAAAAGAAGTAAAATATAAGCTGGTTTAAGGGGGGGGGGTGGGGGTTAGAGTGGGGTGGGGGGGCGGGGGGGGTTAGAGTTGGATAGAGGGCCAGTGATAGGTGGAGATAACCAAAAGATGTTTAATATTTCAGCCTTTAGTTGAGGCAGCTACTTCGAAAGGCAGCTTTGTGTTAAAGAAAAGCTTTTCACTCTTTTAGTTACCTAAAAATCCACCATTCTCCTCCTTTAGGGCAGTGATGTGACCGGAAAATGTTTGCATTTTGGCTAGCAACGTTTCACCCCAAAATCCCCTAAGGCTGTGAAAGGTGCGATATAAATGCAGGCCTTTCTTTCAAAGCTTCTTGGATGTTGTTTCCATCAGTTTTCTGAGATCTCCCTGCAAATCTGGCCTCTTAAGCGTCGTCGAATTTAATCACTGCACTGTACCTGAGCTGTTGAGGACCTAAGCTCTGGAATACTTGTCCTAAACCCCTCTGCCTCTCTGCCTCGCTTTCCTCCCTTAAGGTGCCGAGTAAAACCTACCTCTTTGATCAAGCTTTGGGTCAACTGTCCTAATATCATCTTATGTGGGTTTGGCGTCAAATATTGTTTGATAATCACTCCAGTGAAGGGTCTTGGAATGTTTTACTATGTCAAAGGCTCTATGTAAGTGCAAGCTGTTGTACGAGTGCAACCAGGGAAAGGCTGGAACAACAAGTCTGTGTATCAAACAGGAAAATAGCTAGCTTGTGAAATTAATGTTTAGTCTGGGGGAGAATATGGGTAGCTGGAAATTAACAGGGGGAGGGGTGGGAAAGAATCTGACTGGCCAGGATTGCAGGTTTACAGAACAGGAGCTGAATTTGGAGCTTCATAGTCGTTCTTTTGTAACATTGCTGGAAAAGCACCCTGGAAAGTGTTTGTGTCAATAAAGATTCGTTTTTACTCTTTGAGGAGCAACACTGCGGTCCTGTTGCTTGTTATTCACTAATCTGTGAGCTCTTCCTGCTCCCTACAACTCCATTGTGTCCATATAAAGGCTTATTGTGCAGTTTCCAACGCTCAGTTCAGTCTTCCCTCGGACCTCAAAAACCTTGCCTAACCATCCCTCTTCCTGATCTTCCATGCTTTTAAGACTGAACCTTACCGGTGTTTATAAAATGCAAAGTAAACTATTAAATTTAATGTCCTTGCTGACCTACATTGGCTGCAGGCCCTGCAGTGCCTTGATTTTAAAATTCTCGTCCTTTTGTTTTCCATTTACTCCAGGGGCCTTGCCCTTCCTTATCTCTCTCGCCCCCTCCAGACGTGCGACCCTCCGAGATGCCTGTGCTCCAATTTCTGGCCTCTTGCAAATGGAAGGCGACGGTGGATGCAGACTTTGGCATCCCGTGGCAACACCATTGGTTGGCGGACCTGGATTTCGCAGGCAACATCACCCTGCTGGCTGAGGAATCATGCGCACGCTCCAAGACATGGCCACCAGTCTTGGGAGTAGCGGCGCCAAGGTTGGTCTACACATCAGCTGCAAGAAGACCATGACTGGACGGCAACAAGGCCCTCCCATCACCATCGGGCAATGGAACATCGAGGGCATTGACCCTTCCCCTACCTAGAAAACAATATCTCCAGGGAGGACGATGCAGAGATCAACGCCCACAGAAGAAGCGGCAAAGCAGCATCTGTCTTCCAGTGGCTCCACACGGCCTGGACATCCAACACCACCATCGCGGCCATGAAGCTGTGACTCTATATGTCCATAGTCGTACCAACTGCAATCTATGCCAGCAAGACATGGAAGAGAAAAGCAGAGGTGAATGTAAATTGGACATCAATCCAGCGTTGCCTATGTAAGATCCTGGACATCACATGAAGAGACAACATCATCATTGAGGAAGTACTATTGCGAACTGGTCAGAAGCGCCTGTGGAACATCGTGAAGGAGAGACGACTGAGGCTGACCGGACATGTGTTTTGCCTCCTGGACGTACGTCCTGCCAGAGTGGCAGTAGAGT
The DNA here is from genome assembly GCF_964194155.1 of Cetorhinus maximus. Classification (NCBI taxonomy): domain Eukaryota; kingdom Metazoa; phylum Chordata; class Chondrichthyes; order Lamniformes; family Cetorhinidae; genus Cetorhinus; species Cetorhinus maximus. The sequence continues at coordinate 179,432,824 of NC_135880.1, forward strand.
GGACACCACCAGATGGGAAAAGAAGACAGGGCTGGCCAAAGAAGACCTGGGGAACTACATTTGAGGAGGACCTTTAAGAGTGGGACACCACCTGGGCTGAAGTGAAAGAGGTCGCAATGGACTGGGGCTGATGGCAGAATTTTGCTACCTATTATCTCACATGGGATGGGACGATCTAAGTCTAAGCCACCATTGGTGGCCGTGCCTTTGGCTGCCTGGGCCTTACATTCTGGAATTCCCTCCCTAAACCTCTCCAACTTTCTACCTCACTCTTCTTTCTCCTTTAAGATGCTCCTTAAAGCCTACCTCTTTGACCAAGGTTTTGGTCACCTGTCCTAATATCTCCTTATGTGGCTCAGTGTCAGATTTTGTCTGATAATCACTCCTGTGAAGCACCTTGGGGCATTTTACTACATTAAAGGTGCTTTATGAATACAGTTGTTGCCATGATAGTATTCGCTAACCAGAGCACAGCTGGTATGTAACATGTTGACTTGGAGAATGTGCACTCCCAGTGCACATGCTGCATAACTCAACCATAAACATGTAGCCTGAGGGAAGGGAATACGCACAACGATGAGTAGATTAAAAAAAAAATGCCTGTTGTCTGTTTTTCTGGTTAGTGTGGTAGCTTTTTTTTCATCCCAAGTGAATGCAGGGTGTTAGTGAGAAAGGTTGGCAGGGTGTTAAAAATGTATGGCACCTCAACTGGTTGTAGGTTCATGAAGGATAAAAAAAAAAGACCTGCATTTATATAGTGCTTTTCACAACCTGAGGACGCCCCAAAGCCCTTGCACAACCAACAGCGCAGTCACTGTTGTAATATAGGAAACACGGCAGCCACTTTACACAGCAAGATCCCACAAACAGCAATGTGATAATGACCAGATAATCTGTTTTATTAATGTTGGTTGCCAGATGAGCATTGGCTACGAAACCAGGAATATCTCCCCTGCTGCTCTCCAACATCCGTGCCATGGAATCATTTACGTCCACCTGACGGGGCAGATGGTTTAAGGCCTCATCCAAAAGATGACACCTCCGACAGTGCAGCATCCCCTTGATACTGCACTGGGATTGTCTGACTAGATTTTGTGCTCGAGTCTCTGGAGTGGGACTCTCGAACCCATGACCGTCTGATCAGAGGCAAAAGGGCTACCCACTGAGCCACAGCTGGCCACCTAACAAGTCATTTCCCTGTGAAATCGCTGCTGATACAGCTGATTAAAAAGCATTTAAATTGTCCGTGTGGTTAAAAAAAAAATTCAACAGCACTCATTACGTTCCAGAGTTATTGACTAAATCGCAATTGAAATTTGCTTCATTTCAAAGGCTTTAAATATAATTTCTATTTTTGTTCCATGTGTGTTGTGTTCTGTACTTGTACAATGTATATTGGAGAAAGCAGACTTCGGTGCTTTGTTACAGCTGCAGTTTTGTGTTGTGGTTAAGCACATGGTTGGACCCCTGTCTTGTTTAGGATTTAATTTATTTTTCAGCCTGTTCTCTCAGAGTTGTCCTGTTGGATTTTGTCCTGTCCCCTTGATAGCTGGAACAGTTCTGCCTGACATTGGCATATACATACCCAGTGTTGAAAAATAACCGTGTATTTGGGCCATAGTAGCAGTCAGCTTCAAAATGACCTCCTGCAGTCTTTGTGTTTTTGCAAAGGTTGGCGTTAAGACTCCATGTCTAAAAGGGCACGGTTTGTTCTAATTTCATGCAATTGCGAAATGTTCATTGAACAATTTAAGCCAATAGCGTAATTGTGTTTTTCAGAAATCCCAGAGTATGAAATCTATTCAGTAAACCATTTTGTGTAAATTAAGTACTATTGCTGTCTTTCTCCCATCTCTCTTTCCTTTGTCTCCTCTCCTTCCCTCTCTTCTTCTCCCACCCTCTCTCTCCCCCTCTCTCCCTCTCTCTCTCTCTCTCTCTCTCTCTCTCTCTCCCTCCTCTCTCCCTCTCTCTCCCTCCTCTCTCCCCCCTCTCTAACTCTCTCTCTAACTCTCTCTCTAACTCTCTCTCTAACTCTCTCTCTAACTCTCTCTCTAACTCTCTCTCTAACTCTCTCTCTCCCCCCTCTCTCCCCCCCTCTCCCCCCCTCTCCCCCCTTCTCCCCCCCTCCCCCCTCTCCCCCCCAACACATCCATCCTTGTGATGTACTGCCTTCCTACGCCAATAGGAAAACAAAAAAAAGCTCATTACCCAATTGGATGATGCTTGACTGTCAGTGAAATAGTCTTTTTTTCCCCCATTTTCAATATTTTTATGTCTGGTAAAGAGAAATGTTCAAAGAAAATGACCCGCACAGCTTGGCCCATCGTACTTCCATTTTTAACAAACAAAAAACAAAATTTCAAATGCATCAGTTGCATCAAGCCCGATGACCGGGCACGAACCTGCACCAAACTCTTTGGGTTTGCCAAAATAAAGATTGAAACTGGTGTTCCCAACCCCACGTGCCCCTTAACAAGCTCCTAAAAGAGCTTAATGGCCCACTAATTGGCAGCGAGTGGGTTGCCCTCTCCCGGTGTCTCTCTGCCTGTATCTGTCTGTAAGTGTGTGTGTTTCTTTGTATGTGCCAACACCTGTGTGCCCTCCTCCTTCAGGACCCATGCCCTAAGACTTCCATTGGATTGGCCCATGGTTATGCTTGGTAAAGTGCTGCAGGATGACTAACCAGGAAACTCTCCCACTCTTACCAGGTATATTGGAAGGATTTACAGGCCGATAATCAACCTGTTTGGCCACGTTATGAACGCACCTTCCATGGCCATCAAGTCCTGAAGTGGGGCTTGAACCCGGAGCTTCTGGCTCAGAGGCGGGGACGCTACCCCCTGCACCACAAGAGCTCCTGCCATATCTGTGTATACAGAGATCAAAATGAATACCTGAGAATGACTTCAGGGCAGCTTTTTTGACTGAGGGGCCCGAGTGACATTGCAAAGTGAAACCAAAGCTCAGATCATTTGGAATTTTTATCTGCACATGTTGTACTTGCAAAATGTAACAGCACTTATTTAAATTCCTTTGGTGTTTGGGGAGGCTGTAACACGCTTGCACATCACCATTAAGGAAGATAACAACAAGGAACATGTATTTTTATAGCACCTTTCAGGGCCTCCGGATGTCCTGAAGTGCTTTACAGCCAATGAAGTAATTTCTGAAGTATAGAAACTCTTGGAATGTGGGAAAACAGAAGCCAATTTGCACACGGCAAGCTCCCACAAACAGCAATATGGTAATGACCAGATAATCTGTTTTTAATTATGTTGGTTGAGGGATGAATATCGATCACACTAGGGAGAATTCCCCTGCTTTTCTTCAAAATAGTGGCTGCAGGTTCTTTTACATTCACCTGAGAAGGCAGACAAATCCTCGGTTAAATGTCTCACTCATAAGTGTCGCACCACCAGAGATATAGGGCTGCATTCCTGGCCTTTGGTTAGTTAGCTTGATGATCTCTTTGGGGCAAGAAAATTACATTGAATTTCCAGCACAGAAACAGGCCATTCGGCCCAACTGGTCCATGCTTGTGTTTATGCCCCACATGAACCTCCTCCTACCCCTCTTCATCTTGCCCTATTAACATACCCTTCTATTCCTTTTCCCCTCATGTTAATCCAGTTTCCCCTAAAATGCATCTAAAGTATTTGCCTCAACCACCCCCTGTGGTAGTGAGTTCTCCATTCTCGCCAATCTCTGGGTAAAGAGGTTTCTCCTGAATTCCCTTTTCAATTTATTGCTATTGATGGTCTGTAGTTTTAGACTCCCCCTACAAGTGTAAATATCTTCTCTACGTTTAGCCTGTCAATCCCTTTGATCATTTTAAAGACTTCTATCAGGTCACCCTTGTTATGATCCCCGTAGAGACTGATAACCTAAATAAAAAAAGGAATCACCACTAATCCAATGGATAGCAAACCGATGGTCAAGATTTCACTTCTTAAAATTTTTATTGCAACAAACCAACTAAAATCAACATATTTCAAATATTTGTTAACAGGTGAATGATATTTCAAATAAAAAGGTACATTTCACTTTAAATAGTCAACACACCGAGGATACGCTTCATGTGATTACCAGCTGTTGCATTACTACTTGTACAAATGTGGGACCGTGTACAATCTGTGTCTTTCCAACAACGGCCTCAGCTATGTAAGATCTCTCACTTCCCATTCAATTGTTTTGGCCCTTGAGCCAGCAGCCGTTTTCCATTCAAAATCCCAGATGCTGTTACCACGACAAGTCGCACATCTATGAACCTTCTCTCACTTGGGTCCTGACAATCCTGATGGCACAGAATCCCCAGAGACTCCCATATCTGAACCCTTTGAATGATCTGGTGGGCTCTGGTAACACTAAAACAGCAGCAGTGGGTCTTGACCACTCTACGATCTCTTGTCCTTCTTGTCTTTGGTGTTCTGTCCTTTAGAACACAGTAACACAGTCTCTGCTCTATTCTCAGAGATGTGCTTCAACACCAGAATAAGTTCTAAAAATGCCAAACAGAAAAGTTTTGCATTCAGAGAAAACCTTGCTTGCTTTCTCTCACCTGAATTCTGTGTTTTCTGAACTGCCAAACAAAAAACACAGGCTAAAATCCAACCCCACTGCAATTTATCTTTCTATTTACCCTTTGCATCTTGGCTCTCCATGGCAACTTCTGGCCACATGGCATTTCTTGGAACCTAATGATGTCATAATCTGGAAACTACTTAATCCTTTTTCAAAATATTTCCCCAGCACACTTTGGCCTGAAAGGGGACATTGCACTAAATGAAAATATAGGCTTTTCCCACCATATGGGTCATTACACCATTTAGACGTCTCTTTGCTTGAGAAAGGAGCCCCAATCTGTTCAACCTATCCTGATACTTCTGTTACAAATGCTGGGCTTTACAAGACCGTTGTGTTTTAAATGTCTCCTTTAATGTAAGGTGAAATAATGTTCTGGATAGGGGAATGATGAGCTCATATTAAAAACCTCCACCTGGAGACAGGCCTCTGAGATCTGGCTACCATAGGGAAGAAACTCAAATAGAAACCTATTGAAATATAAAGTGACAGTTTCCACACCTTTCCACAACAAACAGCCGGCTGCTTTGTGAAACACTGGGAGAGAGAGACGGGAAATGTTGTGTTGTGAAGGAACAAGCAGCTACTGCTGTTAAGAGCAGAGGAATGCTTGTAAGAGTTGGTTTATTGTTTGCAAAGTCCCTTCCAATGCAAGCATGTGCCTCCTTAAGTAAGGTGACACTGTACACTAGGTGTGGTCTCACCAATAGTTGTAGCAAAACCTTACTACTTTTATACTCCATCCCACTTGCAACAAAGGACAACATTCCATTTGCCTTCCTAATTACTTGCTGTCGCTGCATGCTAACATTTTGTGATTCATGTACAAGGACACCCAGATCCCTCTACAGCAGCATTCTGAAGTCTCTGCATTAAAATAATTTTTGGTTTTTCTATTCTTCCTATCAAAATGTGAGGAGAAACTCACATTTTCCCATGTTAAACTCCATCTGCCAGAGTTTTGCCCATTCACTTATCTATATACCTTTGCAGGCTCTTTGTATCCTCCTCACAGCTTACTTTCCCACCTGCCTTTGCATTGTCAGCAAATTTGGCTATAGTACAGCCGGCCCCTTCATCCAAGTCATGAATATAGATTGTAAATACTTGAGAGTTACAGATTGACATGGAGATGATTACAGAGATAGGGAGGGGCAAAGGCATGGTAGGGGATGAGAATGAGAATTTTAAAGATTTCATTTGAAACAAATGTATAGAGCGGGAAGAACGTGGGAGAATTAATAGAGAATATTATCCAGTGCAAAGCAAAATTGTTCTTTGGGCTATTTGCAAGGAATTGGTGGTTTCATCCTGTGACTAGTTTGTTCATTACTGCCTTTCCATTTTCACCAGCTGGCTTGTGAAATCTTGTGCTGTGAGACAGACTGAGCTTCTCAGTATCTGGCACAAAAACCGTGGAATTGAATAGCATAAAATTTAAATATGTTAATTGAGCTCACAGCACCTTGGTGCTTAACACCCACAATCTTTATTCAAGTCAGTAATGTGACACCAAATTATGCATAGTGAACATTTTTAATTTGCTTCTGTTACACGTCATCTGCGATGAGGGAGAGGGACGTGTGTTTAAAATGGGCACTCCCAGTGTTGAGATTACCTGTGAAACCTTTTCTCCTTAAACCTCTCAAACCCTTTCGTTCCTCTTTGAAGATGCTCCTTAAAACCTACCTTTTGGACCGAGCTTTTGGTGACCTGTCCTAATATCTTCATGCGTGGCTCAGTGTCAAATTCTGTCTGATTAAATATGTTTTGCTCTATAAATGAAAGTTGTTGTAGTTCGTTGTCCCTGGAAGCTCCTTGGACACTGAACTCTTCAAAATAAAAAGTCAGGAATTTGAAGAAGAGCAGGGAATTCTCCCTGGTGGCCTGGACCAATATTTATCGCCCAACCAAGGTCACCGAGACATTGCTCTCCATGGGAGCTTGCTGCCTGTAAATTGGCTGCTGTGTTTCCTATATCACAATGGCATTACACCTTACAAGTACTTCATTGGCTGTGAAGCACTTTGGGATGTCCTGAGGTCATGAGAGATTTGTTCTATTCTTTCATGGGATGCAAGTGTCGCTGGCAAAGCCAGCATTTGTTGCCCAACCCTAATTGCCCTTACTAGACCATTTCAGAGGACAGTTAGGAGTCAGCCACATTGCTGTGGGTCTGGCGTCGCATGTCGACCAGACCAGGTAAGGACGGCAGATTTCCTCCTTTACAAGACATTAGCAAACCAGATGAGTTTTTACAAGAGTTGATGATATTTTTGTGGTCGCCATTACTGAGACTTGATTTCATTTCCAGATGTTTTATTTATTGACTTAAATTCATCAGCTGCTGTGATGGGATTTGAACCCATGAATGCACACCACTAATACTGCCATCTCCCACTTCTCTAGAATGCACATTCACTCCTTCTTATTTGAACACATGAGATAGATCTCTGTGTTTCTGGAGGCACCTGATTGCTATTCTAGTCTTGCCTGTGTTGTTGATGCCTGTTTTATATCTGGGTCATTGATACTTTTGGGTTTTGTGGTGTGCATGTGGTTGATGAATGTTTGCTTGTAATGATGTGGCATTTTAACCACACAAGCCCAAAACCACTGTTCTGCCACAAATTGGCAATGGGAGTGGAGTTGTTGTTTATTTATCAGGGCAGAAATTAAGATTTGTATTGCACCTCATAGAACCAATATAATTGGTTTGTTGGATTAACTTATCAAAGGTATTAAGGGATATGGGACAAAGGCAGGTAGATGGAGTTAGGTCACAGATCAGCCATGATCTCATTGAATGGTGGAACAGGCTCGGGGGGTGAGGGGGGAGGCGAGGGTGCAGGGCAGTGCTAATTGGCCTCTTCCTGTTCCTGTGTCCCTTTTTTAATATGCAAATGGAAAGCCTTGTAATATTTTACAGCCTGCATTTGTATAGCGCCTTCAATATCGTAAAACTTCCCAAGGTGCTTCACAGGAGTGTCGTCGGACAGAACTTAACACTGAGCCACGTAAGGGGATGTTAGGACAGATGACAAAAACTTGGTCAAAGAGGTAGGTTTTAAGGAGCATCTTAAAGAAGCAGAGAGAGGTAGAGGCAGAGAGGGTTAGGGAGAAAATTCCAGAGATTAGGGACTGGGCAACTGAAAGCACGTCCATCAATGCAGGTGATGAAGAGGCCAAAATTGCAGGAATGCTTTGTCTTGGAGGGTCGTAGGGCTGGAGCAGGTCACCAAGATAGGGAGGAGTGAGACCATGGAGAAGTTTGAAGACACACTGAGAATTTTAAACTTGAGGCATTGTTTAACCAGAAGCCGGTGTAGGTCAGCGAGCGAAGACGAGGTGGGTGAATGGGACTTGATGTCACAGAGCTTAGGTTGGGCTGAGTTTATGCAGAGTGGGAGATGGGAGGCTGTCTCAGGGAGCTTTGGAATAATGGAGTCTGAGTAACAAAAGCTTTGGACGAGAGTTTCCGTGACAGATGAGCTGAGCTGGCCAGTGTTATGGAGGCAGTCTTTGTGATGGAGAGGTTACACGGACAGAATCTGAGCTCGGGGATCAAACATGGTGGTGAGCAGCCTGGTTCCACGTCAAAGTGTGGCCAGGGAAGGGGATGGAAGTGGTGCTCAGTGAACGGAGTTTGTGGAGGAGGCTAAAGGCAACAGAGGGAATTTCTGCTCACCAAGTGCTGGATGTTGCAGCAGCATTGTGACAGATCAGGAACGGCAGAGGGATCGAGAGAGCTGGTGGAAAAGTACAGCCGAAAGGTCAGATAATTAAACTAAAGGAACTAGTTTTTGATGGGATCCTTTAGCAGCTCCTAAACCAGTGACTCACCACAAGCCATCGGCCCCTGTGGTGGTGGTTGAGTCAGGAGGTATATACTTCCAAAGTTTCACTCTGAATAAATCTAAGCGGAGTTAAGATTGGCACTGGTTTCATCCTTCACCAACTGGCAATCAGGAATTTAGCATGCACCCCTTGAGAGTTAAATAGAATAAATTGACAAAAAAACCCAGAAGCGCGATGAGTTATTTACGCAGCGAGTTGTTGTGACCTGGAATGCGCTGCCTTAAAGAGCGGTAGAAACAGATTCAATAGAAACTTTTAAAAGGGTATTGGATAAATGCTTGGCTATTTTTTAAAAAAATGCAGGGCTATGTGGAAGGAGCATTGGGGATGGAACTGGTTGGAAAGCACTTGCAGAGAGCTGGCATGGACATAGTGGGATGAATGGCCTCCTTCTGTGCTGTATGATTCTACAAAATTGGACAGTCCCCTGCTTGTTATTATTCCACAATGTATTCTGTGATGTGTGTGCGCATCGATCTACAGGAACATTTTTTTAAACCCTGTCATACCACTGCTTTGCTTTTATGCATGCGAGGGTGATAATGCATCTTATACCTGCTGCGTTCATGCGAACGCACTAATTAGGAGCAAGAGTAGGCCATTCGGCCCCTTGAGCCTGCTCCACCATTCAATAGGGCCATAGCTGATAAACATTTGAGAGCAGTGAACCCATCACAGCTTCTCATTTCTCAGTCAGCTACACTTGAGAAAATGTAGCTGTCGCTGCACAGAGGTATTTTAGGAACCTATAAATGCAGGTTTAAAAACGTCTGGAATCCTGGAAAGGAAGCATTTAACCGTAATCCTTTCTTATTTATTTATTATTTTTCCCTGCAATTTTATTTTGGAGGTTTGCTAAGCGAGAGTATGATGCAGCACCTGATCCAGTCGACATGGGGTCAGACAGGAACAAGCGACGCAGCCTGTTGACGCTTTTGAGAAATGAATCATTTGACTGTTTAAATCATCTTGCTGCGTGATTTACAGGTTAGTGCTGTACAGAGAATGATCAGCATGTGCTGCCTCGCTGTGAATTCCAGAGGCCTCGTATGCTTGTCACCTCTTTTTGTATTGAAGTGTTCGCGGAAGATGGCACTGATTAGCGCTTTGGGAAATCGCTAAATTGGTCTCGATTCTGTTCCTATTTTAAAGTCTGATTCTGTTGCAGTCCAGGAGTAACAGTGTTCGCTGGCTGCTGTTGATCATCACATTGGCTTTGGAAAGAGTGCAGCTCTGACTTCCCAAAGCCACCTTCTACAAAACACAAGTCAGGAGTGTGTTGGAATACTCTCCACTTGCCTGGATGAGTGCGGCTCCAACAACACTCAAGAAGCTTGAAACCATCCAGGACAAAGCAGCCCACTTGATTGGCACCCCATCCTTAAACATCCACCACCAATTCACAGTGGCAGCAGTGTGTGCACCACCTACAAGATGCACTGCAACAATTCACCAAAGCTTATTAGACAGCACCTTCCAAACACAAGACCACTACCATCTAGAAGGACAAGGGCAGCAGACCCATGGGAACACCACCACCTGGAAATTCCTCTCTAAGCCACACACCATCCTGACTTGGAAATATATCACTGTTCCTTCACTGCTGCTGGGTCAAAATCCTGGAACTCCCTCCCTAACAGCACTATGGGTGTACCTACACCACATGGACTGCAGCAGTTCAAGAAGGCAGCTCACCACCACCTTCTCAAGGGCAATTGGGGATGGGCAATAAATGCTGGCCTAGCCAGTGAGGCTCATATCTCATGAACAAATTAACATATTAAAAAAAAGTCATAATGCTACCAGGACTCCAAGGGTAAGATTGTGAGGAGAGAATACATAAACTAGGTTAGTATTCTTGGAATATTGAAGTTTAACGGATTATTTTTCACCCAGAGGGTGGTTGGAATCTAGAACTCACTGCCTGAGGGGGTGGTAGAGGCAGGAACCCTCACAACATTTAAGAAGTATTTAGATGAACACTTGAAATGCCAAAGCATACAGGGCTACGGGCCAAGTGCAGGACAATGGGATTAGAATAAATAGGTACTTGATGGCCGGCATGGACACAATGGGCCGAAGGGCCTGTTTCTGTGCTGTATAACTCTATGACTCTATGAGTCTAAATAGCAATCAGAGTCCTGCATTAACACTTTAAGGGACAGTGTCTTTAAAACACAAATTCTTCCAGAATGTCCTTAATCCTTGAAGATGAACCATTTTCTGTGATTAAAGTCTTCATGACAATCATGACTACTCTTGGAGTAGTACGTACACTTCTGGTCTCCATATGCTAAAAAGGATAGTGAGACTCTGGAGAAGGTATAAAAAGGATTTTGCAATTGTGATACCGAACAGTGAGATTATACCTATCCGGAATGGATGAACTGGATGCGTCTCATTTCTCTTGAAAAGAGAAGACTGATTGAGGCCTTTAGAATTGGGAAAAGGTTTGATAGACATAGAGAGAGTGCTATTCACTAATAAGGAAGAACAAAATCAGAGGATGTGAATATGAGATAGTCACTAATAAATCCAATAGGGAATTCCAAAGCAACGTCTTTACACAGAGAGTGGCGAGAATGTGGAACTCGCTACAACAGGGAGTGGTTGAGGTAAAAGAATAGATGCATTTAAGGGGACGCTGGATTCGGATGGGAGGAAGAAGGGGATCGAGGATTTATGCTGATAGGATTTAAGGGGGAAGGATGGGGGGAAGCTTGAGTGGAGTGTAAACAACTGGCCTGAATGATATGGTGCTAAGTCTGGTAGATGGAATTAAGATACAGATCAACTAGGATCTCATTGAATGGGTGAACAGGTTCAAGGAGGCTGAATGGCCTTCTTCCGTTCCTATGATGCAGTCCAGTGGTAGCAGTGTTCTTGGCTGCTGTTGGTGATCACAGTGACTCACTGTATGCAATCCACTGTATAAAACACAATAACCAACTCGCCTCACCTCACACTGTGAGACTGTTCGACATAGACCCCACATAGGGGGAAGGGCTGGAATTGCCCGGAATGCATGTGTGTAGAACTGACACCACAACTGATGCTGATTTTCACTCCCATCTTGCTGATTGGCACCTACGCCCAAATTTCTTGCAAAGCTCATTTGCATTTTTATTAGCATAAAGCAAGCACAAATCGATAGGTGCCGATGTTGGGAATGAACCATGTGCACACTGTGCCTCCTCCAGCATTCCTAAAGAGCTATCCGATTCGTTCCCCCTCCCCTCCCTGCCCCCCATAGCCCTTTTATAAGTTACTGTTGAATCTGCTTCCACCGCCCTTTTCTAGATTCCGGGCATTCCAGATCACAACAACTCACTGCACAAAAAAAAAACCCTCATCTTGCCTTTGGTTCATTTGCCAATCACCTTTAAACCTGTGCCCTCTGGTTACTGACCCTCCTGACATTGAAAACAGTTTCTCTATATTTACTCTATCAAAGACCCTCAATGATTTTTGAATATCTCTGTCAAATCTCCCCAAACCCTCTCCGCTACATGGAGACGGAGCTTGCCTCTGTGGTCCTCCTGCCATTGTTACGCTGTACAACAACATGCTCCTTGGGGAGGTCGGTCTAGCTGCCCAGTATTTCTTAGGTTGGGGGAGGGGGGGTCCACAGTGTTGCTGGACACTGAGATGGACAACATGTTGGCTAAGTATAGTGCAGGTCTCCATGATGTTCAAAGAAAATCAGGAAAATCACTCTCAAACCGCAGCTATCTCAGTCACACCAAATTCCAGTGACTTGGGCGAAGCTCTGCCTAGATTTCCCGTGTTTTATTTGCATCAATCCAGGAAACTCAAACTTTGAACAGGCTGGGACCAGAGTGCATGTGGAGAGAGATTTTTTTTTATTTCATGGGATGTGGGCTTCGTTGACTGGGTCAGCATTTATTACCCATCCCTAATTGCCCTTGAGAAGGTGGTGGTGAGCTGCCTTCTTGAAACGCTGCAGTCCCTGTGGTGTAGGTACACCCACAGTGCTGTTAGGGAGGGAGTGCCAGGATTTTGACCCAGCGGCAGTGAAGGAACGGCGATATATTCCCAAGTCAGGATGGTGAGTGACTTGGAGGGGAACTTCCAGTTGGTGGTGTTCCCACCTGCAAGTGAGGTATGAGTAGCAGGTGGATGGTTTTGACCCACCTGTCTCGCCAATGGCCCAATGAGTGAGGAAATTTGCGCACAGCAAATGTTCAGTGTAAATTTGTCGAGTGTGAATTTCCTGAGCACCAGAAACCCAGTGTAACTCTGTCCTTGGGCTGCAGTTCTGCAGGAAGCTCTGGGCCCCCAGTTTCTGTCACATCTCCAGAGATTATTACAAGATGTGAAAAGGTTTACTTTGCAGTCTGAAAGACTTGCATTTATATAGCGCCTTTCACAACCTCGATGTAACAAAGCAGTCAATGATGTATTTTTCGACGTGTACTCACTGTTGTAGCAAACCAGCAACCAATTTGCACACAGCAAGATCCCACGCACAGCAAAGTGATAATAACCGGTTTTTATGATGTTGGTTGAGGGATAAATATCGATCCCTGGATCACTGTGGAGCACTCACTCCCCTACTCTCCTTCAAAATGGTGGCCATGGCATCCACCCGAGGTCTCGGTTTGGTGTCTCATCCGAAAGGGGGCACCTCTGACAGTGCAGCACTCCCTCAGTACTAACAGTGGAGTGTCAACCTAGATTATGTATTCAAGCGCATAACCACCGAGGTTACATCAGGTGGATTTGATAGATTCCACTGTAGCATTTCAAAGAAGAGCAGGAGAGTCCTGCCTGGTGTCCCAGCTGATCTTTATCACTCCAAGAACTGATTTCGCCAGTTTATAAAATGAAAGAAAAAGCAAAAGTCTTGCAAATATTTAGCGTTTTTCACGACCTCAGGACGTCCAAGGCGCTTTACAGCTAATGAACTTTTTGTTTGAAGCGTTGTTACCGCTGCAATGGATGGAATATGGCAGCCAATTTACTCAGCAAGCTCCCTCAAGCAGCAAAGAGATAATGAACAGATTACCTCTTTATGATGGTTGAGGGATAAATGTTGGCCAGGACGCTGGGGGAACTCCCCTGACCCTCTTCCAAATAGCGGCCGTGGAACCTTTCACGCCCACCTGAGAGGACGGACAGCAAATTAACGTCTCATCTGAAAATGGGTTGAAAACTTCCAGGTGACCAGGACCCGTAGGCTGTCATTAATGTAACAACCGCGCACTCACTGGCACGAATGCTACAATCTAATTTCAGGCCATATTACTGTTGCCACTCTCCTATGCCTGCAAGCTAACATTTCCAAACCTGTCTGAAACACCTTCCATAAAGCTGTCATTGCAAGAAATATGTTTTACTTGCCTCACGATGCAGTAGATGAATCAACTTTGCACATTTAGCGCCATTAAAAATCCAGATTAGCAACTCGGTGTCTGTTTCTCTTGGCTGGTTTTATGACATGGGGTTAACATGGAGCAGCTTCTGCAGATGTGGAAACCTTTCAGATTTTAACGTACCATAACGAAAAATTCTCGCATGGCATCGGTTTCTAGTTTTGTGATATTGTGTCTGGATATTGCACTTTGCATCTGTCTGACAGTGAAAACGGACAATGTTATTTTTTCATGTTTATTCATGTACTACACCAGTGCTCAAAACGTTTTAATTGAATATTTATTTGCACTGAAATACAATTTAGAATCGGAGCTTCTGGAAAAACCGTTTATTCTTTCCTGTCTTGTACCCTTCCTCAAACTTTACTTTGGCTTCCTGTCTGGCTTTGAGTTTCGAAGCAGGATCCCTAAAAACGTCCTTGATCACAATGGTGAATGAGTGTAAACTGGCGCTAAAAGCGTGCTGTACTAATGGGACCCACCCGTCTGAGAGCCTGGATTCAGCATTGCAGTTTTGGCTCTTAATTGCCGATTACTATAACTTGATCTAGACTAGAGGTACTAAACCAGAAACTTGCAGGCTTAGCACCTAAGTGCCGGTTGGGTGCAATTATCATGGAGCAGCCAGTGTGGGCTCCTCGCACCCTCTTCCACTGAAGGTGTGAAATGCTTTGAGTGTCTTACAGTGGGAGGTTGTGGGATGGCACATGGACTGAGGGAATGGGTGCTCAGATTCTCCGTCACAGCACTGGAGGACCTGGTTGGGGGCGGGGGGGGGTGTCCTGCATCTGTGGGGTGGGGGGAGGGGGGTGGGTGGCAGTGGGAAAGCTTTCAGCTCCCCCTTCCTGTCCCTCTCTCTTGCAGCAACTAGTGCTGCTCTACCCGACCTCATGTCCTCCTCCCATTCTTCCTGCAAAGCGAGGGGAATCCCCAGCAAAATGCCCATCACCGAGCACTCCTCCTCTCCTGGTCATCCCTATATGGTGACTAAGTGCAGCGCTAACTCTTTTTCAGAGAAGTCCTCAGAATTTCCAGACCATTGCCACAGAAGGCTGTGGAGGCCAGGTCATTGAGTATATTTAAGACCGAGATAGATAGGTTCTTGACTGGCAAGGGGATCAAAGGTTACGGGGAGAAGGCGGGAGAACGGGGTTGAGAAACTTATCAGCCATGATTGAATGGCGGAGCAGACTCGATGGGCCCAATGGCCTAATTTCTGCTCCTATGTCTTAATAAATGTTGGTGGAGTGTAGATAAGGTCTTGACAAAGTGTCCCAGAAAGTCATCTCATGTGTTTCAAAAGACCCTTTCAAATCTCCCAATGTACCTGAACAGGAAAATGTGTAATACCTTGTATTAGCTCTCAAATTCTTCTGCAACAACTCATTCCCTCCTAATCGGCTGGTCGCTGTTAGGAGAGAGGGTGTTATGCTTTCCACCAAACGTCTGTGCAGCCTCCTTAATGAGCACTAGCGGACAATTTAAGCAGCAGTCAGATGTTTGCCAGTCTCCAGGCGGTTGCTTCTAGCACTGGTTTCGAGCTCCTTTATCAAGATGGTGCCTTGCGTTAAATGTGGGCTGAACGGCTGTTTCGAACATTCCAGCACGGCCACCTCGGACGCTGTGCAGCGACTAAAGTATCCAGGGAAAATCTTCCACCAATTCTTTCGAGGTAAAGGTCATTGAACCCATCAGGGCTGTTGCTTTTGCCTTTCTGTATTTGGTTGCCTTCAGCAGGCTGGTGCTTGAGGACCAGTTGTCGTATCATTGCTGTGTAGGCCCGTGTGACATTGATTAACAAGCCTGGTTCAATGCAGCTAACAGCAGAACACCGTCGATTGAGCAGCAGATGGTCCATGGGACTGGAGACGACAGTGCGAGGTCCTATCCTTGCATTTTCAAAATAATTTTTTTTAAAAAGAAATGATTATACCCCTGAGGTGTTCGTGGGTAGTCTAGAGAACAGTTTGATATTTATTGCAGTCCTGACACCATCTGAATTTACTTGCACAATCCAGTAAGTTAACTGGTGAAAATATCATCGGACTGACACGATAATAAATAGTTGTACCGCAAAAAAAAAAACAGGGTACATCTCTGTGTTTGTAAGTGTATTTATCTACCGCTCTACAAAGCTTATTTAGGATTCAGTTCCTAGTTCTTACATCATACTGGCTGAAAAGTGAATCATACCTTGTATGTATTGTAAAGGTCTTCTGTGGTTGGTTATAAAAATTCGAATCCATGTTTTCAGATTCCCCCATGATCTTGCCTCTCCTCCAGCCCTTCAACCCTTCCAAATCTCTGCCCTCCCCCAACTCTGGCCTCTTAAGCATCCTCCATTTTGATTGCTCTGCCATTGGCAGCCGTTAACTTGTGCCCTGAGTTCTGGACCTTCCTCCCTAAACCGCTCTGGCTCTCTCACCTCCTTTTAAAACTTTCCTTAAATCTTAACCTCTTTGACCAAGCTCCTGGCCATCTGTTCTACTATCTCCTTATATGACTCAGTGCCATATTTAGTTGATAATCGCTCCTGTGAAGCACCCTGGGGATGCTTTCCTGTGTTTAAGGTGCTATATACACGTACGTTGCTGTGGCTAAGAAGTAAAGGCGCAACCTATTGACACTGGCACGAAGCAGGCCCCTCCCACTTGTAGAGATATAGGAGAGATGGAGTAGGTAAACTGCAGTTAGCAAAAGAAAGGAACGAAGGAAAATACAAGTAAAGGGAAAATTAGAGGCAATGGTTCACAATCCAAGTGATGATATTCACCGCTGCACTTTACATGACTATCTGTTCAGGTGTGTAATGGCTCCCATGACACTGTTTGGAGAAATGCATGAGAGATTTCCCTGGTGCCCTCAGCAACCACGATTCCTCAACCAATAACATCCCCAAGAGAAACCAGACCTTTGACAAACACTCTTGAGTGATTAAAAAAAATTTCTCCATATCTCAGTCAGAAATGGCTGACCCCTCATTCTGAGACCAGGGGCCAGATTTTCGCAGAAGATCAAATTTTTGCCAGTTGGGGAATGGGTGTGGGGTGTGAATCGAACAAGAGCGGAACCCGAACTCAGCAGGGCCACTTGAACTCAATGCTGTTGCCAGGGCCTTAACCCATAGTGTAGGAGTCACAAATTACTGGAGTAGACGCAAATGTCCTTGAACAGTGGCTAAGGTCTGTACAACTGTCATGATCTGAAGGTTTTTTAATTTCCTCACAGTGGGCATTTAAAAAAAAACTCATCTGCTGGACTACTTTGATTGACAGGCCATCTGCTGCAGGTTAGAAAAAAACTGTAGCATCTATTCATGCAGTTTCATTAGAGATCTTTTGTTGACATTTCTCCAAGGGCGATTATTATGTCATTATGAATGTTTGGCTGAGTTGCAGACCTCACAGAGGGTTCTGGGTTCCCAGTTTAATTGACAGTTTAAAGAGACTGCTAAAGGGTTAGCTATATTTCAAGTGGGAGTCTGAGTAGAAATTTGTTTTTATAAGAGATTAAACACTTGAGATTTAAAACCTTTGAATGGTTTTGAGTGGTTTTATGATTTTTCTCATTATCAAGATTGGTAGAAGTTTATTATTTTCATCTCCATTTGGCTCCTGAAGTCTGGCCATGGTGGATACTGGGTGAGTGGCTATTGGGTTTGCATGGAGGGTGTGAGGGGACATGGGAGGGTGTGGGGCAAGAGTTGGCAGAGAGGGTACGAGGGCCCATGGGGGATGGGTGGGATACTGAGTTGGCATTGGACTGGCATGGAAGATATGAAGGACCTTGGGTGGTTGGGTGAGGGCTAGAGGGCCCAACAGCTTCTGGGCACCAAGTAAAGGGATCCAAGGCGGGCTTTCTAACCAGCATTCGCCTACCCCCGTGACCACCTACACCCTGCTTCTGCAGTCGGCAGGCCAGATTTCATCATGCATCCACCTCTCTGGAGCAAAGATCGTGTGTTGCAGGGTACTTTTTACAGAGAGGGGCCCAGTGAGTGCGGAAATTTCAGGACTTGAGCTACCTGCCCCGGTAGCCGAAATGCAGCCCTATGTTTCCTAATTCTAGACTCTACAGCCAGAGGAAGCAGCCTCTCAATCTCTATTCTGTCAAGGTCTCTAAGAATCTATTTTTCAATTAGATCACCTCCCATTCTTCTATACGCTGGAGATAGGTCAAAAAACTAACTTGTTAGTTTTCTTCATTTCAAAGGGGTTTTTGCTTTGTTGGCTTCTGTTTTAGTTTAATTGGATTGGAAGATTTTTAATGGAACAAAGGGAAGCCTTCAATATAAATATAAATGATGAATTTTTGTTCGTTGACATGTGTCAGAATTCACTTGAGAAGTGCCTCAGCATTCAATTCAGGTGCCAATAGTTATTTATATGAACTTCACCATTGTGTAAGCTGAGATTCTCATGTAGTGTTGCTGTGTTTGCTTTAAAAATGGATTCTTGGCATGCAGGAGAGCAGTCAGAGAATGTTGTTACAATCCACATGGAGACCGATAACTTTTTAAGACTTCTACTGTAGCAAACAGACTAAAAGCACTATAGACTGAACACTATTTTTATAGGCAATTGACACTTTAAACTACAGAACAGGATTTTCCTCTTTACTCTTAACACAACCGATAAAAACCCACTTCACAGGTATACTTTACACTGTCCCAGAGATGGTCATTTGATTTTCCCAAATCCAGCCCAAAGTGATTCTTAGCTTCTGAGGGTTTACTTCTGTTCCTTTCCTGTCCTAGCCTGGTAACCTTTAACCCCAGAATTATCTTTCACTTTGAAGATTTTTCCTGAGATTCTCCCTCTAACACAAACTAGGTGAATATTCCAGCCTCATTTCAAATTATTACATATTTACTCTTTTCAACCCAAGTGTGAACTCCCACTCGCATTCCTGCGTGGTGAACCATAACTAGCTGCTTTCTCTCTCCTGGATCCTGGAACTAACCTTGTCTGTGAGCTTCAGGGCAATCCTAGAAACCCTTCCCCTTTCAAAGCCCACCTCCATGGCTGCTTAAATCACATGGGCCTTGTATCCAGGTAGAATTGCTGATTAGCTATCCTTAAGAGCCCAACTCTCTTTCATCTTAGATGTAAATGGACTGTTTAAAGCGCAACTGTTTACAATCCAACATTCTCAATGCTTTTCTGGAACTTTGGAGGCTCTCAGTTTATCCACTGTTGGCACACAGGCTGCTGTCATTGTCTCCAAGGACAAATACCTTACACCTCCTTCCCAATAAAACAATCTGGGCCCTCTTTAATCTCTAGCAAACAAGCACTTCCATGCTTGCTGTTAGGCACAGTCCAAAACATAATATTTCTTATATAATTGTAGCAATGTACAGCACAGAAGCAGGCCATTAGGCCTAACCAGTCTACATCGGTGTTTCTGCTGCACACCAGCCTCTTCCCACCCTACATCATCTCACTCTACCAGCCTTTCCTTCTGTTACTTTCTCCCTCAGGTGTATATGTATCTTTGCCTTAAATGTATCTATGCAATTCACCTCAGCCACTCCCTGTGGGAGTGAGTTCTACATTTTCACCACTCTCTGGAAAAACATGTTTCTCCTGAATTCCCAATTGGATTAATTAGCGACTGTCTTGTATTGATGGCCTCTGGTTGTGGTTTCCCCCGCCAGTGGAAACACCTAAGTAAATTGTTGTACATCCATTGGGTGTCACCTTATTGAATCCCTGGAAGTTCATAAGCTTTCTGGCTCTGAGGAAATTTCAGATTTGTGGGAGCTGGGGGAAGCCAAGCCCGCACTTTCTGATATAATAAAACTTTACTTAAGGCCTCAACAGCTTCAAAGGCCTCACATGCTTTGGAGTGCAGTTAATAATGTTTATTCAGCAGGCAAACTTGGCAGAGATTTTCTTTTTTGCACACATGCAAAGAGTCAGAAGCTAAACACCCAGTTCTTGGGTGCTTTCGACTGTGGAAGGGATGTTGGCCTGGATACCAGGAGCTTTTCTCCTCTTCCCTTCATAGACTCCCTTCATACTCTGAGCAGGTGGATGAGGGCCGTGCCTTCACTTTTTATTTATTCATTCATGGGATGTGGGCAAGGCCAGTTTTTATTGCCCATCCCTAATTGCCCTTGAGAAGGTGGTGGTGAGCTGCCTTCTTGAACCGCTGCAGTCCACGTGGTGTAGGTGCACCCACAGTGCTGTTAGGGAGGGAGTTCCATAATCTTGACCCAGCGACAGTGAAGGAACGGCAATATAGTTCCAAGTCAGGATGGTGTGTGGCTTGGAGGGGAATTCGCAAATGGGTGGTGTTCCCATGTGTCTGCTGCCCTTGTCCTTCCAGGTGGGTAGAGGTTGTGGGCTTGGAAGGTGAAGGAATCTGGGTGAGTTGCTCCACTGCATCTTGTATATGGTACACAATGCTGCTACTGTGCACCAGTGGTGGAAAGAGTGGGTGCTTAAGGTGGTGGATGGGGTGCCAATCAAGCGGGACTGCTTTGTCCTGGATGGCGTTGAGCTTCTTGAGTGTTGTTGGAGTTGCACTCATCCTGTTTTCCGGAGATTCCTGTCTGAAGGTTAATGAAGGCAAACGTCTCAAAGGATATTTACATATTTCACACACATCTCCCTACCTGAGGGATATCGGTTAAGGCATTAAACCCTGATATGAAAAGCAGTACAAGATGATGCAGATTTAAACTCATTAAGGTCCCTTGCTGCTCATTACCTCCAGCTGAGTGTGAGGTAGGAGCCTGTTCTGGAGGATTCAGCCGCAGAGAAATGAGACTTTCAATGTTTAACTTAAAATCTAAGTCAGCTGTCAAAAGAATCAGAGGGGAAACGAGGGGAATATTTTTATGCAGTAGACTGTAGTGATCTGGAATGTGCTGCCTGAAAGGGCAGCTGAAGTAGATTCAGTAACTTTCAAAAGGGGATTGGCTAAATATTTGAAAGGGAAAGATGTGCAGGGTTATGGAGGAAGAGCAGGGGAGTGCGATTAGTTGGATTGCTCTTTCGAAAAGCAGACAAGAGGGGCCAAATGGCTTCCTTCTGGGCTGTGGAATTCTGTAATACTAGGTACATTAGGGTGAGGAATCTGCATAGTTTCAAATTATAAGTTTAATTTCCCGTACAAATAACGCAACCAGTTATCAGGAATAACCTTGACTCTTATCTGCACAAGATAAACCTTATCAATACCGATCACTACAGCTTTTCTATAAGAACAACTTTCATTTATATTAGCGCTTTTAACCTGGTAAAATGTCTCAAGTAGTCATGGAGGAGTCGTCACACTGAACCACATCAGGAGATATTGGGACAAGTGATCGAAAGCTTGGTCCAAAGTTTTAAGGAGTGTCTTAAAGGAGGAGAGGGAGGGAGTTGGGGATGGAACTTCAGAGCTTAAGGCCCAGGCATGGGCACCAGTGATGGAGCGATTAAAATCTGGGGATGTGCAAGACGCCAGAATAGGAGGAGCGCAGAGAACTTGTCAGAGGAAATAAAGATAAGAGCATTTAGCAATTGTAACCAGGCTGAAAGTAGTCTGTATGATTGACAATATGCTTTGTCACATGGAAGTGCTGTGACGTAGCTCAAGTAGAAACTGCTGCCGTGCTGTTGAGGACATCTGCATAATTTCGCAACTCTGTGACAAACAGAAATACTTTTTAAAAATAGTATGCTCTTTACTGCCCGAATATGTTTCATTCTTCACACTGTGCAGGTGTCGGGTAAACATAGATTTTAATAAGGATCATTTCAATGTAATTTGAAGTTGATTTATAGGCCTTCCCATCACTGAGAAAGAGAAACAGAAAGAAACTGTACAGTGAGGAGGTGAAAATGGTAGTGCATTCCCGTTAGACTTTTTCCCAGGATGTAATGCTTAATCAGATGGCTCATTGATTGCTAAATGTTCGAGGCCAATTCTGCTCTTGTGGGTAACCTCTTCTAGTCTGATTTTAAACCCAGTACCCCACCCCCGCCTTCGCCCCGCTGTTGGTAACTGTGACTTGTGCCATCAAAATGGCTTCTACAGTGAAACAGGCCATTCAGCCCAACAACTCTGTGCCAGTGTTTATACTCCGCATGAGCCTCCTCCAACTCTACTTCATCTCATCCTATCAGCTAATTCTTCTATTCCTTCCTCCTTTGTGGGTTTACCTAGCTTCCCTTTAAATACATGTTTACCATTTAGAGAATGCAGACCAGGGTAGTGCACTTTTTCATTAAAAGACAGGCAATGTCGCAGATAAATGCTTTTCCTCCCTCAGCGGGTCAATTTGTCTGCGATTTAAACAGCAGGTAATAGGGAAGGCAAATGGAATGTTGGCTTTTGTTTCAAAGGGAATGTGAGTATAAAAATAGGGAAGTCTTGCTAAAACTATACAAGGCACTAGTTAGACCATACCTAGAACACTGTGAACAGTTTTGGTCCCCTTATCTAAGGAAAGATATACTGGCATTGGAGGCAGTCCAGAGAAGGTTCACTAGATTGATCCTGGAGGTGGAGGGATTTTCTTATGAGGAGAGGTTGAGTAGGCTGGGCCTGTACTCATTGGAGTTTAGAAGAATGAGAGGCGACCTTATTGAAACATATAAGATTCTTAGGGGGCTTGACAAGGTAGATGCTGAGAGATTGTTTCCCCTTCTGGGAGAGTCTAGAACTGGAGGGCATAATCTCAAAGTAAGGGGGCTTCCATTTAAAAGAGATGAGGAGGAATTTCTTCTCTCAGAGGCTAGTGAATCTGTGGAATTCTTTACCGCAGAGGGCTGTAGAGGCTGGGTCGTTAAGTATATTCAAGACTGAAATGGACAGGTTTTTAATCAGTAAGGGAATCAAGGGGTATGGGGAAAAGACAGGAAAGTGGAGTTGAGTGTTATCAGATCAGACATGATCTCATTGAATGGCAGAGCAGATTCGATGGGCTGAACGGCCTACTTCTGCTCCAAAGTCTTATGGCCTAACAGTCTCGCAGCTTATAATACTTTATATGATACCTTCCACCACATCAGAACATCTGAAAGGTTTTCAGCCAATGAAGTACAATGAGCAGATAGTGGCATGGTGGTAACGTCACTGGACCAGTAATCCAGAGGCCCAGGCTAATGCTCTGGGGGCATGAGTTCAAATCCCACTATGGCAACTGGTGGAATTTAAATTCAATTAATAAAATCTGTAATATAAAGCTAGTCTCAGTAATGGGCACCATGACAACCATCATCGACTGCCCTTTAGCAAGAGGAAATCTGCCATCCTTACCCGGTCTGGGCCTACATGTGACTCCAGACCCACAGCAATGTGGTTGACTCATTACTGCCCCCTAAAATGTTCAGTTCAAGGGCACTTAGGGATGGGCAACAAATGCTGGCTTTGCCAGCAACACCCACATCCCATGAAAGAATAAGAAAAAAAAAGTACTTTTTGAAGAGTTGTCACTGTTTTAATGTAAGGAATGCAGCAGCCAATTTCTGCACAGCAAGCTCCCACAAACAGAATGGGGACAATGACCAGATAAGCTGTTTTTATGATGTTGATTGAGGAATAAATATTGACCAGGACACCAGGGGTATCTCCCCAACTCTTCTTTGAAATAGAACCGTGGGATCCCTTACATCCAATAGTGGTTAGCCACAAATAGCAACGGCCTTAGTCTTTAACAATAATTACCACTCACTTTGTCCTGTGTCCATGACATCTTTGTCAAATCTCTCCTGAGCTCCCACCTATCCCTGACTTCCTGCTTTGCCCCACCCCCTCTTCAACACTATAAAACCCATCACATTTCTATCTCTCTTCAGCTCTGAAAAGGAGTCATACGGATTCGAAACATCAACTCTGTTTCTCCCTTCACAGATGTTTCCAGACCTCCTGAGTTATTCCAGCATTTTCTGTTTTTATTTGATTTCCAACATCCGCAGTATTTTGCTTTTATAATAATAACTTGAATATTGCTGAAACGAGAGACGTTGCCAAAGCTTTTCGTCTTGCACTCATCAGGACGAACGCAAGAATGCCAAATTTCAAACAATCACAACAATTTATACTACAGGAGAAAAGGGTTCTGATCGGTTGGCAAGTCAACTCTGATTGGCCCAGGTGTTGCCATGGCATAAGCAACGGGGAACTATTGGCTCCCCAAGCTCCCAGATAATTCAAAAAAGGCGCAAGGCTTGAACATATTCCTTTTGCTCGCAGAGAACGGGTTCCCGTGTATGAATGTATGCCGCTTCTTGCAATAACTTGCATTTATATAGTGTCTTTAATGTAGAAAAGGTCGAAGAGATTGGTTTTAAGGAGGAATGGGGACTAGAAGAACTTAGTGAATCAATTCCAGCCTATGGGGTTTCAATGCTGTAGGTTTCAGCCGCCCGAGTTGATGCAAAGGGAAGTGGGTTACACAAGAAACCGTGGTCAGAACTAAGAGTTTCGGAGGTGGGATTGAGGGCGATGTTGTCCTGCTGAAGGAGATTGTGACAAAAGCTCGAGGTGAGGCCATGAATGGATTTAACCATGAGGATGAGAGTGTTAGATTGGAGGTATCGGGGAGCAGGAGCTAGTGTAACTCAGAAAGGATATGGGGTGATGGGTAAGCTAGGATGCGGGCAGCAGTGTTTTTGGTAAGCTAAAGATCATGGAGGGCGGGGGCCGACTAGGGAGGATCAGTGAAGTTAACAGAGGCGTGGATGACAGCAAGGGCTGAGACAGGCATTGCTACGGGTTTGGAACTTAAAGTCACCCAAAACCTTGCTACCCATATCCTCACTCTCACTAAATCCCATTTACCAACCACCCTGTGCTTGCTGACCTAACCCTGGCTCACAGCCGAGCGTCGCCGCCATTTTAAAATTCCTATCCGTGTTTTGAATTTTGTCCGTGGCCTTGCCCCTCCCTATTTCTGTCATCTCCTCCAGCCATTCAACCCTTCGACATCTCTGTGCCCTTCCAGTTCTGGACCCTTTTATTCTCGTTCCATAATTGAAGGCCGTGCCTTCAGCTGCCTCAGCCCTAATTAAGCTGTGGAATGACCTCCCTAAACCTCTCCTCCCTTTCCTCCTGGAAGGTACTGTTTAAAACCTGCCATTTTGACTAAGCTTTTGGCCACCTGGCCTACTAGCTCCTTACTTGGCTTGCTGTCAAATTTTGCCCACTATCGCTCCACTGAAGCACCTTGGGAAATTTTACTACATTAAAGGTGCTATATAAATGCAAGTTATGGTTGCTGGTGGCAAGGATATAAAGTTGGCAGCTCAGCTTTGAGGTCTAGATTGGCTTATGGTATTATTGCTGTATCCTTGTGTAGATTTACTCTGCTTTGTGCAGATTTTCAGGACTGCGTTGTGACCTGCCTGCCTCACACAGACCTAACTCAAGGTTACCATTCTCAACAGAGAGTGCCTTTTTAAACAGTTTTCCTATACGCAGCTATGGCAGTCGCAAAGATGGTTACAGTAATGGTGTTACAATTAAGATTCAAGTTTTAACGTCTCACCCAGAAATAATTGGCAGAGTGGACTTTATCTACAGATGTAAGTGACTTCTCATGGTTCAGGAAGGAAGAGGGTGTGACTAGAATAAACCCTGTTCCCATGCGAAAGAGTTGGAGAGATCCTATGTATGAAGTTAAATTATCATGGATGCTGAAAATCTGAAATAAACCATCGGCAGACCATTTACTTTTGCCTGTTTAGCTTTGAGATAATAGTTGTTCAGTATATTTCTCGCCACTGTGCTAGAATGGATTTCAATCAATGTCCCAGGCAGGAGCCTTAGCTGGATACAAGATCAGGTGTTGCTGGGCTGTACTTCCTAGGAGAGGCACTTTGATTAAAGGTACCAATCAAAATCTTATAGTGTTATTTAATCTTCAGTACTTTGGATAACTTTGAAACAGGAGGTAGTTGAGGCAAGTAGCTTCAATACATTTAAGGGGAAGTGAAATAAACACATGGGGGAGAAAGGATAGAAGGACGTTTTGACAGGGTGAGAAGAAGCCAGGTGGAAGGAGGCACAGGCAATTTGTGGCGACTAACCTGTTTCTGAGCTATAAGCTCTACGCAAATGCTGGAAACGCCCAGCAGTTCAACCATCACCTGTTAAAAGAGAAATAGAATTAACGTTTCATATTCATGACCTTCTGTCAGATTCAATGTATGTCTTGTTGGGCAACTGGGGCAAGTTTGCACCTCGCAACACGGCCTGATTCACAGAGGGACCTGTGCGGCTATGAGTGACGGACATTCAGAAATGTAACGCTATCTGTTTATCTTACCTCTGAGGAGGTCAGAGGGTGGGAGTGTGCTGGTGCAATGAAACAGAGAAGCTCACCAGTGATGGTGCTCACCGAGTGTCCCTGTTACCCCCCTTGGGAAGTAACCATGCAAAGAATATTCTGTATGACCCGAAGTTGCTGTGCAAACATTTGCAGAGCGCTAGGTGATGATTGAGTGAAAATATGGCAGTTCTAAATTAACGTTAACCTTAACGCACAGCGCTGAGCCAAGTAGGAATGTTGCATTACACAGATCAGAGCAGAGATCATGGTGAGACAATCTGCTCATTGCGTTTTTTTTTATTAAACTTAATCAATGACCCTCATATTTTGGGTGCTAGCTAAAAACTCAACTTCCCTTACTGACCCTGTCACTGCTATACCAAGACTTGCATTAACTCAGAATCTCTGCCCTAGTTTGTGCAGCTTGAATGGTATTATTTAATAAAATGAATTTGGTGCCGATATTTTTACAAACCGTCTGGATTTAAAATAAAGTACAGGGTGGGTTTTTAATAAGGTGAAATCAAAAAATCCTCCCAACCTAATACTTTTTAAATTCACTCTCGGGATGTGGGTCTCACTGGCAATATCAACATTTATTGCCCATCCCTAATTACCCTTGAAAAGGTGGTGAGTGAGCTCCTACCTTGAACTGCTGCAGTCTGGGTGTGGTGAATTTTTTGAAGTGGCTTGACACAACTTGGTATCTTGTTGGACCATTTCTGAGGGCCGTTAAGAATTGGTTTTGCTGTGGGTCTGGGGTCACGTAGGACAGACCTGGGTAAGGGCAGCAGATTTCCATCCCTGAAGCAGATTTTTTTTTACGTTAATCCGATAACTTCAAGGTCACCGTTGCTGATGCTAGATTTTTATTCCTGATTTATTTAATTAACTGAAATGATTGCCATGGTGGGATTTGAGCTCACAGCTCTGGGTTATTAGCCCAGTAACATAATGACTGTGCTAACGTACATATAGTACTCTGTGGTCCAAAATATCCCTTCCTTACTGGCAATTCAGCTCTTGCCATTAGCCATCTTTAAAATGTGGGAACACTTGAGTGGCCCTGCCTAGTGCCTCACAGTCTGATTCTCCCACTGCCTCCAGGCATACTCTGTGAATCTGTGATCCTCTCCAACCCATACTCTGTGGCCTAATTAAACAAATATATTGCATATGGCAAATACATCTCAAAACACTTTGCAGTCATTTTCTAAAGTGTAGTCACTGATTTTTTTTCTGTGGTTGTCGCTGGCAAGGCCAGCATTTGTTGCCCATCCCTAATTGCCCTTGAACTGAATGGTTTGCTCAGGGGGCAGTTGAGAGTCAACCACATTGCTGTGGGTCTGGAGTCACATGTAGGCCAGGTAAGGATGGTAGATTTCCTTCCAATGATAGTTTCATGGTCACCATTACTGAGATCAGCTTTTAATTCCAGATTTAATCTGGGGCATGGGATTACTAGTCCAGTGACATTACCACTACGCCACCATCTCCCCCATATTTGCAATGTAAGAAAGATGAGATAAATGACCAGATAATCTGATTTTAGTGATGTTAGTTGAGAGATAACTATTAACCAGGACATCGGGGAGAACCTTCCTGTTTGTCTTCAAAATAGTGCTATGGGATTTTTTTTTTTCAATACATCCATCCGGGAGGGCAGAAGGGGACCTCATTTGAATGTCTCATTTGAAAGGGCAGCGCTCCTTCAGTACTGCACTGGGAGTGCCAGCCCTGAGTTTTGTGCTCAAGCCTGGGGGGGCGGGGGTGAGACTGAAACACACAGTCTCCTGAATCAAGCAAGTGTTGCTACCGAGTGAGCTGATATCTAAAAAAAACTCGTTAATGACTCAAAAGAAAAGAATAAAAACGTGCCTGTTTTGGGTACTGGTGTTAAATCTTTTGTCAATTGTAGTGTTGAGGTGAATTAGGGAGCAGTGCATAATGCAGACAATCTGTTTCTGTAACCACGGAGCGAGATTGGGAAATAAACAGCACTGCAAGCATTGATCATTCGTCAGGGTAACAGTGAGAGTGTGCGACACAATTATTTTACATTAGAGACAGCCCATGGTGGGGCCTGATAGCTGCAGTGTAGTAGTTTCTTTGGAAACTGGGACTGAATCAGATGCAGAGCGAAGCCGTGAAGGTCACCTCTACCTGATGATTCTTGAGGGGCGGTATTATAAATTAAATGAACTTTAGTCGTGTCTTTAGGGAGGCCTCGATAACGTAGTGCTGTCTCTGTTTTAAGACCCAAGCCTGCAACGCCGAGTGGAGGGAGGCACTGGAATAGCTTTAAAGTGGTTGTGGGTTCAGGTCCCTCAATGGTAATTTGTGAGGTAGAATTTTTAAAAAAATTTCTGCTCGTTTTTGTGGGATGGCAGCAGGAAAGAGATGGCCATCATAGTTCAACCTAAGGGAGATGCTGTTGATCTGTCGGTGCTCTCTTGTCTGCCAAATGTCCTCGAGGCGATTAAGATTGAGAAATAGACTTGTTGCATTTTCTGTAGGGGGTCGGTTAGCTCAGTTGGCTGGACGGCTGGTTTGTGATGCAGAGTGACACCAACAGCATGGGTTCAATTCCTGTACCGGCTGAACACATCCATGAAGGCCTTGCCTTCTCAACCTCACCCCTCGCCTGAGGTGTGGTGACCCTCAGGTTAAACTTAAACTCGCCACCAGCCGTGTCTCTCTGATGAGACAGCAGCCCCTGGGACTCCAGCGACTTTCATGTCCAAAGCATTTTACAGTATTTTGTAGTCACAGCAGCCAGTTTGCACACAGCAAGCTCCCACAAAGAGCAATGTAATAATGATCAGATAATCTGTTTTTAGTATTTGGATTGAGGAATAAACATTGACCAGGACACCAGAGAGAACTCCAGTGCTCCCCTTCCAAAGGTGGATGGGATCTCTCATGTCCACCTGAGAGGGCAAATTCAGTTTAATGTTGCATCCGAAAGATGGCACCGCTGACTGTGCAGCGCTCCCTCAGCACTGCACGGGGAGTATCGGCCTAGGTTTTTGTGCTCAGGAGCCTGGAGTGGGGCTTGAAGCCACAATCTTCTGACTCAGCGATGAGAGTGCTACCCACTGAACCACTCTCAATTTTCACAATTAAAAGACTAGTTAATTAATCCAAAAAAAATCAGCTGAAAGATCATTCTGTCTAATTCAGGCTATGGTAATACATCCTAAATCAATAGCAGTCTTTAGGGAACTCCTAGGCGAATATATTTGAAATAGTATTATGGTTAGTGTTTAAATAAAATTAATTGTTGGCATTTTATTCCATGTATTTCGTAGTTTCTTTCCATATTTTTGACTAAACACCTTGTGTTTGAATTCCTTTTCCTATGTTTAGAGATAAAGTGAGCCAAATGTGTTTGAGATAAAAGTGTGAATTCTGGAAATATTGAAGTAAAAGCAGAAATTGCGACCCAAAATTTTGACATAATCTGCCCAAGATTGACATGAAAGTCAGGAAGGATAGATGATTAAGTATTCAAACTCCATTCCCTAGCGGCCGACTTCATCCCTGGCAAGTCTCTGAGACCGAGTCAGTCCATTCACAGCATTAATGCCATATTTGACCCCGAGATGAGCTTCCAATCACAAACTGCACCATCACTGAGGCCACCTATTTTCACCTCTAACATTGCCTCTTCCCTCCCCTGCCTCACCTGCTGCTCAAACCCTCCCCCCCTGCCCTTGTAACCTCTAGGCATGACTATTTCCTTCCACCCTGTCTTTCATTGAACTCACCTGAAAATCTGCTGCCCTTATCCTAACTCGTATCCAGTCCCCCTCGGCAATTAGCTCACTGACCCACATTGGCTTCCAGTTTGGCGATGCTTCAATTTTAAAAATTCTTGTTTTCAAATCCCTCAGTGGTTTTGCCACTGACCCCCACCCCTGCCCCCCATTACCCCCCCCATCCCCCATTTCCCACCCCCCCACCCCCGCCAATCTCTGCACCTCCCTTCAAACCCATGATGTTCCGGGATCTCTGTGCTTCCCCAATTCTGGCCTCTTGCGCATTCTTGTCATTATCACATTGCTGTTTGTGGGAGCTTGCTGTGCGCAAATTGGCTGCCATGTTTCCTACATGACGGCAGAGACTGCACCTCAAAAAGCATTTCATTGGCTGTAAAGCTGTTTGAGACGTCCAGTGGTCAAGAAAAGCGCCATATAATTGCAGGTATTATTTTTAATCTCACCGCTGTTTCTCAAGGGCGATTAGGGGTGTGCAGTAAGTGCTGGCATAGCCAGTGACGCTCACACCCCATGAATGAATATATTAAGAAAAGGTGGAGGCCATTTGGCCCATTGTGGCAGTGATATCTCTTTGATTTAGCTGTACTCATCCTGTCTGCTTTCACTTCATCTGCAAAATGTTGACTTTCTTGCTTCTTTTTGTCCCCCTCTGTGCATTCCAGTGACAGCCCCCAGAGATGCTAGCCGAGTAGGTGCACTGGACTTGGGATTTCGACATGAACAAGCCAGAGGAAGTGGTGGAGACGGATGAGGAACCGGGGAGCGAGGAAGTGAACGAGGCGGTTGAGGCTGATCTCCAGCACTCGGAGGAGGACGAGGAAGAGGAGGCCGGGCACCGGGGCAACAACAAGCGAGGAGCCCGGACGCGGCCGGCAGACGAGGAGGGGACCCTGGCCAGGTCCGCCAGCACGGAGAGCGGCTTTCACAACCATACAGACCGAGCGGAGGGTGACGTGATCTGCACGCAGGGCGACCCCTACAGCTCCCGGGAGGGGCTGCAGGAGAACGAGGAGGACGAACGCTCCTACGCTGTCCACTGCCGGCCAGAGGCGGAGGAGTACACTGAGAACGCGGAGTCAGAGCACGCGGAAGCTGCTGAGAATCGTACTCTCCCGAACATTTTGCAATTCAACATGGTGGACCGTGAAGGGCTAATGAGCTCGGCCTACTCAGGGTACGTTTATAGCCACCATCCATTCCATCGCAGTGAGGAGGAACACTATGCCCAGCCCTACGATGACTACACAGTCCAGGAGCACGTTTACGAGGAGATCGGTGAGGCGCCAGAGCTAGACAGTCGGGAAACACTCCGCCTGTACCAGCAGGAGAGGGAGGAGGCGGAGAATTACCGGAAGGAAGCTCTGGGGGCAAGGCTGCATCACTACGACGAGCGGTCGGACAATGAGTCGGACAGTCCGGAGAAAGAAGCTGAGTTCGCTCCCTACCCCCGGATGGACAGCTATGATCAAGAGGAGGACATTGACCAGATTGTCGCTGAAGTGAAGCAGAGCATGAGTTCCCAAAGCCTCGAGCAGACCTCCGAGGAGATGCCAGAGGCTGAGCAGAACTCGGAGTGTAGTGTCGCCCCTGGCAGCGGGCACGAGAGCGACGATGTCATGTCTGCACTGAATTCCCGATCTGTGTCTTCCACAGGCTTGGGAGAGTCTGTGAGGCACACTAGAGAACAAAGGGATGCTATTTCTTTAGCTATTAAGGACATCAAGGAAGCGATTGAAGAGGTAAAAACCAGAACCATACGATCTCCTTACACTCCTGATGAGCCAGCAGAGCCCATCTGGGTTATGCGACAAGATATTAGCCCAACAGCAGATTGTGAGAACCAAATGATGATGGAAGGAGATGTAAGTACCTGAAATGTCTGGATAGGTTCCATTTTGTTAACGTTCTTGAGGTACTTTATTGAGTCTAATTGTTGCAACAAAGTGTAGCACCCGCACATTTTGATAAATGGTGTCACATTTGAGAATCTTTTTTCTTAATTGGAATTCCCCTTGATTGTTCTCGATGAACCCAGAAGTGTAAGAATTTGTCAAAATTCGAAAGAGAGGGCCACTTTGCTCAACTAGCCTTTCCTGGATTGATCACAAAGTCCCTCCAACTCCGCCTTTGTCAGAAACACAGGAAAGCGAGGTCAAGCGCAAAGAGATATAGGGAGGGAATTCCTGAGTTTAGGACCTAGGCTGATGAAACATGACTTCCAATGGTGGAAAATTTAAAATCGGGAATGTGTAAGAGGCCAGAACTGATGGGGCACAGAGATCTCAGAGGGTTGTGGGGCTGGGGGAGGCTACAGAGAGAGGAAGAGGCGAGGCAATGG
Source organism: Cetorhinus maximus (assembly GCF_964194155.1). Taxonomy (NCBI): domain Eukaryota; kingdom Metazoa; phylum Chordata; class Chondrichthyes; order Lamniformes; family Cetorhinidae; genus Cetorhinus; species Cetorhinus maximus. The sequence goes on from NC_135880.1 coordinate 179,465,047, forward strand.
AGGGATTTGAAAACGAGGTTGAGAATTGTAAAATTGAGGCTTTGCTTGACTAGGGGCCATGCAGCTCAGATAGTACAAGGGAGATGGGTGAGTGGACTTTGTACAGGTTATGACAGTTGGCAGCCAAATTGCACACAACAAGATCCCACAATCAATACTGTGATGATTGACCAGATAACCTGTTTTCAGTGATGGCCCTTTGAGGGATAAATAGTAGCCCAAGGCAACGGGAAGAACTCCCATGCTCTTTTTTTGAAGTAGTGCCCGTGGAATCTTTTGCATCCATCTGAGAGGGCAGACAGGGCCTCAGTTTAATGTCTCAGCCTCCAACAAAGCAGCACTCCCTCAGTATGTAATATACTGGTCACAGAATTCACCATGTGATCCAATATTACACAAGAACACCAAACATAGAAGCAGGAGTAGACTACACGGCCCGTCCAGCCTCTTCCGCCATTCAGTACAATCATGGCTGATCTTGGGCATTAATTCCACTTCCCTGCCTGCTCCCCATATCACTTAATTCCCTGAGAGACCAAAATTCTGTCTACCCGAGCCTTAACTGTCTTCAACGATGGAGCATCCACAACCCTCTGGGGTAGAGAATTCCAAAGATTCACAACCCTTTGAGTGAAATAATTTCTCCTCATCTCAGTCCTAAATGATCGGCCCCTTATCCTGAGACTGTGCCCCCTTGTTTTAGATTCCTCGACCAGTGGAAACAATCTCTCAGTGTCCACCCTATCAAACCCCCTTCAGAATTTTGTAGGTCTCAATGAGATCCCCTCTCATTCTTCTAAACTCCGGAGCACATAAACCCAATTTACTCAGCCTCTCATCATAGGACAACCCCCTCACCCCAGGGGCCAATCTGGTGAACCTTCACTCTACCACCTCCAATGTAGGTATATCCTTCCTTAAATGTGGAGACCAAAACTGTACATAGTATTCCAGATGTAGTCTCACCAAAACTCTGTACAGCACCAGCAAGACTTCATTGTTCCGGTACTCCAGTCCTCTTGCAATAAAGGCCAACATGTTATTTGACTTCCTAATTATGGAAAATTGCCCAGGTATGTCCTGTTCACAAAAAGCAGGACAAATCCAACCCAGCCAATTACTGCCCCATCAATCTACTCTCGATCATCAGTAAAGTGAGGGAAGGGGTTATCAACAGTGTTACCAAGCAGCACTTAGTCAGCAATAACCTGCTCACTGACGCTCAGTTTAGGTTCTGCCAGGGCCACTCGGCTCCTGACCTCAGCCTTAGTCCAACTGTGGACAAAAGAGCTAAACTCCCGAGGTGAGGCGAGAGTGACTGCCCTTGACATCAAGGCAGCATTTGACCGAGGTGACATCAAGGAGCCCTAGCAAAACTGGAATCAATGGGAATCAGGGGGAAAACTCTCCACTGGTTTGAGTCATACCTAGCAAAAAGGAAGATGGTTGCGATTAACATATGAACATACGAATTAGGAACAGGAGTAGGCTGCTCAGCCCCTCCAACCTGCTCCGCCATTCAATAAGATCATGGCTGATCTGATTGCCAGCTCAATTCCACATTCCTGCCTACCCCTGATAACCTTTCACCCCCTTGCTTATCATGAATCTATTTAGCTCTACCTTAAAAATGTTTAAAGACTCTGCTTCCACCGCCTTTTGAGAAAGATAGTTCCAAAAACCCTAAACCCTCTGAGAGAAAAAATTTCTCCTTGTTTCTGTCCTAAATGGGCAACCCCTTATTTTTAAACAGTGACCCCTATTTCTAGATTCTCCCATGAGAGGAACCACCCTCTCCACATCCATCCTGTCAAGACCCCTCAGGATCTTATTGGTTGTTGGAGGTCAATCATTTCAGAACTCCACTGCTGGAGTTCCTCAGGGTAGTGTCCTAGGCCCAACCATCTTTAGTGTTATATCAATGACCTTTCTTCCATCATAAGGTCAGAAGTGGGGATGTTCGCTGATGATTGCACAATGTTCAGCACCATTCGTGGCTCCTCAGATACTGAATGTATATGAATGTACTGAATAATACTACAGCCCTTGCCTATATACTGGCCTAGCCAGTGACGCCCACATCCTATGAATGAAAAAAAAATTACAGCAAGATCTGGACAATATCCAGGCTTGGGCTGATAAGTGGCAAGGAGCATTTGCGCTACACAAGTGCCAGGCAGTGACCATCTCCAACAAGAGAGAATCTAACCATCTTCCCTTGATATTCAATGGCATTACCATCACTGAATCCCCCACTATCAACATCCTGGGGATTACCATTGACCAGAAACTGAACTGGACTAGCCACATAAACAATGGGCTCTACAAGAGCAGGTCAGAGGTTGGGAATTCTGGGGAGGCGATGGCATAATGATATTGTCACTGACTAGTAACCCAGAGACCCGACCCGGGTTTGAATCCCATCACGGCAGCTGGTAGAATTTGAATTCAGTAAAAATCTGGAATTAAAAGTCTAATGATGGACCATGAAACCATTGCCAATTGTTGTAAAAACCCATCTGGTTCATTAATGACCTTAAGGGAAGGAAATCTGCTGCCCTTATCTGGTCTGGCCTCCATGTGACTCCAGATCCATGGTTGAGTCTTAAATGCCCTCTGAACAAGGGCAACTAGGGATGGGCAATAAATGCTGGCCCAGCCAGCAAAGCCCACATCCTGTGAATGAATAATGATAATAAAAAAATTGTGCAGAGAGTAACTCACCATCTACAAGTGTGATGGAATACTCTCAACTAGCCTGAATGAGTGCAGCTCCAACAGCACTGTCCTGCTTGTTGGCATTGCATCCACCACCTTCAACGTATACTCCCTCCACCACAGTGCACAGTAGCAGCAGTGTGTACCATCTACGTGATGCACTGCAGGAACTCACCAAGGATCCTTCGAGCCTTTGACAGCACCTTCCAAACCCACGACCACCTAGAAGGACAAGGGCAGCAGATACATGGGAACGCCACCACCTGGAAGTTCCCCTCCAAGCGACTCACCATCCTGACTTGGAATCATATTACTGTTTAATCATGTCGAAAAGTCAAAATCTGTAACTCCCTCCCTAACAGCACTGTGGATGCACATACACTACATGACTGCAGCGGTTCAAGAAGGCCGCTCCCTATTACCTTCTCGAGGGCAATTAGGGATGGGCAATAAATGCTAGCCGAGCCAGCGACGCCCACATCCCGTGAAAGAATGAAAAAAATTGCTTGCTGTACCTGTATGTTAACTGTCTGCGTTCCCTGCGCGAGCACACCCATGTCTCTTTGAATATCAACACTTATAAGCACAATGTCCAGGCTGACACTCCCAGTGTGGTACGGGCGGAATGCTGCACTGCTGAGATTGCCATATTTCAGGTGAGGCATTTAACCAAGGCCACTTCGGCCCCCTCAGGTGAACGTGAAGGGTCCCAAGGTCGCTAATTTGATGTTGGCTGCTGCCTTTCCTACATGACAACAGTGACTAAAGTTCAAAAGTACCTCATTGGCTTTTTAGAGCTTTGGTACGTCATGATAGGTGCTATGTAAATGCAAGTTTCTTCTGTGTATGAATAAATCTACACAAAGGCAGGCAACAAACGAAAGCATTGAGCTGGTTAGCTAACCCTTCTGAACTTCCTACATTGGAACTAGATTCGGGATAAAAGAAACCTTGATTGTCACAATTGTTTTTGATGCATAAATGCAATGGGGCTAAATCTAGCCGACTAAGGTAACTGTAGATGAAAGTTTGCTTGAAGGTTAGGCAATTGTTGGTGAGGCTAACCTGGAGATGGCACTATAGTGCAGTATTCACCAGTGAGGCCTTATTGGTAACTGACTGACTAGAGTTATATGTGTAATGGGCTAATTCCTGCTCATGTCCTGCAGCCATTGTATTTTGGAGATAGGAGGGCAGAAATTGCTGAACTGAATACAAGATGAGGTTTTGGCTCGAGACAGTAATTTACAAGACAGGTGAATAAGTATTAAAACTTAGACATGGGCAATTAAAATGTAGAATGTTTATCAATTTGAAATGCTGCCAAATGCAATAGCTACAAAGGCTTTTTAAAAATGTGAAGGTTTCAATTATTACCACTTTTTAAAACTCAATGACAGAAATTTTTATCCTAATTCTTATGCAAAAGCCCACCATATAAAAAGGTCTGCTAATCTCACTGAACTACAACAGAAACTGGCACTAACCATATTATAGGAAGGAATTGATCACAGCAGAGAGGGGATTAAATCTGTGCCCACTAGTTATTCTCTGCTAATGAAAATAGATCCTCCTTGTCCACTCTGTCTAGACCTCTCATAATTATATACATCTCAAATAAATCTCTCCTCCTCCTCCTCTGTTCCGAAGAAAACAATCCCAGTCAATCCGATCTTTCCTCATCGCTAAAATGCTTCATTCCCAGCAACGTCCTCGTAAAACTCCTCTGTAATCTCTTGGGTGCAATCACTATCTACGACACTGTGATCAGAATTGTCTGGAGTACTCTAGCCGCACTCTAACTCATCTTTTACACAGTCCTAGCGCAACCTCCCCATTCTTACACTATCGACATCGAGCAATATAAGAATCATGCACACCTTCTTTTCTACCTGTCCTGCTACCTCCAGGGATCTGTGAATGTGCACTCCAAGGTCCCTCTGTTCCCCCACGTTTCTCAGTTTCCACCCATTTATTGTGTATAATTTTGCATTGTTTAACCTCCCCAAATGCACAGCCTCACCCTTCTCTGGGTTGAATTCCATTTGCCACTTTTCAACCCACCTGACCAGTCTTCCTGCAGTCTACAGCTTCCCTTCTCACTGTCAACCACACAACAAATTTTTATATCATCAGCAAACTTCTTAATCATGCCCCCTACGTTTTAGTTTAAATCATTGATATATATCATAAACAGCAAGGGCCCCAGTACAAGCCCTGTGGAAACCTATGCCATCGTTTACTCTTAATAAAGTAATATATTACGAATTAAGCTTCAGAAGCAGACATTTTCTAATAGGACAGTTGCCTTAATTTTGAAGGTTATTGGAGATTATTTAAATGTTGTAGGTGTGAGTGAGACTTCAGAATCCATATTAAGCATCTGCTCGGTTGATGCTTCATAAATCAGCTTTGTATAACCCATCTGTTAACTGAAGAGTAAATCTATTTGGCAAGGGAATAATATGATCAGCGAATGACTTTTGCCTCAGTCTAAAAGAGAACTGGGACATTTTTTTTTAGAACATTTCTTTTTATTTTATTCATTCTTAATGCTGGCAAGATGCCCTTGAGAAGATGAAGGTGCAGGAGTTATGTCTGGCTTTCACACCTTGCGCATCGGATGTTGGAGCGGGGTTTGTGGACCTGAATCTGCTTTATCGGAAACACACTGAGTTGGGTTTTACCGTGGGTGTGGGGTTCTGACATAGGCCCGAAAAGTGGGTCAGTGCCCACACTTGCCGACTGCGGGACCGCCTCAGCCATTTTGCCACATGGCAGCCCCTGGGCCCGCTGACCAATGAAGGATGGAGGGCGGGCTCAAGATCCTGCCGGCCCAATCACAGGGCTGGGAGCTCTGGAGCCTCAGCAGCACCGCTGGGAAGGGCCGGTTGCGGCCGAGGAAGGTCGGAGACCTCAAGTCTCCGACAGGCAGGCAAATAAACAATAAGAAATCCAGGCGACGAGGGTAATCAAAGATGACTTTCTCAGTTGTCAAAAATTATTCTTGAGTAAGGCTTGGGGAAAGAGCACCAAGTGAAGATTGACGGCAGAGGCACCTACACCTGTAATGGAAGGCGTCCAAAGAAAGAACATAAGAAATAAAAGTTGGGGTGGGCCAGCTGCTTTTCAATCCTTTCATAAATTACATAGGATTTGGAGCACAGAAACAGGCCATTCTGCCCGACTGTTCTATGTTGGATTTAATGCTCAACCCACATCTCCTCCCTTCACCTTATACTATCAGCGTAACCTTCTCCTTCTTTTCCCCCCATGTACGTTTATCCAATCTCCCCTTGAAAGAAATGTATAGGTGGTCCAGTGGTGCCCCTCAGCAATCATTTCACAGCCTCAGGACGTGCTTCACAGGCAGTGTAGTGCTTTTTGAAGTGTAGTCACTGTCGTAATGTAGCAAACAGGGCAGCCAATTTGTGCACAGCAAGCTCCCACAAACAGCAATGCGATAATGACCAGATAACCTGATTTTCTTTTGTGTGATGTTGATTAAAGGATTAATATTGGCCAGGTCACCAGGGAGAACTCCCCCCGCTCTACTCCGTCCACCTAAAGGGCAGACAGGCCTCGGTTTCAATTCTCATCTGAAATATGACACGTTTGACAGTGCAGCACTTCCTCGGAACTGTATGGAGTGTCAGCCTGTTCGTGCGTCTCTGCGTCTCAGTGTGACTTGAACTCTGAAACAGCTGATGCCCGCGTGTGTATGTATTACATATATAAATATATTCATATATATATAATGTAAATAAATAAAATGTATAGAGTTCATGCTTTGCTTCCTCAGAGTCTCACAGAAACAAAAACAGAAAATGCTGGAAAAACTCAGCAGGTCTGACAGCATCTGTGGAGTGAGAAACAGAGTTAACGTTTCGAGTCCTTATGGCTCTTCTTCAGCAGAGTCATATGGACTCGAAACGTTAACTCTGTTTCTCTCTTCACAGACGCTGTTAGACCTGCTGAGTTTTTCCAGCATTTTCTGTTTTTGTTTCACATTTCCAGCATCCGCAGTATTTTGCTTTAATCAGAGAAACAATGTTGTGTCTCATCTTTAAAAACTAGCAATGAGTTGCTTTGAAGATTCAGATAGTAAATGTGGTGTTCACAGTGGAACTGATGTTCCTAATTTGACCCCCTGGTCTGTCTTGAGGGAGCCAGTCGCAGCCAGAGTGGCAGACAGGGCTCCGATAATCTGCTTCAGTATCCCTGGGCCACAAAAAGGATTGCGCCAGGAATCTCACCGCTGTCCACAACCTAATGAGATCAGCTGGACAGTGTCCTGCTTGTACCTCGACATTGCAGGAGGGATCAGGTCGATGCTCCTTGGAATTGAATGATTTGCATCTAAGCACATAGGAAGAATGGCCATTCAGTTGGATGCCAGTGGGCACCTATCACTTGTGGAACCAGATCTCAAAGAGAGTTGGCACCTTGCGAAGAGGTTCAGTTGTAAAACAACCCAGTAGGATTGTTCTCTACTGACTCCAATGGACTTGTGTGTCAGATAAAAGCAAAATACTGCGGGTGCTGGGAATCTGAAATAAAAACAGAAAAAGCTGGAAAAACTCAGCAGACCTTGAGCATCTGTGGAGAGAGAAACAGAAAGTTAGTGTCAGTCCTGGCTCAGTGGGTAGCACACTCACCTCTGAATCAGAAGGTGCTGTGTTCCTGTCCCACTCCAAGACTTGATCTCAAAAGTCAGGGCTGAAGCTCCCGTACAGCACTGAGCGAGTGCAGAGATGTTGTCTTTTGGATCAGTTGTTAATCCGAGGCCCTGTCTGCTTGCTCAGATGGATGTGAAAGATCCCATGGCCGCTACTTTGAAGAAGATTATTGGAGTTCTCCCCGATGCCTTGGTCAATATTATATCCTATTCACAAAAACAGGTTACCTGGTTATTATCACATTGCTGTTTATGGGAGCTTGCTGTGTGCAAATTGGCTGCAGAACATCCTATATTACAACAGCGACGACACTTCAAAGAGTACTTCATTGGCTGTGAAGCTCTTTGAGACGTCCTGAGGCCATGAAAGTTGCTATGGAAACGCAAGTCTCCCCCCACCCAACCCAGCCCACGGGTCTGTTTTCTGTTCAGATTGAGAGATCTAAATGAAGGTTAATGGTGCAGGATATGGAAAAGAATATTCCAGCCCTCTCCTGGCTGGCGCCTCAATCGTGCAACCCTCAGCTGATGCAAAACTCTGCTGCCTATACCCTAACTTGCACCAAGTCCTGTTCCACCAATCACCCTTGTGCCCGCTGAACTATATTGGCTCCCAGCCCAGCATAACCTTGATCTTAAAATCATTCAGACCCCAACATGGCCTTGCCCCTCCCTATCTCAAGCACCGCCCCCCCCACCTCCCACACCCTATATTTGTGGCTGTGACTTTAGCTGCCTAGTCTATAAGCTCTGGAAATCTCTCCTTGTACCTCTCTGCTTCTCTACCTCCCATTTCTCCTTTAAGACACTCGTTGAGACCAAGTCTTTTCTCACCTACCCTGATATCGCTTCACATAACCCAGTGTCAAATTTTGTTTGGTAAAGCTTCTGTGAAGTGCCATGGGCGGAGCGAGTTACTATGTTAAAGACACTACATAAATGCAAGTCGCTAGAAGAGGAGGCAAGTTAAGCTAGGAAGTAGTGATTTGATGCCAAATGTTGGTTTTAAAAGGCTGTAGATTATAGTTTGGAAGGAAGAACTGAGAGGAATAAGGGGTTTCAATTTTCAGCACCACTGGAGCGTTTGAATTAGAAAAGGAGACGTTGTGCTGAAATCAAAACCAATCACACTCAGTGTCCGGAGAAAAGGAAAGGTGCATAAGCGGATTTGTTCACCATTTTATTGTTCGATTGTTAATTGAGTGGAGGGAAATCTGGCTAGTTGTCCTTTTGTAGGCAAATCATGACAGAAGATGGCAGATGTGATGCAGAAGTCAGAAGAACGTCAGAGATAGCCAAAGGTAATTTTCTGAAGATGAAGGATGTGTTAATAACAGGAAATCTCAAGCTCGTGAAAAGGAAAAAAATCATAAGATGCTGCACTCTGTCCACTTTGCTGTCTGCCTCAGAAACCTGGACAATAAATAAAGATCTCTGGAAGAAAATAGAGGCCTTTGAAATGTGGATGCCAAGATGTAGGCTAAAAATGCCATACACAGACTATAAGACCAATGAAGAGATGCTTGAAATTGTAAGAGCAAAAGGAACTCTTAAAAGTGACATCCAGAAAAGAAAATGTCCATATTTCAGCCATTTGATCAGAGCTGGAAAGCTACAGAGATCTCTGCTAGAAGGGCAAAGAGGAGGGCAGCAGAAAGAGGGGTCAACCTTCCCATAGTTGGAGATGAGCTGCAGTGGGCATGTGAGGATGGTGCAAGACAGACGAGTGTGACCTACCATGACAGCAGATCTCCTGATAAGAGTAGCTACAAGCAGCAGCAGCACCTTACCAAGCATCATGATGTGGTTATGGGGATAGGGCGGAGAAGTAGAGTTGAGGGCAAACGTCAGCCCCGATCCTATCAAATGGTGGAGCGGGTTCGAGGGGCCGAATGGCTCCTCCTATTTTTTCTGAGTACAGGTGCTGGTACTTTGGGACAGAATCCCTGGTGCTTTGGTAAGGATTGGAGCAGGAGGTAATAGGATTCTTGGTGAATAATTAATTATGATATCAAACAAAGATATAGGGCACACCTTTCAAATTATTAATGAATTTGAAAAACATGCAGACGGTGTCATAAAAATATGACCATACAAAGTAGTCACTGGCAGATTAAATCTCTGGAGACTTGTCTTCAGTAAATGCTTGGCGTGAGGTTAATTTTCAGTTTTAAGAGGAGCCGTAATGAATTGGAGTTGTCAGAAACTCATCGCATTCACCTTCTTCTAGGGCCTTCTGGATCCCCTAAATCACTTACAAATTTAGCCCTGGTACATTGATCTCCACTTTTCCAACATCTTTCTGCTAATTGAGCTCTTGAGTGGGACTCAAACCCAGAGTTTTCTGACTCCGAAGGGGAGAATCTGTTCCCAGATGATCGGCAAAAGAACAGGAGAGGAGACGGGGAATTTAGTTTAGCAGGGAGTTGTGATCTGGAATGCACTGCTCATAAAGGCTGATGGAAGCGGATTTACTGGTAACTTTCACAAGGGAATGGATTTGAAAAGGTAAAATTTTGTTCTGGGGAACGAGCAGGGAGGGGGAGTGAGACGAGTTGAATAGATCTCTCAAATGTTTTCATTTGCCTTTTGAACCAGGCTGACATCAAAAGGGACAAGATGGAAAATTAATCAGGCTGGGGGGTCTAGGTCCCTCGAAGTCTCCCAATCTTGGCATTCCATTATGTGTACCAAATTCTGGTGAGCCAGGATTGGAGGACTGCAGAGATCACAGAGGGTTGTAGGGCTGAAGGAAGTTACAGGTACAAAGGGGCAAAGCCACCGAGGAATTTAAAATAAAAACAGAAGTAGCTGGGAAAACTCAGCTGGTCTGACAGCATCTGCGGAGAGGAACACAGTTGACGTTTCGAGTCCGTATGACTCTTCATGAGCTCTGATGAAGAGCCATATGGACTCGAAACGTCAACTGTGTTCCTCTCCACAGATGCTGTCAGACCTGCTGAGTTTTTCCAGCTATTTTTGTTTTTGTTTCAGATTTCCAGCATCCGCAGTATTTTGCTTTTATCTTGAGGAATTTAAAACCCTGAATGCCTTAAAACCTCTCTTCTTTTAAGAAATGGGATAAGTAGCATTGTTCCCTTTGATCGGCTAGCAAGGAAACATTCTTAATTACTGTTGCTTTCAATAAACTATTCCATATCTCCCAGCCCTGTCTCTTCGATTTGTGGTTGTCATGTAGTGGGGTATGTTTTGTTTTCTCTTAGCCAGCTTTACTGCTGTCTGAAGTTATTTTTAGTTTGAAGGGGGCGAGAGATGGTGAATGGCTGAGAGGGAGAATGATTAACTGGCCAGTGGGTTAGTACAGTATGAAGTATGAGACAAGCAGATGCAAGAGTAACAAACAATTCAGTCATTATAAAGGGTAACGCGTTGCTGGACAATGAGGCCTTATAACACAGACTGTATAGATCCTATAACCACATCTATGGGAGATCTGTAGGGGGGAGAGCAGGGTGTGTGGGGTTAACTGGATAGCTCGTTCAAAATGCCAGCACACACACGACAGGCCAAATGATGACCTCCTGTGTTATATCACTGTCGTTATAAGAACGTAAGAATTAGGAGATGGAGCTGGCCATACCAAGTCCCTCGAGTCCGCTCTGCCATTCAGTAAGATCACGGCAGCGCTTCTACCACAAATAACCTTTTCTCACATCTCTCAACACCCGCAGTGCCCAAACATCTATCGGTCACAGTCTTGAATGGACTAAACAACAGCACCCCAACTCCGAGTCCACATGACTCTTCTTCAGAGCTCTGAGGAAGGGTCATATGGACTCGAAACGTTAACTCTGTTTCTCTCTCCACAGAGGCTGCCAGACCTGCCGAGCTTTTCCAGCATTTTCTGTTTTTGTTTCAGATTTACAGCATCCGCAGTATTTTGCTTTTAGCATCCCAGCTCCACAGGGTAGAGAATTCCAAACATTCCTATTTAAAGGAATATTCCTGCAAGTCCTTAACCGTGTGCTGTGGTGGATCCATTTCCCAATTTCCAGATCTAATTACGTGCTTGATTTAGTCAACCTATATTAAAAATTACTAAAATTTGTCATCTTTTTAACCCACCGTGGGCAACGGGCAGACTCTTGAACACATAGTCCAGGGTTAGATGGTGAGATATGCCAATCCTTTGACAGGCCTGGGTTCTTGATGCGTTTCCAAACCCCCTCCTTTGAATGCGGTGAGGATTGATTCTGGATGATGAGTGTAGACTATTTGGTGAGATAATTTATTTCAATTTATTTCTTTTTATCATTGAAAAGCATATTGAGGGGTTGTGTCCGGGGAATTTACCCCCTGTGAGCACTCAAAAGGGCTGAGTTTTATCCAGGAATACATATTGCGTTAAAGAATTTGTTTATTTTTTTAAAAATTAGCGGGGTTGTCAGAAATTATTTACCAGCGGCTTGATTACATTAAAATGCTGCCTCAGTCATTTGTCATCTTTGTCCAGCACTTTTTCCAGTCGATGGTTTATTCATGCCAGTCACCAACTGAGCTGTTCTTTCAATAATTAAGTAGGTGTCTACTAACCAGAATGCAGTGAAACACAGCCAGGCCTTGGGTCAGAGGAGTGAAGGGGCTCCTTCTGCTCGTGTTTTGTTAAATCAAAAAATTTGGCCTGGTCTGGCGTGGCTGTGCTTTCAAGTGAGCTAGATCATGTTTGAAAGGGAAGAGGGGTCTTTTTCAAAAAAAGCTGAGTGGCGGGTTCGACAGTTGAGAACCGCTTTTTGAGCTGAACCTTTCATTCATTATTAATAGAGCATCTCGATGTGTTTTGCACACTTTGCTGCATCCGATTATGGAACCCAATGTTTAACCCACTGAGGACCGTTTTTTGTTTCAACTTTGTCGCCTCCATTTGGAAATAAATATCTTTAGAAATGCCTGTTTAAAGTTAAGGCCGTGGAATTCCACCCTCCTAACTGCGAGACGAGTTTTATTTACATCGCTCTTCCCATGTAGCAAAGCATCTTTTACAGGAGTGTCGTCGAACAAAAATTTGACCCCCAAGCCTCATGAGATTTTTAGGACAGGTGACCAAAAGCTTGGTCAAAAAGAGGTAGGTTGTAAGGAGCGTCTTAGAGTAGAAGAAAGAGTCAAGAGAGTTTTGGGGAGGGAATTCCAGAGCTTAAGGGTCCGGACACGGTCGCCAACGGTGGTGCGATTAAAACTGGGGATGCGCACGAGGCCAGAATTGGAGGAGTGCAGAGATCTTGGAGGGTTCTAGGGCACGAGGAAGCTGCAGAGGGAGAGGCGAGATCACAAGACGACTCGAGACCAGAATAAATTAGGTTAAATTTGATGGTGTAATCCGCCCTTAGCATCATTTGGAGGTGTGTGATTAAGAAGTGTTGATGACACTGGAGTTAACAGCTTGCAAAGTTCACTGGCCACTAGGGCTGATTTATCTGGAGAAGACCACACCCAGTGACAGAAGAAATAAGTTGGTTAAAGAATTCCTTTCCATGTTTACAATCAGCTTCAAGCTATGGCTCAGCGTGCAGCCCTAGCAACCCGGACTCAGAAGGTTGTGGGTTCGAGACCCACCCGAGACTTGAGCACACAATCCAAGCTGACAGGTCCCAGTGCGGCACTGAGGGAGTGCTGCACGGTCAGGTGAGGCGTTAAACTAAGGCCTCACAAGCCCACTTAATTGGGTGTAAAAATCCCACAGCCACTATTTTGAAGAAGAGCAGGGAAATTGCCCCATCCCCAGTTTCCTGGACAATATTTACCCCACAAACAACATCACTTAAACAGATTACTTCGTCATTATAGTTGCTGTTTTGTGGAATCTTGCTGTGCTCAAATTAGCTGCTGCTTTTCCTACATTACAACAGTAACCACACTTTAAAAAAAAATATTTAATTAGCTTGAAATGCTTTGGGATATCCTGATGTTGTGAAATGTGCTATATAAATGCAAGTGTTTCCTTTGTTTCTAAAAGTGCACGTTCTGCACATGAGAGAATACTGTGAAACATTGACTGCAGTACAATTTGAAAACCTCAGATTTTTACTGGGATGCTGATCAGTTTGATGATGCGCACAGCACGAAATAGTTGGCTGGACTAAGCGACTGACCTTATAAGTGAAGATTGGGTAAATATTTGAAGCAGGCAAAGATACAAGGTTTGGGAGCAGAAGGTGTGGAACACTGAGATGAATTTTGAATTGCTCCGGAAAAGAGCTAGTATAGATACGATGGGATGAATGACCTCCTGTGCTGTGTGGGTCTTTGATACTATTAAGTCCAATGCTCCCAATTAACATCAAAATCCTGCCTGTTCTTAAAGCAACATGGAGGGTAAATTCAGCCTGAAAATAGCAATGTTTGAGCATCATTATCATTAATGTAAGTAGTGAAGAAAATAACTGCGACTAGCTTGTTTGTGTGCTGAAATTCTGTCTAATTGGAATTGCTCCTTTCATCGAAGGCATGGGAAGTTAGTGCAGGGTTAAATCTTGTTGATGTGAAACCTGACAGGTTACGGGTTATCCCATTACAAGTCATGTTAGCTTGAGGATCGAAACGCCCGGTGACACCAGATAGTTGTCTGCCCATCCCAGGACACAACGCACTTCAATCGGCAGGAGCAGCAGGAGAGATAATTAGGGGCAAAGAGAAGGGGACCTCGACTGTAAACGGAATGGAAAACTTCTGGGTCTTCCCAGGGGATTATCAGGATGAAGAGGTTTGTCAGGATTGGAGGGCTCTGAGAACCAGCAGACTTTACGCACTTTAACACTTGTGATTTTATCTTCTTTCTTCCCAGGGATGTTGTTTTGAAATTTATTGCAATTAAGGACAGAAGGTGCAAGCAGTAACTGAGCAATTTTCAATAATAATTCTGCTCACGAATATTACAATCAATGAAACAAGTGTGTTTTTTCTTTTGCTTGGTTTGCAAAGTTTTAAGGGGATGTTATCAGAAAATTCTGAAGCAAGCAATGACTAAATTTTGTCCAAATGGCATCTGTTCTCAAGTTGGTTTTTTATACAAATATTCAGTTGCTATTTTTATTAACCCAAGTGCGTGTTTTAATGGGAATGATTCCTGTGGTTTCAAAAGTTCGGCGATTTCTTCCAAGTGTGTTTTAGGCACCGCCAGGAAATTTCCGTCTGAATCGTTGGTGTCGCTGTGATGTGAGCAAAGTTTTGTAAATGTGTTTTATTTTTTTCTCCTCCCTCTCCCACCCTATTTTCAGCAATCAGCCTCACCTGGTTCCTCTTCCCCCCGAGGTGCAGAATCATCTATGACGCAGCATCGACCTGACATACATGATGCAGCAGAAACCTCAGCAAATCGAGAGGTACACACTCCAATTGGCAACGCTGAGTTCATTTTGCAATCAGGGCCTCACCATTGACTTTTCCTGTACCCCCGAACCCCCAAGTTACACCTTTTTGCTGTGAAGATTTTATTTAGCCGATATTGTTAATGGTTCTCTCGTCGGGTATTGCCCCTCTCTCCTTTAAATCAGCCGTTATCATCCCTCTCCTCAAAAAAAAAACAACCCTTCAACCCCCTCCACCTAAGTACCATCCCATCTCCAGCCTCCCATTCTTCTCCATAGCCCGTGAACATGTGGTCACATCCCAAATCCATGTCCGTCTTTCCTGGAACGCCATGTTTGAATCCCTCCAGCCAGGTTTCGGCCGCTGCCACAGGTACAGGCACAGCTGTTGTGACATCCTGTCGACTGTGACAAAGGTTAACCTTCCCTCCTCATCCTTCTTGACCTGTCTGCAGCCTTTGACACTGTTGACTGCACCATCCTCCTCCAATGTCTCTCCACTGTCATCCATATACTCTCACCTGGTTCCATTCTTAGCTATCAATCCGAGATTATCCACAATGGCTTCTCTTCCCACTGTCACACAGTTACGTCTGGTGTCCTTCAAGGATCTATCTTTGCCTCACCCCCCTCCCCTCCTATTTCTCATTCACATGCTGCCCCTCGGTGACATCATCTGAAAACACAACTTCAGTTCTCTCTCAAAAACAGAAAATGCTGAAAAAAACTCAGCCGGTCTGGCAGCATCTGTGGAGAGAGAAAAACAAAGTTAACGTTTCGAGTCCATATGACTCTTCTTCAGAGCAGACTCGAAATGTTAACTTTGTTTTTCTCTCTCCGCAGATGCTCAGACCGGCTGAGTTTTTCCAGCATTTTCTGTCTTTGTTTCAGATTTGCAGCATCCGTAGTATTTTGCTTTTAATTCAGTTCTCACATGTACACTGATGACACCCAGCTCTACCTCACCATCACCTCGCTCAGCTCCTCCACTATTGCTAAATTATCAGGCTGCATAGCCAACATCCAGTATTGGAAATCTCCTTTGACTAACTATTGGGAAGACAGAAACCCTTGTCTTTAGTTCCTGTCACAAACTTGATTCCCTAGCCACCGACTCCATCCCTATCCCAAGCAACTGAGACTGAGCTCACCTTAGGGTCATAATTGACCCCGAGATAAGGTTTCGATCACATTTCTACATCGCCACCAGGACCATATGTAACATCGCCTGCCTCTACCCCTGCCCAGCTCATCTGCTTCTGAAATCCCCTTTAAGCCATAGTTATGCCTAACCTTGACTATCCCAATGTTCTGGCCTGTCTCCCATCTCCCACCCTCCATAAACATGAGCTCAAAATACTATGCTGCCTCTACCCTAACTTGCACCAAGTCCTGTTCCCCACTGTACTTGCTGATCTATACTGACTCCCAGTCCAACGGTATCTCAATTCCAAAATTCTCACCCTTGTGCTCAAGTTCCTCCATGTTCTCACCTCTCCCTATCTCTGTAATCTCCTCCAGCCCTGCAACCCTCTTGAGATATCTGCTCCCCTCTAATTCTGGCCTCTTACACATCGCCGGTTTTAATTATTTTACCATTGGCATCCATGCCTACAGCTGCTTAGACCTTAAGCTCTGTATTTTCCTCCCTAAACGTGCCCACCTCTCAGGCCCTCCATAAAACCTACCTTTTTGACCAAGCTTTTGGCCATCTGTCCTAATATCTCCTCCGGTGGCTCACTGTCAAATTTTGTCTGATAATTGCTCCTGTGAAGTACCTTGAGACATTTATGCCGTTAAAGGTGCTATATAAATGCAAGTTATGGTTGTCGCAACACCTTCAAAATAGCACCTGTACAATTCTATGACTCTATAACTGTGCTTAAAGCAAACTCTTAGGAAACAAAAAAGCAGAAGTAAGTTTCTCTTTTCAATATAGGTGCATAGATATTTGCCTTTGGGATTGATATTTTGTTGAATCTTGCATTGCTTAGAAGTATTTGTCATGATCAAACTTTGTGAAATTGTGTAACTTTTGGTTATTGCATGTGATAATCAAGTTAAAATTTAAGAGCCATGGGGAAATGGTATGAGGACAGCGACCAGAATTGTAACTGCTGCTGGTAAGCAATTATACAACTTTGCTAATTACTTTTTTTCCCCCCCCCCGACAATCTGCCCTCGCCCGCTCCTCTTCTGAAGGAACTGTCTCCCTTATTGGAGTCCACTTACATGGCAAGTAATCACACAAAGTGGCCATTCTATTCAGTAAGTGAACCACTTCAGGAAGTGCCAGCGAGCTAATCAGTGGTGGAGGACAGTAACAAGGCCAGTCTGATCCTCTCCTCTCCTCACTAAATGTGCATGCGCATGTGAGTATACACGCATGCGTGAGCACATTTCCTGACAGGGGTGGGTTCCCTGGGCAACCCTCAGGACCAAGAACTCTTGAGCACCTTTTAATTTTCAAATGGCCGCTTGGTAGTTCAGCAATACTCAAGTTCTGAAAAAAGAGACATGCTGTCCAAGCTTTTCGTCTTGCACTCATCAGGACAGGTGCAAGAATACCAAATTTCAAAGGGAACAACAATTTATACTACATTGGAAAAGGGGTGCTGATTGGTTGGCAAGTGGGCTCTGGTCAAGATGTTGCCATGAAGAACGCACCAGGGACTCTTTGTTTAATTCAAAAGAGGCACAATGCTTGGACATGTTCCTTTTGCCTGCAGAGAACAGGTCCCTGCCTATGAATATATGTGGCCTCTAGCAAGTTTAGGTGAGCCACGTTGCAAACCTGACTGATAACCAGCACCCTTTTTTCATGCAGTATAATTTTTTGCTCTCTTAAAAATTTGGCATTCTTGCATCTGTCCTGATGATGAATGCACACTGAATAGGTTCCAAAGCATGTCTCTTTTTTTTTAGTTTTCCTTTCCAAACCTGGCATGCAGTTGTAAACCCTGACTGTCGCTCATTTAAAATCAGTTAGCTAAGGACAAGCCAGGTGTCAGATTCCAGGTCCACTCAGCTCTAGGCCAATGGGGAAGCCCATGTAACCTCGCAGATGCTGCAGGACTTTAATGTTGTCGCCCAATTTCACCAGTGCCTTTGAGTCAATAAATTGCAAACCAAATTTATTGAAAGTAACCCGCCAATGGGTGCGCGCAATTGTCTAAATGCGTACGAGGACAAAAGGCAGGAAAACACCCGACTAGTTCATCAAACCTGCCCCCCACCCCATGCGCTGTAAAGGACGATGCGCCATGACTTAATGTTTAGCCGCCATCCCATCCCCCACCCCCCCTCAGCCGCAGCCGCATATTATCCTGTGAGAGGCTCCAGTCCCAGGGCCAATAAGGGAAAATTCCTCTGCACCCTTCCTCAGGCTATCAGTAGCCTGCCCAGAAGATCGTGTGGAGCTAGTCTGATCGAGAAAGACACTGTTATAGGATATGATCTCTGCCCCCAGTCCCAGTCAAGATCCAGCCCAGCTGTTGAGGGAGTGTGTTAGAAGTCTATGCTCTTGGTGTTTGTGGTTTGGACTGCTCGCTGCCTTCAAAGTGAAGAGGTTTCTGTTTGCTTTGAAATGATTTGCTACTCAAAGTGATCAGTCAATGCTTCCTGTGAACTTTAGAATTTCACTTGAGTAGTTTTATGATTTGTCATCTTCCTAATAATTTGCATGCTTGCTCCTAAAATGAGAACATGAAGTGACTGGAAATGTTATACTGGGGATGAAAGTGTGACGGTGCATTAGCTGCAGGAATGGTGCATAGCCGAGGGACTTGTAGGTGGTGTGGATTGACGGCCTAATCTTTAACGTATGCTGCCCTGAATCATACTGTGCTAAGAACGTCACATCAATTTAATGCTGTTTTCTCCTTTTTTTTGATCATTGCCTTCTCTAATAAAGGCTCAGGTAAGTATTTCACACCTACTTTACAATGGATGGGTGTAGTTTTCTCCAAACCTTTTATACTTTTTCTTTCCTTTGACCCGATTGTCTTGATTGTGCTCGCTCGGTGGGTCGAGGGGTATTGTGTACAGATGTGGCCGGCAGCTTCCTTGGCAGGCATTTTCCTGCCCATGTCAAAATCGTGACGTGCAGCAAATATAAACCGTGTTTACATTGATTTTTCCACATGATAATGGAAGTGGTACATTATTCTGCACATTCTGTCAGATTGTCATTAAAAACCCAACTGGTTTCACTGATGTCTCTTTAGGGAAGGAAATCTGCCACCTTTACCCGATCTGGCCTACATGTGAATGCAGCCTCGCTCTAGGGTTGGCTCTTAGCTGCCCTTTTGAATTGGCCATGCAAGCCGCTCAGTTGTATCAAAGCCCAGCAGCTAGTGATGGGCAATAAATACTGACCTTGCCAGCGACACCCATGTCCTGAGGATGAATCTGTGTTCTACGCCTACAGTTGTACAGATTGTGACGTACAGTTTTTCAAGGCCATCTCTCTGCAATGGGCTTGGGCAGCTGAGAAGACCTTCATTTTTAAAATATAATGCTGAAAAAAGAGACTTTTTTTGTCGAAGCTTTTCATCTCGCACTCATCAGGACAATTCACAAGAATACCAAATGTAAGGGAAACGACAAGTTTATATTGTACGAGAAGAGAGTGCTGATTGGTTGACAAGTGGACTCTGATTGGCAGAGGCGTTGCCATGGAGAATGTACCAGTTGATGATGACTGACAGTTAGCTTGCCAGTTGACAGAGTCCACTTGCCAACCAAACAAGGTTGAAGAAGCAGATTGGGCTTAAGGCCAGGGAAATTTATTCCGATCAATGGCTGAGCTGATTAAATTGTTGTTTCCCTTACATTGGTATTCTTGCAAATAGTCCTGATGAGTGCAAGGTGAAAAGTTTTGACAAAAAATGTTCCTTTTTCAGCAATACTCAAGCTATGTACTACCAAACAGCCTTTTAAAATGGATGCCACATACAAGACCACCAGCTTAACTGTTATGTGATCAACTCGATCGATTTAATCAGCTCAGCCATGGATCGGAGTTATTTTCCACGACCTTAAGCCCAGTCTGCTCCTCAAACCTTGACGCTACATCCCCCCCGCCGTCTACCCCCTCCTCAGTTCTTGCTGAAAGATCAGCCACGTGCCTGGAGTATTACAGGGCTCCCTGCAACAAACCACGATTCTGATCTCTTCTATATTAACATCTTAACTGGTTATGAGGTTTATTCCCTGTAAAGAAAGCTATCCCTTTTTGTAATAATGCACAAACAGTGGATCAATAGGGTTTGTCCGTCAGAGATTGTGGAACTATATATAAAAAAAAAATTCAGTCTGCAAAGATGGCCATTTGGCCCATTACACAGTTTTGGTTCCAATGAGCTATTGGTTTATTCCCATTTCCCATGCTTTTTCTGCTTCTGTGGTTTTTTTTGGAATATCTATGAAACATTGCATGTGACTCAGCTTCAGTAACCTCTTGGGAGAATATGAAACATATTGCAACAGTCCTTTGTGTAAAAATAAATCTTTTAACCTCTTCCTTTAAACTTTAAGGATTCATCCTAAATTTTGACCCCCTTGTTAACCACTCACCAGTGGTTTTTAAAGATCTGTGTACTGCAAGACCGATATCTTCCCCTGCCTCCCTAGCTTTGAAAAATTGCCCTATTCGGGCACAATCACATTCTTATGTTGTTTTTTGCCCTGTGTTCTTGCCACTTCCCAAACTTTATCTAATTGTCTATAATCCTGGTCTTCACACTTTGTGAAAGATGTAAAGGCCTTGGAGAGGAGGTTTACCAGGACAAAGCAGCCCTGCTTGATTGGCACCCCATCCACAAACATTCACTCCCTCCACCACTGACACACAGTAGCAGCAGTGTGTACCATCTACAAGATGCACTGCAAGAACTCACCAAGGCTCCTTAGACAGCACCTTCCAAACCCACGACCACTACCATCTAGAAGGACAAGGGCAGCAGACACATGGGAACTCCACCACCTGGAAGTTCCCCTCCAAACCACTCACCATCTTGACTTGGAAATATATCGCCGTTCCTTCACTGTCACTGGGTCAAAATCCTGGAACTCCCTCCCTAACAGCACTGTGGGTGTACCTACACCACATGGACTGCAGCGGTTCAAAAAGGCAGCTCACCACCACCTTCTCAAGGGCAATTAGGGATGGACAATAAATGCTGGTCTAGCCAGCGATGCCCACATCACATGAATGAATAAAAAAACAGAGAAGTTTAAGGGAGCCCATTAGAGGTGCTCAAAATTGAGGAGTTTTGATAGCACAGTTACGGAGGAACTGTTTGCTTTGACAAGTGGGTCCGTAACCAAAGGTTATATTTGGCAAAATAATTGGCAAAAGAACTAGAGGGAAAATGAGGAGAAATTTCTTTACCCAGAGACCTGGAACGCATGATCTGAAAGGGTGGTGGAATCAGATTCCATAGGAACTTTTAAAAGGCCACTAAACATGTAGTTAAAGAACATTAATTTGCAGGGTTATGTGGAGAAAACTGATGCACTGGATAAAATTGAATAGTCCTTTCAAAGAGCCAGCAGAGGCACGATGGGCCTAATGGCCTCCTTCTGTGCTCTAAGATTCTAAGTTCTCCTGTAGGTAACAGCACACTGCCATCTTATTTTTTGACATCAAAGTTGGAATTGACAACTAGATCAGACAGCTGAATGCAGACCCAATACAAGGACGAGATACTGAGAATATATTTATCCGTTTAACTTAATGACCTCAAAATTATTCTCCTCAAAATTATTCTCCTCAAAATTATTCTCCTCAAAATTACCCTCTTTTAGGGGGATGGGAATAGGAGGAGACCATTTAGCCACTCAAGCCTGTCCTGCCATTCAGTGAGATCACGGCTCATCAAATATCTAGAGCGGAGGAGGCTAAGATGAGATTTGATAGAGGTGTTTAAAATCATGAAGGTTCAGATGGAGTAAATAAATAAAACTGTTTTCAGTGGCTGAAGAGGCAGTAACCAGAGGGCACAGGTTTAAGAAGCAGGGACGACATGAGGAAAAGGCTTTATACCTGACGGGTGGCTAGGATTGGGAATACACTGCCTGATAGCATGGTAGGTGTAAATTCAATCCCCACACTTCTGTGGCGAGTTGGATAAATACTTCACAGAATCTTTACAATGCAGAAGGAGGCCATTCGGCCCATCCAGCCTGCACTGGCTATCTGAAGGAGCATTCCGCCTAGTCCCACGCCCCTGCCTTATCCCTGTAACCTTGCACACTCCCTCTTTTCGGATAGCCATCCAATTCCCTTTTGAATACCTTGATCAAACCTGCCTTCACCACCCTCTCGGGAAATTCGTTCCAGACTCCAGCCACCCTCTGGGTGAAAAAAACTTTCCTCGCATCACATTTACTCCTTTTGCCAATTATTTTGGATCTGTGCTCTCTTGAGTAGGCACAGTTTCTCACTATTTACCCTGTCCCTACCTCTCAGGATCTTGACTACCTCTGTCAAGTATCCACTCAGGAGGGAAAAGGATGTGAGGACAGAATAGGGAAGTGGGAGCTAACAGGATTGCCCTTTGAAAGAGCTAGCAAAGTCCCATTGGGCTGAATGGCCTCCTCCTGGATGGTACCAGTGTATTATTCTATTTATTGAACAGATTTAAGTTCAAAATAAAATATCAATGAATATAATTGAATGCTGTAAAAGTACACTAAGTAAATCAGCATACGTGAAGAAGTAAAGTCAAAAAAAATTTGGATGGAATTGGCTGCAATGATTTCTCCGAGGAAAGGGCCCATGTCCGTCCTTTGCTGTGAATATGATGCATTTCAAATCATTCAAGGAAAGTTAGACAGCCCAGCATTTTAATATACATGCGTCAGAAGCCTTATTCCAAAACCACTGCAGCCTGATATCCTGCTTGCAGGTACAGTGTGATATTGTGTTAGCCGGTATTGCTGAGTCAAACCAGCAACACTGCTATTTGTAGCTGCAAACCCAATAATTGAACAGTGCTCTTCACTGACAAGCCAGCTGTTCCATTTCCTTCCAGTTTTACACGGAGTCAGATTTCAGCAACTCTCAAGCTCGCAGTATAGTTGAATAAGCACGGCCAAGTTACGTCATCTCAGAAGAGGGTAGGTTTTTATTTTGCCCCTACCCTGGTTTGATGGCACATTCCAAAGTGCTTTCCCTTTCCCCCTCTCTTTGGGATCCACCATTCTCCCGTCGTGCTCTATCCGAGAGACTGGACAGGGCTTGCTGCTCTGACTCTGCGGTTTGGTACATTTCCATGTGCATATCTCTATCTCCCTATCTCTATCACTTCCTCCAGCCTTACACGCCCCTCCCCCCAAGAGATCTCTGCACTCTGCCAGTCCTAGCTTCCTGTGCATCCCCGCTCTTAATCGCTCCAGCATTGGCTGCCTGGGCTCTAAACTCTGGAATTCTCTCCCAACACCTCTCTGCCTCCCAACCTCTCTCACCTTCTGTTAAGACACTTTTTAAAACCTACCTTTTTCACCAAGCTTTTGGTCATCTGCCCTCATATCTCCTTATGTGGCTCAGTGTCTTGTTTGCTAATCACCCCTGTGTAAGGACATTGGGAGACATTTTATTACAACAACTACTTGCATTTATATCACATCTTTAACATAATAAAAGCACCCCAATGCACTTCACAGAGATGTAATATGTTACAAGATATGGCACTGTGCATAGCGGCAGGTTTTAAGGAGCGTCTTAAAGGAGGAGAAAGAGGTGGAGAGGTGTAGGGAGGGAATTCCAGAGCTTAGGGCCAGTTGCGTTAAAGGTGTTCCGTAAACTCAAGTTGTTGCTAAGGCGCGCTTTTTCAGAAGTTTCTTAATTCTGGATACATCTTCCTCCAGGGGTTTATGTAGGAATAAAAGCAAAATACTGCGGATGCTGGAAATCTAGAACAAAAACAAAAATACCTGGAAAAACTCAGCAGGTCTGACAGCATCT
Source organism: Cetorhinus maximus (assembly GCF_964194155.1). Taxonomy (NCBI): domain Eukaryota; kingdom Metazoa; phylum Chordata; class Chondrichthyes; order Lamniformes; family Cetorhinidae; genus Cetorhinus; species Cetorhinus maximus. The sequence continues at coordinate 179,488,736 of NC_135880.1, forward strand.
GCGGAGAGGGATACAGTTGACATTTCGACTCCGTATGACCCTTCATCAGAACTAAAAAATATAGAAACGAGATGAAATATAAGCTGGTAGAGGGGGGGGTGGGAGGGACAGGTAGAGCTCGATAGGGGGCCAGTGATAGGTGGAGGCCAAGAAGAGATTGCCAAAGATGTCATAGACAAAAGGACAAAGGGGTGTTGACGGTGGTGATATTATCTAAAGAATGTGCTAATGGGGACATTAAGGGTAGCAAGCAGGACAAGCTAGTGGCAGATGGCCCTAGTGGGGGTGGGGAGGGGGGAAGGGATCGAAATGGGCTAAAAGGTGGAGATGAAACAATAGATCAAAATAAATTTAAAAATAGGAGGGAAAAGAAAAATATATTTGTAAAAAAATGATAAATTATTGGAAAAAGGGGGATCGGAAATGGGGTGGGGATGGAGGAGAGAGTTCATGATCTGAAATTGTTGAACTCAATATTCAGTCCGGGAGACTGTAAAGTGCCTAGTCGGAAGATGAGGTGCTGTTCCTCCAGTTTGCGCATAGCACTGTATCGCTGAAAGAGCATTCCACCTAGCTTCACTCCCCTGCCTTATCCCTGTAACCTTGCACATTCTCTCTCTTCAGGAAGCAATCCAGTTCCCTTTTGAATACAGAAAATGCCGGAATGACTCAGCAGGTCTAGAAGTATCTGTAGAGAGAGAAACAGAGTGAATGTTTCGAGTCCTTATGACCCTTCTTCAGAGCTCTGAAGAAAGGTCATACGGACTCGAAACGTTAACTCTGTTTCTCTCTCCACAGATGCTGTCAGACCTGAGTTTTTTCAGCATTTTCTGTTTTTGTTTCAGATTTCCAGCATCCGCAGTATTTTGCTTTTATCCCTTTTGAATATCCCGATCGAACCTGCCTCCACCACCCTTTCAGGAAGTTTGTTCCAGACCCCAGCCACCCTCTGGTGAAAAACTTTTCCTCACATCACATTTACTCCTTTTGCCAATTATTTTGAATCTGTGCCCTCTAGTTCTTGATGTTCTCTTGAGTGGGAACAGTTTCTCACTATTTGCCCTGTCCATACCCCTCATGATCTTGAATACCTCTGTCAAGTCTCTTCTCAGCCTTCTTTTCTTCAAAGAAAACAGACCCAACCTCTCCAATCTATCCTCATAGCTACAGTTCTTCATCCCAGGAATCATACTTGTGAATCTCCTCTGTAGTCTCTCCAATGCCTTCACATCCTCAAGTATGGTGCCCAGGACTGCACTCAGTACTCCAGATGAGGTCTAACTACTGTCTAATACAAGTTTAACATGACCTCCTTACTCTTGTACTCAATACCCCTATTGATAAAAACCTAAGATAGTATTTGCTTTATTAACTGCTCTCCCAACATATCCTGACACCTTCAATGACTTAGGTATGTATGCGTCGAGGTCCCTCTGTTCCTGCACCTCCTTTAGAGTTTCTCCCTTTGCTTTATATTGTCTCTCCACATTCTCCCTGCCAAAATGAATCTCTCCCCGATACAGGATTCTGCTGGGAGGCTAGGTTTAAGCTGGGCCTGCTCTCCAAATCGCTCCCACCCTGTCATTACTGCACCCGCAGGGATGGCTTTCCCTACTGGAACCTCTGCCAGTTTTGCCCAGCATTCGTGACATGCTTGTATATAAATATGCACGTTAGGAGCAGGAGTAGGCCGTTTGGCCCCTCAAAACAAGAGGCCTGGAATGCCTTTGCCACCCCCCACTCCCCCACCCCCCCCCCAAACAGCCATCAATCTCAAAGTGATGACTGGCCGTTAGGAAGGTGAGAAACTGAAGCAAAAGATTGGACCAGAAGCTTTGAAGAGGTAACTCTCTTCTTGATCAATTTGTTTGAGGACCATGAGAGGTGATCTAATTGAAACATGTAGGGCAGAATTTTGCCCTTGTCTGGCGGGCTAGCCCGGGAGCCATGGCGAAGCTGCCCGCAATTGGGCCCCGACATGGTTTTCATGTCGGCTGGCTGGCCAATCCCCCCCCCCCCACACTCCTGCCCCACCCCCATCCACCCCTTCCCACCTGAGGCCTAAGCTTGATCATTTTTGGGCATCCCCCTACCATACCCGGGAAATCCTCCCGCCAGCCTCTGAGGCTGGACAGGAAACGGCCCTTAAGTGATCAATAATTGGCCACTTAAGGGCCTCGATCGCGGAAAGGGCGGATGGGCTGCACAAGCTCTGGCCCGCCCCAGCGTAAAATCGCTGAGAGGTCGGGGCGGGTAGGAACCCAGCCGGAAGCCCATTCCTTCTATTTCACGCTTCCCCCTGCCTAAGATCCCGTCAGCGGGCGGAGCGTGAAACTCAGGCCCAGGTAAAGTTCTGAATAGAGCAGGAGACCCTTTCCCTGTTCTTTGCCCATAGCCCTGCAGTTTATTCCCTCTTCAAGTGTTTATCCAATTCCCTTTTGAAAGCTCCTATTGAATCTGCTTCCACCGCCCTTTCAGTCAGCGTGTTCCAGAGCACAGCAACTCGCTGTGCAAAAAACAAAAGAGCAATTTCTCCTCATCTCCCTTCAGACTCTATTGCCAACTACCTTAAACCTTTACTCTCTGGTCACCCTGTATTTGATATATAATTAGTTTTACTTATCAACATTTCACAAAAGTTTTTTATGCACTTTGTTTTGGCCAATGACGGATATCTGTTATCGGGTCACAGTCCAGCCATGGTCTTCAGAATGTTGGAACGGGCTCGAGGAGCTGTATGGCCTCCTCCTGTTCCCACATCCCTATTGTTTATGGCTCCATCCTTATTTCAATTTCGTTGACACTTCAACGATTGTACGCTTTGAAAGGCCACAAACTTGGAGAAACTTTGATCAGATCGTGTGCAATAGTCAAAAGAAAATGCTGGAAACACTCAGCAGATCAGGCAGCATCTGTGGAGAGAGAAAACTGAGTTAACGTTTCATGTCAGTGATCACAGTGGGGGTTTTTTTTTTAGCATTAATCCAGGACCAGTTAGTAAGTTAAACATAGAATCATCCGAATTTGCAGCAGAGAAAGGGGCCATTCAGCCCATTGTGTCTGTGCCAGCCACAGGGGAACCATTCGGTCTAATCCCACCTTCTAGCTCTTGATCTGTAGTCCAATAGGTTACAGCACCTCCAGTGCACATCCAAGTACTTGCTAAATGCGATGAGGCTTTCAAGGAGTGAGTTTGAGATCACCACCACCCTCTGTGTGAAAACAAATTCTACTCAACTCCCCTCTACTCCTTCGATCAGTTAATTAAATCTGTGCTCCCTGGTTATCGACCTCTCTACTAATGGAAATAGGTCCTTTCTATCCACTCTATCTCGGTCCTTCATGATTTTATGCACCTCAATTAAAACTAAATTGTCGAAAAAAATCAATCATGCCTTCAGTATGCTACACATTTTGAAAATGTACCCTGCTCTGCAGTTTTCAAGACTGTGAAACCAATTGGGTTTCTAATACTGCATGTGAAGTGGTGTCAGCATGTTGGATTAAAGTGCTTTTGATGAAAGATGTGATTGTTTACATGGAACCTAGTGTATGGTGTCTGAAGCAGTGTCTGTCTTAATTTCAGTCAAGAAAATGTTTGGCCTCCTTTCCCACTTACGTTGAAGGTAAGGTGCTTTCTAATTATTTTAAAGCAAATCAGATGCCTTTTTATGTTGCAATTACTGTGATCGTGAAAGGGATTATTTGCCCTTAGCCTGGAGAATTATTCCTGGTTTCACTTTTCAGCTTCAGAGCTTTGGATACCAGAAATTGCTCCTTATTATCTTGAAGCTTGCAGACATCCTGCTATTTTTGTATTTCTGTCTGTATTTGATGAATTGCCCCAGATCCTCTGTCAGTGGAGTGGTGAATGTTGAGACGTTAGTTGTTGTTATGTGTTGGGTGCAGAGGAAGCCCCAAACTGCGCCCATGTGTAGTATTTACTCAGTAAGTTTAAACTTCCAGTGGGTTGAATTACACAGTGCAAACCCTCCGAGACAATCTCTGACACTGACCTTGGTGTCAGAGAGTTGGACTTGATGCCCTATACTTACCCAGATATTTACTCAATCCCTCTCCAGCTGTCAATCTCAGGTTTATGGCAGTGATTAAGTGAGGGAGCAGTACAACAAATCCTTAACACTGCTCACCCCCCCCCAAACACTGATCACCCCCCCACACCCCCAACACTGCTCACCCCCACCCAGACCCCCAAAATTACTCACCCCCCCACACCCCCAACACTGCTCACCCCCCACACCCCCAACACTGCTCACCCCCACCCAGACCCCCAAAATTACTCACCCCCCCAACACTGCTCACCCCCCCAACACTGCTCACCCCCCCAACACTGCTCACTCCCCCCACCCCCAACACTGCTCACCCCCCACCCCCAACACTGCTCACACCCCCCAACACTGCTCACTCCCCCCACCCCAACACTGCTCACCCTCCCAACACTGCTCAATCCCCCCCACCCCCGACAATGCTCACCCCCCCAACCCCTGACACTGCTCACCCCCCCACCCCCTGACACTGTTCCCCCCCCGCCCCCCGACACTGCTCTCCACCCCCCCCACCCAACACCCCCCACACCCCTGACATGAATAATACAAAAACTCAAGTGCTTGCCCCTTGGCACCCCACCCCAGCACAAACCTGACAGTTTCTCTCTTCGGACTGTTAGCCAAGGTTTAAAAGGAGGCCAGTCCCCCTTCCCCAATGAATGTTGGTTCAATTGCCACTTCAGATACTTGAACACAAAATCTAGGCTTCCACTCCCAGTGCTAGTGCTGTGGGAATGCTGTACTGTCTGAGGTGCCGTCTTTTTGACTATGTATTAATCCCCGTATTGCATGATGGGTGGATGCAAAAGAGCCCACGACCATCAATTGGAGAAAGAAAGAAACAGATTATCTCGTCACAACCACACCACTGTTTGTGGGAGCTTGCTGTGCACAGATTGCCACACTTTCATACATTACAACAGTGACTTCACTTCATTGGCCCCAAAGCCCTTTTGGGACTTCCTGAGACTATCAAAGGTGATATAGAAATGCAAGTCTTGTATCTTCTTCCAGGATTTGATCATGTTGGATTCTGGTGAGAGGAGATTAAAAAGAAACAGAAAATGTTCACTTTTTTAAATGGCTTCATCAAGAAACAAATGTTCACTTGATGATATTCCTGAACAATCATTGTTTCCAGGAAGTGTTAATTCTAAAATATACAGAGGCATAAAGGAAGGAAACTGTTGCTGTGTGAGAACTGTATAAATAGTTCAGCTGGAAAAGATTTCATAGATGTAGACCTGTGGAAGAGAATCTTAGCCCAGCAACAAAAAATAGATGCCTTTAAGGTGAAGCTAGAGAAACTCAAGGGAGAGAGAAATAGAAGGACCAGAAAGGTTTGATGGGCTAAATGGCCTATTCTTGTTTCTGTGTTCCTACATTTGTAATTTGTCAAAAAAAAAGTTTATTTATTCGTTCAGAGGATGTGGGCATTGCTGGCTAGGCCAGCTTTTATTGCCACCCATAATTGCCCTTGAGAAGGTGGTGGTGAGCTGCCTTCTTGAACCGCTGCAGTCCATGTGGTGTAAGTACACTCACAGTACTGTTAGGGAGGGAGTTCCAGGATTTTGACCCAGCAACAGTGAAGGAACGACAATATATTTCCAAGTCAGGATGGGGAATGACTTGGAGGGGAACTTGCAGGTGGTGGTGTTCCCATGGGCCTGCGGCCCTTGTCCGTCTAGATGATAGCGGTCTTAGGTTTGGGAATTGCTGTTGAAGGAGCTTTGGTGAATTCCTGCCGTGCACCTTGTAAATGGGGGAGGATGTTTAAGGTGGTGGATAGGGTACCAGTCAAGCGAGCTGCTTTGTCCTGGATGGTGTTGAGCTTCTTGAGTGTTGTGGGAGCTGCACTCATCCAGACACGTGGAGAGTATTCCATCACACTCCTGACTTGTGCCATGTTGATGGTGGACAGGCTTTGGGGAGTCAGGAGGCGAGTTACTCACTGTAGAATTCTCAGCCTCTGACCTGCTCTTGTGGCCACAATATTAATAGGCTGGTCCTGTACAGTTTCTGGTCAATGGTAACCCCCCAGGATGTTGATAGTGGGGGACTCAGCGATGGTAATGCCATTGAACGTCAAGGGGTGATGGTTAGAGTCTCTCTTGTTGGAGATGGTCAACAAGAGCACCTCCAACAAGATGGCACTCCTGGCATTTGTATGGCGCAAATGTTATTCGCCACTTGTCAGCCCAAGCCTGGATATTGTCCAGGTCTTGTTGCATTTGGACATGGACTGCTTCAGGATGTGAGGAGTCATGAATGGTGCTGAACATTGTGCAATCATCAGCGAACATCCCCACCTCTGAACGTTTGATGGAGGGAAGTGAACAGAACTCCTTTCTTTACTGGGTGTACATTGAGAGATTGTCTCCCCTGATTTGTGGAATCTAAAACAAGGGGCCACAGTCTCAGGATTAGGGGCTGTGATCATTTAGAACTGAGATGAGGAGAAGTTTCTTCATTCAGAAGGTTGTGAACCTTTGGAATTCTCTACCCCAGAGAGCTGTGGGTGCTCCATTGTTGACTGTATTTCAGGTGGGGATAGACAGATTTTTGGTCTCTCAGGGAATTGATGGACATTGGGAACAGGCGGGAAAGCGAAGTTGAAGCCATGATTATCAGCTATGTTCGTATTGAATAGCACAGCAGGCTTGAGGGGCCGTATGGTCTACTCCTGCTCCTATCCCTTGTGTTCTGATAGGGTGAAGTGAAGAGGGGTGGGAGGAGCATAAACACCAGCATGGACCAGATAGGCCAAATGGCCTGTTTCTGTGCTTTACCTTCTGTGTGACAATCACATACTAGGGCTTGTCTTTTTATTTCCTGACTCTGGAATAACAATCAGACAACATTATTTTAGGCGGTTGAATAGCGTTATGCATGGACAAACATTTAATAAGTAATGGATGAATAATTTTGACCAAGGTATATTTGTGCTGTGAAAATCTTGAGTGAGGTTAATGTTGGGGTTGGATAAAGAATAGGCTAAAGAGTAGAACCCATCCAGTATGGTTTTGTTTGGTGACACAGGGCTGGTTATAAACTGCTTCTGGTTTGTTTTATTCAGTGAAGAACAAAGGGTGGAGGTGGTGACTATCTGAAAGGGGCATCAACTCTCCAGGATTATCTTGGGGTGTCTGGTAAATGAAAAGCTAACCTCCTAGACACTATCGACAACGTGGAACGTCGTCGGGGACATCAAAAATAAAGCATTTAGCATTCTTGGAACTCTTCAGATTGTTGGTTCTAAAGATTATCAGGGAAAATAAAGACTGGTTAGAGGTTAGGGGCAGGAGGTCATGAGTCGTCGCAGATTCTATTGAGTCAAAATTGGCCAACCATGCCACCTGGTCCCAAATTACCCATCAAAATTCTTTCTCTTTATGATTCTCACTGGTTTTGTTTTCTGGGTTTGCAGTCCCTGGACCATGCGACCCAGAAGATTTGATTGATGGCATCATCTTCGCAGCCAACTACCTGGGCTCCACCCAGCTGCTCTCTGACAAAACCCCGTCCAAAAATGTGCGGATGATGCAAGCCCAGGAGGCAGTCAGCAGAATCAAGGTGAGAACTTCCATGTGTTGCCTGTGACCATTAAGTGTTCTTTGACAGGAATATTATCCGTAATTTTAACATTGGAACTGACAGAGTTTGCTTACATGCCAGAAAGGTGGAAGCCATCATCAAAATGAACATTTCTTTCCAATCTCTTGACCATTTTGCATAGATCCAAGTGGATAGGATTGAAGTTTTGCTTAATAATGCCTCTGGCCACCTTTTGCGTGATACACTAAACAGAGACCCCATCTGCCCCCTCAAGGTGGATGTTATAGATCCCACAGCCACTGTTCCAAAGTGGAGCAGGGGACTTCTTCCCGCATGTCACTGTTTTAAAAGCAAAGCAAATTTTTTGGTGCTACCATTTTGATCAAGCTTTTGGCCATCTACCCTAGGTGTCAAACTCTTGTTTGATTGCTCCTGTGAAATGCCTTGGGATGTTCTTACTAAATAAATGCAAGTTGTTGTTGATGTCATTATCACATTTCTGTCTGGGAGCTTGCTGTGTACAAATTGGCTGTAGCATTTCCTACATTACAGCAGTAACTACACTTCAAAGGGTACATCGTAGGCTGTAAAGCGCTTTGGAACATCCAAAGGTCATGAATGGTGCTACAAAATTGCAAGTCTTGTCTTTCTCTCTCTCTCACTTTCCTCACTCTGTCTCTTTCTCTTTCTTCACTTTCTTTCTGTATCCCTCTCTTTCTCTCACTCACTCTCATTCTCTTTTGCTCAGCCTCTCATTCTCTCTTGCCCTTTCCCGTCCTCGCTCTCTCTCGTTCTCTCACTCACTCTCTCATTCTCTCTTGATTTTTCCCGTCCTTGCTCTGTCTCTCTCGTTCTCTTTCTCTTATGTCTGCCTGTAGTCTTAGCCTTTGCCCTTGTGAGCTATGGAGCCCAGTGTTGCTTTCATTTGGAGGGAAGCACTGCCCAGAGTTATTAACACGCCTTCTAAACATTAAATCAATCTACATAAAGTAAAAAAAAAGTCATAGGTTTCTCTTAGAGATGCAATGTTCTTAATTTAATGTTATAGCAAAATCATACTCAAAAAATGAAGCATCTGGGCAACTTCGGAACACCAACTGTTAAAATCCAGTCATTTAACTTTTCTTGCATTAATCCCAATTGATTGGTGCGTTGTTGAAGAGAAATCGACTTGCCTTTTTTCCCTCATGGTATTTTGCCTGAGAGATTTAATTAGTAAATGCGATTGTGTTCCTTTAAAAGTCTCCATGATTGCAAGCAATAAGGTTTTTCACCTTTTCATAGCTCTGTGTAATGCGTCTTTCAGGATCTTCTGCTAACCATGAAATCCCTTAAATTGTTAATTACAGGACATTTGATTCTTTTTAACCTAGGTTTTAATCTTGATGTGCATTTACTTTAAACTATTTTTTCCCAAAGGGATTAAAATGTTCTCGGTTTACCAAATGGGCCTTCCAGCTGTTAGGAGCCTGTCCAACAGCTGTATTGTCTAACGATTAGCCTTGAATGGTGGAACAGACTTGAGGGGCCGAATGTCCTTCTGTTCCTGTGTCAACAGACGCCATCAAAACATTTGTAGTGACTGAGAGCACCGTGCGTTTCTGAAAGCACAGTGGATCAGTGGTACCGTACTCTGCAATTGGTTAAAATCTCAGGATCAGAATCTGATTGACAAACTTCAAACCCAAAATACCCAGTCAGCCAGTCTTTCAACCAGATGCTACCCTGTTTAAATCCCTGAAAAGTGTACTGGCTCAGATTTTCCTAAAGTGAGCCCCATTAGTTAGATTTTTTCCCTTCACCCGTTAACTCAAATGTGCTTTGAGCTGATAACAGTGCAACAAAGGCAACATTGCTTCTGGAACCTCACACAGGACCACCAGCCCAGCTCCTTAACCAACGCAATTTAAGAATGGAGAACGAAACAGAGGAACACGGGAGAAGGAAATGGGGTGAATTAGATCAAATCAGGTACAGAAAGAGAAACAAAGGGAGGGAAAGAAAGATTGGATTAAGAAAGAGGGAGAGAAATAAAGAGACTGAAAGAAAAAGAAAGAATTTTTTTAAATTACATCGGCGTAATTTTCGAACTGCAGGAATGAGACTCCATGGTTTGAATTCCTTTCTCCCTGGGCCAGAAAAGTTGAATTTCCTCATTTAATGGGTCCTCGCGCTATTAAATACCAGCCCTACTTTTCTTTAGCAGCTTTAATGGGTAATTAAGCAATAAATTCATCAAACTCACAGAGAGGCAAAGGACGAGCTTCCGTTTTTGCAAAGCTTACCACAAAGTGTCCAACAACTTGTGCTGATTTGCAACTCCCAGGGAATCGGTCCCTCTGCACAAGTTGCTGGGTGATTAGTAATGACCAACATTGTTAAACTCACCATTGCTTGAGCAGCGCGCTCTGGGCCATTCTAATTAATGTGCAAGTAAAAAAACACCACTGGGTGGTCTGCCACAGGTTTGAGTTCATAAATGTTGATATTTTTCCTCTTTTTCTTTTCCCCTGACCCTCTTGCCCCCATTTAGATTGGGATGGGTTTGAATATTGAAAGTCTTTGGAAAACACAGTGCTGCCTACAAATAGTGAACTTTTGCCTCCATTTAACATCACCATCACCATGGTCCCAGTTCATTTTCCATTGAGTTGATCCATCCGTCAGACCAAACAGAATCGGCCCTTGTTCCATGTTCTCTACCCTGGAGCTTCTGTTTCTCCTGAGGTTCTTACAGACATACAGGGACGCTAGACAAAGTGCCAAAAAGAATGGCCATTACTAGAACTGAGAGGTTACAAGTATTGTGTAAGACTAAACAGGCTGGGGCTCTTTCCTCTAGAAAAGAGAAGGCTGAGTGGTGGCCTGACAAAGGCCTTTAGAATTATGAAGTGGCTGCACCCAAGTAGACGCAGAGAGTTTCCACTAGGGGAGTCCAAAACTAGCGGCCAACAATATGAGATAATCACTAATAAATCCAATCATGCTTCACCCAGAGAGTGGTAAGAACGCAGAACGTGCTACCACAGTTTGAGGCAAATGGCATAGATGTATTTAGGGCGGAAGCTAGTGAAACACATGAGGGAGAAAGGATTGGAAAGACATGTTGAAGGTGTGAGATGATGTACGCTGGGAGGAGAATTGCATGAAACATCAGCACAGACCGGTAGGGCTGAGAGACCTGTTTTTATGCCGAGCCTTGTGTAATTCTAGGTGTTTTGAAAATCTGCTGAATGTGTAATGAAGGCAGCAACGAGCACAATACGAGCTGGAGAGGCTGCACTTATACTCAACTGACCCCAAAAGACACTGAAAGCCTTTAGTACATATCATGTGGACTCCCAAATAATTTTTAAAGAGTCGACTCCAAATCACCTCCCCCTTTTCCTAGGGCTGGAGGGATTGCTTGACAATCCAGATTACTGCCAGATTACACGATAATTCCTCACTACAATTTTCACAGACCTGGTTGATGTTTCCTGAATGTTTCAAGTATTGAAGCAGCGAAGTGCTGATGTGCTTTCACCATAATTATGTTAAATGTATCTTTTACAAATACCCAATCCCTTTGCCTCTTTTTTTTCAAAAGACTATATTTTTCACAAAATGATGCATTCTGCACTTTAAGAATGTCTCATTACGTATTTTTTTTCAGTTTATTGGAGAACCAAAAAAAAGGAAATCATAGAATTAGTGTTGTTCTACACGCCAAAGGATTTTTTTTCACCTAGTTTCAGTTCCACAGGTTTTGGGAGTCGTAAAGAGATTTGCATGTACTGTGACCCAGGGTTGTGAAAAATCCTCAGTGGGCATGTCAGAAAACATCAGTTTCTATTGTTTTAATCATAGAACGATACCGCACAAAAGGGGGCCATTCAGCCCATCGTGCCTGTGTTGGCTCTTTGAAGGAGCCATACAATTGGTCCCACCCCCTCCCTGCTCTTTCCCCATAGCCCTTCAAATGTTTCCTTTTCAAGTCAATATTTAGTTCTCTTTTGAAAATTATTGTTGAATCTGCTTCCACCGCCCTTTCAGGCAGCCCGTTCCAGATCACAGCAACTCGCTGCTTTTAAAACAAAAGTAAACTTCTCCTCATCTCCCCCTCTGGTTCTTTTGCCAATTACTTTAAATCTGTGTCCTCTAGTTACTGACTCTCCTGCCAGTGGAAACAGTTTCTCCTCATTTATCCTATCAAAATCCTTCATGACTGGCTGATTCTCAGCTACGCGTGAATTGATGACTGAAACCTACCTTTGATGTCAGTTCAAGTTCACTAGCAATTCCAATATTCGGTAAATTTGGCTTTGACATTGAAGTTTCACCACATTTTATTGCAGCGTTTAAATCATTAATTGAATTGTTGATCAAATGTGCTTTTCACACGAGGAACTGTCCTTGCTGTCTTGAAGCTTTTATCCTGTTTGATGATAAGCTGAACACTCTATTCTGGGCCTTTTATGCTCTTTCAGGGTTCAATGTGCATGTGAGGTGCCAGTAATTCAGTACTGCTATCCATGGCACCATTTACAGCTGGACTGCTCGAGAATGCAGAATGTTCTCTTTCTCTTTCCTACACGTGTAAGCTTTACTAATAAAGAATGACCTAGTTTTGAGAAAATAAAATCTTAACAGTTGCAGCCAGACTGTTACAGCACTTACCCGGTCCTGCAAGCTGCCTTGTTTTCGCGAATGAATTTCGGTGCAGATAGGTGAGAGGTGGTGAATTTTGGCAGAAACAATACGGAGGCCCCATGGTCTTTGGAAAACGAGAATTTGAGCAGAATCGTAGAACGGAGGAACCTGAGGGGGGGGTGGGTACAGATACACAGTCACTCGAGGTAGTGACAAAAGTTAATAAACAAAGCATTTGGGATTCGATTCTAAGTTGAGAACTTGAGAGGCTTTGTTAAACTTGCCTTGCTTAGACTTTGCTTGATTACTGTGTGCGGCTCTGGTAGCCATTTTACCAAAAGGCTATAGAGGGTTAGGGTGCAAAAAGAAAATACAAGAATGATAGCACAACTGGGGCTGGGGCTTTTTTCTCTAGAAAAGCAAAAGCTAAGGGTGATATGATCGAAGCCCTTAGATTACGAAGGGTTTGAAAGGATAGGTGTGGAGAAGATATTTCCACTTGTGGAGGAGACCAGAACGAGGGGCCCATAACTATAAGATTGGCACTAAGTAATCTGTTAAGGAGTTCAAGAGAAAGCTCTTTACCCAGAGAGGGTTAGAGTCTGGATCTCACGACCACAGGGAGTAGTTAAGGTGAATAGCATAGATACATTTAAGGGGAAGCTGGACATACACATGAGGGAGGAAGGAATGGAGGGATATGTTGATAAGGTGAAATGAAGAGGGGTGGGAGGAGGCTCATGTGGAGCATAAACAGCAGCATGGACCGAATGGCCTGCACATTCTATGTAATTTGATGTAATTGTGGCAGTGTTATATAATCCTAGATGTTTCTGCTTTTCTTGTTAGGTTCTTTTTGGCAAAATAACATGTGGTTTGTGGAAAGTGATCATTTGTTCCCTCAAATCTAGCCACTTTTGCCTTCCATTTGACTAAAAAGTTGTAAAGGAAAACACGTTTGACCTTCTGCACATCTGTAATTCTCATGTGGAAATCAACAATAATCAGAAGACTTGCTACCATTATTTTTGTCACTACTGCATGTCCTGTCAATCCTTGTGTGCCAAGCAACTTCTCCAATTTGGAACTGCTTCTCAGCGAGTGTGCCTGCCGGTTTTACTCTAACTATTCTCCTATCTCTTGTCTATTTCATGCCAAGCAGATGGCCCAGAAATTGACCAAAAGCAGGAAGAAGGTGTAGTACCTCATCAGCTTGATGTTGTGCCTGTTTCGTTTTGCTTTGCCACGTGCTTTTATTTTTGTTAACTTATCGAAACTCGTTGGGGTTTTTTTTTGTTTTGTTTTTGCTGCTTACGTTTCTGCATCCAGAGAGTCCCGCAGAATGCAGTCAAGTATCACCTCGGTCGCTTCTCGCTTGCAGGTTGCTGCCAGTGTCTGCGTGGTGTGCCATTTAGTCATTTCCCCCTTTTGCTTCTCAGGCGTGCTCCTGGTAATCTGCCGATATAAATTTCATGGCCTCGCAGTTTGAAGAAGTTAAAGGACCGGAGAAGGCAATTGATCTTTTCAAATCACGTTGGAATTAAGCACCAGGGCTCTGATCCCTTCAGTTAAACTCTTTCTTTTCACTTTTGAGAGGAATGCAAGGACGAGATGGGTCGAGGCTGCTGAGTGCTGACTGAAATTGGGCCATATTTAAATGGTGACATTTGAATTGATACTGCCAAGCATTCTATTCTTTTTATTTCGCAGTAGCTGCTGATAAACCTTTCGCTTTCCTTTTTGTTTTTCACCCCCCTCACCTTACACAACAGGAAGTACTTCCCACCCCCACCGACTTTGATTGCCTGCAGATTACTGGATGCAGAAAGTTTGTGTGTTGGGTTTTTAAGATATAAAACTGGACTGAGACTTTCAATGCTTTTGTTGAGAGTGTATTTTGATGTGAGTTTGTTTGTTTTTTTGTGTTTCTTGCTCCTCTGACAATAAGCTTTGTTTTATTTTAAATTTTATTTTTTGCCACCGAAGAACAGGAAGAGGGTGATTCCCAAAGCTTTTCTTTTGTTTTGCTTCCTATAACCTTCCACATTCTCCTCCAGTGACACTGGGCAAAGCAAAACATTGCCATCTTGTTTCTTCCCTTCCTTTCTCTGTAATGCAGCATGTTGTGTACATTTCGCACCCGTCCGAAAAGGGGTTTCCTAAGACGCCCCCTTTCCTGTTTTTGCTTTGTGACCTGGTGGGATTTTATTAAAACTGCTCCTTTTCGAACCCGGAGTTTAAAGCCTTGATATACGAGGATTGACTGAGGTGTTTGGCATAGAGGCATTCAGGGGGACAGATGGATAAAACACCGGAGAGAAAGCAATGCAAGCGCGTGGTGATAGGATGAGATGGAGAGGACTGGGAGGAGGTCAGTGTGCGACATAAACACCAGCACAGACCAGTTGGGCCAAATGGCCTGTTTCTGTGCTGTAAACACTGTGTAAATACTCAAGTTACCTCATGAGATTTACCTCAATTAATTTTGCTTCTTATTTTTTCAGATTTTTTTTTTTTCATTCTTCAGTTCATCATCATCACCCTGTAACAACGTGGACAAGGAACTCGTTCACACACTTAACTGCTGGTGTTGGTTCGTCCCTTAAGGGATCCCAGGGTTAGATTAAGAGGAACAATGACAAAAGCTAAACTCGTATTCCCCGGAATACTGAAAGTTGGGGGCTGAGTTGGTTGAGGGTTTTAGGATTTTGAGACAGTTAGGTAGAAAGTTTATCCACTGGTGGGAGGGATAGGTTTAGGATAAGGGAACATTAAAATCAGAGTTAAAATCAGAGGAGAGAGGCTAGAAAACACCTCTTCAAGCAAAGGGTGGAACTCTCTCCCATAAAAAGCAATCGCTGCTCGTTCAATTAATCACGTTAAATCTGAGATTGATAGATTTTTGCTGGACAGGGATGTGAAAGAATATGGAGCCAAGGCAGGTGGATGGGGTCGAGATTCAGGTCAACCATGATCTCACTGAATGACAGGAAAGGTTCGAGGGGCTGAATGGCCTACTTGCTGTCCTTATGCACAAGATCATCCTTGGGTAACTTGCCCGCTGTGTGTTCTGTATTCTGATGGGTAGCATTTAACATTCACTCGCTGCTTCATCATAAGGTACAAAGCATCTCCTTAACACTCTGTCAGTGCAGCCTATCACCCAAACACCAAGGCCTTATCAACATATTGCAAGCCTAATTTTTTTATTTATCCGGATTGTTGTTCTATACTTTTCCAAATGCATTTAAAACCCAGCTTTCTTTCAGTTTATCCTTTTAAACAGAATCTAAACCAATCGTATTAGCTAGGCTTAAAATGCACAAGCATTTGGCTGAAGTGAAACTCCATCTCTTCCTTTACTATATGTGCAAATTTAATATTGATTGCCATTAAATTGACACAGCAGTCCGTAATAACTAAAGCTCAGATAATTACCTATCTATCAGTTCAGTGTCATGGACTCAGTGCAGTAAGACTTTAAAATAAGGGGGATTCCAGGACAATGGGGCATAACACCAAAACTAGAGCCAGGATGCTCAGGGGTGATGTCAGGAAGCACTTCTTCACACAAAGGGTAGTGGAAACCTGAAACTCTCTCCCACCCCAAAAAGCTGTCGAGGCTGGGAGTCCATTGAAAACTCTGCCATTTTTGTTAGGTAAAGGGCACTTGGGAACCGGGGTTGGGGGGGGGGGGGGTAAGATGGTATTGAAATGCCAATCAGCCATTAGATGGTAGAACAGGCTTGAGGGGCTGAATGGCCTCCCCCCCCCTCCCCAGTTCCTAATCTCCATATTTGGAAATGGGCCTATGTGTGTTAATAACAGCTGTACCTCAGTGATGGTCTCCTGAGTCTTGCACTTTCTTTCCTGTTACAGGCAGCTGAAGGGGAGGCCCAGCCAATGACGGAAGTCGACCTCTTCATCTCGACTCAGAGGATTAAGGTGCTCAACGCTGACTCGCAGGTAAGTGCCAGGATTGAAAGATAAGAACAGCAGCACATTGAAGTCCTCCGTTTGTCTTCAAAAACCATTGGTTTAAAACAAATCTCGCAATTGATTTGCAGGAAGCAAACACATCCCGGCTGGTTTGAATGTTCCTTCACCGAGTTTCAACGTTATGAAGAAGCTAGCTTCCCCAAACCCACCGCCCCCCCCCCCAAACGAACCTCCTGAGACCAAAGGTCCCATTTTACATAATTGGATATATAATTAGTTTATTGAATGTGTTGAATTGTGATGACGATATAAATAAAACAAGTCATCATAATTCATAACACAGTTATAGAAAACCATTAAAATAAAATATAAAATAATGTAAGGATTGCACAATTATGGACATTTCACTATACAAACAATTATAATACATTGCAAAATGCAGGTCTCCTTAATTTTCAGAATAAAAATGAAAGATCTATTGCACTCTGCATTTTGTATTAAAGTCCATCGGTCATGTGTTGTCAGGTTGCGTTCATTAAATTCTCAATCATCGACATACTATTTATGTGTTTTATAAAATAGGAGATTGAGCTGTCTCACAGTCTATTCGGTCGATATCTTATTTGAGGAATGGTGTCTTTACAGTTGGTGTCTTCAAATTTGCAGTTATAGGCTCGAGGGCCGAATGGCCTACTTCTGCTCCTATCCCCATATGTTGGTAGGCTCTGGTTAGGCCACAAGTACAGCAGTGCATCCAGTTCTGGTCAGCACACTTTAGGAAGGATGTGACGGTCCTTGAGAGGGTGCAGAGGAGATATACCAGAACGGTTCCAGGGATGAAGGATTTTAGCTAGAAGGTCAGGATTGGAGAAGCTGAGATTGTTCTCCTCGGAGCGAAGGGAATTGAGGGGAGATTTTTAGAGTTGTATGAGATTATGACAGGTTTAGATAAGGTTGGCAAGCTGTTCCCATTAGCTGATGGTACAAGGACTACCTGTCGGAGAACTGAGATTTGCGCGAGAGTTGCAGGGGGGGGGTGCGAGGAAAAGCTTTATTAATGGTGCGAGCGGTAATGTGCTGGAAGTCGCTGCCCACGGAGTTAGTGGAAGCAAAGATGACGAATTATTTCAAGAATAAATTGGATGGGCACATGAAGGAAATAAACTTGCAGGGTTATGGGGATAGAGCGGGAGGGAATGGAATGACTGGGCAGTGAGTCGGCAGGGACTCGATGGTATGAATGGCTTGTTTGCCTGTATGAGTCAGTGACTCTGTGTAAAGGAGAGTAAAAATTAAACAAATGTAGGAGGGGAAAGAGAGAGAGAGAAAGAAACATAAATTGCGAAAGGTTGGCGGGAGGAGGAGAGGGGATCATGGTTTTGATCGGCTAGGATAACCTCTGGCTCTGGGGAGTAGGAGATGTCGGCCGGAAGTTTCCAGACCCTTCCCCCTGCGGCGGGGCCAGCGAACCATTGAAATCTCTGTTCACATTGGCGGGACCGGATGACCCCACTGGCGTGAGGGGCGGGAAAATTCCGGCCATAGTTGCGACGGCTTCGCGAGGTAGATTTAAAACCGCAGGTCCATGGGCTGACCACAGTCAGTGCCTCAGCGCCAGCGGTGAGGGACCTGAGTAATGTGGAGAGACTTGGGCTGTTCTCTTTTGAGCAGAGATGGTTAGGTGGAAATTTGATGGAGATGTTCAAAATACTGAAGTGTTCTGACAGAGTAAACAAAGAGAAACTGTTTCCATTGGTGGGGGCGCAGGAGGGGGTGGTCCAAAGGACACAGATTTAACGTGATTGACAAAAAGACCAAAGTGGAGATGATGGAACGTTTCTTTTCCACTCAGTGAAGCGGATGAGGGGAAATAAAATCGCAGCGATGTGTTGTGACCTGGAATGCGCTGCCTGAAAGTAGGAACTTTCAAAAGAGAATTGGACAAACAGAAGGAAAAAAAAATTGCAGGGTGACAGGGATGGAGAGGGGGTGGGGGTGGGGGTGGGGCTGGGACGAATTGGATAGCTCTTTCAAAGAGCCAGCAGAGTCCCGATGGACCGAATGGCCCCATGTGCTGAATCAAAGCGTTCAGCAAAACAGCTTCCACCCTAACAACTCGGACAAACAGTGCGTGGTCATGGAGGGGCCAGAGCCTCAGCCATTCCCACCCTGCTCCAAGCTATTATAGGAAATGGAAAACTTAATGCTTTATTTGTACTTTTGCTGAAAGCCATGCCACTATCACTTAGACTCCACTGGATGGATTTGACGGAATGCAGTCTTAACACATCACCCAGACTGTTCGGCACTGATCTGTAAGCAGGGATTTGTGGCCTTGCCCAGTGACAGCTAATCACCCCTTTGCTCTTTGACAGATTAGCTTGTATTCCAAACCAGCTCTTTGATTTACAGGTTGTGGCATTTTGCATTTAGCTAGTGGTCGCATTTCTGTGAAATCGTGACCGTGTTCGAATCTGTGATGGTTTCTGCTCACTGCCCTGGCTGGTACATGATGCACTGGGACTAGAGGTGGGTGTGTGTAGGTGTATTTCTGTATCTGTGTGGGGGTGGGTGTGTGTGTTTGTCTGTTTTGTGTTGCCATGTCTGAGCGGTCATGTGTTTGTGAGGTGGTAGCAATGTATGTTAGTGTGGGCTGGCGTGTGTATGTCTTGCTGTGTTGGTGGGTGTGTGTATTTGTGTGGGTCTGCGAGTGTGTGTGAGAGACTGTGTCTGTATGTGAGTACGTTTGTATGTGAGAGTGTGCCTGTGTGTATGTGAGAGAGACAGTGTGTGTGTGTATGTGTTTGTGTGGGGTGATATATATGTATGTTAGTGTGGGCTGGTATGTGTGTGTCTGACTTTGTGTGTTGATGGGTGTGTATATTTGTGTGCCTGTGTGTGGGTTTTAGTGTGTGTAGGTGAGTGTGTGGCAGTATGTAAGTGTTTGTCTGCATGTGTGTGTATGAGTGTCTGTCTGTGTGTGTGTTTGTGTGAGAGATGGCGTCTACATAAGTGTGTATGCGTCAGTGTGACGGTGTGTGCCTGTGTCGGGGTGTGTGTGTGGGTAGGTGTGAGTGAGTGTGTGTGTGGGTAGGTGTGAGTGAGTGTGTGTGTGGGTAGGTGTGAGTGAGTGTGTGTGTGGGTAGGTGTGAGTGAGTGTGTGTGTGGGTAGGTGTGAGTGAGTGTGTGTGTGGGTAGGTGTGAGTGAGTGTGTGTGTGGGTAGGTGTGAGTGAGTGTGTGTGTGGGTAGGTGTGAGTGAGTGTGTGTGTGGGTAGGTGTGAGTGAGTGTGTGTGTGGGTAGGTGTGAGTGAGTGTGTGTGTGGGTAGGTGTGAGTGAGTGTGTGTGTGGGTAGGTGTGAGTGAGTGTGTGTGTGGGTAGGTGTGAGTGAGTGTGTGTGTGGGTAGGTGTGAGTGAGTGTGTGTGTGGGTAGGTGTGAGTGAGTGTGTGTGTGGGTAGGTGTGAGTGAGTGTGTGTGTGGGTAGGTGTGAGTGAGTGTGTGTGTGGGTAGGTGTGAGTGTGAGTGAGTGTGTGTGTGGGTAGGTGTGAGTGTGAGTGAGTGTGTGTGTGGGTAGGTGTGGGTGTGTGTGTGGGTAGGTGTGGGTGTGTGTGTGGGTAGGTGTGTGTGTGGGTAGGTGTGTGTGTGGGTAGGTGTGTGTGTGGGTAGGTGTGTGTGTGGGTAGGTGTGTGTGTGGAGGTAGGTGTAGAGTGTGTGTGGGTAGGTGTGTGTGTGGAGGTAGGTGTAGAGTGTGTGTGGGGTAGGTGTGGGTGAGAGTGTGTGTGTGGGTAGGTGTGGGTGAGAGTGTGTGTGTGGGTAGGTGTGGGTGAGAGTGTGTGTGTGGGTAGGTGTGGGTGAGAGTGTGTGTGGGTAGATGTGAGTGTGTGTGTGGGTAGGTGTGAGTGAGTGAGTGTGTGGGTAGGTGTGAGTGAGTGTGTGTGTGGGTAGGTGTGAGTGAGTGTGTGGGTAGGTGTGAGTGAGTGAGTGTGTGGGTAGGAGTGAGTGAGTGTGTGTGGGTAGGTGTGAGTGAGTGTGTGTGGGGGTAGGTGTGAGTGAGTGAGTGTGTGTGGGTAGGTGTGAGTGAGTGTGTGTGGGTAGGTGTGAGTGAGTGTGTGTGGGTAGGTGTGAGTGAGTGTGTGTGGGTAGGTGTGAGTGAGTGTGTGTGGGTAGGTGTGAGTGAGTGTGTGTGGGTAGGTGTGAGTGAGTGTGTGTGGGTAGGTGAGTGAGTGAGTATGTGTGGGTAGGTGTGAGAGAGTGTGTGTGTGGGTGAGAGTGTGTGTGTGGATGAGAGTGTGTGTGTGGGTGAGTGCGTGTGTGGGTAGGTGTGGGTGTGTGGTTAGGTGTGGGTAGCTGTGTGTGTGTGGGTAGGTGTGGGTGACAGTGTGTGGGGGGTAGGTGTGGGTGAGAGTGTGTGTGTGGGTAGGTATGGGTGTGAGTGTGTGTGTGTTGGTAGGTGTGGGTGTGTGTGTGTGTGGGGGTAGGTGTGAGTGTGTGTGGGGGTAGGTGTGGGTGTGAGTGTGTGTGTGGGTAGGGGTGGGTGTGAGCGTATGTGTGGGTGGGTAGGGGTGGGTGTGAGTGTGTGTATGTGTGGGTAGGGGAGGGTGTGAGTGTGTGTATGTGTGGGTAGGGGTGGCTGTGAGTGTGTGTGTGGGTAGGTGTGAGTGTGTGTGGGGGTAGCTGTGGGAGTGAGTGTGTGTGGGGGTAGCTGTGGGAGTGAGTGTGTGTGTGGGTAGCTGTGGGAGTGAGTGTGTGTGTGGGTAGCTGTGGGTGTGAGTGTGTGTGTGGGTAGCTGTGGGTGTGAGTGTGTGTGGGGGTAGCTGTGGGTGTGAGTGTGTGTGGGGGTAGCTGTGGGTGTGAGTGTGTGTGTGGGTAGGTGTGGGTGAGAGTGTGTGTGTGTGGGTGTGAGTGTGTGTGTGGGTAGGGGTGGGTATGAGTGTGTGTATGTGTGGGTAGGGGTGGGGGGGTGGGTGTGAGTGTGTGTGTGAGGGTAGGGGTGGGTGTGAGTGTGTGTGGGGGTAGGGGTGGGTGTGAGTGTGTGTGTGTGGTGGGGGTAGGGGTGGGTGTGTGGGTGGGTGGGGGGGTAGGGGTGGGTGTGAGTGTGTGGGGGTGGGTGTGAGTGTGTGGGGGTGGGTGTGAGTGTGTGGGGGTGGGTGTGAGTGTGTGGGGGTGGGTGTGAGTGTGTGGGGGTGGGTGTGAGTGTGTGGGGGTAGGGTGAATGTGTGTGTGTGGGGGGGGCGTTGGGGTGGGTGTGAGTGTGTGGGGGTGGGTGTGAGTGTGTGTGTGTGTGTGGGGGGGTAGGGGTGGGTGTGAGTGTGTGCGTGTGTGGGGGGGGTAGGGGTGGGTGTGAGTGTGTGGGGGTAGGGGTGGGTGTGAGTGTGTGGGGGTGGGGGTAGGGGTGGGTGTGAGTGTGTGGGGGTAGGGGTAGGTGTGAGTGTGTGGGGGTGGGTGTGAGTGTGTGGGGGTGGGTGTGAGTGTGTGGGGGTGGGTGTGAGTGTGTGGGGGTAGGGTGAATGTGTGTGTGTGGGGGGGGCGTTGGGGTGGGTGTGAGTGTGTGGGGGTGGGTGTGAGTGTGTGTGTGTGGGGAGGGGTAGGGGTGGGTGTGAGTGTGTGCGTGTGTGGGGGGGGTAGGGGTGGGTGTGAGTGTGTGGGGGTAGGGGTGGGTGTGAGTGTGTGGGGGTGGGGGTAGGGGTGGGTGTGAGTGTGTGGGGGTAGGTGTGAGTGTGTGGGGGTGGGTGTGAGTGTGTGGGGGTGGGTGTGAGTGTGTGGGGGTGGGTGTGAGTGTGTCAGGCAGTGGGGGAGTGTGTGTGTGTGTGTTGGAGTGTAGGGGAGTGTGTGTGTGTCGGGCTGTGGGGGAGTGTGTGTGTGTCAGTCGGGTAGTGTGTGCGTGTCAGGGTGTGGGGGAGTGTGTGTGTGTCGGTCGGGGTATGGGGGATTGTGCGTGTGTCGGTCGGGGTGTAGGGGAGTGTGCGTGTGCCGGTCGGGGTGTAGGGGAGTGTGTGTGTGTGTCGGTCGGGGTGTAGGGGAGTGTGTGTGTGTCGGTCGGGGTGTGTGTGTGTCAGTGTGTGGAGGAGTGTGTGTATGTCGGTCGGGGTATGTGGGAATGTGTGTGTGTGTGTGTGTGTGTGTCAGGGTGTGTGGGAGTGTGTGTGTGTCAGGGTGTGTGGGAGTGTGTGTGTGTCAGGGTGTGTGGGAGTGTGCGTGTGTCAGGGTGTGTGGGAGTGTGCGTGTGTCAGGGTGTGTGGGAGTGTGTGTGTGTCAGGGTGTGTGGGAGTGTGTGTGTGTCAGGGTGTGTGGGAGTGTGTGTGTGTCAGGGTGTGTGGGAGAGTGTGTGTGTCAGGGTGTGTGGGAGTGTGTGTGTGTGTGTCAGGGTGTGTGTGTGTCAGGGTGTGTGGGAGTGTGTGTGGAAGTGTGTGTGTGTCAGGGTGTGTGGGAGTGTGTGTGTGTCAGGGTGTGTGGGAGTGTGTGTGTGTCAGGGTGTGTGGGAGTGTGTGTGTGTCAGGGTGTGTGGGAGTGTGTGTGTGTCAGGGTGTGTGGGAGTGTGTGTGTGTCAGGGTGTGTGGGAGTGTGTGTGTGTCAGGGTGTGTGGGAGTGTGTGTGTGTCAGGGTGTGTGGGAGTGTGTGTGTGTCAGGGTGTGTGTCAGGGTGTGTGGGAGTGTGTGTGTGTGTGTGTCGGGGTGTAGGAGAGTGTGTGTGTGTGTGTGTCGGGGTGTAGGGGAGTGAGTGTGTGTCGGGATGTAGGGGAGTGTGCGTGTGTGTCGGGGTGTGTGGGAGTGTGTGTGTGTGTCGAGGTGTAGGGGAGTGTGTGTGTGTCGGTCGGGGTTTGTGGGAGTGTGTGTGTGTGTGTGTCGGGGTGTTGGGGAGTGCGTGTGTGTGTCGGGGTGTGGGGGAGTGCGGTGTGTGTCGGGTGGGTGGGAGTGTGTGTGTGTGTGTCGAGGTGTAGGGAAGTGTGTGTGTGTCGATCGGGGTGTGTGGGAGTGTGTGTGTGTCGGTCGGGGTGTGTGGGAGTGTGTGTCGGTCGGGGTGTGTGGGAGTGTGTGTGTGTGTCGGGGTGTGGGGGAGTGTGTGTGTGTGTCGGGGTGTGGGGGAGTGTGTGTGTGTGTCGGGGTGTGGGGGAGTGTGTGTGTGTCAGGGTGCGGGGGGAGTCTGTGTGTGTGTGTGTCGGGGTGTGGGGGATTGTGTGTGTGTAGGGGTGTGGGGGAGTGTGTGTGTCGGGGTGTGGGGGTGGGGGGGGGGGTGTGTGTGTGTCGTGGTGTGGGGGAGTGTGCATGTGTGTGTGTGTCGGGGTGTGAGGGATTGTGTGTGTGTAGGGGTGTGGGGGAGTGTGTGTGTCGGGGTGTGGGGGGGGGGGGGGGGGGGGTGGTGTGTGGGGGGGTGTGTGTGTGTGTGGGGGGGGTGTGTGTGTGTGTCGTGGTGTGGGGGAGTGTGCATGTGTGTGTGTGTCGGAGTGTGGGAGAGTGTGTGTGTCGGTCGGGTGTAGGAGAGTGTGTGTCGGGGTGTGGGGGAGTGTGTGTGTGTGTGTGTGTCGGGGTGTGGGAGAGTGTGTGTGTCGGTCGGGGTGTGGGAGAGTGTGTGTGTCGGTCGGGGTGTAGGAGAGTGTGTGTGTGTGTGTGTCAAGGTGTGGGGGAGTGTGTGTGTGTCGGTCGGGGTGTGGAGGAGTGTGTGTGTGTATCGGGGTGTGTGTGTGTGTATCGGGGTGTGTGTGTGTGTGTCGGGGTGTGTGTGTGTGTGTCGGGGTGTGTGAGTGTGTGTGTCGGTCAGGATGCGTGGGAGTGTGTGTCGGTCGGGGTGCGGGGGAGTGTGTGTGTGTGTGTCAGGGTGTGTGGGAGTGTGTGTGTCGGCCGGGGTGTAGGGGAGTGTGTGTGTGTCGGTCGGGGTGTAGGGGAGTGTGTGTGAGTCGGTCGGGGTGTGTGGGAGTGTGTGTGTGTGTCGGTCGGGGTGTTGGGGAGTGTGTGTGTTTCAGGGTGTGGGGGAGTGTGTGTGTGTCGGGGTGTGGGGGAATGTGTGTGTGTCGGGGTGTGGGGGAGTGTGTGTGTGTCGGCGTGTGGGGGAGTGTGTGTGTGTCGGGGTGTGGGGGAGTGTGTCGGGGTGTTGGGGAGTGTGTGTGTGTCGGGGTGTGGGGGAATGTGTGTGTGTCGGGGTGTGGGGGAGTGTGTGTGTCGGTCGGGGTGTAGGGGAGTGTGTGTGAGTCGGTCGGGGTGTGTGGGAGTGTGTGTGTGTGTCGGTCGGGGTGTTGGGGAATGTGTGTGTTTCAGGGTGTGGGGGAGTGTGTGTGTGTCGGGGTGTGGGGGAATGTGTGTGTGTCGGGGTGTGGGGGAGTGTGTGTGTGTCGGCGTGTGGGGGAATGTGTGTGTGTCGGGGTGTGGGGGAGTGTGTCGGGGTGTAGGGGAGTGTGTGTGTGTCGGGGTGTGGGGGAATGTGTGTGTGTCGGGGTGTGGGGGAATGTGTGTGTGTCGGGGTGTGGGGGAGTGTGTGTGTGTCAGGGTGTGGGGGAGTGTGTGTGTAGGTCGGGGTGTGGGGGAGTGTGTGTGTGTGTCGGGGTGTGGGGGAGTGTGTGTGTGTGTCGGGGTGTGAGGGAGTGTGTGTGTGTGTGTCGGGGTGTGGGGGAGTGTGTGTGTGTCAGGGTGCGGGGGGAGTCTGTGTGTGTGTGTGGGGGGAGTCTGTGTGTGTGTGTGTCGGGGTGTGGGGGATTGTGTGTGTGTAGGGGTGTGGGGGAGTGTGTGTGTCGGGGTGTGGGGGGGGGTGGTGTGTGTGTGTGGGGGGGTGTGTGTGTGTCGTGGTGTGGGGGAGTGTGCATGTGTGTGTGTGTCGGAGTGTGGGAGAGTGTGTGTGTCGGTCGGGGTGTAGGAGAGTGTGTGTGTGTGTGTGTGTCGGGGTGTGGGGGAGTGTGTGTGTGTGTCGGTCGGGGTGTGGGAGAGTGTGTGTGTCGGTCGGGGTGTAGGAGAGTGTGTGTGTGTCAAGGTGTGGGGGAGTGTGTGTGTGTCGGTCGGGGTGTGGAGGAGTGTGTGTGTGTATCGGGGTGTGTGTGTGTGTGTCGGGGTGTGTGTGTGTGTGTCGGGGTGTGTGAGTGTGTGTGTCGGTCAGGATGCGTGGGAGTGTGTGTCGGTCGGGGTGCGGGGGAGTGTGTGTGTGTGTGTCAGGGTGTGTGGGAGTGTGTGTGTCGGCCGGGGTGTAGGGGAGTGTGTGTGTGTCGGTCGGGGTGTAGGGGAGTGTGTGTGAGTCGGTCGGGGTGTGTGGGAGTGTGTGTGTGTGTCGGTCGGGGTGTTGGGGAGTGTGTGTGTTTCAGGGTGTGGGGGAGTGTGTGTGTGTCGGGGTGTGTGGGAGTGTGTGTGTCGGCCGGGGTGTAGGGGAGTGTGTGTGTGTCGGTCGGGGTGTAGGGGAGTGTGTGTGAGTCGGTCGGGGTGTGTGGGAGTGTGTGTGTGTGTCGGTCGGGGTGTTGGGGAGTGTGTGTGTTTCAGGGTGTGGGGGAGTGTGTGTGTGTCGGGGTGTGGGGGAATGTGTGTGTGTCGGGGTGTGGGGGAGTGTGTGTGTGTCGGCGTGTGGGGGAGTGTGTGTGTGTCGGGGTGTGGGGGAGTGTGTCGGGGTGTTGGGGAGTGTGTGTGTGTCGGGGTGTGGGGGAATGTGTGTGTGTCGGGGTGTGGGGGAATGTGTGTGTGTCGGGGTGTGGGGGAGTGTGTGTGTGTCAGGGTGTGGGGGAGTGTGTGTGTCGGTCGGGGTGTAGGGGAGTGTGTGTGAGTCGGTCGGGGTGTGTGGGAGTGTGTGTGTGTGTCGGTCGGGGTGTTGGGGAATGTGTGTGTTTCAGGGTGTGGGGGAGTGTGTGTGTGTCGGGGTGTGGGGGAATGTGTGTGTGTCGGAGTGTGGGGGAGTGTGTGTGTGTCGGCGTGTGGGGGAATGTGTGTGTGTCGGGGTGTGGGGGAGTGTGTCGGGGTGTAGGGGAGTGTGTGTGTGTCGGGGTGTGGGGGAATGTGTGTGTGTCGGGGTGTGGGGGAATGTGTGTGTGTCGGGGTGTGGGGGAGTGTGTGTGTGTCAGGGTGTGGGGGAGTGTGTGTGTAGGTCGGGATGTAGGAGAGTGTGTGTGTGTGTGTGTGTGTCAAGGTGTGGGGGAGCGTGTGTGTGTGTCGGGGTGTGGGGGAGTGTGTGTGCGTGTGTGTCGGGGTGTGTGGGAGTGTGTGTGTGTCGGGGTGTAGGGGAGTGTGTGTGTGTCGGTCGGGGTGTAGCGGAGTGTGTGTGTGTCGGTCGGCTGCGTGGGAGTGTGTGTGTCGGTCGGGGTGTAGGGGAGTGTGTGTGTGTCGGTCGGGGTGTGTTGGAGTGTGTGTGTCGGTCTTGGTGTGTGGGAGTGTGTGTGTGTGTGTCGGTCGGGGTGTGTGGGAGTGTGTGTGTGTTGGGGTGTGGGGGAATGTGTGTGTGTCGGGGTGTGGGGGAGAGTGTGTGTCGGGGTGTGGGGGAGTGTGTGTGTCAGGGTGTGGGGGAGTGTGTGTGTCGGTCGGGGTGTAGGAGAGTGTGTGTGTGTGTCAAGGTGTGGGGGAGCGTGTATGTGTGTCGGGGTGTGGGGGAGTGTGTGTGTGTGTGTCGGGGTGTGTGGGAGTGTGTGTGTGTGTGTCGAGGTGTAGGGGAGTGTGTGTGTGTCGGTCGGGGTGTAGCGGAGTGTGTGTGTCAGTCGGCTGCGTGGGAGTGTGTGTGTCGGTCAGGGTGTAGGGGAGTGTGTGTGTGTCGGTCGGTGTGTGTTGGAGTGTGTGTGTGTCGGTCGGGGTGTGTGGGAGTGTGTGTGTGTCGGTCGGGGTGTGTGGGAGTGTGTGTGTGTCGGTCGGGGTGTGTGGGAGTGTGTGTGTGTCGGTCGGGGTGTGTGGGAGTGTGTGTGTGTGTCGGGGTGTGTGGGAGTTTGTGTGTGCCGGTCAGGGTGTGTGGGAGTGTGTGTGTGTCGGTCGGGGTGTGGGGGAGTGTGTGTGTGTGTGTTTGTCAGGGTGTGTGGGAGTGTGTGTGTGTCGGTCGGGGTGTGGGGGATTGTGTGCGTGTCGGGGTGTGGAGGAGTGTGTGTGTGTCAGGGTGTGGGGGAGTGTGTGTGTAGGTCGGGGTGTGGGGGAGTGTGTGTGTGTGTCGGGGTGTGGGGGAGTGTGTGTGTGTGTCGGGGTGTGAGGGAGTGTGTGTGTGTGTGTCGGGGTGTGGGGGAGTGTGTGTGTGTCAGGGTGCGGGGGGAGTCTGTGTGTGTGTGTGGGGGGAGTCTGTGTGTGTGTGTGTCGGGGTGTGGGGGATTGTGTGTGTGTAGGGGTGTGGGGGAGTGTGTGTGTCGGGGTGTGGGGGGGTGGGGGGTGTGTGTGTGTGTGGGGGGGTGTGTGTGTGTCGTGGTGTGGGGGAGTGTGCATGTGTGTGTGTGTCGGAGTGTGGGAGAGTGTGTGTGTCGGTCGGGGTGTAGGAGAGTGTGTGTGTGTGTGTGTGTCGGGGTGTGGGGGAGTGTGTGTGTGTGTGTGTCGGGGTGTGGGAGAGTGTGTGTGTCGGTCGGGGTGTGGGAGAGTGTGTGTGTCGGTCGGGGTGTAGGAGACTGTGTGTGTGTGTGTGTGTGTCAAGGTGTGGGGGAGTGTGTGTGTGTCGGTCGGGGTGTGGAGGAGTGTGTGTGTGTCGGTCGGGGTGTGTGTGTGTGTATCGGGGTGTGTGTGTGTGTGTCGGGGTGTGTGTGTGTGTGTCGGGGTGTGTGTGTGTGTGTCGGGGTGTGTGAGTGTGTGTGTCGGTCAGGATGCGTGGGAGTGTGTGTCGGTCGGGGTGCGGGGGAGTGTGTGTGTGTGTGTCAGGGTGTGTGGGAGTGTGTGTGTCGGCCGGGGTGTAGGGGAGTGTGTGTGTGTCGGTCGGGGTGTAGGGGAGTGTGTGTGAGTCGGTCGGGGTGTGTGGGAGTGTGTGTGTGTGTCGGTCGGGGTGTTGGGGAGTGTGTGTGTTTCAGGGTGTGGGGGAGTGTGTGTGTGTCGGGGTGTGGGGGAATGTGTGTGTGTCGGGGTGTGGGGGAGTGTGTGTGTGTCGGCGTGTGGGGGAGTGTGTGTGTGTCGGGGTGTGGGGGAGTGTGTCGGGGTGTTGGGGAGTGTGTGTGTGTCGGGGTGTGGGGGAATGTGTGTGTGTCGGGGTGTTGGGGAGTGTGTGTGTCGGTCGGGGTGTAGGGGAGTGTGTGTGAGTCGGTCGGGGTGTGTGGGAGTGTGTGTGTGTGTCGGTCGGGGTGTTGGGGAATGTGTGTGTTTCAGGGTGTGGGGGAGTGTGTGTGTGTCGGGGTGTGGGGGAATGTGTGTGTGTCGGGGTGTGGGGGAGTGTGTGTGTGTCGGGGTGTGGGGGAGTGTGTGTGTGTCGGCGTGTGGGGGAGTGTGTCGGGGTGTAGGGGAGTGTGTGTGTGTCGGGGTGTGGGGGAATGTGTGTGTGTCGGGGTGTGGGGGAATGTGTGTGTGTCGGGGTGTGGGGGAGTGTGTGTGTGTCAGGGTGTGGGGGAGTGTGTGTGTAGGTCGGGGTGTGGGGGAGTGTGTGTGTGTGTCGGGGTGTGGGGGAGTGTGTGTGTGTGTCGGGGTGTGAGGGAGTGTGTGTGTGTGTGTCGGGGTGTGGGGGAGTGTGTGTGTGTCAGGGTGCGGGGGGAGTCTGTGTGTGTGTGTGGGGGGAGTCTGTGTGTGTGTGTGTCGGGGTGTGGGGGATTGTGTGTGTGTAGGGGTGTGGGGGAGTGTGTGTGTCGGGGTGTGGGGGGGGGGGGTGTGTGTGTGTGGGGGGGTGTGTGTGTGTCGTGGTGTGGGGGAGTGTGCATGTGTGTGTGTGTCGGAGTGTGGGAGAGTGTGTGTGTGTCGGGGTGTGTGGGAGTTTGTGTGTGCCGGTCAGGGTGTGTGGGAGTGTGTGTGTGTCGGTCGGGGTGTGGGGGAGTGTGTGTGTGTGTGTTTGTCAGGGTGTGTGGGAGTGTGTGTGTGTTGGTCGGGGTGTGGGGGATTGTGTGCGTGTCGGGGTGTGGAGGAGTGTGTGTGTGTCAGGGTGTGGGGGAGTGTGTGTGTAGGTCGGGGTGTGGGGGAGTGTGTGTGTGTGTCGGGGTGTGGGGGAGTGTGTGTGTGTGTCGGTCGGGGTGTTGGGGAATGTGTGTGTTTCAGGGTGTGGGGGAGTGTGTGTGTGTCGGGGTGTGGGGGAATGTGTGTGTGTCGGGGTGTGGGGGAGTGTGTGTGTGTCGGCGTGTGGGGGAATGTGTGTGTGTCGGGGTGTGGGGGAGTGTGTCGGGGTGTAGGGGAGTGTGTGTGTGTCGGGGTGTGGGGGAATGTGTGTGTGTCGGGGTGTGGGGGAATGTGTGTGTGTCGGGGTGTGGGGGAGTGTGTGTGTGTCAGGGTGTGGGGGAGTGTGTGTGTAGGTCGGGGTGTGGGGGAGTGTGTGTGTGTGTCGGGGTGTGGGGGAGTGTGTGTGTGTGTCGGGGTGTGAGGGAGTGTGTGTGTGTGTGTCGGGGTGTGGGGGAGTGTGTGTGTGTCAGGGTGCGGGGGGAGTCTGTGTGTGTGTGTGGGGGGAGTCTGTGTGTGTGTGTGTCGGGGTGTGGGGGATTGTGTGTGTGTAGGGGTGTGGGGGAGTGTGTGTGTCGGGGTGTGGGGGGGGGGGGGGGGGTGTGTGTGTGGGGGGGGGTGTGTGTGTCGTGGTGTGGGGGAGTGTGCATGTGTGTGTGTGTCGGAGTGTGGGAGAGTGTGTGTGTCGGTCGGGGTGTAGGAGAGTGTGTGTGTGTGTGTGTGTCGGGGTGTGGGGGAGTGTGTGTGTGTGTGTGTCGGGGTGTGGGAGAGTGTGTGT
Organism: Cetorhinus maximus; assembly: GCF_964194155.1. Classification (NCBI taxonomy): domain Eukaryota; kingdom Metazoa; phylum Chordata; class Chondrichthyes; order Lamniformes; family Cetorhinidae; genus Cetorhinus; species Cetorhinus maximus. The sequence goes on from NC_135880.1 coordinate 179,518,690, forward strand.
GTCGGTCGGGGTGTGGGAGAGTGTGTCTGTCGGTCGGGGTGTAGGAGAGTGTGTGTGTGTGTGTGTCAAGGTGTGGGGGAGTGTGTGTGTGTCGGTCGGGGTGTGGAGGAGTGTGTGTGTGTATCGGGGTGTGTGTGTGTGTATCGGGGTGTGTGTGTGTGTGTCGGGGTGTGTGTGTGTGTGTCGGGGTGTGTGAGTGTGTGTGTCGGTCAGGATGCGTGGGAGTGTGTGTCGGTCGGGGTGCGGGGGAGTGTGTGTGTGTGTGTCAGGGTGTGTGGGAGTGTGTGTGTCGGCCGGGGTGTAGGGGAGTGTGTGTGTGTCGGTCGGGGTGTAGGGGAGTGTGTGTGAGTCGGTCGGGGTGTGTGGGAGTGTGTGTGTGTGTCGGTCGGGGTGTTGGGGAGTGTGTGTGTTTCAGGGTGTGGGGGAGTGTGTGTGTGTCGGGGTGTGGGGGAATGTGTGTGTGTCGGGGTGTGGGGGAGTGTGTGTGTGTCGGCGTGTGGGGGAGTGTGTGTGTGTCGGGGTGTGGGGGAGTGTGTCGGGGTGTTGGGGAGTGTGTGTGTGTCGGGGTGTGGGGGAATGTGTGTGTGTCGGGGTGTGGGGGAATGTGTGTGTGTCGGGGTGTGGGGGAGTGTGTGTGTGTCAGGGTGTGGGGGAGTGTGTGTGTCGGTCGGGGTGTAGGGGCGTGTGTGTGAGTCGGTCGGGGTGTGTATGAGTGTGTGTGTGTGTCGGTCGGGGTGTTGGGGAATGTGTGTGTTTCAGGGTGTGGGGGAGTGTGTGTGTGTCGGGGTGTGGGGGAATGTGTGTGTGTCGGGGTGTGGGGGAGTGTGTGTGTGTCGGCGTGTGGGGGAATGTGTGTGTGTCGGGGTGTGGGGGAGTGTGTCGGGGTGTAGGGGAGTGTGTGTGTGTCGGGGTGTGGGGGAATGTGTGTGTGTCGGGGTGTGGGGGAATGTGTGTGTGTCGGGGTGTGGGGGAGTGTGTGTGTGTCAGGGTGTGGGGGAGTGTGTGTGTAGGTCGGGGTGTAGGAGAGTGTGTGTGTGTGTGTGTGTGTCAAGGTGTGGGGGAGCGTGTGTGTGTGTCGGGGTGTGGGGGAGTGTGTGTGCGTGTGTGTCGGGGTGTGTGGGAGTGTGTGTGTGTGTGTGTCGGGGTGTAGGGGAGTGTGTGTGTGTCGGTCGGGGTGTAGCGGAGTGTGTGTGTGTCGGTCGGCTGCGTGGGAGTGTGTGTGTCGGTCGGGGTGTAGGGGAGTGTGTGTGTGTCGGTCGGGGTGTGTTGGAGTGTGTGTGTCGGTCTTGGTGTGTGGGAGTGTGTGTGTGTGTGTCGGTCGGGGTGTGTGGGAGTGTGTGTGTGTTGGGGTGTGGGGGAATGTGTGTGTGTCGGGGTGTGGGGGAGTGTGTGTGTCGGTCGGGGTGTAGGAGAGTGTGTGTGTGTGTCAAGGTGTGGGGGAGCGTGTATGTGTGTCGGGGTGTGGGGGAGTGTGTGTGTGTGTGTCGGGGTGTGTGGGAGTGTGTGTGTGTGTGTCGAGGTGTAGGGGAGTGTGTGTGTGTCGGTCGGGGTGTAGCGGAGTGTGTGTGTCAGTCGGCTGCGTGGGAGTGTGTGTGTCGGTCAGGGTGTAGGGGAGTGTGTGTGTGTCGGTCGGTGTGTGTTGGAGTGTGTGTGTGTCGGTCGGGGTGTGTGGGAGTGTGTGTGTGTCGGTCGGGGTGTGTGGGAGTGTGTGTGTGTCAGTCGGGGTGTGTGGGAGTGTGTGTGTGTCGGTCGGGGTGTGTGGGAGTGTGTGTGTGTGTCGGGGTGTGTGGGAGTTTGTGTGTGCCGGTCAGGGTGTGTGGGAGTGTGTGTGTGTCGGTCGGGGTGTGGGGGAGTGTGTGTGTGTGTGTTTGTCAGGGTGTGTGGGAGTGTGTGTGTGTCGGTCGGGGTGTGGGGGATTGTGTGCGTGTCGGGGTGTGGAGGAGTGTGTGTGTGTCTGTCGGGGTGTATGGGGTGTGTGTGTGCCAGAGTGTGGGGGAGTGTGTGTGTGTGTGTATCAGGGTGTGGGAGAGTGTGTGTGTCGAGGTGTAGGGGAGTGTGTGTGTGTCGGTCGAGGTGTAGGGGAGTGTGTGTGTGTCGGTCGGGGCGTGTGGGAGTGTGTGTGTCGGTCGGGGTGTAGGGGAGAGTGTGTGTGTCGGTCGGGGTGTGTGGGAGTGTGTGTGTGTCGGTCGGGGTGTGTGGGAGTTTGTGTGTGTCGAGGTGTAGGGGAGTGCGTGTGTGTCGGTCGGGGTGTGTGGGAGTTTGTGTGTGTCGAGGTGTAGGGGAGTGTGTGTGTGTCGGTCGAGGTGTAGGGGAGTGTGTGTGTGTCGGTCGAGGTGTAGGGGAGTGTGTGTGTGTCGGTCGGGGCGTGTGGGAGTGTGTGTCGGTCGGGGCGTGTGGGAGTGAGTGTGTGTCGGTCGGGGCGTGTGGGAGTGTGTGTGTGTGTCAGGGCGTGTGGGAGTGTGTGTGTGTCATGGCGTAGGGGAGTGGGAGTGTGTGTATGTCGGTCGGGGTTTAGGGGAGTGTGTGTGTGTGTAGACAGAGATGAGGAGGAATTTCTTCTCTGAGGGTAGTGAATCCGTGGAATTGTAAATCCCCACCCCACACACTGCGAAAACACTGAAACAGATGTTTAATGAATAGAATAGAATCCCATTGCACATTACACATCGCACACTGAAAATACATCAAACTTTCTAGTAATCTGAAGCGCATCTGGAAAGAAGAGTCTTATCGGACTCGAAACGTTAACTCTGGTTCTCTCTCCACAGATGATGTCAGACCTGCTGAGTTTTTCCAGCATCTTCCGTTGTTCTGCTGGAAAGAAAATGCATTGTTTCCTGAGTGAAAGGATTTGACCGCAGATTGCCCTAATTTACAGATCAATATTAGCTGAGAGATTACTGTGAACTGTTTTTGAAATGTGTGGGGGGGGAAAGTAACTGATTGCTGGAAAAGGCTTTTGAACACTTTGCTTTGGGGGTCTCTCGAATTGATGTTTTGAACTTGCGAAGGTCGTGCTAAATTTGTACCTTTTCCTCCCCCCTCCCCGTGTCTTTTCTTAGGAAACTATGATGGACCATCCCTTAAGGACCATTTCCTACATTGCGGACATTGGGAACATTGTTGTGCTGATGGCTCGTCGACGCATGCCCCGTTCCAACTCCCAGGACAGCGTGGAGGCATCTCACCCTTCCCACGATGGGAAGAGGCAGTACAAGATGATCTGCCACGTCTTTGAGTCCGAAGATGTGGGTAGTACTTTCTATCTTTCCCGGGAGGGTTTAGCTGGAAACGTTTCTCGGAGGACTCGGTTATGTGGATAGGCCCGGGAAGTTGGAGTCATTGCCCCTAAAGCAGAGTAGACTGAGAGGAGATTTGTTAGAGGTGTTTAACATCAAGTGTTTAGATGGAGAGAAACTGTTTCCAGCGACTCAAAGGGCACAGATTTAAGGCGATTGGCAAAAACACCTGACATTAAAAGAACGTGGTTTTGCAGCAAGTGGTTAGGATTTGGAATACCCTGCCCGATAATGTGATGGAAATAGATTCATCCATACCCGAGAAAAGGGAATTGGATAAATACTTGAAGGAGAAGAAGAAGGATATGGGGGAAAAGAGCAGGGGAGTGGAACCAACTCTTTGAAAGAGATAGCACAGATGTGATGGGCCGAATGGCCTCCTGCGCTGTACTGTTCTATGTGCTAAAGCACATATCTGCTGCCATGTGAATTATTTTCAGCGACTGTAGTTCCTAAAAAGAGTAAACTTTTGATCCCTAAGCTCCTTATGTAGTACCTACAGCACCAAAATATTCAGGCCAGCTGGTCTGTGCTGGTGCTTTGCCCCACAAGAGCCTCCTCCCACCCCTACTTCATCTCACCCTATCACCATATCCTTCTATTTCTTTCTCCCTCACATATTTAAGCAGCTCCCCCTTAGACGCTTTTACGCTATTCCCCTCAAACACTCCCTGTGGTAGTGAGTTCCACATTCTCACCATTCTCTGGGTGAAGACGTTTCTCCTGAATTCCTGATTGGATTATATTGATGGACCCTAGTTTGATCTGCCACCCATGAGTAGAAACATCTTTGGTACGTATACCCTGCCAAACCCCTCGTCCCTCTCTTTTCTGCTTGTTCAGGCTGTCCCAAAGGTTGTAACAGATGTTCCCGACAATTATACACTATTTCCATCTGGCCACGTTCCTCCCACCTTTAAAAGCCTCCTTAAAACCCACTCCTTCAGCCTCCTCTCTAACCCACTTCCTCCTCTGGGTTAATTACCCAACTGTGAAATACCTGGGAATGTTTTGCCCCAATGTTACGATCCCAGCTGAGGTTATCCCTGGACAAGCCTGATCCCAGGGTGGAACCCAGCTTGATAACTTTTATTTGTTTGTTTAGGTACGCGGAGAGTGGCTACTGAACAGAGTCACAGGAGTCAGCTGATGTACTTTTAACAAAAGAATAAAACATTTTTTAAACAAGAAAAAATGAACTATATTACAATACTCCTTCACCCACAACTACACCTTTACAGATGTATGCAGATTTGTAAGGATAACACAAGTTACAAAAGCTACCTTATACTCTAATGTACACAGTAAGTACACAGTCCATGTAAACCTATGGCACCCTGTGGTCAGACACACCACACTCTGAGGTGCCATCTGTCACTTGGTTTCAACCAGATGCTATGGATCTCTTGTCAACTCAGCCCAGGCGCTTGTCACACCGTGAGTCAACCAGCCTCACCGCACTCCGTCTTTTACACGAGGGATTCCAATCTCCGCTCTGCAGGACGCCACATTGGAATCTTCTCCCAAGCCAACGCTTTCTCTCAGACGTCTTCTGCAAGGGTTCACCTCTATGGTTTTGAACTCTCCTTCCGATGTTCCTCTTCCTCTTCCCACATACATTCAAGCTGTCTTCCACACACTCTCTCTCACCAACTCAGCCGTCAACAGCACAGCACTATTTCACATGCCCATAGCAAAGAGTTACAGACCTTCAGCTGTCTCTTTGGACTTTCTTGCCTCTTGCAAACTGTTCTCGCTTTAAATCTGCTTTCTGCAGCTTTTGTCTCTTTAAATCTGAAGCTTGGAGCCTTTCTGCCCCTCATTCTTAACTTCACTTAACAGGACCTTTTCCAGGTCACTGTCCTTCCTTTGACTGGAAGGTCATCTTTGGACTTTCTCTTGTTCCACTCCCCTGGGTTTATGGGGCTTTCCTTAGCTTGGGACTTGCTATCTGTCCCCCTTTAGGCTGCTTCTGCTTCACAGCTGCCTTCAAACCAACTGAACTCAAAGAGCTTCTGAAATAAACTGCTGTCTTTCTTCTGTGTTTGTATCTGTGGGAGGGACTCTGCTTCTGCTAGGCAACAGTCCAATCCTTCTACCCTTGTATGTTTACTTTCTCTTTAGGGGTCATAAAACTCCTTATTTCAAATGCAAACACCTTTCTACAGTGAAACTAAAACTCCATTTGACCTTCCTTAACACACAGATATAGAAATACAAATCAAACTTAAACTTTAAAACTAAAACTCATTCCTAAAACCCACAAATACCAATATAACTTACTTAAACTATCTCGATTTCCTAACACCCAATAAAGATGCCGTAATGGGGTATTTGGTACAAATGTTATCTGTGTTTTATTTTTTAAACGCAGATGCAATAAGTTGAATTAACTATCTCTTATCCTTCTCGACTTGCCCTGCAGCCTTTGACATTGCACCACCCTCCTCCAACACCTCTCCACTGTCACCCAGCTGGGTGGGTCTACTCTCACCTGGATCCATTCTTACGTCCCTAATTGTAGCCAGAGAATCACATGCAATGGCTTTCCTTCCTGCTCCAGCTCAGTCACCTCTGCCTCAGCAGGGATTTTCCTTGCGCCCCTTCCTATTTCTCATCTACTTGCTGGCCCTCAGTGACATCACTCGAAACCACAGCATCAGTTTTCACACGTACGCTGGCGACACCCAGCTCCACCTCACCACCATCTCCCTCGACGACTCCACCGTTGCAATATTATCAGACTGTTTACCTGATGTTCAGGATCAGATGAGCAGAAAGTTTGTCCCATTAAATATCGGGAAGACTGAAGCCATTGTCTTCAGTCCCTGCTCCTAACCCCTGACTCCATTCCTCTCCCTGGCGACTCTCTGTGGCTGAACCAACCTCAGTGTCGTATTTGACTCAGAGATGAGCTTCCGACTACACATCCACGACATCACCAAAACCGCCTATTTCCATCTCTGTAACATCGCACGATGCCATCTCGCCTCAGTTTATCTGCTGCTGAAACCCTGAGCCATGCCTTTGGCACCTCTAGAGTTGACCACTTCAATACGCACTCCGAGCCATCTGCCTACGTTTTACCTTCATAAACCTGAACTCACCCAAAACTCTGCTGCCCGTGTCCAAACTCGCACCAAGTTCAATTCACTCATCCCCATTCACCCTAGCGCTTACTGATCCACATCGTGTCCTGGTTAAGCAATGTCTGCATTTTTAAAACTCCCACCCTTGTTTTCCAATCCCTTCTTGGCTTCTCCCCGCTCTATCTCTGTAATCTCCTCCAGCCCTACAATCCTCCAGAATAGCCGTGCTGCTCTAATTCTGGCCTCTTGACCATCCCCAGTTTTAATCGCTCCACCATTGGTGGCCATGCCTTCAACTACCTGGGCCCTAAACTTTGGAATTATCTCCCTAAACCTCTCCGCCTCTGTGTCTCTCACCTCCTTTAAGACGCTTTCTAAAAGCTACCCATCGACATCTATCCTAACATCTCCTTGTGTGTCGAACTTTGCTTTATGATGCCACAGTGAAACATCTTGGGGCGTTTCATTTTGCTAAAGGCGCTATATAAATGCAAGTTGTACTGCTGACGAGGTCTGATCGATTGGAAGTGGAGAGGGGTGTGGTGAATAAAGGAAACCAGGGGCTGTGGAAGTGTAACAGAAAAGCTGACAGCATTGAAAATGCACAGGAGCTAAATGAGTCTTTGAAAGAGTAAGATAGGTGAGTAGGCTTCCCAATTCCCTGGCTGATGGACCACCCAATATTGCACTATGCCATACAAACCAGAAGATTTTCCCCGACCTCTATATTCTTCTCCCACTCCACACCCTCAGATCTCTGCATCTCCCCCAGTTCCAGCCTCTCGCACTTTCCCGATTTCCATCGCTCCACCATTGGCGGCCATGGCTTCAGCTGCCTAGATCCTAAGCTCTGGAATTCTATCCCTAAACCTCTCTGCCTCTCTCTCTCTCTCTCTCTTCCTAAACCCCTCTGCCTCTCTCTCTCTCTCTCTGTCTGTCTCTCTCCCCCATAAAAACTACCTTTTTGACCAAGCTTTAGGTCACCTGCATTATCCTAATGGTATCAAATTTTGTTTGATCATCACTCCCTACGAAACGCCTTGGGACCTTTAACCATGTTAAAGGCACTATATAGATGCAAGTTGTTGTTGAGGTAGAACATGGCAGCCTTTCTCCTAATGTGAGTGGGTGGGTGGGGGGTGGAACTTCAGCAGAGCCGTCAGCTGACCCTGTAAGACTTTCCTGAATGAAGTTTGCCCGCCAGTTAAAGAACTACTTCCAATTCCCTCTTCTTTTTCAGCTCACTCCTTCATTACCCACCGCACATATCTCCTGATGGTGATGTGCACTCGTTAATGCTGCAAGGCACGTAGCTCTCTGTGTGAGGTGGTAGATAGCTCATGGTTTCCATAGCATCAGTGCTTTTTCAAATAACTCGCTGCTTCCTTTTTGCCAAGTTTCTATCTTGTTGCTTTTGCCACTCCCCTGTTCTCCCATCCCCACAAAAACCATGGATCAGACTATAAACAAACTTAAGAGACTCTTGCATTAAAAAGCATTAAGGGCAGATGTTAGAAATTGTCACTTGAGGCCGTTAGATATTGCTAGTTTTGATGGAAGATTTCTCGAGAATTGTTGTTTAACGGCAGGGGAAGAGACTTGCCATGGTACTTTAACTGCTTGTTTTCTTGTAAGAGAAGCACAAAACTGATACCATCTTATCGTAATCCTAATTATGCCAAGTTTGGCGCAGGTTCTGCGTAATTATGATTCTTCCCTTCTTTCTTCTCCACAGGCCCAGTTAATAGCTCAGTCTATAGGACAAGCTTTTAGCGTTGCTTATCAGGAGTTCCTGCGAGCGAACGGCATTAATCCAGAAGATTTGAGCCAGAAAGAATACAGTGACCTCCTCAACACTCAGGACATGTACAATGACGACCTGATTCACTTTTCAAAGTCGGAAAATTGCAAGGAAGTATGTGTGATTTTTGTGGTTTCCCCTTAGTAATAGCACGTATGTGGTGACTCTCTTAGGACAGGCAGATAAAGAGGGAACAGTGTTTCAGAACTTTTTCTGACTGTGTGATCCTCCCTTGCATTTAAGAAAAAGAACTTTGAGTCTATGTCTCAGTGCAGTTGTGTTCTGATTTTTTAAAGAGCTATTGAGGTGCGTTGCAGTGTAATGTTATGGAGAGGTCACAGTTCACACCTGAGAGTTGTGATGGGTGGGGGGGTGGCGGTGGAGATTAGACTGGGAAAACTTCTACACATAGGCCAGAACCTTACATTGATCAGGCAGGCGGGCGCCAGACCCAAACGCACGGGAAATTGTGGGAAATGACGTCCAGCAGGTGTCCCGACATCATCGCGCATGCGAGCAATATTGAGGTCAGTAGGCACATGCGGGAGCCAGAGCTGTGCCCGCCATCAATTACGGGGCCAATTATAGCCATTGAAAACCCTTTTTCCCACTATTTTACGTTGCCCGTGCAAAACAGGCACGCAGGCAGCTCGCTTTTAACAAAACCTCATCCAAGGGCAGGATGAAACGTCTGGGGTGAAATATGATTTCAGAAATCGATTTGGAGACCGATGTTTTCTGAGCTCTGCTGGCAGGTGCTTGAATGTGCTGCATAGACACAGTTTGCTGCACTTTTTCTCTTCCTGTTGAATCTGCCCGGGTCTGCAGCTCCCTGAGGCAGCTCCACAGCCGCCAGCTGCCTTTAGGGAGCTCACTGGGAGTGCCCACCCACATCCGCACTTCTGTCAGTGTGTCAGTGCCGGACCTCTTCACACACACACACACCCCCCGCCCCCTGCCCCACCCCCCGGCAGCACTGAGACTTTCTCAGCATGTTTCACACTGGCTGGCCATTAAGGGGGCAGATCGCCTGCAACAGCGCAATTCGCATCTGCTTCCGGGCCCACTAAATTGGCCAACACTGCAAGCGTGAAATTCAGGCCATAATCTTATACTGTGATGGCCCAAGTGTCATGTTAAAGGTTGGATGAAATATTTCATTAGTTATCATCTTTAGAACCTCTTCACGTTGAGGATTTCCTTTCAAATTCAAAATTAGGCAGTCTGGAACTATATTGTTTGCAAATCTGGAGACCCCCACCGCCCGGGCCGGAGACCCCTCCCCACCCCCGCCTGGACCAGAGGACCCCCCGGCCACCTGGGCCGGAGACCCCGGGCCGGGGAATTCACTCAGTCACTTCCCTCCCTTTCTTATTTTCTCTGACTATTTTTTGCCAACTACAAGTCAAGGAATTATCAAAATATATAGCACAGGAGGCCATTCGTCCCATCATTGCTTCTGCCAGCTCTTTGAAAAGAGCTATCCAATTAGTCCAACTCCCCCTGCTCTTTCCCCATAGCCCCTGCGGTCTGATTTTTTAAGTGTCTATCCAGTTCCCTTTTGAAAGTTACTTTTCTTTAATTCATTCACGGGATGTGGGCTTCGCTGGCTGGGCCAGCATTTATTGCCCATCCCTAGTTGCCCTTGAGAAGGTGGTGGTGAGCTGCCTTCTTGAACCGCTGCAGTCCCTGTGGTGTAGGTACACCCACAGTGCTGTTAGGGAGGGAGTCCCAGGATTTTGATATTGAATCTGCTTCCGCTCTCCTTTCAGGCAGCGCGTTCCAGATCACAACAACTTGCTGACTTTGCCTAATATACTAAATCCGTGCCCTCTAGTTACCAAACCTCAGCCAGTGGAGACTCTTATCAAAATCCTTTCTGACTTTGAACACCTCTATTAAATCGCCCCCTTCTCCGCTCTAAGGAGAACAATCCCAGCTTCTGCAGTCTCTCCGCATAATTGTTGTTCCCTCCATCTCTGCTCCCATTCTAGTAAATCTTCTCCGCACCCTCTCCAAGGCCTTGACATCCTCCCTAAAGTGTGGCGTCTGGAATTGGACCCAGTATTCCAGCCGAGGCCTAACCGGTCTTTATAAAAGTTTACCGTGACTGATGTTAATGACACCAGGACGGACTTTCTCTCTACTAAAGCCAAACGCTGGAAATCTGAAATAAAAACAATAGGTGCCGGGAATACTCAGCAGGCCTGGCGGCATCTGTGGAGAGAAACGGAGGTAATGTTTCAGGTCAAGATGTCCCTTCGTCGGCATTCTGATGAAAAGTCCTGTAGACTTCCCCTCTTCATGGTCAGGGTGGTAATCCGGTCAAGCTGCCTCTTTATGGAACCCACCTGGTTTTCTATGCACTGGCTTCAATGGATTGAATTCAGGCTGAAGCCTTACAGTGAGCAATAGTGAGGAGGGGTTGAGGCAAGTAGGATTTGAGGGGAAGCTGATTGAGTGAAAGAGAGAAAGGAATACAAAGAACCTGTGATAAGCCACTCGACCCCTTGAGTCTGTTCCACCATTCACTTAGATCGTGGCTGAGCAGATAGAAGACTTAATAGGGTCAGATGAAGTAAGATGGGAGGAGGCCCATGTGGAGTGTAAACAGTGGCATGGACCTGTTGGGCTGAATGGCTGGTTTCTGTGTTGTATAAGTCTATTGATAGTCAAGAGTATTTCATAAAGGAAAGTCGATCCACTTCTCCAATTCTGCTTCATCTCATCCTGTCGGCATATCCTTTTATTCATTTCTCCCTCATGTGCTTTTCCACCTTCCCCTTAAATGCATCTATGCCATTCACCTTAACCACTCTCTGCAGTAGCGAGCTCCACATTCTCACCACTCTCTGTAGAGATTTCTTCTGACTTCCCTATTGGATTTATTGGTGAGTGTCTTATATTTATTACCCTAGTTTTGGGCTCCACCATAAGTGAAAACGTCTGGATGTCCAAAGAGATTTAGGGCTCCATGTGCATTGATGGTAAAAATTGGATGGACAGATACATATAGGGCCAGATTTTTACAGAGCTGGGAAGACTCCGCGGACCAATAAAAATGCCGGGCAAGACCCAGATGCCAAAGCCCCACCCCCCATTTCTGACAGTTCCAATTTTTGTCAGTAGGGGAAGGAAGTGCGGGCGAATCACACTGGAGAGAAACCCAAACTCAGAAGGGCCATGCTGAGTTCAAACAGACCCCATTTTGCATGTTGCAAGGACCTGAACCCACAGTGTGGGAGTCACTACTTGATGGAGCAGTAAATGCTCTTGAAGGGTGGGTGAGGTCTGTATAACCATCATGATCTGACGGTTTTTAAATGACCCACTCTTTAAACTTAAAAAAAAACAGGCTGCGAATGTCAGTGAGAGTTAAATCAAAGCCCTTGCTGGACTGCTTTGATTGACAGGCATAAGTTAGAAGGGACAGTAACACCTGGTCATGCAGATTCAATAGAACTCTTGTGGACAATTTCCCAAGAGCTATGATTATGCCATTATGAATACTTGGCTGAGTTTCAAAAGCTTTAATTATCTCAATAGGGAGTTCTGAGTTTACAGTTTGATTGACAGCTTTAAACGGCTATTAAAGGATTAACTGTCTTTGATGCGGGGCTCTGAATAGAAGTTTGTTTTTTGAGGTTAATGAGATTTAAAAGCTTTGAATTGACTTTATCAATGGGACTATTTTTCACTAACAAGTATGTAGCTATGAGAATTGTATTAGATTGTTAGAATTTTTTTTTTGCATCTCCATCAATGGTGGATGATGGGTTACTGGCTATGGAGGTGGATGGATGGTATGAGGGTCGATGGTGGTGGGTGGGGAGCATGAGTTGGTATTGAGTTGGCATGGAGGGTATGAAGTGCCACTGGGAGGCTGGATGGATGGAAGGGGCTGAGGGAGTGTGAGGGCTGGAAAGCCTAACGACTTCTAAAACAATTGAGAGAGAGCCCCAGAGAACCAAAGCCTTCTAAACAGCCCATGCCTGTACTCACCTGTCCCCGTAGCTGCCTAGGCTCTGCTTCCAGGATCAACTCTATCTCGTACACAAACCCCCACCCCCACCCCAACCCCACATCCCTCCCACCACCACACACAACCCCCCTCCTAGCAAAAATCTCACCTTTTCCAACTTGCGCTGCCTGCTAGGATAGCCAAAATCCAGGCCTATAGTCTCAGAATGCAAACCAGGCTGTACAGGAGTGAAATTAGGAAACACTTCAATACACAAAGTGTGGTAGAGGTTTGGAACTCTCTTCTGCAAATAGCAGATGATGCTAGGTCAAATGTTAATTTTAAATCTGAGATTAATAGATTAATAGATTTTTGTAATCTAAAGGTATTAAGGGGTATGAGGCAAAGAGAGTTAGGTCACAGATTAGCCAGGATCACATTGTTCCTCTGTCTTTGGTTATTTAAATAGGAAAGCATTTGTTGATGTCATTCCTTTCTTGTGTTGCTGTTGCCAGGTTCACGTTGATAAGCAGAAAGGTGAAATATTGGGTTTAGTGATTGTCGAGTCTGGCTGGGGCTCCATACTGCCCACTGTGATCATCGCGAATATGATGCATGCCGGCCCAGCAGAAAAGTCTGGAAAGCTGAACATCGGGGACCAGATCATGTCTATCAATGGCACCAGCCTGGTGGGGCTCCCACTGTCCACCTGTCAGAGCATCATAAAGGTACATTATCCACTATTTAAACATAATGTTAGATATCGTTGGAGAAAGAGGTATGATCAGTGCGTGGTGTTTGTCATATATCTCAGGCCCTCACTGTGTGGTCCTGGTCAGAATTGCTGCTTCTTTTACTGCAGCCATTGGATGTGGCGAGGCCTGCATTTATTACCCATCCCTACTTGTCCTTGGGAAGTTGGTGGTGAGCCTTCCTGAATACAACTGAGTGGCTTGCTCGGCCATTTCAGAGGGCAGTTGAGAGTCAACCCCATTGCCGTGGGTCTGGAGTCACATGTAGGCCAGACCGGTTAAGGACAGCAGATTTCCTCCCCTAAAGGGCATTAGTGAATCAGATGGGTTTTTACAACAGTCGATAGTTTCATGGTCACCCTTACTGAGGCGAGCTTTCAATTCCCGATTCATTTAATGAACGGAATTTAAATTCCCTTACTGGGAATACTGGGTGGGATATGAACTCAGCTCTGGGCCACTAGTCCAGGCCCCAGAATTACTAGCCCAGTAAAGTATCTATCCACTATATATACCCTGCTCTGAGGCCATACTTGCTGGGGAATTTATCCGAAGCCAGGATTTAATGCAGTTCCTTTTCATTTTCTTGCTAACTAGCAAGGGAAAATGATTGGGGCTGGTGGATTTCCCAGCACTGAAATCCCCCAGGCACTGCTCCCCACCCTCCTAGAAATTCCTCAATGAAGCAGAATTAAAATTGGGTGTGTTGGATACAGACTTTTAACTCACCAGGCCTCAGTGCAGCTTGTTACACCGATACTCCATTATTGCTTCTTTGTGGCCTATCTTGGTGGCAAAACACTGTCACAACACTATCCCTATTTGTCCCAAATGGCCTGTATGTCTTCAATGGCCGATTCCTATTTCTCAGCTTTGTGTGTCCCCTCAGTAATGTTAGCTTTTTCATGATGCCAAGTACTGTCTGCCACTATCTTCACCTCCACAGTTTGCACTCTGCTGGCTGACTGCATACCCAACAGCAGCTTTGACATCAGAATGAATGGCCTCCTTCTGTAGTGCAAAGATTCTGTGATCAGCCAGAACTGGAACTTCAACCCAACAGCAAGACAAAAGTCACCCTTTTCAACTTCAGTCAGAAACGTTGCATCAGAATCATTCCCCCCAGCCCCTTTTCTAGCTATATGCAGACCACCCCCTCTGTTCTTCCCCCGCCCGCTCTACCCCTCCCCATGCTAGTTGTCCAAGCTCCTGCCTGTATTGACTCCTGCCTCTCAGTACAGTGCCTCCAGAATCCTGGCCCTTATTTTCAGATTCCTCCATATTCTCACTACACCCTACCTCTGCAATCTTCGCCTATCCTAGGCTACAGTGAACAGCGGACTTATTTTGCGTCCCATTTTGTTTCACTGTGTGCTGAAGAATTCCATCAGAAGAGCCCCACCCTCAAAACAGAATCACAGAATAGTTACAACACAGAGGAGGCCATTCAGCCCGTCGTATCTGCACTTGCTCTCCAAAGGAGCAATTCACCTAGTGCCACTCCCCACTTTCTCCCCATAACCCTGGACATTCTTCCTTTTCAGATAATAATCCAATTCCCTCTTGAATGCCTCGATTGACCCTGCCTCCTGCACGCTCTCAGGCAGCGCATTCCAGATCCTAACCACTCGCTGTTTGAAAAAGTTTCTCATGTTGAACATTTTGAATTGTTTCTTTAAATGTTTCCCACTGTTCATTTACCTCTGTGCCTTTTAGTCTATTTACCCAATTAATTTTAGCGAGTTCTCCCTTCATACCTATGTAATTGACTTGTCTAAGTTTAAGATTCTTGTTTGTGATTGAAATATGTCACTTTCAAACTTAACATGGAGTTCATCGGTATTATCACTATTTCCCAATGAATCTTTTACTGTGACGTTGCTAATTAACCCTGCTTCATTGCACAATGCTAGATCTAAGACAGCTTTATGTCTAGTCAGTGCCACAACATATTGCTCCAAGAAATGGGCACAACAACATTCTTCAAACTCATCTTCTAGACCACTCTTACCAATTTGATTGTCCTAGTCAATGAAGATTAAAATTCCCCATAATTATTACAGTGCCATTGTTACAAGCTCCAATAATTCCTTGTTTAATGATCTGTCCAACGGTATTACAACTGCTAGGGGGCCTATAAACTCTCCCATCTGTGCTTTCTGACTCTTGTTATTCCCAGTTTCCACCCATACTGATTCAACTTCATGATCTTATGGGGTCAGACCCTTTCTCACTAATGTCCTTATGTCATCCTTTACTATCAGGGCTTCCCTTCCTCCTTTGCCATTCTGTCTGTCTTTCCGAAATATTGTGCACCTTGGAAAATTTATTTCCCAACCTTGGTCACCTTGTAACCATGTCTCTGTAATGGCGATTAGATCAAAATCATTTACCTTTATTTGTGCCACTAGTTCATTTCTATCAAATCTCCTCTCAACCTTCCCTTCTCCAAGGAAAACTGTCCCAACTTCTCCAGTCTATCTACATAACTGAAGTTCCTCATTCCTGGTACCATTCTCATGAATCTTTTCTCCACTCTCTGCAATACTTTCGCATCTTTCCTAAAATGTGGTGCCCAGAACTGCAGGCAGTGCTCCAGTTGAGGCCAAACCAGTGTTCCATTTAACTTAACATAATCTCCTTGATTTTGTACTCTGTACCTCTATTAATAAAGCCTAGTATACTGTATGCTTTATTAACTGCTCTCTTAACCTGTCCTGCCACCTTCAAAGGCTTATACACACCCAGGTCTCTCTGCTCCTGCACCCTCACTATCCTTCCTATCCTTCAGAATCCTCCTTCAAATCTTCCGCTCCCAACATGCCTTCAGACCACATCGCCCTGAACCTTGATTTCTTCCCGAGCTTATTGGGACAGTTTGCTATGTGGAACCGTTACAATATACTGGAATTGTAAGTTGTTGTCGAGTCCTCAGACAGCCATATCTTTGGGTTATGGCTCTTGACAGGATGTCAGTGATCAGCACAGAGGTGGAGGGACACCTTGAGAAGCTGGAAGAGTTCCTGGGGAATCTGAGTATTGCTGGAAAAAGACATGTCAAAGCTTTTCACCTTGGACTCATCAGGATACTTCGCAAGAATACCAATATAAGAGGAAACCAACAACTTATACTGCATGTGAAGAGAGTGTTGATTGGTTGGCAAGTGAACGTCAACATGTCTGTTTTTTCAGCAGTACTCAAGTTCTGTACTCCCAAGCGACTATTTGCAAGGGAATCAGTCAGACAACGATGGGTGAATTGTGATTACACATTGGCCTCAGTCTTGCTTGCTAGTTTTTTGACCAACATAGGTCCCAGTTTATTCGAGAAATGACTAGTTTCATGTTTTTTTTTGTAAATGAAGGGTTTGAAGAACCAATCTCGGGTGAAACTGAACATTGTGCGATGCCCGCCAGTCACTACGGTGCTGATTAGAAGACCAGACCTTCGCTACCAGCTGGGTTTCAGTGTCCAGAATGGCATTGTAAGTAGAATCATGTCCTTTGGGTTCGGTGAAGGGCCATCTGCACAAAAGAGCCGGAAAGCACCAAGGCTCAATTCTGTGGGAGATGCGCTAGCATTAATCAAGGGATGATAATGGATAGTGATCTTGCATTTTATCAGAGAGAAAGAAAGACTTCTATTAAATGCCTATAACAACCACAGCACCTCACAGCCACCGACAATTTGTGCAAAGCTCCCACAAACTGGAGCTGCTCTCCTTAGAACAAAGAAAGTTAAGGGGAGGTTCGATAGAAGCATTCAAACTCTTGAAGGGTTTTGATTAAGTAAATAAGGAGAAACTGGTTGCAGTGGCAGGCGGGTTGGTAACCAGAGGAACACAGATTAATGTAATCGGCAAATGAACTAGAGAGGAAATGAGGAAACAATAGGGAATTTGACGAAGAAATTGCAGGGTTGGGGTAAGAGCAGGGGGAGTGGGATTAACTAGATAGCTCTTTCAAACACATGCACGATGGGCCAAAGGGCATAGAATGCTGCAGCAATGAGAGAAATGACCATATAACTTGTTCAAGTAACGTTTGTTGAGGAACCATTTTTGGCCAGTGCTCCAGGGAGAACTCCCCTGCTGCACCCCACAAACTGGACGGCAAACTATTAACTCCGGCTCCTTAATACAAAATATTATTGAAATGTTTCTTAACTCCATTTCCGAGCCTGATTTCCAAATCTTGTCCACATCCTTCTGTATGGCAAACTCTTCAGTCAGCCTTGGACACAGGACAAGGCTTGTGTCAATTGCGTGAGCAAGCTTTTGTGCAAAGTGATTTCGTCGCGTGGGTTCCAGCTTACTCACATTCCACGTCTGCGAACATTTACCAGACGGCTTTTTTTTTCATGAAAACAGCGATGAGGATTCAAGAATTAAATTATCATGTTGATGTAAGGCAGTGGTTATTTTTGAATTTTATTTTGAAGCGAATTGCATGTCATTCAATATTGAAGCCAGACAAATG
This sequence comes from Cetorhinus maximus, assembly GCF_964194155.1. Lineage (NCBI taxonomy): Eukaryota > Metazoa > Chordata > Chondrichthyes > Lamniformes > Cetorhinidae > Cetorhinus > Cetorhinus maximus. The sequence continues at coordinate 179,536,071 of NC_135880.1, forward strand.
GAATTCTTCCAATAGCTGACTAAAACCAACTGTCTTTACCCTGAAATAGTACACTATAATGATGGTCAAGATTTACCATAGATGTCTCAGTGTATAAGTCGACCTTAAGTCAAGCCTTGAAAAATCCTTCCAAAAATGGGGGCCAACTTATATGCCAAGTATAAAAGTGCACCGCCAGTGTGGGAGTGGGTGGTCCCCATCTTCATAACTCACCACACGGGGTCTGCTCTGTGTGGGCATGTCTTAAACTCCTGTGTGTCTTTGAGACATGGCCTGAGTCGCCTGCTTGATCCCTTGCGCCCAATTATAAGGTAGACGAATGGCCTTCTTCTGTGCCGTTAAAACTCCGAGATCCTGGACCAGCAAGTAAAGCATCGATTTGTCAGTTGGGAAGATTAGGGCTGGCCACCTTTGCAAGGGATAGCATGTTGGTGGCTGAAAAAGAGAGGTTAACTTACATGCTGAGCACCTGCAAAAAAAAGCGTGAGCTGGGATTTTCCGGCCCTATCGCGCCGGGACCCACCAGGAGAGATTCGGCAGCCCGGCCAAAAGTCCATTGTCGTTTGGCAGGAGCGGATACCCCGGTGACGGGTGGGGTCAGAAAATCCCGCCCATGGTGTTTGGGGCTGAAAAGATGCGTCAATTTATACAACGGCTTGACATGTATGCCGCAATCTGCGATAATATTATACGGTACATTCTAAAGGTAGCACACTGTAGACATTTGAATGTGAATTAACATTTCCTGCAATATCGCAAAGCCAATGAAATATTTTTGAAGTGTACTCACTGTTGTGATGTTGGAAGCAATTTGTACACAGCAATGTGGCGCTGACCAGGAAGTCTGTTTATGGTGATGCTGATCAGAGGTCAGGGAGAACTCCCAAGCTCTTCGTTGAAATGGTGACAGTGAGATCTTTTACATCCACCTGAGAGGGCAAAAAAGGGCCTCGATTTAAAACCTCTTCTGAAAAATGGGGCCGCCAACAGTGTGGCACACCCTCAGTACTGCACTGAGAGAGTCAGCCTAAATCTTGTGCTCAAGTCTCCTCAGTTGAGGGCATTGGCTCTTCAAGGTTATTGATGTAAGTTAGGAATAGGCTATCCTCTGTTGGCCACAAAAATATATGGGGTGCAGGAACCCAAATGAGTTTGGGGTTGGGGGCAGCGGTAACTTATTAAATGGGGGGGCTATATATATAACTAAGACTCCAAACCTTTCAAAATAAATTACCGTATGTATCATGCTGGCTACTTTTAACACATGTATCTTGGGGGGTTTCTGTAGGTGATAGGCATGGAGTGAATATGCATTGAGTAGCTGTCAGTCATGATCTCTGCAATGCGCTGACATTGTAGAGTAACAGGTTAGGCTGCCTGTGCTTCTTGCATAGCCTTACCTTAAACTAGAAGAACTTCACATTATCTAAGCTAAAATTGAACCTCTCCTGGGGATTACAGAGAGGTGTGCAGTTTTTTTTTATTTGTTTTGGTGATGATGCACTTCTTATGATGTACTGCAACATTTAAGGGGTAATTTTACAAAACGGAGCTCACAGCTAGGAGCCTGTCCTGTCGGGATTACATGTTAGGAATCTGGCCACTCACTCCCTGTGATTTCCCACTAATTCCAGTGAATGGGTGGAACGTAATGTGGAGCCTGTGCCCGAATTCCTCAAACTCTCGCTGATTGTCACCCTGTTTTTATAACAGCTCTGCTCTCAAATTTTTGCTGCTTCTCACGCTGTTTTTATAAATCCTTTGACGGCTAGGAGTGCGCTTGCTGACTCTGGTTGGCCATTGTCCTGAAGGTTTCATCATATGACCCCCACACGCCTGCCGTTGGTCACCCAACACATCTGAGCCCCACCTTCCCCCAACCAATTGGAAAGCATATAGACTATTTGTTACCACTGGTTCGATAATTCTTGGCTGTTAGTCAAAGAGCCCTTTCTCCTCATTTCCAATATTCTTATAACTGATAAATCAGCACCCGTTTTACCTTTAATATAAATTGTAGTGCTTGTTTGAAATTTGGCATTCTTGTGTTTGTCCTGATGAGTGCAAGATGAAAAGCTTCAGCAACATATCTCTCTCTTCAGCAATATTCCACTTCGTACTACCAAGCGGCTGTTAATCAAATGAGTGTTCAAAAAAGTGGGGGGAGAAAACACTCTTTCCGGTCTCAACAGTTTTTCTCCCATTTCTTTTTACACAAAGCAGTGTTCAGATTAATCCTCGAACCCTGGAAACTCCAGGCCCAGCCTGGAGAGTTGGTTACCCTCAACAGGAGCTTCATTTTGTCCAGTTACCTGCTTTTGACCATGGCCAAAGCTCCTGATGAAATTGAAGGTACATTTAATGTTTGTGGACTGCATCCTCGTGCAGAGATTAATGACTGCTCTCCAAACATATTTCAGATCTGTAGCCTTATGCGAGGAGGAATTGCGGAGCGCGGAGGTGTGAGGGTTGGCCATCGAATCATAGAGATCAATGGGCAAAGTGTCGTTGCAACGCCTCATGAAAAGATAGTCCACATTCTGTCCAATGCAGTTGGTGAGGTAAGGGTGATCTGTGTATTTCAATCAGTAACTAAGGCAGCTTATGTACTTCCCGCTGTTCAGTTGTTATTCTTTAAGTAACTTAGTTAAGAGTAATCAAAATAAAGAGATTCTGATCGCGACAGAAAATGATTACTGAGTGGTATTGTATCTGGTCACTGCAGCTCAGGAAGGAGATATTGGCTTTGGAGGGGGTGCAGTGCAGATTCACCAGAATGATAACAAGGCTAGGAGGGTTAACTTGGGAGGGAAGGCTGCATAGAATCGGCTTGTATTCCCTTCAATACAGTGGATTAAGGGATTTATTTTTTTCTATTCGTTCTTGGGATGTGGTCTTCACTGGCTGGGCCAGCATTTATTGCCCATCCCTAATTGCCCTTGAGAAGGTGGTGGTGAGCTGCCTTCTTGAACCGCTGCAGTCCATGTGGTGTAGATACACCCATAGTGCTGTTAGGGAGGGAGTTCCAGGATTTTGACCCAGCGACAGTGAAGAAGCGGCGATATATTTCCAAGTCAGGATGGTGTGTGGCTTGGAGGGGAACTTCTAGGTGGTGGTGTTCCCATCTATCTGCTGCCCTTGTCCTTCTAGATGGCAGTGGCCATGAGTTTGGAAGGTGCTGTCAAAGGAACCTTGGTGAATTCCTGCAGTGCATCTTGTAGATGGTACACACTGCTGCTACTGTGCGTTGGTGGTGGAGGGAGTGAATGTTTGTGGATGGGGTGTCAATCAATCAGGCTGCTTTTCCTGGATGGTGTCGAGCTTCTTGAGTGTTGTTGGAGCTGCACTCATCCAGGCGAGTGGGGAGTGTTCCATCACACTCCTGACTTGTGCCTTGGAGATGGTGGGGTAGATAGGGAGAAACTATTTCCTCAACTGGGGTAATCCTGAACAATGGGGCTTAACCTTAAAATTGGGGCCTGACAGCTCAGGGGTGATGTCTTGTGCTTCACACAAAGGGGAGTGGAAATCTAGAACTCCCTCCACCCCAAAAAGATGTTGAGTCTGGGGGCCAACTGAAAATTTCAAAACTGAGATTGGTAGATGTTTGTTTGGTAAGGAGATTAAGGGTTACAGAACCAAGGCTGGTAGATGGAATTAAGATACAGATCAGCCTTAATCTAATTAAACGATGGGACAGTCTGGAGGGGCTGAATGGCCGTCTTCTGCTGCAGTGTCCATGTTTAGTTTTCAGGAGATGTTTTGTCTTTTTTCCTATTCCCCCTCTGATGGCAGCATGGGTAGCTGTGTGAGCAGTTTTCCTTGCGTTTACCTGGCCAATTGCAGCTTAGAATAAACCTTTCCTCTGTTCGGTCCCTGTGGGAAAAGACCCAGAACTCCCTGTGGCAGCTTGCAGCAGCAGTGAAGGGTTTTGTGGAATAAAGAGAGACTGTTTCCATCGGCTGAAGGGTTGATAACCAGAGGCAAAGATTTAAGGTGACTGACAAAAAGAAAACAAACATCATGCAGGAAAGCTTTCTTTGCACAGTGAGTGGCTGTGACCTGGAGTGCACTGCCTGAGAGGGTGATGAATACAGATTCAATTTCAATAGGGAGTCGGACAAATATTTGAAGCAGAAAATATTGCAAGGATTTGAGAAAGGAGCTGGGGAGCAAAACTAACTGGATCGCACTAGCAAAGATCCAGTGCAGACTGATGGAATGGCAGCGGCGCAGGAGACCATTTGACCCCTCGTGTCAGTGCCAGCTCTTTGCCAGAGCGACCCAGCTCAAAGGACTGAATAGCTTCCTTCCACGCCATGCTATTCCACGATTTGCACTGATGTGTAATTTGGGACCAAGATCCAAGAGTTTAACCCTTATTGAGTTAAGGGAATGTTAGAGCAGCATTCTAGTTGCTGGGTTAGTTTTTAGGTTGGGGATGGGGTATAGGGTAGATGAAGTAATTAACCCCGAGCTCCTGACTGGCATCCATTACCCCATGTGGAAAAGTGAGTGTGTAGACATTGACTAAAGCAATGATCATCTCAGCTGCCATTCTGTGCACAGTTGTATAACTGCTCTGTCCTCACTCTGCAAGCTCAATGACAGTGGTCCCTTAGACCAATGCCCTACTGACTTCAGCAGGAAAGGAAGAAATTGTAATTCTAAGACAAATATCAATATTGCAGAAGTACTTTTCCTTCACTGCTAATGACTCACAACCTTCAGCCACAAAGGACTATAGTTCCTAGCATGAGTCTACAGGTGTGGCTCAGTGGGTAGCACTCCCTTGCCTTTGACCCTGAAGTTCATTGGATCAAATCCCACCCTAGACACTTGGGCAAATGAATCCATGTTGACACTCCCAGTGCAGTGCTGAGCAAGTGCTGCACTTCCAGAGATGCCGTCTTTCAGATGAGATGTTAAACAGAGGCTCTGTCTACCCTCTTAGGGAGGTAGAACTCTCCGTGTTCCATGGCATCACCCATTGTGCTGTGATCCAGTTCCATTTCAAGAGGTATTTGCTGCTAATAAATCCAATTGGGAATTCAGGAGAAACTTCTTTATCCAGAGAGTGGTGAGAATGTGGAACTCGCTACCACAGGGAGTGGTTGAAGCAAATAGATGCATTTAAGTGGAAACTAGATAAGTACGAGCGAGAAATGAATAGGACGATAGGTTAATGGGGTGAGGTGAAGGAGGGAGGTGAGGAGATGTGGAGCATAAATGTCTATGATACTGTCCAGAGTGCTACACCAGAACTTTGAGATCAAAATGGATGTGATGGATAAAAGGGTCATTTTTGGGTTGACAAGCTGTAACAAGTGGACTGCCACAGGAATCAGTGCTGGGGCCTCAACTATTTACAATCCATGTCAATGACTTGGATGAAGAGACCAAATGTATGGTAGTTAAATTTGCTGATGACACAAAGATAGGTCGAAGAGCAAGTTGTGAAGCGGACAAAAGGACTCTGCAAAGGGATATAGGTTAAGTGAGTGGGCAGAAATGTGGCAGATGGAGTATAATGTGGGAAAATGTGAGGTTATTTACTTTGGCAGGAAGAATAGAATATTATTTAAATGGAGAGAGATTGCAGAGCTCTGCAGTACAGAGGGACCTGGGTGTCCTGGAACATGAATCACAGGAAGTTAGTATGCAGGCACAGCAAGTGAATAGGAAGGCAAATGGAATGTTTGAACCTATTGCAAGGTAAATGGAATATAAAAGTAGAGAAGTGTTACTGTAGTTGTACAGGATCTTGGTGAAACAACACCTAGCGTACTGTGTACAGTTTTGGTCTCCTTACTTAAGAAAGGATATAATTACATTTAAAGCGGTTTAAAGAAGAATTGCGTGACTGATTCCTGGGTTGAAGGGGTTATCTTATGAGGAAAGGTTGGGCAGGTTGGGGGCTGTATCCATTGGAGTTTAGAAGAATGAGAGGTGACTGAAACATGAAATCCTGAGGGGACTTGACAGGGTGGATACTGAGAGAATGTTTCCTCTTGTGGGAGAGACTAGAATGAGGGGACACAGTTTAAAAATAAGGGGTCTTCCATTTAAGACAGATGAGTAATTTTTTCCGAGAGGCTCATTAGACTGTGGAATTCTCTTCCCCAGAGAGCGCTGAGGCAGGGTCATTGAATATCTTGGAAGTTGAGTTTGATAAATTCTTGATTAACAAGTGTGTCAGAGTTTCTCTGGGGTAGATAGGAAAGTAGAGTTAAGGCCACAATCAGATCTGCCGCAATCTTATCAAATGACGGAGCAGGCTCGAGGGGCCGAATGGCCTACTCGTGCTCCTAATTGGTGCGTTCATATGTATGTATGTTTGCAGCAATTGGAGTTGGAGACAATTGGTCTGTTCCCAGGCAGAACATTGTGTGAGCTGTGGGCCTAATGTGAATCAAGCTTAGGATGCAAAGGGAAACTTGGAGTCAATTGACACTGCTGCTGATTCTGGAGTGAAATGTTTATCCCACCTCCTGATTCCAGTTCTTCAAGCCAGTCCCAGTCCGAGACTCTGCATCCTGAAACAGGAATAATCAAGCATTGAAGAAACGGTCAAGCTAAAAGAACAACTGAAAGATGGGGGCGTGTTGAAAAGTGACCTTTCATTTTGTCACCTTGCCCATTCCATGTAGCGTGATTCTGTCATGTGGCATGTGTGCATTCTATTTCTTTAAAGCGTTGATGACATCTCATTACAGCCTTGTAAAGACTGAGAATGCAGCATGATGCATCTTGATAGGACAATTTGTGATGTAGATTTAGGGAAAAGAAGGGGGTAAAAAACCCTTGAATTGTGAAGGTGTGTGAGAGAGGGAGTGTGGCTGGGGGTGTGAGTGCATATTCATGTACGTGCACAGAGTGTGAATGAACTTATGGTTGTTGATATGAGTGTCAGTTTTGGTGAATCCTGTTTAATTAAATGTGGCCTGCCCTGTTGCTGCTGCAGCTAGTAACAGGTTTTCCTGTTGAAAATTGCCTCAGTTTCTTTTCTTTATTCATTCACGGGACATGGGCTTCGCTGGCTGGGCCAACATTTATTGCCCATCCCTAATTGCCCTTGAGAAGGTGGTGGTAAGCTGCCTCCTTGAACCGCTGCAGTCCATGTGGTGTAAGTACACCCACAGTGCTATTAGGGAGAGAGTTTCAGGATTTTGACCCAGCGATAGTGAAGGAACGGTGATATATTTCCAAGTCAGGGTGGTGAGTGACTTGGAGGGGAACTTGCAGGTGGTAGTGTTTCCATGTGTCTGCTGCCCTTGTCCTTCTAGGTGGTAGAGGTCACGGGTTTGGAAGGTGCTGTCGAAGGAGCCTGGGTGAGTTGATCTGCCTTGCGTTGTTCCTGCTTATAAAATAATAAATCCTTTGCTCTGTTGCAGAAATGTCTTCTGAAGTGTTTTATCTCTTTATAATAATTTAACAAATTATATAGAATTCTATGTAATGTGACAAATGATTGCCTGTGCTTGGTGAGAGTATTGATTAATCAATAAAGAAATTTGAAGGGAGAGAGATTAACGCTTGTATGCTACATTTCATTTGAGAGATTTTACAAGCTTAATAAATATGGCTATTTATTAAATTTGCCAAATAGTTTTAAAACAGCAATGAGGCAAATGCCACCCTATTACTCATCAAGGACTGGTGGTAGATTTTGCAACGGCTGAAGAGTAATTTCATGAGTTTAAAATTAATTGACCAACCAGGGATTCACCATCTACTGTTCTGAATGTGTTACTGAACTACTTCCTGAGAGTGAAGATGGTGAGGAACTGTTGAAGGCCTGGGGGGGTGTAACCTCACCAATGTGACTTACGTAAGATTCCAACTAATCCAATGTTCTCATGGCCAGCCTCTCATCTTCCACACGCCATAAACCTCAGCTCATCAAAACCTCTGCTACCCTAACTTGCAAAGATCCAGTTTACCCTTGTTTTTTCTTCCCTTTATTCTTTGATGGGATGTGGGCATCGCTGGCAAGGCCAGCGTTTATTGCCCATCCTTAGTTGCCCTTGAACTGAGGCGCTCCCCTTGTGCTCGCTGACCTACATTGGCACTGGGTCCAGCAATGTCTCAGATTTTAAGTTTTCATCTGTGTGCTCAATTCACTCCATGGCTTTTGTCTCTCCCCACCCCTGTAACCTCCTCTACCCCTACAGACCTCCAAGCATTCTGCACTCCATCAGCCTGGCCTCTTTCTCGTTCACAATTTTCATCGCTGCACCATTGCCGACTGTGCCTTCAGCCGCCAAGACCCTAAGCTCTGGAATTTCTTCCCTAAACCTCTCTGGATCTCTACCTCTCTTTGCTCCTTTAAGATGCTCATGAAATCTATCGTCTTCACCAAGCTTTTGGTCACTTGTCCTAATACTTCCTTATGTGGCTCAGTGTCAAATTTCGATTGTTTTAAAAAAAATAAGTGAAGGAAAATACATCAGTGCTTATGCCAGTCAGCCTGGTTTTTATCAGTACGAACAACTTTCATTTATGTAGCGCCCCAAGGCCATTCACGGGAGCATTATGAAAGAAAATTTGACTCCATGTTGGGCAGCTTTGGTGTTTCTGTTCTGGTGAACCTCATCTCCCTAAAGCTGAAATTTGGCAGTGGGATGTGGGAGTCAGGGAACTGAATTATGTTTGATTTTATTTTCTAAATAACTTGATGTTTGTTGTGGGTAAACATCACATGCTTCCATTGAATCCAGAGGATGGGGTGGGGTCATTGCTGGTGGAATTTCTCTAGCGCTCTTATATGTCGCCGATGCACAGTCCAGGTCTCACTGCAGTACAGGAACCTCATGACGACAACTGCTCTGTACATTAGGACTTTTGTTGACTTGCGGAGGTCTTTGTTGTCAAACATTCACTGCTGTAGTTTGTAGAAGGCTGAGCTGGCACGGCTGCTCTGGTGTTCGATCTCCTCGCCAATGGTGGCCTTTTGAGAGAGATGACTGCTGAGGTATGAGAAGTGCTCAACATATTCCAGACTCTCTCCCTAAACACAAATGGGAGGTGGAATATTTGATTGACCAGGTGTGGGTTTTGTTCTGGCAATATTCAAGGACAGACCGAGTATCTTGCACGCTGAATTGAAGAGATCGAGAGTGGTTTGCAAACCTGGTGCAGAGTGGGCACTGACACTGCGGTCATCTGCAAACTGTAGATCCTTTAGGTCTATGGTGGTCAGTTTAGGTTTGGCACAAAGGTGACTGAGGTTAAAGAGTTTTCCATCTAGGTGGTATTTAATACTCTTATTAGAAGACAGTTGACCTTTGATGAGGTGAATAGCCACTGTCAGGTAGATGGTAAATAGTATGGGGACTATCACACAGCCTTGCTTGACACCAGCCCAGATTTTGAAGGCATCTATCATCAGCTACCACATGATTAAATGTCACATAATTAAGATGATCATGATCACATGATTTAAAGGGGAATGGCGGCATAGTGGTTGTGTTATTGGACTAGGATTCCAGAGGCCTGGATTAACGCTTGGGAGACAGGAGTTCAAATCCCATCAAAGCCGCTGGGAAATAAACAAACCTGGAATAAAGAGCTAACGTTCATGATGATGACCACCATGAAACTACCAGAGTGTTGTAAAAACCCATCTGGTTCATTAATGTCCTTTAGGGAAGGAAATCTGCCATCCTTACCTGGTCTGGCCTACATGTGACTCCAGACCCACAGCAATGTGGTTGACTCTTAACTGCCAAACAAGCCACTCAGTTGTACTCATGAAGCCAGCTCACCGCCACCTTTGCGAGGGCAATTAGAGATGGGCAATAAATGCTGGCCTTGCCTGCGATTGAAATATATAAAACTTCCAGTTGGAAACCCTGAACTTGTGTTTCTAAAGGCAAATTTAGTTGTTATATTAATTCATCCTGCACATTGAGGGAGTGAAGCCCTTCCTGTAAGATAGTTCACGGGGTTGATTTGTGAGAGTCCAAAATAGTTGTTGTATCAAGAGTCGCTACCTAAATCTTCCACTGTGGGGCTGAACCGAGTAGATGATGACGGAAATATCCATGATGTTATCGCGTATAAACTTTGGACCAGGTTGTAGTTATAATGTGATTGGAGCTGGTCCCTAGAGTGCACTCAGTAAATGTAATTAGCTCTCCGATCAGTTACACCAACGTGCCCTTGAAGTTACCTTGGTTTATTCAAAAAAACGATTCCACAGACTGAGGCGAATGTCAAGTTGGTCATTTAACTTTCCCATTAGAAGAGATGGAAACGGTATGTCAGCCTCTTCACGGGTTTTACCATCCCTTATTAATAAATCCTTTCTTCTAATGTAATTGGGAGAAACATTAACCTTTGAGCACCGGCAGCAAATTGTCACCCACTGAAGTTGACTCTAACATTCTCGTGATATTGGCATCTGCAAAAAGCCTTGAATATGAAAAATTTGCTGTAGCAATAAAGAGAAAGACTTTCCATTTCTATTGCACCGTTCACAAACACAGATTCCCAAACACTTCATAGTCAATACAGTACTTTAGTGTAGTTATTGTTGCAGTGTAGGAAACGTGATAGCCAATTTGCACACAGCAAGCTCCCACAAACAGCGCTGTGTTAATGACCCAATCATTTGTTTGTATTGATGTTGGTTGAGGGATAAATATTGGCCAGGGCACCAGGAAGAACTGCCCCTGTTCTTCTTCAGCATTGTACCATAGGATCTTTTGCGCCCACCTGAGGTGGCAGATGGGGCCTCAGTTTGACGGCTCATCTATAAAACAGCACCGCTGACAATGCAGCATTCTGTCAGCACTGTGCTTGAGTTATTAGCCTGAACCTTTTTTGCTCGGGCCCTGAAGTATTGTAAATGCTGGGTAAGGTACACCACAGAGCAATTGACATAGTCAAATTATAGCCTCGAATGGTCAGATATTTGTCCCTTTTTCAATGCATTTTTATTTTGCTGCATGAAATCAATTAGAACCTGTATTGCCATCAATACATAACTCAGTGTTCATGGCGTATCCATACTGTCAGCATTCACTGTCATTACTGTTCTGAAACTGGCAGAAACTTCTGAAGTCTGCACACAGGCAGTTAAACACACCTCTATTAAATTTCCCCTTAGCCTTCTCTGTTGAAAAGAGAACAGTCCCAGCTTCAGTCTCTCCATCTCTCATCCCTGGTACCATCCTAGTAACTCTCTGTAAGGCCTTGATATCCTTCCTATTGTCTTGGGCCTGAAATTTAACAGACTGCTCCAGCTCAGGCCTGTAACCATTGATTTTTAATGGTTTAGCATAGCTACCTTGTTTTTGTACTCTACATCTCTGTTTATAAAACTATTTTATAGTGAGTAACTCACCACCTGACTCCCTAAAGCCTGTCCACCATCTACAAGGCACAAGCCAGGAGTGTGATGGAATACGCCCCACTTGCCTGGATGAGTGCAGCTCCCACAACACTCAAGAAGCTCAACACCATCCAGGGCAATGCAGCCCGCTTGATTGGCACCACATCCAGAAACGTGCACTCCCTCCACCACCGATGCACAGTAGCAGCAGTGTGTACCATCTACAAGATGCACTGCAGCAACTCACCAAGGCTCCTTTGGCAGCGCCTTCCAAACCCTTGACCACTGCCATCTAGAAGGACAAGGGCAGCAGACACATGGGAACACCACCTGGTGAAGTTCCCCTCCAAGCCACACACGATCCTTCACTGTCGCTGGGTCAAAATCCTGGAACTCCCTTCTTAACAGCACTGTTGGTGTACCTACACCACAGGGACTGCAGCGGTCCAATAAGGCAGCCCACCACCACCTTCTCAAGGGCAACTAGGGGTGACCTTGCCAGAGACTCCCAAATCCTATGAGAGAATAAATGTAAAAAAATTTCTATATGCCATTTTTTATTAGCCTTATCAGCTTATCCTGCCACTTTGAAAGATTTGATTATATGTACCGCCAAGTCTCTCTGTTCCTGCATTTCCATTAAAATTGCACCCTTCAGCTTAAATTACTTCTCTTCACTCTCCTTCCAAAATGCATCACATCACACTTCTCTGTGTTAAGTTTCATCTGCCATGTGTCTGCATTATCCACAGATTCCTATTTCCCTGTCAGTGGTTATAATTGACACCGCTGTGAACTGTAATGTGTGCTGACGTCAGCAGATTGAATTTCCTTCTGCTCGTGTATAGACGTGTGAACAAGTGCAAATTGACCCTGAGCAGTTGTGTCTACACAGGGGGTGAAATGACTGTCCCTACACCCTGAGAGAGAGGAGGGAAAAGGGAGTTTGCAAGAGGAACTGTTGTGCTATTTTATTAACTTTTTTTTTTGTAAAAAGAGGAAACAGCATTTTTGAGAACATCATTGCAACTACAATCATGAATCCATCTTGTTCCTCCTGGTTATGGCAGAATGTAAATATGGTGCATAATGTGACTTTTATTGTTAGAAAATATAAATTTAGATTTAAATAGCAGACATTGCAGTGAAGATAGAATTTACAGCACAGAAACAGGCCATTTGGCCCAACTGGTCCAGGCTCCACATGAACTCCCTCCCTCTCTACTTCATCTCCCTCTATCATCATTTCCTTCTATTCCTTTCTCCTTGTTTTCCAGTTTCTTTTTAAACACATTTCACCTCAATCCCACTCCACATTCTGACCACTTCTCTTGAGTGAAGAAGTTCCTCTTGAATTTCTTCGTGACTACAGCATCTTATACTGATGGTCCCTAGTTTTGGTCTCCCCTCAAGTGTTAACATCTTCTTTATATCTATCCTACCCAACATGTCATAATCTTAAAGACCTCTATGGGGTCGCCTCCTCAGCCCTCCCTTTCCTACAGAAGAAAGAAAATAAGTGTTTTTTTTTAGAAAAAGTAAGGAATACAAAGGTTGACATTTCAGGTGGGAAGCTTAATCAGAACTGAGTTAAAATTCTCAACCCTGTTTTCAATCTCTCCATGACCTCACCCCTTCCTATTTCTATATCTTTCCCCAGCCTACAAATCTCCGAGATCCCTGCGCTCCTCCAATTCTAGACTCTTGCGTGTCCCCAATTTAGCTGCTTCATCATTGGTGGCCATAAACTCTGAAATTTCCTCCCTGCCTCCCTCTGCTCCTTTAAGACGCTCCTTAAAATTCCTCTCCCCTGTCCTTATATCTCCTTACTTGGCTCGGTGTCAAATTTTGGCTGATTATATTCCTGTGAAGCAGCTTGGGACATTTTACTACATCAGTGTGGGTGTTACATAAATGAAAGTTGTTCTTGGTTCTGTCTTGATCTTTTCCTTCAGCACTGACTGATCTGCTGTGATTTCCAGCCTGTCCATGTTGTTTGCGATCAGGGAAGAAAGTTTATTTTGACAATGTATCTTATTAGATGTCACTGTTCTAGGAATACATTTAAGGTAAGCCCTCATTCTCTGTGCACTAGATATGTAGAAAATTCTGCTGATCTTCCTCTCTTCTGCCCTAGATTCACATGAAGACAATGCCAGCTGCCATGTACAGACTACTGACTGCGCAAGAACAGCCAGTTTACATCTGAAAGGGGCTGTCACCATGACCCAGTGTGCAAAGTGGATATGTCTGTGTGGTTTGGTTGTGTTAATCATTGCTGTGTTCCTGCAGCAGCAGGAACTACGATATTTTTAATTTAAACATGCTTTGTTTGACAAAACAAAATCTGTTGAAAAATCTTTAAGATGCCTTTCAGAGAAGCAGTGTGTGTGTGGTTTATATAGAAATGAACGTAAATATATTCCCATGGGCTTCTTATCAGTTAATTCTCAATTAGGCAAAGTAACTGGGCACCTATCTAGTTTGATGTTATTTAAGAGAGGACCTTTCACAGTAACCATTTCAAACACAGGTGATGGTGTCATTGGGAAATGTGTTTTAAGCTTAAAGAACTGGTAAAGAGCATTTAAAAAGTTAACGATACTTGTTTTACAGAGCGGGCCCTGCTAACAACTGCTCAGAAATATCCAAATTTTCATTCCTAACTTTTGTTTTAAAAAAAAAATTCCAGAATTGTTTCCCGTTACTTCTGTGAGACATTCCACGCGCAGTGACATGTTAAATTTAAAACAGTTGTTATTTTGACAATCTTAACTGATTCCAAGTTTTTTTTTTCCCTTTCATTTCAATATTTTTAAAGCCCATTTTACTGACACTCTGCGTGGAGCTGTGATCATTCCATTGACTCCAGTTTATAAAGCAAAAAGCCTGATGGCGTAATTATCTTTGTTAATGTTAACAAATCTTTAGCTGAGATTGTAAAACAGGGAACACTATTTTATACTCATGTCTGCTTTTTTCTTTAAGCATAAAGATCAGCAAAGAGAGGCAAATATCTCTCCCCCCACCCCCACCCCCGCACAATATGTTTACATATTTCCTTTATCTATAACTGCTGTATTGTGAAAATTAATTTAGAACTCCATTGGCACACACTAGTTAAATTAATGTTTGGTTTTGCAATGTTAAGGTGAGGGAGGAAAGAATGATTTAGAACAGAGGTTTATTGAGTGACATTAAAATGCGATAGTGTGAGTAACAAGTTAGCGTCAGACATTCAACACATTTTGCAGACTAAACCCTCATTAATAAACTTACGAGACAGCGGATATGGGCATCTAATTCAGTGCAGGGTTAGGATTTTACACTCAGGCCCAAGTAAGGAAAGAATTAGGAGGCAAATTCTTTGAGCTATTATTTCACCTCGAGTACGATGCTTTTTTTTAAACTCGAAACGCTTCAACTTTACACGAGAAAAGATCGGGCTCCATTTAAATTTATTTTTAAAATGTAATTAAACGACCGTGCAGGACTGTGGGATCGATTGCAGCCTGCTTTACAGTGCCATGTCCTGTAGGGGTGGGGGGGGGGGGGGGGGGGGGTGGAGCCTGCGCTTTAAAATCTTAACTTTGTCCTCATCATGTAGAAATGTTAAGTGGCTAGGCAGCTCCCTGGAAAAAGTGACTTTGAGTTAAACAAGGAACAAGGAATCAGAATCTTAATCCATGCAGCAATTCGATGCAAAGATAGGTTTAGCTTTAGGTGGGCAGTAATTGCTGGGTAAATAAAACTTGCGGATTCATTTCTGTTTCACTGATGTGTGACGAGTAGGACTCCTTAACCTGCCCCCATCAATGTTAGTTTCGCGAACACTGATAGGAGTTTCGTTCCCATCCTTAGGAAATAAGTTCATTTGAGAGCAGAGTAGTCTGTGAATGAGTCTCCTGAAATTATCGGGGTTCAGCCCCTGCTTCAGACCAACAATGCGATTCCCCTGTTTACATGCAAAACAAAAATGCTAACCTCACCTATACCTGTACAACTCTGTAGCATCATTACTTGAAGTAATTATAATGGCGTGGCACAGACTAATGGGTTTCAGTCATTCAGTGACTCGTGTGTTAATATTTATAATCAAATACGTGCAGCTGCCGATGTGAACTTAATGTAAATACAGCTCTAGAATATAACTTTTTTTGTCATGTGGTGCAATAGAAAATAATGTAAAACATCAGGAAGTTATAATGCTGCAGTGTAACAAAGTTGTTCCTTGTAAACTTACATTAACTAATGTGTGTCTGCTATTATGATTGTTGGAATTATGCACTTCTTATGAATGTTGTTCCTATTCGAGTATTTTTTTTGTCATAAGTTCAGATTTTTTTTGGTGTTTATAATACAATGTTTATTTATTTATTTTACTATTAAGGATATATTTTGGCGGGGGGGGGAGGGGGAAAGGGAAAATAGCGATATGTTTAATGATTTACACATTCCTTAACCCTCTTTTCCACAAAGTTGAAAACAAAAAAGAATTACTCAGACGTGTTGCGATGGCCTAGATGTCGGCACGCTCGTTTTGAAAGAAGCTAATTCTTCAGAAGCTGAGTTTGACCAAGAATCAGTGGAAAATTGCAACCGGGTTTACTGTTTTCAAAAGAGAGGGCTGAGGGGAGGCAGGGGGAGGTTTTTGCTACAGTGGGTCGATGTTAACTCTTGGGGCAGATCAACCGGGCCTGGTGATGGGGGAGTGAAGCGGTTGAGACCCATTTTGAGGCCCCCTTTAAAATTGGAACTGGGAAAGGTGGGTTGCCAAGCTGATGCTGGAACAGCGCTCAATAGATTCAGGTTGGTGGGGGAGGGGAGGGGCCTTGGGCCTGCTGCAAAGGCCCAGGTGGTTTCCAATGGGGCCTAGTGGAGCTCGTAACCTTCCCGCCACCTCTTCGCCCTCATTGCCAGTGAATCTAGTCTGGGAACCGACCCACCAGTTTCACTGTGAAATAGCAACTGGGGTCCCACATACGGTATAGGACTCCGATCGTGTATGAAAGGGGACCTGTCGGCTGAAACAGGCAGGCTGGCTGACCAGGGTGAGTGGGCGGGGGGAGGGGGGGCCTTCTGACAAGGCAACGTATCTTTAACAGCCGAAGATGTCAACACTCCAGGAACGCCCTGGATACTCTCAAAATTCAAAGGTTAATCTCCAGGATGCTGCTGGGGGGGTTGGGGCATTAAAAACAATGGCTTGTTTTTACAATTTCTTTGAATGACTTAGTTATAAAAAATCTTTGGAGATTGGGAGATAGTTTGACAGGGTGGAGCGAGGGGCTGTGGGATGAAGCCCTCCAGGAATACCAAATTGACAACCCACAAACCAGATTGATTTCAGAGAGTTAGTCAACCCCAAAGAGTTTAGAAGTGACTGAGCAGAACAAATTAGTAGCGTTCTTTGTGTCCTATTGAAACCTAACTTAATTTCAGAGAAAATAAAACTGCTGGCTCATATATAGTGACAGAAATATATATATATATATATAAAATAGTTATTGTTACATTTCATTTTGATGATACAAAACAAATGAGACAGAAAGAGGAAAAGAAACTTTGAAAAAGTTAGTCTCCATTCCCTTTCCCTCTCCCCCTTTGAAAATACGTTGGGCGAGATATACAAGAGTGACAGTCGATAATGAGAAACCGCACTGAGTGTGCAGCGAATGCTCAGAGAGTGAGTGATGGCATTCCATCAGTCCAATTTAGAACAGTAATACATTTTCACAAACATAAACAGAGGGTTCTGGAAAATGCTCAGCAGGTCAGACAGCATCTGTAGAGAGAGGAGCAGAGTTCACGTTAAGGATTCATGACCCTAACTGGAAGAAATTAATCCAGCACTTTCTGTTTTTAATTCGGAATTCCAGCATCCGCAGTGTGTTTTGCTTCCGTTTCGATGTATTCCTCCTGGCTTACTTCCAATGTAGCATTAAACCAGTGCGTGATAAAGCCGGGGGGTGGGGTGGGATGGGGTTTGGTTTCAGGCAAAGTGCTTTGGAAATGGGCCAATAAAGCATTATTTCATTTCAGTCCAAAGATTGAGGTGTAGTTTTAAAACAAAAAAGAGATGGTATCATACAACCACACTGAGCTGATCTATAGACACTGTAATCCATTAGCAGAGAGGGAAGAGGCCTGAAACCCCAGGAGTTAGCTGATGACCATCCTGGATTGGTTCATCATGAACTCCATGTCTCTACTGTGACTGACATTTCCACATGTTGCCTCTCTGTAGCTGCTGTGCTGTGTGTTGCATGTATTTACCTCTGTAACCGATTGTGTCCCGGCACCTTAGGTGCAGGGCACGTGTCTCGCAACTCTGACCAATAAAATCTACCAGAAACAAATGAGTTTGCCATCTTAATTTATTAAAGGCAACGAATTTTTTGTTGAGGTGACAGAACATTAAAGCTCATGGAGCTGCTGATTGCATGACTGTTGAAAACAATGGAGTCTGTGTTTCACTCGTATGCAAGCCTTACTAGCACATGCAGGGGAACTCTACAATCTTTCACAGCTACTGATTGGGGGCTGCAATTTACTGAAACCACAATTTAATTTCTTGTCTCACTTTTTTTGTTGCATTTTCGATCTAGGGTACAGTCCCGAGGGGGCAGGGGGCTTTGATTGGGATCTAGTCCCAGTGAGAGGGTGGGTTGGGTTTGGGGTGTAGTCCCACTGTATTGGTGTCCAGTCCCAAGGGGATTGGGGAACAGTCTCAGGGGTGTTGGTTCACAGTCCTGGGGAGATTGGGGTACAATCTTGGAGTATTGGGTTACAGTTTGAGGTACAATCTTGGAGTACTGGGTCCCAGTCTGAGGGTAATGGAATACCGACCGGGGGCATTGAGGTTCATTCTCGGACTGTTGGGTACAGTCCTGGGGGATTGGGGTACAGCCTTGGAGTGTTGGGTTACAGCCCTGGGGGGTTGTTTTCAGCAAGTGTCTGTGCACAAGACCTAGTTTGGAGATGCCTGTAGTTTGCTGTGGTGATCTAAATGTGCGTTTCACATCGAGCAACTGCTGGTACTTGAAGCACGACAGTAGTGTGAATGAACTCTTCATTCTCTGGAACATGTTGGTGATTCTTGGAGCTTGCAATGTTTTTTTTAAGAAAAGCTTTGAAATGATTCTGCAGCCAGTCCTCTTGGACACCTAGCCAAGCGGACCCTAAATATCCCATCAACGTTCAGACACTAGGCTTGTTCTGTGTTATTTTATTTTTAGAAACATTTTCTCAATGTTAAACCCAATAATCTTTTCCCACCACAGAAATAACACCCATGGAAGGTGTTAACAAAATCATAGAACCATTACCCAAGTTTCAAATGCAAACGTTACGATTGGAAGCAAATCGGTGACTTAAAACAGGACCAAATCCAGTTAAATATAAAAATCTATGTGTAAATACCAACCTTTTTATCTGTTTACAACAATCTTGCCTTCAGTCATAGATTGACTAGCTGCCAATTCAACCATGTAACTAGTAACTTTGATTCCTCCTTTTGCCAGTGCCTGTTTAGTTTGTTTGGGTGTATTTTCAAAAACCTCCCTTATAAATATTTTAATGTAATTCATTGGACCAAATCAGATCCAACCAATTATTGATTGTGTGTTCCTATAGCTACAATAATTGGGAATGGGAGCTGGACACTTAAACAGGATTGAAGACCTAGTTAAATATACAGATACCTCCATTTCATAGAAGAAAATAGAAAGTACAGCAATGAAACAGGCCATTCAGCTAACTGGTCCACATTGGTGTTTGTGCTCCTCACATGTCTCATCCCACCCTCTCCTATTCATCTCGTCCTATCAGGACATCCTTCTATTCTTTTCTCCCTTATGTGTTCATCTAGCTTCCCCTAAATGTATCAATGCTCTTTACCTCAAACATTTGATGTAGCAGCAGGTTCCAAATTCTCACCAGCTTCTGGCCCATAATAATGTGTTAATGAAATATACGGAACATGTTGACGCCACCATTCATTAGTTTTCCCAAGGATGTCACTTCACAATTCCCTGAGCTTAATGTCACTCCCAAATGCAACTAGTCACGGTCAATGTTATTAGGAGAATGAATGGTGCAAAAGTTTGCTTGAGGAACTGGATGACACAGTGAGCTAGTGCACTATTTTGGAGTTATAGCGATGTACTGAAATCCACCATTCTCTCTGCATAAAGAAAGTTGACCATCAATGAGGAACCTTAGTCCTGCAGTTTGTTTTTATTCTTTCATGAGATATGGGTGTCACTGGCCAGGCCAGCATTTGTTGCCCATCCCTAATGGTCCTTGAGCTTAGTGGCTTCACAGGACCATTTCAAAAGAGTCAACTATGGTTCTGGAGTCACATATAGGCCAGCAGATTTACTTCCCTAAAGGGCTTTAGTGAACCAGATAGGTTTTTATGGCAATTGATGATAGTTTCATGGTCACCATCACTGAGACAATCCTTTTAATTCCAGATTTATTCATTGAATTTAAATTCCAGCAGCTGCTGTGGTGGGATTTGAACCCATGTCCCCAGAGCATTAGCCTGGGCCTCTGGATTACTAGTCCAGTGACATCACCACTATGTCACTGTCTCCCCTATGCAATGTAAGTAAAATTCCATTGGTACAGACAGACAAGTTGTTCTTGAGGTGGGTTAAGGCAGAATACTGTCTGTGTCATACAATATATGCAGCAATATCATGAACTAGCTTGTAGGGAATAAATATACAGTGTTGCTGCATGAATGATGTTGGAAAACTTCCTCCTTTGTTAGGGCAGAGCAGATGCTGCTTTCAGTACAATTACAAGCACCTGTGCTTGTCCACGGTAAGAAATAACTTGCATTTATACAGCGCCTTTCACGACTGCTGAGTGATCCAAAGTGTGTTACAGTCCTTCACCTCTATCAGATAATCCCGTAGCCTTCTCCCTGCAAGAGAAAATGGCCCCAGTCTGTTCAATATTTCCTTTTATTATCTCTTATAAATTTGAAGAGCTTGCATTTATATAGCACCTTTCATGACCTCAGGCCATGTTAACAGTCAATGGATTGTAGTTACTGTTGTAGGAAACCTGGCAGCCAATTTGCAGACAGCAACTTCCTAGCAACAACGGTGTTGTTGATCTGTTTTAGTGATGTTGGTTGAGGGATAACTATTGGCCAGGTCATTGCTCCTCTTCGAAATGGTAACAATGGGATCCTTTTATAACTGCCTGAGAGGGCAGATAGGACCTTGGTTGAACATCTCATCCAAAAGGCAGCACCTCCAACAGTGCAGCACTCGCTCAGCAGGGCATGGAGAGTCTGAGCCCAGTCTTTGGAGTGGGACTTAAACCCACAACCTTCGGACTCAGGGGTAAGAGTACTTCTCACTGAGGCACAACTGGCACAGTTATAAACAATTTATCATTGAGCAAGGAACAGATATACAGCAGTGACGTTGGAAATTTTTCACCATTGTTGGGCGAGATCAGGCACTAATTTTAGTGTAATTTATAGGCATCTATAGGTCGCCATAGTAGATTGATAACTGTGTTGAGGTGTTTGTGTCACACTGCATTGTGTTACAGTCCCTAAGGAACAGGAATAAGCTGCAGGGTTTTATTTTTATATATAATCTATATTTTTCTCTATACATATATAACATTAAAGATTAAAATTCCACTAATTCATTTGTTAAATTTTAAACAAAACAGTACTACAAAATGCAAAGGACATGTAATTCTGAGCAACACAATAAGAAACAGAGGGAAAACATCAGTGTTAAACCTGTCTTCATGTTACTGCCTTGCCTTGCCTGGCCTGGCAATTCCTCATTTTCTGTTTTTAAATAAAGTGCCCTTTGACTTATTTAGACCTAAGGAACAGGTATCGAGAAGTAGATTTCTCTTTAATGAACCAGGGCGGTTAGGGAGTCATCAGGATTGTTGGCTTACCAGAGACATGAGATGCTTTTGAACACCATGACATTTTACAATATAAAGGACAAATTTCATCGTTTTCCATTGAACTAAGCACATTTTGAGCAGTTTTTCACTGAATCTCCTAAGCTATATTTGCATACTTTGTTCTCCAACATGTTAGGTATGGTTCTATGTCAGTCTTCCCCTTTCCTCACATTGCACTCTCTCATCCTTAGACTTATTCCCTCCCAGGCATTATTAGTTGCTGGTGTTGTGAAGCTGTGTCCTGGCTCAAATTGCACTCTTGAAATGTCCTGCGTATTCAAAGCACAGTCTCTTGTATCACGCCGATCAGACTGTGGGGCCTCTCCTGATGGCTTTTGTGCTCGCTGCTTCTGTCTCCCATCTCCGACTCAGCATCAGCAAATGTGCTCAGGTCTCCGCAACTCTGCAGATGGAGTAGTTGCGCGTGGCCTTGTGTCTGAGGTGTCTCCCTGCTCAAGGTGCTGTGTTCGGAGCTGCTGGTGATCGCCTATCCAGAAAGAAAAACAGATAATGATTGTGCTGCGCTCAATGTGGTTTCAAATCTCACCATGGCAGCTGATGGAATTTAAATTCAATTCATAAATCTGAAATATAAAAGCTAGTCTCAGTAATGGTGACCGTGAAACTATCATTGATTGTTGTAAAAAAAAAACCATCTGGTTCACTAATGTCCTTTTGGGAAGGAAATCTGCCACCCTTACCTGGTCTGGCCTACATGTAACTCCAAACGCACAGTAATGGGGTTGACTCTTAACTGCCCTCTGAAATGGCCGCGCAAGTCACTCAGTTCAAGGGCAATTAGGGATGGGCAACAAATGCTGGCCTTGCCAGCGATACCCGCATCCCATGAAAGAATAAAAAAAAAATTACTCAGCTACCTTGTTTGGAATCCATCAGAAGAAAATATATTTTACATCAAATTTCAGAGCACAGAAATAGGTATTCCTTTCTTCCTCAGTACTATCTTGAGGCCTTTTATGTTCACCTCAAAGGGCACATGGGGCCTTGATTTAATGTCTCATCCAAAAGACGGCACCTCGGACAGTACAGCACCTCGGACAGTACTGCACCTCGGACAGTACAGCACCTGGAGTTTCATTCTAGATTTTGGGTTCAAGTCCCTGCAGTGGGATTTGAACTCACGATTTTCTGGCTAAGTCTTTCTGTTGCTCCCTCAGGCTCTCCTGCATCCCCAATTAGTTTGACATCATCTGCCAATCTAACTAATTTCCGCTGTGCGTCTGAATCCTCCTTGTCCTGATAGATCCTGCGGTGGCCCAGAAACACTAACAGGACAGAGAGAGAAATTTAACACAGTTGCAATGAGTGCCTCATACCTGATCGAGTATGTTGGCACTTGCCACTGCCTCTTCCATGTGTTCCTCGTCGGACTGCAACACTGATCGAATATTTTCCACCAGTTCCTGCACCTCAGGGGTCATTGTGCATGATGAATGCTCCAAGAAGCTAGCAACCAATAACTTGGTGTCTCTGTAGCTGCTATAATCTACCAGTGACCTGGGCCTCGACTTAGGGGTTCCCGACCTGTGACCCTTTCGCAAGGTCACAACCTGCACCTCTGGCCTTTCGTCCGTTTGTGTCGCTGCTTCACAGCTGACCACTAATTCTGAGCAAAACAGAAAGAATTTGGTGAGAACGTTACGCAATGGGGGTGGTGCAAACATGTGCTGAAATGATGTGGGAAAGGATCAAATTGGACACATTACACAAGGGAAGTGGGGCAGGACAGGAATTATGTTTCCTTTATGTTTCTACCCCATGCAAACTGCATTCCAAATGTGACTTAGGAGATCGGGGTTAGGGGGCAGGGGGCGCAAGCGAGGTGGGAGGATAAGGTTGCCAACCCTCCAGGATTGCCCTGGAGTCGTCAGGAATTGTAGATGAATCTCCAGGATGCTGCAATAAGTAACAACCCAGAGAGAATTATCACAGGGACAATGAGGAAAGTCATACAATCGGGTTATGAAGACTGTTTTTACTTGCCCAATCAGTGGGGGAAGGCGGAGCATCATGAAGATTGACGTGTCGGGCAGCCAATGGTGGGTGTGGGGGTGGAGCAGTTGGCAGCTGGTGATTACGAGGTAAAACTTCCAGGAATACAGAGTTGGCAACCCCGAGGGGGAGAATTTGTGCCCTACACCTTTCTACCCAACCCCCCCCCCCCAAACAGTCCGCCCCCGACCCAAGTGGCTTGGTCACTGCTGGACGTACCCATGTTGGGACTACGTTCGCTGTGGGTGTGCATATGTTACCTCCTAGGTCCAGTGCAGGCCCAAGAAGAGGTCAGGGGTAGTTAATCCTGACGGGGATCAACCCTCTGAATGAGAGGCATTTGTCTCCTGATGGGGCAAAATCATAAATCACTCCCACCCCATGAAGCACTGCAGGCTGCCCCCCTTCAGAGTGGCAGGGTTCTAATTGGGATTCGTACATCTGCACCACCCTCTGAAGACAAGAGGGATTACTTCTCCATTTATTAAGATGAATCTGTCCCACTGGATTAGGCATCAGGCAACAACAAATCACATTTCTACAACACTTTTGACATAGTAAACTCTCCCAAAGTGCTTCAAACAAAATTTAATACCAAGCCACATAAGGAGACATCAGGTCAGATTCTGTCAAAGAAGTCAGTTTTATAGAAGGACAGAATGACGGAGAGGATTAAGGAGCGAATTCCAGAGTTTATGGTCCAGGCAGCTGAAAGCACAGCCACCAATAGTGGGGGCGATTAAAATTAGGAATGCAAATGAGACCAGAATTGGAGGAATTTGCTTTTATTTGTTCATGGGATGTGAGTGTAGCCAGTTCACAGGGTAGTGGTTCGAGATATACGAATTGGGAGGGGTGCAGCCATTCAGGGATTCAAACACAGGATTGAGAAGTTTAAATTTGATGCATTGCCTTATGTAGGTCAGTGAGCACAGATGAGGACTGACCAGGGCTTGGTGCAAGTTCGGGTAGGGGTAACATCTATTGTAGCAGGTCCCTGGGAGTCAGAATAGAGCAGAGCCTCTGAGGCATCAGTTACTCAAGAATTTTTGTGGATGATCTCCTTGGGGGTCAACCAGGAAATGGTGACATTGCAAATATTAATCCTCATAACTGCTACAGGGAAGGGAAGAAGCATGAAACTAAAACCCTTGCATACAATGAAAGTTTATTTTATTAATGAGATACAAGGAAGTAATTTCAAGGTCGTAACCTAATCTCAGGTTTCGAATAACATTTACAAACCTCACACTTATTAGTTTCCTGGTTTCTAACCTAATGTGAACCTCTTGATCCGATTAGCAACTTGTGAGCGCTTGTGGACAACTATCATTCTGGGTCTATCAAATTAAACAAGGCTGTTTGTGATCTTGCTGTCCAGTTTAACAATGAGCTAACCTTCCAGCCCCATATTCTCTCTATCACTAAGACCACCTACTTCTGTAGCATTGCCCTTCTACCTCAACTCATCTGCTGCTGAAACCCCTTGTCTGTGTCCTAGCTAATTCCAGCCTCGATTTTTCCAATGCTCTCCTGGCCAGTCTCCTACCTTCTACCCTGTGCAGCTCACCCAATGGTCCATGCTGGCGTTTCTGCTCCACATGAGCCTCCTCCCATCCCGCTTCATCTCACCCGATCAACATATCCTTCTATTCCTTTCTCCATCATGTGTTTATCCAGCTTCCCCTTAAATGTATCTATACTATTCACCTCAACCACTCCCTGTGTTAGTGAGTTCCACATTCTCACCACTCCTTGGATAAAGAAGTTTCTCCTGAAGTTTCTCCTGAATTCTCTATTGGATTTATTAGTGACTCTCTTATATTGATGGCTTCTAGTTTTAGACTCCCTGAGCATTTGAAACATCTTCCACCCTATTGAACCCATTTGTAATCTTAAAGACCTCTGCCAGGTAATCTTCTTTATAATAATAATGATGAACCAAAGAAAATAGACATTGCAGTAATTGAATTGGTTTCATTACAAAAATGCGAACAGTAAGAGTAGGCCATTTGGCCCCTCAAGCCTGCTCCGCCATTTGATAAGATCATGGCTGATCTGATTGTGGCCTCAACTTCACTTTCCTGTCTACCCCCGATACCCTTTGACTCCCTTGTCAATCAAGAATCTATCTAACTCAGCCTTAAAAATATTCAATCACCTAGCCTCAACTGCTCTCTGGGGAAGGGAATTCTACAAACTGATAACCCTCTTAGAGAAAAAAATTCTTCTCACTTCCAAGGTAAATGTCCAATTAAACTGACCCCCTTACTTTGAAACTGTGTCCCCTAGTTCTAGTCTCTCCCACATCCTTTCAGCATCCACCCTGTCAAGTCCCCTCAGGATCTTACATGTTTCAATAAGATCACCTCTCATTCTTCTAAACTCTAATGGGCACAGGCCCAACCTGTCCAACCTTTCCTCATAAAATAATCCCCTTCATCCCAGGAATCAGTCAAGTGAACCTTCTCTGAACTGTTTCTAATGCAATTATATCCTTTGTTAAGTAAGGAGACCAAAACTGTACACAGTACACTAGGTGTGGTCTCATTAAAACACTGAGGCAAAACTTTCCTATTTTAGTATTCCATTCCCCTTGCAATAAACCATAACATTTTATTTGCCTTCATAATCACTTGCTGTATCCAGTTTGGTGACAATTCTGAATTTAAGACCTCTAACGATAACCTTAATGAGTCCATCTCTCGTCATAATTGACCTCCCAGAGGTTTCCTTTCTGGATCAGGAAGTCCGGGCCCCTTCTGTCCATCCTCTTAGTTCCAGCCTCTGACCAGGGATCAACCTCTGGGTGCTACAGTGCTGCCTCCAGAAGTTGACTATCTCTCTTGTTTCTCAGTGATCAGTATACTGAAGACAGCATATTCAAGATGCAATCTGACCTGGACATTGTCCACTTTGACCATACTTGCAGGAGTGTGGTTGGCCTTGTGGACATTGTTAAAGAGACACTATGCCAACACTTTAATTCCGAACTTTTGATGTACAGACAGAAAATCTTGTGGGGGGGCCTCCCAACCTCCCATTCCAATTGCCAGCCCTATGCTCACAATCTTATGATGTTGAGTTGTTGTGATATGGAATGCGCTGCCTGAAAGGACAGCGGAAGCAGATTCAATAGTAATTTTTAAAGGGATATATAACTGAGGAAGAGAAATTTTGCAGAAATATGAGGAAAGACCAGGGAGAGTGGAATTAATTGGACAGTTCCTTCAAGGGGCCAGCAACAGGGGTGACGGGCTGAATGGCTTCCTTCTATGTTGCGTGATTCTATGCGCAAAGCTCAGGAGCTCATGTTTCTTAAAAAGTAAATTAATCCCAATTTAACAGTAAAGAAAACAATATCAGGAGCCTGCTGCATCACAAGGAGACAATAATTAATGAAGACATTGAGCAGAAATTTGCCCTTTGTTGGGCGGGCTTGGCGGGGACAGTCTGGAAGCCGACCGCTGCCCCTGATAGGAGTTGACCCATGATTCCCCGCTGGTGGGCCAATTAAGGCCCGCCCAACGTGAAATGCATGCTGCAGCACTCAGCGCTGCCTGTGTGTGGGAGGGGGTGGAGGAGGGCAAGTGGGGTAAATGGGGAACCTCGCACATGCATGTGGCAGTGCGCTGGAAAAGCTCCCTGAGGCACAGAGCTGCCTCAGGGGGATGAGGAGTTCTGAAAAACAAAAACAAAGAATTTTTAAATGTTAAAAAACATGTCCCCTCATGTGACTCTGTCACATCAGCAGGGACATGTTATGAATGAGATGTAAATTTTTTTATTTTTTTTTAATTTGCTGTTGGAAACCTCATCCCGCCCGTGGATGAGGTTTCCTAAAAAGTGCAAAGGCCGTTTGGCCTCTTCGCCTGCCCTGCCGACCGTAAGGTTGGACGGGCAGCAAAAAATTTAAGTTAATTAATACTTTAATGGCCTTAATAGGCCTTCTAATTGTCAGCGGGCGCGCTGCCAACTCCCGCGCATGCCCGCCGACCGAACTATCACGTGACCGCGCATTGACATCGGGACGCTCGCCTGACATCATCGCGCGTCATTTCACGCTCGAGCGGGTCGAGAGCCTGCCCGCCCACTGAGGTGAAAATTCTGCCCATTGTGAAGTTTTGCTTCTCTGCACGGAGGGATTGTGTAATGGGAGGAATCAGTGTGAATAAACTGCAGTCGTATGAAATTACGCCCTGCGGGCAATTTCAGCAAAATCAAGACAAGTGGGACGTGGCATAACAGGCCCAGCACCTTAAATTTACAGCACAGAAACAGGCCATTCGGCCCACTAATCCATGCTGGTGTTTACAATCCACACGAGCCTCCTCCCACCTCTCTTCATCTCTCCCCATCACCATATTTTTCTATTCCTTTCTCCCTCATGTTTATCCAACTCATCTATACCATTCATCTCACCCACTCACTGTGGGAGTGAGCTCCACATTCTCACCTCTCCCTGGGTAAAGAAGTTTCTCCTGAATTCCATAATGGATTTATTAGTGACTCTTTGATATTGATGGCCCCTCGTTCTGGTCCTCCCCTCAAGGGGAAACACTCTCTCTGTACCTGCCCTATCGAACCCCTTTCATAGTTTCAAAGACCTCTAACAGGTCACCCCTCAGTCTTCTCTTTTCTGGAGAAAAGAGACTCAGCCTGTTCAGTCTTTCCTGATAATAATAACCACACACGTCTGATATCATTCGTGTAAATATTTTTTGTACCCAATTCTCTGGTGCCATTTTATAATAATGGAGACCAGAGCCGTTCACGATACTCCAAGTGTGATCTAACCAAGATCCTGCAATGTTCAAAGCACAAGGATCTCCCCTCCCTTGCATTCCATTTGTTACCTTCTATAACTAGTTCTTGGAGCAGTGGGTCACTGCTTGATCCTCTCAGACCCGACCTGTTCGACTTCCTGCATCCTGATTCAGAATTCCTGCTCCGGGAGGAGTGCACGATGCAGAGTTGCAGTGAGTCGTTGAGAGAGCCGCTCGGGGGATTGTTATCTGCAAAGTAATGCAGGAGATAATCACCTTATGTATCTCAAGCGGTAATCCCAGCCACATTGCTCCCTTGGGACACTGTCAGCCATAGATTAGCCTCACCCTCTGAATCAGAAGGTCATTGTCTCAAGACCCGTTCCAGAGATTTGCACCAAGAATCTAAGATATCACCTCCCTCCACAGAACTGAGGGAGTGCTGCCCTGTTGGAGGTGTCTTTTGAGACATTTAACCAAGGCCACTCCGCCGGACATTCAAGACTTAATGGCCATTATTTCGAAGAAGAGCTGCAGGGTTCTCGATGGGCTTCAGCCAATATTTATTCCTCAACCAACATCATTAAAAAAGATTATCTGGTAACTTATTACTCAGTGGTTTTTGAAATTGAGTGCACAAATTGGCCGCTGTGTTGCCTACACTATAACGGTAACTACACTTCAAAAAGTACTCGCATCAGCTGTAGAGCACGTTGGGGCTTCCCCAAGGTCACTATCATGAAGGGCAGGACCAGAGGGAAACCCAGGTGTTTTGTCACTGAGTGGAGTGATTTTGGGAGGGAGAAATCAGGGCATAAATCAACCTGAGACCACCTCACACTCCAAAGAGAGCTGCTTGAGAACAGCACGGATAGCAGCTCTCAAAGCACAGGGTGCTGCTCATGTTGAATCGAGAACAATGCACCACTTAGACTAAACATTAAAGAAGTGGAGAGAAGGTCATTTGAAAAGGGATAAATCTTCTTACGTTCGAACCATGGAGAAGGCTGATTGAATTATTAAATTACTATTATTATTCCATTACGGGAAACGCACCAGAGAGGATAGAAAGGAGATTTACAAGGATGTTGTCAAGGGTGGAGAATTTTAGCTATGAGGAAAGATTGGACAGTTGTTTTCATTGGAACAGAGGAGGCTGAGGAGAGATTGAATTGAGATACGTAAAATTATGAGGGGCCGAGAAAGAGTGGTAAGGAAGAATCTATTTCCCAGGGGTACCGATTTAAAGTAATTGGTAAAAGGATTAGGGGGGAATTGAGGAGAATTTCTTCCACCCAGAGGGTGGTGAGGATTTGAAAGGATGGTAGAAGCAGAAACCCTCATCACATTTAAAAAACACTTGGATACATGCTTGAAGTGTCATAACCTACAGGCCTACAGACCAAGAGCTGGAAGGTGAATCAAACTGTTTGTTCTGTTTAGCCAGCACTGACATGATGGGCTGTATGGCCTCCTTCCATGCCACAGTACTTTCTATACTTCAATGAAACAGGATTGTGGTAATAGAATGCTATTTTCTGAAATAGAGAAAGACCAAACAGTGTTTTACAAAGCATTTACAGCACAGAAAAAGGCCATTCGGCCCAACTGGTCCATGACGGTGCTTATGCTCCACATAAACCTCCTCCCAACCCCTCTGCATCTCACCCTACCATCCTATTCATCTCACCTTTTCATGATAGTTTTAACGCTAGATACTTGGGGCCTATAGTCGCAGCTCGTATCAAGCTTGGCAATGGAAAGGTCAAGAGTGAAGCTCTCAGCCAGGAACATTAGAGTTGAGGAAATTACGAGGCCAACCCCAGTTCTTTATTGAGTCAGCTGACCGGAGACCAGCCAATGATGGCTTCACCCCACTCGGCCCATTGACCCTCACTGTTGGAGCTCATGTTAAAGAATAGGACACTGCAATATGGGCTTTGCAGGGTGCAACAAATACTTGGCGGCAAATCCTGGCAAGGAATCAACAGCTTTGAGGACAGAAGAGAGAGAAAAATGACTGGAAAAGGACTAAGAAGAAAACAAATAAAAATTAAATGTTAAACTGGTGAAATCCAACTCTACTTTTAATTCTAGATTTAGTTTAATGGCATTTATTCTTGTGACCTGTTGTTAGTTTAGCAACCTTACAGCTATCAGCACTGAAGAACTTGCTATTATATGTATATATATAATATATATATGCTATATATAAATGACTTGGATGAAGGGGCCGAAGGTATAGTTGCTAAATTTGCTGATGACACAAAGATAAGTAGGAAAGTAAATTGTGAAGAGGACATAAGGAGGCTATAAAGTGACATAGATAGGTTAAGTGATTGGGAAAAGATCTGGCAAATGGAACATAATGTGGACAAATGTGAAATCGCTCATTTTGGCAGGAAGAATAAAAAAGCTTATTATCTAAATGGTGAGAGATTGCAGAGCTCTGAGATTCAGAGGGATCTGGTTGTCCTAGTGCAAGAATCACCAAGGGTTAGTATGCAAGTACAGCAGGTAATTAGGAAAGTTAATAGAATGTTATTGTTTACTGTGAGGGGAATTGATTACAGAAGTATGGAGGTTATGTTTCAATTGTACAGGACATTGGTGAGACCACATCTTGAGTACTGTGTACAGTATTGGTCTCCTTATTTAAAGAAATATGTAAATGCATTAGAAGCAGTTCAGAGAAGGTTTACTAGACTAATACCAGGAATGATAAAAACAAAAAACTGCGGATGCTGGAAATCCAAAACAAAAACAGAATTACCTGGAAAAACTCAGCAGGTCTGGCAGCAGCGGAGAAGAAAAGAGTTGACGTTTTGAGTCCTCATGACCCTTCAACAGAACTGAGTAATATTAGGAGAGGGGTGAAATATAAGATGGTTTAAGGTGGCGGGGGGGGGGGGGGGGGGGGGGGGGGGGGGGAGAGAAGTTGGAAGGGGTGGGGTTGGTTGTAGGGAAAAGCAAGCAGTGATAGGAGCAGAAAATCAAAAGATGTCACAGACAAAGGAACAAAGAGGTGTTGAAGGTGGTGATATTATCTAAACGAATGTGCTAATTAA
Source organism: Cetorhinus maximus (assembly GCF_964194155.1). Classification (NCBI taxonomy): domain Eukaryota; kingdom Metazoa; phylum Chordata; class Chondrichthyes; order Lamniformes; family Cetorhinidae; genus Cetorhinus; species Cetorhinus maximus. The sequence goes on from NC_135880.1 coordinate 179,567,210, forward strand.
GAATGGATAGCAAGGACACTCAAGGTACAGCTCTAGTGGGGGTGGGGTGGAAAGACTAACAGGGCATTAAAGGTATAGATTTAAAAATAATGGAAATAGATGGGAAAAGAAAAATCTATATAAATTATTGGAAAAAACAAAAGGGAGGGGGAAGAAACGGAAAGGGGGTGGGGATGGAGGAGGGAGTTCAAGATCTAAAGTTGTTGAATTCAATATTCAGTCCGGAAGGCTGTAAAGTGCCTAGTTGGAAGATGAGGTGCTGTTCCTCCAGTTTGCGTTGGGCTTCACTGTTTTTTCCAATAATTTATATAGATTTTTCTTTTCCCACCTATTTCCATTATTTTTAAATCTATACCTTTAATGCCCTGTTAGTCTTTCCACCCCACCCCCACTAGAGCTGTACCTTGAGTGTCCTGCCATCCATTCTTAATTAGTACATTCGTTTAGATAATATCACCACCTTCAACACCTCTTTGTTCCTTTGTCTGTGACATCTTTTGATTATCTGCTCCTATCACTGCTTGCTTGTCCCTACAACAAACTCCACCCCCCCAACTTCTCTCCCCCCACCCCCGCCACCTTAAACCAGCTTATATTTCACCCCTCTCCTAATATTACTCAGTTCTGTTGAAGGGTCATGAGGACTCGAAACGTCAACTCTTTTCTTCTCCGCCGATGCTGCCAGACCTGCTGAGTTTTTCCAGGTAATTCTGTTTTTGTAATACCAGGAATGGGCAGGTTGTCTTATGAGGAAAGGTTGGACAGATTAGGCTTGTATCCACTGGAATCTAGAAGAGTAAGAGATGCCTTAATTGAAACCTTTAAGATCCTGAAGGGTCTTGACAGGGTGGATGCGGAGAGGATGTTTCCTCTTGTGGGAGAATATAGAACTAGGGGGTCACTGTTTAAAAATAAGGCGTTGCTCATTTAAGGCAGAGAGGAGAATATATTTCTCTCAGATGGTTGAGAGTCTTTGGAACTCTCTTCCTCAAAAGGTGGTGGAAGCAGAGTTTTTGAATATTTTTAAGGCAGAGGTACATAGATTCTTGATTAATAAGGGGTGAAAGGTTATCAAGGGTAGGCAGGAATGTGGGGTTGAGATTACAATCAGATCAGCCATGATCTTATTAAATGGCAGAGCAGGGTCAAGGGGTGAGTGGCCTATTCCTGCTCCTAATTCGTATGTTTGTACATTCATATAATGAATCATACAGCAGAGAGGGAGGCCATTAGGTCCATTGTGCCTATGCTAGCTCTTTGAAAGAGCAATCCAGTTAGTCCCATCATCCTTCCATCACACCACGCTCCCTCCAAGCCTGCCAGCTCTTTCCTCATTGTCCTGCTTTTTTCTTTCTTTTTTCCAAGCAATTATCCAAATCCCCTTTGAAAGTCACCACCACCCTTTCAGGCATTGCATTTCAGAAAAAAATTCTCCTTATCTGTATTCATAACACGTGCCATGTCAGTAGAGAAATAATAGTTGATCCTGTTCAGTTGATGGGGAAAATGCATTCGATATGCTTAGAGATACTGGAAGGTCAAAAATTGCTTGGTATCTAACACTTTTGTTGAGGGGGTGTTGGATGGGGAGAAGGTAGGAATTCAATAAACAACCACAAAATCTACAGGTATGGCCAACACTTTGGCCTGTGTGGCCTTGTGCCAGTTACATCTCGAAGCCAAAGACTTTGAAGACTTACTCGGTGTCAACTGCCTTTACTGGGTATAAGTAGGGACTACCAACTCCCCAGGATTGCCCTGGAGTACCCAGGGATTAAGGATCTACCTGCTGCGAAGAAAAACACCGGAGAAAAATCATAGAGGCAGTGAAAATAAAATATTTGAACACAACTGTTTAATAGTTATAAAATTAGCGGACATGGGGGAGAAAAGGCTGCTTGACTGACAGTCAAGTATCAAGTATCATCTAATTGGGTCATGAAGAAGCCGCTTGCTTCCCAAAGAGCCATGGGAAGGTAGCGTATCAGGGAGATTAACATGTCAAGTGACCAATGGTGGGAATGTAGAGCTGGGGCATTTTGAGGCAGGAGGTCACATGATGAAACCTCTGGAAACACATCAGTGTTGGTGACCCTGAGGGGGTGGGATTATGTGCTGTTACTACTGCCTTACCATCTGATGTCCCACTTGATGTTCTTTCAGATGCCCCATCCATGACCTCTGCGACCTGCAAGCTCGAAACCTGGTAACATAAAACTGTCAAGTTAAAATAGAATATGTCCGAGGTCCTCTGCAATTTCAAAGAGATATTTTAAAATCACAGGAGGTTTTCTCATGGTTATTTTGCATCTTGAGAGGGACATAAACAGTATCAGCTGCGATTCGGCTGGTAACACTCTCGTCTCTGAGTCAGAAGGTTGTGGGTTTAAGTCCCACTCCAGAGATTTGAGTGCATAATCTAGGCTGACAATCCCAGTGCAGTACTGAGGGAGGGCTGCAATGTCGGAGGTGCCATCTTTCAGGTGAGATTTTAAACCTAGGCCCCATCTCTTTCAGAGGGGGAAGGTTGCGGGGCGGATGGGGTGGGGGGGGTGGGTGTCGCGGTAATGTCGTTGAACTAGTAACCCAGAGGCCCAAGTAGCTGGTAGAATTTAAATCAGTAATGGTGATTGTGAAACTATCATTGATTGTTATAAAAACCCTGGTTCACTAATGTCCTTTAGGGAAGAAAATCTACCTACATGTGACTCCAGATCCACAGCAATGTGGTTGACTCTTAGCTGCCCTTTGAAATGGTCTAAATTCAAGGGCAGTCAGGGATGGACAACAACTGCTGGCCTTGCCAGTGACCCCATGAAAGAATAAATAGAAAAAAATCTGCCTTCTCAGGTCAATGTATAGATCCAACAGCCAATCAAAGAAGTGCAGGGGAGTTCACTTCCCAGCCCAATATTAATCCCTCAATCAACGTCCCTTTTAAAAAGAAAGATTACCTGGGCGTTTATCACATTTCTTTTTTGTGGGATCTTGCTGTGTGAAAATTGGCTGCCATTTCCCCTACAACAGTAGCCACACTTCAAAAGTACTGCATTGGCTGTAAAGCACTCTGAGGTGCTCTGAAGTCATGAAAGGCGCTATAGAAATGCAAGGTCTCGCTCGTTATTTGGAAGTGTCAGATTACAGCATCAACAGGCCTTGATGCGCTGTGCTAGGATAGAGACCTAAACGTGCAATTTTTCACCGAAATTTCAGAAAATGCATAAATGCACCAAGAAAAGATTGGCGGCATCAGCCCTTACAGGACCCGTACTGTCCATCACTAAGCACGCAGTTTCAGGTGATCAATGTTAAAAAGCTCAATATTTAAAATAGCTCATAATCCTGGGCACCACACTTGTTAAATGTCTATTATCCAGGCCTGTGACTTAAAGTGGATCAGAATTAGTGCAAATTATTTTTGCTAATATGGAAAAATTTACAGTGCTATGGGGGTACGGAGCAGTGGGGAGTGGGGCTAATTGAACAAAGAACAGGCAAGATGGGCTGAAGTGCTGTAAGATCTTACGCTTCTTATAGCATTGTAAATGAGGAGACAAATATAATTAGTTTTGAAATTACTGCTGTGTCTAATGTTATTGGCCCCAGCAGAAACAACTTGCATTTATATAGCGCCTTTAACATAGCAGTGTTATCGGGCAAAAATCTTACACTGAGCCACATACGGAGATATTAGGGACAGGTGAGCATAGGCTTGGTCAAAGAGGCAGGTTTTAAGAAGCGTCAGAAAGGAGGAGAGAGAGAGGGGGAGAGGTTCAGGGAGGGAATTCCAGAACTGAGGGCATTGGCAGTCAAAGACAGGTCTGCTAACAATTGAGTGATGGACTTGGTGGGTACTACACCAAGTCAGAATGACACTCGTTGTCTCTCAAAGACCTTGAAGCAAATCAGGGAAATATACATCCCTGTGGATTTCACTGGCTGCCTGTGTCCTCAGCCTTGTAAACGAAGATGGATATCTGTATGCCAGAAGTTGGCAATAGCGTAGCTCTGACCCTTCTGTTATTGACTGAAACAATCTTTTATTTTTAGTTCTCTGACCTCAAGGACATCCATACAATTGTGTCAACTGCGCCAGGGTTACCTGGATGAATTTCCTCAGAGCTGCCCATGCTCATTCTCCTGTTGTAACCACGTCAACAAATGGGGTGGAAATTGTGGCCCAGAAATTGGATGCAGCTGTGTCCCATTCACCAGGCAGAGAATGGCTGCCATTTCATCAGGTATGGCACGTACAGGCCGTGCCAGGAGTGCGCCACCCGCCGTGCTGTCAGTGTCAGAAGAGCCTTTCTGGTAGGGCTGAGTGTAATCCTGGAGGCTTCAGCACCTCCCTCCAAATGCCACACTCCCACCTTCCTCCCAATGGCCGCCCAACATGTCCATCCTCGTAGCGTAGAGCCTTCCCATGGCCAATCAGAACACAAGCAGGGGCTTTATTACCCGATTGGATAATTCTTGTCTCTCGGCCCGTTTCTTTCTTACGCTAACAATTTTGCAGCAAAAGAGTTGAAAGATTTTTCTTCCAGCTTGTTGATCCCAGCAGTATCCTGGAGGTTGGTCTGCAATTCCAGGGTGATCGTGGAAGGCTGGCAACTCTACTCTCAGGGGCCACGGTCGCCACTTGTCCTTCCCACTTCCCCCTTCCCCCACCCCTGCTTTCTCCTCCCAGTCCCTCTTACCCTTCCTGCACTCACCCCAATTCCCCTCCCCCTCACTTCCGCCTGCTTCCCCCTCCCCCCCTCTTATCCATCCCACTTCCCCTCGCCCACTTCCCTAGTTCCTGCCCCCCACTTGCCCCCGCCTCACACTTCCCCTCCCCCAAGTTCCATTCACCCAGTCCACTGCCCACTCCCCTCCCCTACTCCTCCCCCACTTGCCCTCTCCTCCGCCTCTACACTTCCCATTCCCCACTTCCACTCCCCTGCTTTCCCCTTACACCGCCCACCCACTTCCCCCTGCCCCCCTTACTCCTAGAAGGACTGTGTGCAGAGCCATGAGAGACAGGCCCGTGAAGCAAATAAAGGATTAAAAACAAATGTGAGATTATTAACATTTTTGAATGATTATTCTCGCCTGCTATTACGTCGAGGTTAGCGGAGACGGAGGGAGGGCTGGTTTCAGCTCTACATGGATCAGTGAGCTGTGGTTCCAGACAATACGGCAGGAAGTGTATGTGTGGCCTTGACTGACCCTGCAGCAATACCCACGCATTTCCTACTGAGGGACTTTAATGAAGTTACACCGAAAGGAAAACTCTGGCTCAGTGGAAAATAACTGTGCAAAGGAAGAAAGAACATCCCTAAGAGCTTTTCAGCCAATGAAGTATTTTTGAAGTGTGTTCAATGTTGAATGTAGGAAACACAGCAGCCGATTTTGCACACATCAAACTCCCGCAGAGAGCAATGTAACAATGGCCAGATAATTTTGTTTTATTGAGGGCTAAATATTGCCCGGGACACCAAAAAGAACTCCCCTGCTCTTCTTTGGAATGGTGCCTTGGGATGTACCTCAGAGGGCAGGCGGGGCCTCAGTTTAACGTCTGATCTGAAAGATGGTAGTGCAGCGCTCCCTCAGTACTGCACTGGGAGCGTCAGCCTGGATTTTTGTGCTCAAGCCTTGGAGTGGGACTTGAACCCACAACCTTCTGATTCAGAGGTGAGACTGCGACCCACTTAGTCATGGCTGACCCAATATTCACCTGTGTAAATTAAGAAGGCTTCAGTTTTGATCCTTGTCCTATTCTGAGATCTGTGATCTCAGAGTTATGGTGATAATGGCAAAGGCTCGAGTTGAAAGGCAAGCACCAGCATGATGGGCCGAATAGCCATGGATTGATGGTGGTTCTACCACTGGCCTCAGTCCCCTGCCGGACTACAGTGGGTGGAGAAACAAGCCGTGCAGGTTTCCTGCAGCTGATCACTACCTTTGTGACCTGTGGCCTGTCACAGCAAATGCCAGAAGAGTGAATAATGGGATTGGGATGAACTCTGAGAAACGATCATGGGTGAATTGTTCACAAGTAAGAAATGGACAGAATAATATGCAGGGGGGTGTGCGGATGGCTCGGCTGCCAATATACTCCACGCCGACCCACTCCACAGCCATAAAGCACCGTGGGGTGGAATAACGAGGGCCGACTGGGGACTTATTGGGATGGAAATCCCGCCCACTGTAGCTGCCAGCCAATCCAATTGGCTGGCAGCTACATCAGTCCCAACAGCGCCAGGAAGGCGTCAGTGGCCACTGCCGGGAGTGCAGAAGGAAAAGAAGGTCAAGGGTCATGGATCACCAGAGCAGCTAAGTCTGGGGCCTTGGGCCAGGAGGGTTTGAGTAGATTAGGTGGGCGGAGGGTGGATTCGACCTAAGGAAGGGCTGCCCTGTAATCAACAAAGGGCAGCCCCCAAAGAGCGACCCCACTTCCTTCCTGCCCTTAAAACGTTTGATTAAAAATTGGGCTTCCCACTCCCATCCCGCTGCCCTCACCAAATGTTTTATGGAGTGGGCAACATATTATCAGGGTTAATTGGCTTGAAAACAGGACAGAGCCAGCTGAGGTGGCAGCACAGTTGTTATACAGTCAGGAGGGAGTTGCCTTGGGAGTCCTCTATATCAACTCTGGATCCCATGAAGTCTCATGGCATTGGGTCAAATATGGGCAAGGAAACTTCCTGTTCATTACCAAATACTCCCTCAGCTGATGAATCAGCGCTCCTCCATGTTGAACACCACTTGGAGGAAGTACTGAGGGTGACAAAGGCGTAAAATGTACTCTGGGTGGAGGACTTCAATGCCCACCACCAAGAGTGCCTCAGTAGCACCACTACTGACCGAGCTGGCCGAGTCCTAAAGGACATAGCTGCTGGACTGGATCTGCACCACCTTCCAAACCCATGACTGCTACCATCTAGAAGTACAAGGGCAGCAGACATATGGGAACACCACCACCTGGAAGTTCTCCTCCAAACCACTCACCATCCTGACTTAGAAATATATCACCGTTCCTTTGCTGTCACTGGGTCAAAATCCTGGAACTCCCTTCCTAACAGCACTGTGGGTGTACCTACGCCACAGGGACTGCAGCGGTACAAGAAGGCAGCTCACCACCACCTTCTCAAGGGTAATTAGGAATGGACAAAAAATGCTGGCCTAGCCAGCACTGCTCACATACCATGAATGAATACAAAAATAGTCTTGTCAAAATCAAATTTGGCTTTCTGCCTTTTAGGCTTGATTTATTTCCATTTGCCTGTTACTACTTCTGCTTTCAGTAGATTTTTTGCTATAGGCAGAGTAGTTTGGGTGTGGCATGACATTAGCCTTTGGACTGGACTACTTTCCATGCCTTCAGTTAATGTGTTTCTCCACTCGAGAATTGCCTTGTATACATCTGTGCTCGATTCGCTCAATTTCTTGACCTGTCCTTTGGCGATTTTCACTGCCGCCTCAGCCTTTCCATTCGACTGGGAATAGTGTGGAGATGATGTGTGGCCCAATCCTTTGTGAAACGGCTAGATTTTTCACTCGTGAGCTGGAGACCATTGTCACTCATCACAATGTCTGGAATGCCGTCACGACTGAAGTGTGCTTTCAAGCATTCTACTATCTCTCCTGTCGTCGTTGAAGTCAGCTGGTCTACCTCCCAGTAGTCAGAATAGTAGTCTAGAGTGACAAGATAATCAATTCCTGCTATAGTGAAGAGGTCTACTCCCAGCTTCATCCATGATCTGTCTGGGATGTCATGTGTCATCAGCCGCTCTCTAGCCTGTTTAGCTTGGTATTTGTTATAAACACTGCACCGGCTGATGTGGTCCTTCATTGCATTGCTCATCTTTGGCCAGTAGAGCACTTCTCTTGCCTTCCTCAGACTCGATTCAATTCCTTGATGGCTTCCATGGATGTGCTTCAGCATCGCTCCTCTCAGCTCCTTAGGGATAATGACTCCACTTCCTTTGTACAGGATGGGATCTTGGGTTGTCAATTTGTCTTGGTGTGCTCAATGTATTCTTGTGACCACAGGTGTGTGCTTGTTGCTCTTAGACCATCCTTTCATCACTACTTCTTGCAGCGCTTGGAGAGTTGCATCTTGTTGGGCTGTTTGCTCGATTTGAGCAAGGCGCTTGTCTATCACATTCAATGTCTCTGCTGGGTTGATAACCTCCAGAGCATGTCGAGCTGCTGCCTTAGGTTGAATCTGTTGTAGCATCCTCAGCTTTCTTCATGGGGAGCACTGCTGTTGACAGCATGTCTGCGATATACATCTGTTTCTTTTGCTTGCATGTCACATCCAGATGATATCTCTGTAAACAACGTTACATGCTTTGCTGACACTCTGGAGCAGATAGTACGGTTTGAGAAGAATGCTTTGAAGTGGTTTGTGGTCGGACTCCACTGTTATTTTGTCTCCCCCATGCAGGTATTGATAAAAATGCTCACAAGCAAAAACAATAGCCAGGCACTCTTTCTCGATCTGAGCGTAGCATCATTCTGTTTGCGTTAACGCCCTGGGTGCAAATGCAACTGGTTGTCCTTGCTGCCTTAGGGTTGCTCCAAGACCTGTCTCACTAGTGCCGCAAGTTAACTTCATCATTGTCATCACAGTGCCTTCAGCATTGGTTCTGTTGTCACCAGTTGTTTGATTTTGGTGAGCGCTGCTTCTTGTTCTGTGCCCCAATACCACAGCATGTCCTTGACAGCGAGCTTGCGTAGTGGTTAACCTTCCAGTGACAAATTAGGTAAAAAATTTTTGCTAGGTAGCTCACAAATCCAACAAATCACTGCACTGCTTTCACATCTGTTGGTCGCTGCCTCACTGCTCCAGCTGTCACCTTGTCAGGATCCGGGCAAAGACTTCTTGCTGTCAGTACATGACCTATGGTTTTTTTTATTCATGGAAGACATGTAAACAAGTGCAAATTGACCCTGAGCAGTTGTGTCTACACAGGGGTGAAATGACTGTCCCTACACCCTGAGAGAGAGGAGGGAAAAGGGAGTTTGCAAGAGGAACTGTTATGCTATTTTATTAACTTTTTTTTAAAAAGAGGAAACAGCATTTTTGAGAACATCATTGCAACTACAATCACGAATCCACCTTGTTCCTCATGGTTATGGCAGCAATATAAATATGGTTCATAATGTGACAGAAACCCTCATAACATTTAAGAATATTTGGATGTGCACTTGCAATGCCATGCAAGGCTATGGGCCTAGTACTGGAAAAAGGGATTAGAGCAGTTAGGTACTTGTTTGACCGGTGCAGACTCGATGGACCGAAGGGCCTTTTTCTGTGCTGTAGACCTCTATGACTCTATGAGGTGCTTCACGGGAGGATTATCAAAAAGCTTGACACTGAGCCACATAAGGACAGCGGGAGATGGAGACATAGTGATAATGTCACTGGGCTAGTAGTCCAGCAGCCCGGGTTAATGCTCTGGGAACATGGGTTCAAATCCCATCAAGGCAGCTGGGATTTAAATTCAGTTAATATAAAGTCTGGAATCATGGTGACCATGAAACTGCCATTGACTGTCATGAAAAACCCATCTGGTTGCCCTTCAGGGAAGGAAGCCTTACTGTCCTGGTCTGGCCCACGTTTGACTCCAGACCCACAGCAATGTGGCTGACTCTTAATTGCCCTCTGAAATGGCCTGGTAAACCACTCAATTCAAGGGGCAATTAAGGATAGGCAACAAATGTGACACCCACTATTCCATGAAAGAACTAGAAGAATTTGGTTAAGTATGTGGATTTTATGGAGTGTCTCGATAGAGAGAGAGAGAGATGTTTGGGTTTAGGGACAGAGTTGCTGTGGTGGGATTTGAACCTATGTCCCCTGAGCTAGCCTGAGTGTCCGGGTCTGTCGCGGCTGAAGACATGGGCACCAATGGTGGAATGATTGAAATAGGGGATGCTCAAGAGGCCAGAAATGGAGGAGCACAGACATTCTGGAGAGGTGCGGGGCTGGGAGAGGTTACAGTGGTAGGGAGGGGCGAGGACATCGAGTGATTTGAAAACAAGGTTGAGAATTATAAAGTTGCAGGATCAGAAGCTAATGTAGATCAGTGAAAAAGTGGCAATGTTAGACAGATTTTTGATAGACAAGAGATTCAAGGGTTATGGGGAAGGGGGTAGGGGGCAAACAGGAAAGTGGAGTTGAGACCACATTCAGGTCAGCCATGATCTTCTTGAATGGCAAAGCAGGCTCAAAGGGCCGAATGGTCTACTCCTGCTCCTATGTTCCTTCCTACAAAAGAAGTATTTGTTGGGGGGTGACTGAATCACTTCCTTTCAACCCTGTCCATGCAGATAACTCTTTCCTTTTTCCCCCCTGGTAACTAAATATCCCACAGAATGAGAAGCCTTTCAATTGTACAAAGCACAAAAGCAAAATCGGCGACTGATAGAGGACAAGTCATCAGCCCCTCCCCAAAATTAAACTTCACCCGCACCGTAGACTGCTCAACTGAGAAACGTATAAAAACTATGGATATTCATAAACAACACGTACATCAAATCAGGAAAGACAATGCCTGGCAACATGAGGAAGGAAGTGTTCAGGATTAAGTCAATCCTCTTTCACGGCTGGGCCAAAGGGGAAGTGATGTGGCTGACGCTCCTTGGGCTGGGGGAGGAGGCGGAACACAAGTTTTCCACCCGGGACCACTGCCACGTAGCAGCTTGATATTTAAACAAACGGGAATAAACCCAAGCGGCAGCAGCTAAGGGGACTGTGAAGTCATTCAAAGCCAGGCCTACTCCAATTTCGCGAGTAGGGTTCAAATCTCCCCGAGTGTCAAAAGGCTGAAACTAGCTGTCACTTTTAATCGAATTAAAAAAGGCATTGAGGCTTTTTTCTGATTTCTGTCCACATTCCTATTTGGACATTCTATCCATCTAATTCTCTCACTGAACCTAATCGAAACCAAGAAAGAACCTGCATTTCTATAGCACCGTTCACGGCCTCAGGACACCCCAAAGCCGTGTTACAACCAATGAGGTTTCTTTTTGAAGTGAAGTCATTGTTGTAATGTAGGAAATGCAGCAGTTTGCGCACAGCAAGATCCCCCAAACAGCAACATGATAATGACTATTGCGCCTGCCCAGAACCAGGGAGCGAGCTGACTGGCAGCATCCAAATGAGTGCCCAGCAGTTAAAATCTGTCGAACACCCGGCTTAAACACGTGGGTGGGAACAGCGTCACAAGTTAAGATCGGGTTCCCCTCCAGGGACCTGAGCAAAAAATCCAGGCCAACACTCCAATGCAGCACTGAAGGAGTGTTGCACTGCCCAAGGTGCTACCTTTCGGATGAGACAATAAACCAAGGCCCTGTCTGCCCTCTCTGATGGATGTAAAAGACCCACAGCCACAATTTCAAAGCAGAGCAGGAGAGTTCTTCCTGGTCAGCATTCATCCCTACTCCACCAAAAAGCAGATTATCTGATCATTATTACATTGCTGTTTGTGGGAGCTTGCTGTGCACAAATTGTCTGGTATGTTTTCCTACATCACAGTGACTATGCTTCGAGAGTACTTCATGGCATAAAGCTTTGGAACTTCCCGAGCTTCAAAAGGTGCTATATAAATGCTAGTCTTTCTTTTCTCTGTTGGTTGTGTTGGGTTGCATCCTAGGTCGAATGCTACTCAGATAGGGAGATATCGAGTCTTCTGGGGTTTTGTTAGATTATGTTTGGGAGTATATTTACAGAAATTCCCACAGCCGATAAAAATTTCCATCCTTGTTTATAAATCCCTCCACGCCCCTCGACCCTCGCCCCTCTCTATCTCTGCAATCTCTTCCAGCCCCACAACCCTCTGTGCTATCTGCACTCCTCTAGGTCCAGTCTCTTCAGCATCCTCTGTTTCCATCACACCACTACTGGTGGCCGCGCTATCGCCTGCCAAGGCCTTAGGATATGGAATTCTCTCTCTACACCTGTCCACCTCTCTACCTGTCTCTTTCCAGTTCTAAGATGCTCCTTAAAACCTACCTCTTTGGCCAAACCTTTGGTCACCATCCTAATATCCCCTTATGTGGCTCAGAGTCAAATTCAGTTTGATAATCAGCTCCTGTGGAGCAACTTGCGACATGTTAATGGTGCTTCATAAATGGAGTCTGTTGTTGAAGGAGTGGGTCTGATCAGAAGTTGTCTTCATTTCCTCGGACAGATGTTAAGTGGGTTTTGTTTTTCGAGATCAAAATATGTCCCTATTCATTTGCGAGGAAGCTCACTCTGTTAAGCACAATCCTTTCAATTAAAGTCCCTTCTTGTAAGTGCATAATCCATCTCTGTCCTCCCAATACAAATAACATATTGTTCAGCTAATTGGTGGAATTCAGCCAATGTAAATATTAAACTCGAAATACTTCCACTTATAGAAACCTGTCCTCGTATTGTCAATGTGAATCAGTGTTTCTTTGAAAAGAGGATATTTGATTTAATTCCTCTCTAATTACCCCAGGAAAATTCTGTGCTCCCCACTTTGTGGCAATTACATAACTGATGTCAACAATCACCCCACAAATAGCAAACACAGGAAATCTTCAATTTCGGTCCGATCAGCAAGATGAACACATATTGTTCAAAGAGGTTCTTGACATAATATGAGGGTACTATGTGCTTAACAGTCTATTGTACTGGGAAGAAATAGGTCATCTTAAACTGTAAAATCAGAATACTGGGGGTTTTCTTATTCATTCACCAGATGGAGGCGTCACTGGCTGGGCCAGTATTTATTGCCCCATCCCTAATTCTTTTTTTATTCATTCATGGGATGTGGGCATCGCTGACCAGGGCAGCATTTACTACTCATCCCTAATTGCTCTGGTTCAGAGGGCATTTAAGAGTCAACTACATCGCTGTGGGTCTGGTGTCACATGCGGGCCAGACCAGGTAAGGACGGCAGATTTCCTTCCCTAAAAGGCATTAGTGAACCAGATGGGTTTTTACAACAATGGTTTTGTGGTCCATCATTAGACTTTTAATCCCAGGTTTCTATTTAATTCAAATTTCACCATCTGCCGTGGATGGATTCAAATCCGGATCCCCAGACCGTTACCCTGGGTCCCGGGATGACTAGTACAGCGACAATACCACTACGCCATCACCTTCTTGAACCGCTGCAGTCCATGTGGTGTAGGTACACCCACAGTGCTGCTAGAGAGAGAGTCCCAGGATTTTGACCCAGCGACAGCAGAGGCGGATTTACTATGAAACACACTGTGTCGTGGCACGGAGCCCCCCCAAACAACACGGGATGGGGTGGGGGGCCCAAAGTGAATGAGTTTCCAAACATTCAAACTGGGCGCATGAACCGATGCTGCATTCGCAAAGTTACAAAGGGAAACGCAGAGTAAGTGAGTTATTTTTGGGACGTGAGTGACGGGAATGACAGGCACCCGGGGTGGTCTCGGCAACATCTCCGCCTCCGATCAGCTACAAAAACACACCCGAAGAAAACACCTTGGCTATTTCGCAAAGCCGGGTCTGTCTCAGTCTCTGTCAAACCTTCACAAAGTAAATAGTAAGACTCTGCTATTCCACCAGGAAAGCGATGCTTGGAAAAGTAAGTTTGAAAGGAGATTGAAATGTTCAGAAATGATATGAACAGGTAGCCAGAAACTGCTCCTTTTCCAACCAGGTTGCCACAGGTATTATATTTCCCCCTTGTTTTTGATAAACCCCTCTCCTCCCACACTCTCTCTCTCTGATACAAGGTGTGCCACTTGCTAACAATCATAGAGCAGACCGCTAGGGGCACACAGTGAGCCAATTCACTCTACCCAACAATAGTGAACTCTGCCCGCTCCCCTCAGCCCGTGATCGCCAATGCAAGTAGGGAGCTCACTCACTGGTTGTTTGAATGAATAGGCAGGGCCAGATTAAACGTGTCAGTGGTGGCTCCAGTGCAAGCAGCCTGGCCTCTGGATCAGACGGTTGTGGGTTTGAGTCGCACTCCCATCCAGACAGACAATCCAGGGAAGTACTGACCTGTCAGAGATGCCACCTTTGGATATAAAGGACCCCATGAGGCTATTTTGAGGAAGAGCAGGTGAGTTACCCTTGGTGTCCCAGCAAATATTTATCCCTCAATCAACATCACACAAAACAGATTCTGTTTATCTTATCACATTGTTTGTGGGAGCTTACTGGGTGCAAACTGGCTGTGATGTACCCCACATTCTCATTTCAAAAGTACTTCATTGGCTGTACAGCTTTGAGACTTCTGGTGGTTGTGAAAGGCGCTATATAATTGGAGGTCTTTAAATTTTGGTATGGCTATGAGGAGGTTTTCAAAGTACCAGCCCACCGTGCTAGGACAGGAGGAATTGTAGTCCACACACACGCTTGCGAGTAGCTTTTTACCTCAATAATGCCAAGTCTGACTCAATGACAGGAAATAAATAGATAGAGACAGATTCACCTGGCACTGCTCTGGGCTACATCCTATTAGCTGATTTCATAGTCACATCTTCAGAATCATTCTTTGGCTCTCACTCCAGACACCATGTCCAGCTCAGAGACACACCAGAAACTGGACTGGAAAACGGACCGTGGTCGGAGGGAAGATGCTGGGCAGTCCCAGAGCCTCACTCCACACATTCCCATTCTCTCTTAACAATCAGCAAGCTTTGATGGGGAGAGGAGTTTCAGTAAAACCTCGGCCAGTTTGCTCAAGGCTGAAACATTGACCTCCAGCCAAGTTTTAATTTGACTTTGAATGATTGTAACACGGGCTGGCCTGAAACCACAACAGCAGCTCGTGCTCCTCCACACTCTTATGAGATTTTCCAGTGAGTGATGAGATCTCAGTAAAGTGCAATGTTTCTCGGGTCTCCTAGGTAACAGATGCGTTGTCAGTGCAGAGCTCCAGTCTGCTATCTCTGTCTCTGAACAAAATTATACAAACAGACCGACATATCGATGTTCCAGTGGGCATCTAGTCAGCTTCCCTCTCCTACCTGCAGACCTACCTTTCTCGCTCCCTCTCTCTCTCTCTCTCTCTCTCTCTATGTATAAATCTGTCCGTGATATTTGGCTTTTCTCATCAGCAAGTGCTATGTTTGCTCACCTCTTGTTGCAATATTTACCATCTTTACCATCATTCAGACAAGGGGTAAGCTTGGATTTCAACAGTGAAAGATGCACCGATCAATCTGTGTATTTTCTTGGTTTCGCCTTTGAGGTCCTGGGGGAGATGGGGGTGGGGGGGCAGTGGGGCGGGGGGTGGAACCCCAAAAATGAAGCTGAGCACAGGGCCCCACTAATTGTAAATCCACCACTCAGCGACAGCAAAGGAACGGCGATATATTTCCAAGTCAAGATGAGTTGTGGTTTGGAGGGCAACTTGCAGGTGGTGGTGTTCCCATGCATCTGTTACCCTTGTCCTCCTAGGTGGTATGTGCTGTTGAAGGAGCCTTGGTGAGTTCCTGCAGTGCATCTTGTAGATGGTACACACTGCTGCCACTGTGCGTCAGTGGTGGAGGGAGTGAATGTTTGTGGATGGGATGCCAATCAAGTGGACTGCTTTGTCCTGGATGATGTTGAGCTACTTGAGTGTTGTTGGAGCTGCACTCATCCAGACAACTGGAGAGTGTTCCATCACACTCCTCACTTGTGCCTTGTAGATGGTGGACAGGCTTTGGAGGTGAGTTACTTGCCACAGAATTCCCAGCTTCTGACCTGTTGTTGCAGCCGCAGAGTTTACATAGCTGGCTCAATTAAATTTCTGGCCAATGGTGACTCCTAGAATGTTGATGGTGGGGGGAATTTAGTGATAGCAGTGCTGTTAATGTTAAGGGGAGCTGGATAGACTCTCTGTCAGAGATGGTCATTGCCTGTGGGTGAATTTCCTCTGGCTTGCTGCCTGAAATTGGGTGGGATTCTTGGGGGGAACATCTAGGTGGTGAGGCCTACCATTGCCAGATTTCTCTCCCTCACCCTTGCTGAGACTACCGGTGCACCAGTGCACAAGGGGTAAGGGGCCAGGGCTCCGCATTTCCCCAGCAGGTTGGAAGTCAATGGAACTGAATGTGGGGTTGGGAGCATAATCAATGCAATAACCCCCAAACCCACCTTCTGGGGGTCACAGTTGTGATGTCACTGGACAAGCAATCCAGAGGCCCAGGCTAATACTCAGGGGACATGGTTCAAATCCCACCACGGCAGCTGGTGGAATTTAAACTCAATTAATAATAAATCTGGAATTATAAAGCTAGTCTCAGTAATGGGCACCATGAAATTGTCATTGATTGCAAAACCCATCTGGTTCACACATGCCCTTTAGGGAAGGAAATCTGCCGTCCTCACCTGGTCCGGCCTACATGTGACTCCAGACCCGCAGCAATGTGGTTGACTCTTAACTGC
This sequence comes from Cetorhinus maximus, assembly GCF_964194155.1. NCBI lineage: Eukaryota > Metazoa > Chordata > Chondrichthyes > Lamniformes > Cetorhinidae > Cetorhinus > Cetorhinus maximus. The sequence goes on from NC_135880.1 coordinate 179,583,591, forward strand.
CCCCTGAAATGGCCTAGCAAGCCACTCAGTACAAGGGCAATTAGGGATTGGGGCAACAAACGTTGGCCTTGCCAGTGATGCCTACATTCCATGAAAAAATAAAGGAAGAAAGATGAATTTCTGCCCCATGGGCTGGGATTTTCCAAGCCCCTCACGCCGGTGGGATCTTCCAGTCCTGCCGATGGGATTGGAGATTCCCACAGCCAGCCGGACCCGCTGCAGGGGAATGCAAGGGCTGGAAAATTCCAGCCATGGTCTCTTTCCAAAGCGCGTTCCTCCTGCTCACTGGATAAACAAGGGGAGTCTTTACTGACCTGCTCATCATTTTGGTTGCTCACCACAGCTTCATATGGGGGAGGTGGTTCCACTGGACAAAACACTTCGATCCCTTTCATCCTGGTTGCATAGATATGAGTCAGAGGAATGACATCATTGCTCAGAATGCTGGAACAACAACAGGAACATGTCTTCAGCTAAGTCACAACTACCTACAAGCTGTCCAACAAGACCACTGTTCAGAGCAATTGTAAGATTATTGAGATTTTTTTAATCTCCTGTTACAGGAGTTGTAGATTTTTATATAAGTATGCAGCAATGCTGTAAACAAAACCTTTTAAGTGGTAGCAATCTTGATGTATGTATTGAAATAAAGATCATGGAATATATGCAGGATTTCTTTGCTGATGATGCAGAATGTAACACACATCATGGCCTACAGTAGCATCACCATCCCTAGTGGTTAATTCCTTTCTGAAAGTACCCAGCAGAGCCTGAGAACCTGCCTACTGCCAATTATCCGCCCCTTCACTACTTATTGATCCAAGTCTCTTCAGCCTCCAATGCCTCAATTTTAAAATTCTCCTCCTTACTTTCAATTCCCTCAATGGTCTCACCACCCCCTCCCCACCCCCAATCTCCGTAATCTCCTCCAGCCCCACAACCCTCCAAGGTCTTTGCTCTCCTCCAATTCTGGCCTCTTGCACATCCCCAATTGTAATCACTCCATGTTTGGGAGCCATGCTTTCAAACGCCTAGACCCTAAGCTCTAGGATTCCCTCCCTAAACCTCTCCACCTCTCTCTCCCTCTTTAAGACGCTCCTTAAAACCTAGGTCCTTGGCCAAGTTTTTGGTCACCTGTCCTGATATCTCCTTTTATGGCTCGACCATATCAAATTTTGTTGATAATGCTTCTGCGAAGTATCTTGAGACATTTTACTACATTAAAGATGCTAACTAAATGCAAGTTATTGTTGCTGTTGTGTTAATAGTAAGATACACTTAGAGACAAGTGACAAAGGGCAGTGATATCAGGTTGTGGATAGAAGTGGTTTTATTCTCGATCTGCTTACACACTGCTGGGTAAAACTGATTGGTCTAGGCTTGAACAAATTTGATACAAGCAGTTTGACACTCCAGGATTATTCCCCTTCTGTTCCCAGGATATTGGAGATCCCCCAAAGCAGCATTCCTCGGAACTCAGGATGTGGTCAGTGCCAGTCCACCTGGACCTGGTGAGTCCAGGCTGATCAGCGATCAGTGGGGCGGGGCGGTGGGGGGGGGGGGGGGGGGCGGGGGGGGTGGTGGAGCGGAGGTGAGGGGGTTGCTGAGGGGATCATAGAAGCACCCCCACCACCCCAAGTCAGCTCTTAGACCACCTTTGCCAGGCCAGACCCCACCCATCCTCTCACCCCCTGGACTCCCCCAACCCAAACCCATCCACAATTCTCAGAGAAGAATGCTGCCTCTGCTCCCTCATGGGCTCGGGTTTACACCTGCACAACAGCATAGTACAGGCGCACAGACACAGAAGATGCAGACTTGAGAAACCCTGTGTCCCAGGAAGCTCGGACCCGGGACTGGGGACCACCACCACCATCTTATAGTTATTATCCCGTTTTGATCTTCTCCACAAGTGGAATTATTTTCTCTATATCCTGCCCTATCAAACCCCTTCATTATTTTAAAAAGATCTCTATCTGGTCAGCCCTCGGCCTTCTCTTTTCTAGAGAAAAGAGCCTCAGCTTATTCCTGATACATCTCAGTTCTGGTATCACCCTTGTACATGCTTTGAAATAGGGGCATGGGCAAAAGATTCTGCCTGTCCTCCCTTCCCCCACCATGGAATTCTCACCAGTTTTTATTCAAGGTAGAAGCTAAGTGGATTCAGTGTAACTCTCCACATGTTGTGGGAGATCTGTCTAGATTTCCACGCCACACATCCCACTGGGGATTGCCAAGTTTGAACAAGTAAGTGGCTAAATGGGATGCGTGGAATTAAATTCTCCAATTGGGCTTGGACTAGACTGAACCAACTGAGCTTCAGCCCTAAGCACAGGTGTTGTGACACTTGGTAGAGGCAAGTATTGCTGGGAAAGCTTAAATGAGTTCATTGAAACAGAAGGAGGCCATTCAACCTCGTGAGCCTGTGCTGCTTTTCAATGAGATCTTGGCTGGCCTTGCATCTGAATTCCTTCCTCCCACTTGGCTCCACATCTTATAATGCCCTTGTCTAACAAAAATCTATCCATCAGCTGCTTGGTGGTAGAGAACTTGAATATCAAACGATCACAATTTACACTACAGGAGAAAAGAGTGTTGCGGTTTAAATTGTTGATATTGTTTGAAATTTGTAATTCTTGCATTTGTCCTGATGAGTGGAAGCTTTGGTCACATGTCTCTCTTTACAGCAATAAATCTATCGATCTTGGATTTTAAATTATTAATTGAGCAAACATCCACTGCTTTTTTGGAAGAGAGTCCCACACTTCTGCCACCCTTTGTTTGAAAAAGTGTTTCCCAACTTCTCTCCTGAATGGCCTAGTTCTGAGTTTAAGATTATGGCCCCTTGTCCTAGTCTCCCCGTCAGCAGCGGAAATAGTTCCCCTCTATCCCCTGCTTCAATCCTTTCAAAATTCTAAAAAAAAACTCAATAAAATCACCCCTTAACCTTTTACATTCCAAGCCATGTTTTTGTAACCTTTCCTTATAATCTAACCCTTTCATTCCTTCTGAGGCAGTCCCTCGAGACCAAGGATGACTTCCTTCCACTCCGGGGGTTGTGGGTCCTGAGGTGGGCGAAATGCTGGATCTGCACACTCTGCCACAGGTGGGGCAGGGAGTGTTTGAAGAGTTGGGGGGTGAGGGGGGGGGTGGATGGGTGGGATGCTCGGGCTTTGGTCCGATCCTTCCGCTGTTTGCACTTGGCCTCCACCTGGTCCTGTAGGACACGTTTGAAACGGCTAGCACCTTCTTCTCCAGTTTGGACGGTCTAACCTTGGTTTATTCTAACCTCTGAACCTTGGTGACACTGTGGTAGGTTCGCGTTGCATCCTTTCCAAGGCCAATATATCCTTTCTGAGCTGCAGCACCCAGAACCCAATACTCCAGGTGCAGTCTAACCAGAGCTTCGAATAGCTGCAGCAAAACCTCCTCCTCTTTATATTCCAGCTGTCTAGATATCATTCCATTAGCCTTTTTGGTTATTTTTGTATCCGGCCACCCTATTTTAGTGATCTGTCTACATGGATCTCTAAATCTCTTTGGACTTTCATTGTTCCTAGCTTTTCACCATTTACGTGTTAGTACATGTCCATTTTCTCCTCTAACGAGCGGGAATAAGGTTAAAAGGGATACTTTCCTTACCGTGGATTAATCCTGGGAGTGTAGGAGCAGAAAGTGGAGAAGTATGGAGGAGGGGGAATGGGTGGAACAAATTCATCAGGGTCAGGTATCTGGCGAGCTCCTTCAGACTCTTCTTGGGGAATCTGGGCTTCAACCTGTCAAAGCACCGGGAGCAACAAAGAACCATGAGACATTGTGGGACAAACCAGGTAACGCTGTGAACTGATCTTGACTACATAAGCATCTGCAGTACGACATCGAAAAAAAGGGGGGAAAACTTTGTGTTATAGCATTGATGCTTACCAAACAGCAATTGCTAAAATTGAGCATTTTTCTCCAACTCTGATTCACTAACAATCAGCACTAGAGAGTTGGAATCAATTATTTCTGTCCTCAACGAGGGGTTTTTAAAGCAGCTGTTTGGTAGAACAGAACTTGCATCTTGCTGAAAAGAGGGTCATGCTGCTGAAGCTTTTCATCGTGCACTCATCAGGATAAATGCAAGAATACCAAATTTCAAACATGCACAACAATTTATACTACAAGAGAAAAGGGTGCCTGCAGTATAAATTGCTGAAATGGTTTGAAATTTGGTGTTCGGCATTTGTCCTGATGAGTACCAGAAGATATGCGGGCATGTCTTCAAATACGCGAGAAAACCCCATACCTAAAAACTTAAAAGCAGCGGGAATATAAGTCCCCAAACTCCCTTTTATTTGAATTATCAGATCAAATAAAACATTGCAGAATAGATAAAACAACATTTTTTTACATCAACGTTTGTCTCTTTTCTTTATTTAAATGTTGCACAGTAAATTTTGCACAGTAGTATTAGCACTCAAATCTCATCAGTAACTGTAGGCTGAAAAGATGGGTTCATGTTTTCAAGATTGTCCCTCATCAGGGCCCTAGATGTTGTAGACTAGTGGTTCTAACTGAGGAACACAGGCATGTTCCTCATTTGGAAGTCCCTGGTCTGGAGCCCCTAATGCCTTTAAACAGGTTCGGGGAGCACATGCAAACTACAGTTCCCTTTGTCTGTGACCCTCATTAGATCTACTGCTCTGTGTATCTCTGGGCCTCTCTTGGCGGCTTACTTAGCTGTGGGGTGTAGCCTACCCACGATAAAAACATTGTTAAAAAGACTCAGTTCCACAAATAAGATATAGAACAGGCTTGTCCAACCTGCATCCTGTGGGCCCCTAATGTGGCCCCCAGAGTGTATGTTGGGCCAGTGAGTTTGAAGGTTTCTGCTGTGGGCTGCTCCTCCAATCACAGCCTGTTTCAACATTGAACCTATCAGCAGCAAACATGGAAGAGAACCAGGCTGTGACTGGAGGAACAGCGAACACTGGGAACTGTAGAGCACGTAGGGCCTCAGCTCACCACGCTTTGCCCCTCAGCTTATAGTGCTCTTGCCTGGCTCTGGCCAAATTTCAAACCATTTCAGCAATTTCTACGACAGGCACCCTTTTCTCCTGTAGTATAAATTGTTGTGAATCTTTGAAATTTGGCATTCTCCCCACATTTACCAGCTCTGGGTACAGCCCACGTTACCTGGTTCCTCCCCACAGTCCGGGCTTTCAGCCAGCTCTTAACGCTCCCCCGGGCGGACACACACGTTCTGGAGCCGCTAAGCCTCAGGCTGCTCCTCTGGTCTCACTGTAAATTCCCCACCCCAGCAGCCGATTTGGTGAGCGAGGGTGGGCGAGTGAGTGAGTGAGGGTGTGGGTGGGTGGGTGTGAGGGTGTGGGTGGGTGAGTGAGTGAGGGTGTGGGTGGGTGAGTGAGTGAGGGTGTGGGTGGGTGAGTGAGGGTGTGGGTGGGTGAGTGAGTGAGGGTGTGGGTGGGTGAGTGTGGGTGTGGGTGGGTGAGTGAGTGAGGGTGTGGGTGGGTGGGTGAGTGAGGGTGTAGGTGGGGGTGGGTGGGTGAGTGAGGGTCGGTAAGTGAGGGTGGGTAAGTGAGGGTGTGTGAATGAGTGAGGTAGGGTGAATGAGTGAGGGTGAGTGGGTGAGTGAGGCTGGGTGAGTGAATGAGCGAGTGAGAGTTGTTGGGTGAGTGAGGGTGAGTGAGTGAGTGAGGGTCTTTGGGTGGGTGAATGAGGGTCGGTGAGTGAATGAGTGAGTGTGGGTGAGTGAATGAGATTGGGTGGGTGTGAGGGTGGGTGGGGTGGGTGAGTGAGGGTGGGTGAGGTGGGTGAGAGTTGTTGAGTGGATGAGCGTGGATGTGTGAGTGAGGGTGGGTGAGTGAGCGTGGGTGAATGAGGGTGAGTGATTGAGGGTGGGTGAGTGATTGAGGGTGAGTGAGTGAGGGTGGGTGAGTGAGGGTGGGTAGGTGAGTGAGTGAGGTCGGGTGGATAGGTGAGTGTGGGTGAGTGAGTGTAAGTGGGTGAGCGAATGAGGGTGAGGGTGGATGGGTGAGTGAGGGTGGGTGGATAAGTGAGGGTGGGTGAGTGAGTGAGGGTGGGTGAGTGAGTGAGTGAGGGTGGGTGAGTGAGTGAGGGTGGGTGAGTGAGTGAGGGTGGGTGGATAAGTGAGGGTGGGTGAGTGAGTGGGGGTGGGTGAGTGAATGAGGGGAGGGTGGATGGATGAGTGAGGGTGGGTGAGTGAGTGAGGGTGGGTGGATAAGTGAGGGTGGGTGAGTGAGTGAGGGTAGGTGGGTGAGTGAATGAGGGGAGGGTGGATGGGTGAGTGAGGGTGGGTGGAAGAATGAGCATGTGAGGGTGTGTGGGTTTGTGAGGGTGTGAGTGGTGAATGAGGGCGGGTGGGTAAGTGAGGCTGGGTGTGTGGTTGTCTGAGAGAGAGTGAGCATGTGTGTGTCTGACAGAGGGAGGGTGAGGGTGTGAGGGAGAGAGAGGAAGGGTGAGTGCATGTGTGTTGAGAGAGAGAGGTTGAGTGTGTGTGTGAGAAAGGAAGGGGGTGTCTGTGTGAGTGTGTGTATGTGAGAGAGTGAGAGGGAGGGGAGAGTGTGTCTGGCTCTCTCCCAGCCTCAGGGTTCTCATTCACCCCCACCCCACACACCAACAGGAACTCTCAGGAATCCACAGTGCTGAGGGTGAATAAGTGTGCACCTTGAGACTGGGAGGGAGCTGGACACACACACTCTCATCCTTTCACACTCGAATGGTCATTTTATTATTTTTTTTAAAGTAATAAATAATCAACTTATTGCTGTGATTTTCTTTTCCTCAGCAAGTTGTTTCTTTCCATGCGTCAGCTTTTTTAAAATTTAACGCTGTGCCGAACCTTATCTTTCTGAAATTTGCTCACATCAGCCCCCTGAGTGTGAGGGAAATTGAAATGTGATTCCCCCCATGCGGAACTGTTGGACAAGCCTGATATAGAATGAATAGGACTGTGAGACAGCCCAATCCCCTACTCCATAAAACACATAAATAGTATGTCAATGATTGAGAATTTAATGAACTCAACCTGACAACATGTGATCGATGGACTTTAATACAAAATGCAAAGTGCAGTCGATTTTTCATTTTTATTCTGTAAATTAAAGAGACCTGCATTTTGCAACATATTATAATTGTTTGTATAGTGAAATGTTCATAATTGTGCAATCCTTATATTATTTTATATTTTATTTTTATTTTAATGATTGTCTATAAATACGTTTTGAATTATGATGACTTGTTTTATTTGTAGACACATCATCATGATGATTTTTCAATAAATCGGTTACCTATCTACCTATCCACCCAATGTTTAGTCCAAACTTATCATCACTTGACAACAGCCCACCACGATACATTGGAATTAAGGGGCTCCAGTTCCAGACATTGATTGGATATAGTTCCCATGGTTACTGAAATACATCCTCAAAGAAAAAGAAAGGGTTTACATTTATCTCGTGCCTTTCACATCCTCAGGACATCCCAAAGCACTTTACAAACCAATAAGGTACTTTTTGAAATGTAGTCACTGCCGTAACATAACGCGGCAGACAATTTTCACACAGCAAGATCCCACATACACTAATGTGACAATGAACAGATCATCTGTTTGTACTGATGTTGAGAGATGGGTAGAAATTGGCCAAGCACTAGGGAGAACTCCCCTCCTTTTCTTCCAATAGCATTGTGGGATCTTCTACATCCACCTGAGAGGGTAGGCAGGGCCACAGTTTAACTTCTCATCTGAAAGACGGCACTGCCGGCACTGCAGCACTCCCTCAGTACTGCATTGGGACTGTCAGCCTGGATTTTGTGCTCAACTCTCTGGAGTGGGACTCAAACCGTCGAACTTCTCATTCAGAGATGAGAGTGCAACAGATTTTGACTGGGGGATGTGTCCCTTTGAGTGAGGCACCTGCTGGACTTCTGACCATCAAATCAAAAGATTAGCGGTGCTGGCCTTTGCCAGACAAGTGGACATACATGTTCATGGTTAATTAACTCACCACCTGGGGTCGTCTGCCAACAAATATCTGGAGATACTGCAAGGCAGCAGCCACAACACACACTGTGGTGGTCAATGCATTCAATACACATATGGCAAACAGCAGGTCCTGAAAATAAGAAAGGAAAGCATATAACAATTCAGCATTTACTACACAATATTAGACCAGGAGGCACAGCTGTCATTGTATAAAACATCAATGTAAGACAGTCAATAATAAACCCAACTGGGAGTTCAGGAGAAACTTCTTTACCCACAGAGTGGTGAGAATGTGGAACTCGCTACCACAGGGAACAATTTAAGGGAAAGCTGGATAACCACAGGCAAGAGAAAGAAGGTTATTTTGACAGGTTGAGATGAAGAGGGATGGGTGGGGCATAAACACTGGCAGAGAGCTGAGCCGAATGGCCTGTTCCTGTGCTGCAGACTCTCTGCAGTTTGACATAATTGAGCCTGAGGTTCATTCCTGGAACTGAGACTGACTTGCTGTGGAGCAATGTCTCATGGACTGGATGGTCAGCATTACTGAGTAGCTAACAAGCCTCCAAACCAGCATAAAACTTATTATGGACGTATGTGTCATTCACATTGACAAATAGAATCTATTAAACTTGAACCAAGTTAGGGCAGAGTGCCATGAAATGTAGCGGGGTTGTGCAAAAGTAGTAAACAAGGTATTCTAACATCCAGTAAATCGGAACATACAAACAAACTTGAAAAACGTCTCTTCCAGGTAATCCATGTGATGGATTATTTACACCCATTTTCACATTGCCTAGATTGGTATAGATTCAACAAACAGAAATCTTCAAACTTGCAAACTCTTTAGAACAGAGAAGTTTAAGTGGAGATCTAATAGAGGTGTCCAAAATTATGAAGGGTTTTTTTAATGGAGTGAATAAGGAGAAGCCGTTTCCAGTGGTAGGAGGGTCAGTAACCTGAGGGATACAGATTGAAGAGAATTGGGAAAAGATGCAGAGGGAGTGATGAGGAAAAGAATTTCACTCAGCGAGTCGTTGGGATTTGGGATGCGCCGCCGGAAAGAGCGGCGGAAGCAGATTCAGTCGTAGCTTTCAAACAGGAAGTGGAGAAACACTTGAAGGTGGAAAATTTTGCAGGATTATGGGTGAAAGAGCAGGGCGAGTGGGACTGATTGGATAGCTCTTTCAAAGATCTGGCACAGTCACGGTGGGCTGGATTGGAGTCAATCCATTACATCAAATCCCGACTGACACCCATACAACGTGGGCTCTGTTTAATTGGGTTCCTGGCCTTTTGAAACCTACACAACTGGTCGTAAATTTGAAAAGCCTCCGAAACGCAGAATAATAAATAAAGATTAAATCCAGAAAATTCATGCCTTTCAAACTGCTCAAATAAGACCGGACGGGTATACCTGATGGAAATGAAGGTTGCCAGCTCGAAAATAATTAACGTTATTCCCTCTGCATTCAAGAGTTGCAGCAATGAGTCCATGTGGTAGGAATGAAGGAATGCATAGCTGACTATAGAAAGAGCTTCATTGTGTGTTTAACTGAGCTTTTGACACTTACACTTGATGCTCTTGCGATGGTTATCCACACTCCCTCATATCCCTGGTATCATTCTAATAAATGTCCTCTGCACCCTCTCCAAGGCCTTGTCATCCTCCTGAAGTGTGACGTCCAGGATTTCAGACAATACTCCAGCTGAGGCCTCACCAATATTTCCTAAAGGTTTAGCATAACTTCCTTTTGCTTATGTAATCACTGCCACTCCTCAGGAGCTCACCTTCTTTCCTCCAAATAAAAAGCAGCCTTCTCTATTTACTCAGTCACCTTCCGAGTCTGTTTCCAGCTAGATTCTTTTAAATCAATGTAGCATCAAAACTAATTGATTAAAGGGGTCCCCTCAGGTTTACTCATTAGGAGAGACTGAGCCAGATTGTGAGGTTTCTGTTTTCAGCATCAGGGGTCTAATCCCAGAGTGCACAGTCCTGTTCCGAGGTCCACTTAAGAATGTCAACAATTCTCTGCCTGGAGGAGGGGCCAAAGGCCTCTGATTTGAATAGGCCCGGAATTAGATAGTCTGGACTTGGCATTGTGGCTAGTTCCCAGTGCGGAAATTAAAACCAGGCCATTCAGTTGATCGTCAGGAAGCGCTTCTTCACACAGCTCAGATGGGACCTATGATCATTGGAACAGAGGAGCCCTTTAGCCCTTCAAGCCTGTTCTTCAGTCCAATTAGATCATGGCTGATCTGTACCTCAGCTCCATTGACCCAGCTTGATTCTGTCATCCTTAAAACCCTTGCTTAACAAAAATCCATCAAAGTTGGTTGTGAAATATCCAATTGACCCCCAGCCTCAACAGCCTTTTAGAGGAGAGAGCTCCAGATTTCCACTCCCCTTTTGTGTGAAGAAGTGCTTCCTGACATCAGCCCTGAACGGCCTGGCTCTCACTTTAAGATTTTGTCCCCTTGTTCTGGACCCAAGGACGAGGGGGCACAGATTTAAAGTCATTTGCAAAAGAAGCAAATGTGACATGAGAAAGTTTTTCCACACAGCGAGTGGTTCGGGTCTGGAATGCACTGCCTGGAAGTGTGGTGGAGGCAGGTTCAATCGAGGCATTCAAGAGGACATTGGATGATTACTTGTGCAGGGGTACAGGGAAAAGGCAGGGCATTGGGGCACTAGGTCATAATGCTCATTTGGAGAACTGGTGCAGACACGATGGGCTGAATGGCCTCCTTCTGTGCTCCTAAAATTCTGTGATTCTGTGACTTTTCCCCCAACAGAAAAAATAATTTCTCTCTATCGAACCTATCAAATCCTTTAATCATCTTAAACTGAGGATGTTTTCTTGGGAGTGAGCTAGCTGACTCCAAAGGCTGTGACCCTTAGCTTGGTGTCTCAGAAATATGATTTCATTCACAACAACCAGTTGACATTCAGCCTGAGTTACACAAAGAAATCCTGAATTCAGGATCTGAAACCTGTGCAGAATTGAAATGCGCTTGTGGGTTTGAAACATTTCCTTTTTGTGCCCATGACTGATTCAATGAATCCCGTTGCTCCTGTTGTTTTGATTTAATCAATTGGTCAGAATTTTCCCAGAATCTTAGTTAAGAGTTTTCCAAAGACACTTTGCAGTTACTCAGTGGGTTCCTTGTTACGGCTGAACTGTACCTTAAGCACAAGTCGCACTGTGTCGCAGGAGACGGAGAGAACCGGGTATAATATCAGTATCTCCTTCTTATCATTGCATTTCATTGACTGGTTGTCATCACAGCAGAAGCAACTATTGCCCTCAACAACCTTGACCTTTAAGAAGAAACAGGAAAAGATATTAGAGGGGTTGGTAAGAGTAGCACTGGGCAGCCACACTAAATCATATTGTCTGATCCATTCATATTTGTCAACTGGTCAATTCACACCTTAACATTTGACACATCACTGGGTATTATTTCCTGATACACTGATGGTTGTTTTTTGGCAGTGATGCTAAGCCGAGATGTCTGCCCTCTCCAGTGGACCTCAAATGTCCCTTGGCCCAACCTTTTGAAGAAGAGCAGGGGAGTTCTCCCCCATTGGGTAGCACATTTGCCACTGAGGTAGGAGGCTGTGGGCTTGAGTCCCACGCATGAGATTTGAGCACATGAACCCTAGGCCGACACTCCCAGTGCAGCACGGAGGGAGTGCTGCACTGCTGGGGATGCTGTCTTTCAGATGGGACATTAAACTGAGAATCTGTTTGTCCTCTCAGTTGGGTGTAAAAGATTCCACGGCACCATTTCTTGTTGAACAGCAGGGGGTTTGCCCTCATATCCTGGGGTCAATATTTATCCTTCTAGAAATATCCTTAAAAAGGAAGAGTTTTTTTTGGTCAGTATCAAAATGCTGGTTGTGGGAGCTTGCTGTGCGCAAATTGGCTGCCTTGTTTCGTACATTACAACAGTGACCTCTTTTCAAAAGTACATGATTGGCTGTAAAGCACTTTGGGACATCTGGTAATCGTTAAAAGTGCTATAGAAATGCAAGTCTTTCTTCCTCTCGTTCCATCAACTACTGATGATCAATTGATAGACTTCAGCTGTACAAAGCCCTGGTTAAACCACATCTGTGTTCAGTTCTGGGCACCATGCTTTAGGAAGAATATATTGGCCTTAGAGGGAGCGCAGAGAAGATTTACCAGAATGATACCCACACTCCAAAGGTTGCCTTACAAGGAGAGATTGCACAAACTAGGAATTTAGAAGGTGAAGGGTTGAACTGATTAAAGTTTTCCCAAAACATTCAGGGGTACTGATGGCTTAGAAAAAGAGAGAAAATATTTCCGCTGCTTGAGGAGTCCATGACTATATGGGACATAGTCTAAAAATTTTGCACTAGACCTTTCAGGAATGAAACTAGGAAACACACAAAGGGTGGTAGAAGCTTGGAACTCTCTTCTGTAAATGGCAATTGATGCTCAATCAATTGTTAATTTGAGATCTGAGATTGATAGACTTCTGTTAACCAAAGATATTAGGGGATTTGGGGCAAAGGCGGGAATGTGGGGTTAGACCACAGATCAGCCATCATCTCACTAAATGGGGGAACAGTTTTGAGGGATTAAATGGCCTCCTCCTCTTCCTATATTCCTACATTACAATGATCTTGCACTACTGGTTATGGGAGCTTGCTGTGCAAAAGTAGTTCCTACACTTCCTACATTAGAGCAATGGCTGCACTTTGAAAACAGTTCATTGGCTGTAATGAGCTTTGGGATGTCCTGAGGTTGTGCAGGTGCTACAGAAATGCAAGCTTTTTTCATTTTTTATGACTGCCAATGTCAAAGGAATAAGGCACCTTCTGTCGCTCTCTGACACGAAAGGATGTGGATGATTAAAGATTACATCGCAGAGTTCACTCAGGTTGCAGAGGTGATAATCATGGCTGCTAATCATTTATTTTACTCCAGTTATATTAACGCCCATTTTATTTTTGAAAAAGAGCTTCTGCTTCTATTTTTGAATCATCCGTAAAGTGTCTGGGCACAAAACACGGGCCAGGGTTTCCTGGCCCTGCCAAAGCGGGGGTGGGGCCAGAAAATGCAGTGAGCCTGCCACAAGTCCACTGACTTCAGCGGGACCGGAAGATCCTGCCCACGCTGATGGGCATCACGCTGCAAGGCATAGCTCAGTGGGTAGCACTTCTGTCTCTGAGTCAGAAGGTTGTAGGTTCAACCCTCACTCTAGAGACTCGACCACAAACACTAGCTGACGCTAGTGCAGTATGGGTGAGCGCAGCATTGTCGGAGAATCAGTACTGAGGGAGGGCTGGACTGTCGGAGGGTCAGTACTGAGGGAGCACTGCACTGTCGGAGGGTCAGTACTGCACTGTCAGAGGGTCAGTACTGAGGGAGTGCTGCACTATCAGGGGGCAGTACTGAGGGAATGCTGCACTGTCAAAGGGTCAGTACTGAGGGAATGCTGCACTGTCAAAGGATCAGTACTGAGGGAGTATTGCACTGTCAGAGGGTCAGCACTGAGGGAGTGCTGCACTATCAGAGGGTCAGTACTGAGGGAATGCTGCACTGTCAAAGGGTCAGTACTGAGAGAGCGCTGCACTGTTGGAGGGTCAGTACTGAGGGAGTGATGCACTGTCGGAGGGTCAGTACTGAGGGAGTGCTGCACTGTTGGCGATATCATCTTCCAGATGAAACATTAAACTGAGGCCCTGTTTGCCCTCATGGTGGATCAGAAAGATCCCATGGCACCATTTCAAAGAAGAGCAGGGGAGTTCTCCTTCGTACTCTGGCCCAATATTTATTCCCCAAGCCAACATAATTGAGAGCAGATTTTCTAGTCACTGTCACGTTATTGCTTGTGGGATCTTGCTGTGTACAAATTGTCTGCCAGCTTTGCTACATTACAACAGTGACCACACTTCAAAAAGTACTTCATTGGCTGTAAAGCACTTTAGGAACATCCTGAGGTCAATTACCTTGAACTTATGACCCTTGAATCAGGTAAGTCATCACATTTTGTAGGTTTCTGGGTAAATTGATTCCTAGAGACCCCTGGTTTGTGCTATATGCAGGGTATGTGGGTGCGGTCTGGGGGTACCCTATTGCCAGTGCTGAGCTACGTCTGATCTTTCAGCACTATGATGGAAAGATTTGTAAAGCAACACACGAGAACAGGACAAAAGCCTTTTCTTTCGTTTGAAGTGAGTTTATTTTTTGCAACCATTTCAATGTCCTTTGTAAAAGCCAGTTTCATATCGGATAATTCATCAACAGAATCTAAACCCCCCACTGAATAGCCTGTGTGCACTTCAACCGTGCAATATCTGCAAAGTCTGATGAATGCTGTTTTTTGAAGAAGTATTTGTCTTCCCGCACCACCCTGCACTCACTCACTGAGCCAACGTCGCTCTGTTAATCCCTGGGGTCAGTCCTCTTCCAGTTCCTAGTTAAAACAGCCAACTTTGTGCCACTGGCTATCTCGGATTCGGCGAATGGACTGAATCTCTGGCTTGCGGCCTCCCCACTGGTTCCAGTGCTTGTAATCATTCTTCTCGAACACGTACTGGTAGCCGCGGTAACCTGGGTACTGGTAGCCCACCCAGGTCCCGCAGGCCACACTGGCGCTGCCAACTCTGTCGGTGAAACCGTAGGAGTACAGGCTGGGAACGTCATTGTCGACGATCTCCATCTTGCGGCCCTTAAACTCCGCCATTTCGTACAGGCAGATTTTGTGCTGCTCTGACTCCATTAGGATGGGCCTGAAGGACATGATGTACTCGCTCCTGTGGCTGTTGGACCAGGAGTCCCAGCGGGGATATTCTCCCCTCTCCAGGACAAACATCTCTCCGCAGAAGTTGGCCTGCTCGTAGAACACCCAGGGCCCACAGTCAATGCGAATGGAGCCCACTCTCTCGAAGCCACTGTCGCACAAATTCATGCACTCCCCAGAAAACTCCTTGCAGCGGCCCTGGAAGTTCTCATGCTCAAAGGCCCACATCCTGTAGGCGAACTTTCCAATGTCGGGGTTCTTGGGCTGCGGGTGCTTCCGCTCGGACTGAGGGGTTGTGCGACTCGCCTTCTCTGACATGGCTGCTCTCACTCTCAGCTCCTGGAAGCCTGGCTGATGATCAGTGGTCGTTTGGCCGCCTCTTTTATACTCTGCTCTGAGCCGAGTGGGGGATTACTCAGACACAGAGGAAGTGCAGAGTCAACAGATCTGAGATAATGAAAACCCCAGTCATCAGGAGTGAGTTCACGTGACACGGAAAGAGGAAAAGGGAGAAAGAAAGGGAGAACGAGAGTCAGCAAGACCTGCTTTTGCTCTTATTCATCATAGGGCACCGAATTCTGGGAACTTTAGTGAAGAGTCTAGCTACACTATCAGCATCCCGATGATTAAAATCACATCGATTCAATATTCCACTGCGATTGCTGCGATGCAGAACTGTGGCTATTTCCAAACAATCCGACATTTATTAAAAGACATACTTGTGTTTCTAAAGTGCCTTGTACCACCTGAGGACAACACAAAGCTTTACAGCTACTGAAGTACTTTTGTAGGGTAATCACCATTCCAATAGAAGAAATTATAAGCTGTTGTTTAATGATGTTGGTTGAGGGTTAGGTATCAGCCACGATGCCAGCTCCCCATCAAGATGGTGCCATGGCATCTTCTGCTTCCATCCAAGGGTATCCACAGCACCTCATCCAACAGGTGACACCTTGGACAGTGCAGCACACCCACAATATTGAACCTGGCATATCAGTCTACTACATTTAAGTCACTGGAGTGGGGCTTGAACCTTCAACCCTCCAACTGAAAGGTAGAATTGCTACCCACTGAACCACTCACCTCTGCCAAATGTTAGCATGTTGCTGCCAAAAAATATGGTGCTGCACTTTATTACGTTTCACACTGTGTCTTGAATCACGTTGATTGAACGTAAAAGATACACCAGTCTCAGTTTGGGAACGGTAGTGTGGTGGTAATGTTGCTAGATTAATATCACAGAGGTCTGAACTAATGCTCTGCAGACATGAGTTCAAATCCCACCATGTCTACTCAATTAATTAATAAATCAGGAATTACAATGCTAATTTTGTTAATTAATTTTTTATTCATTCATGGGACGTAGGCATTACTGGCTGGGCCAGCATTTATTGCTCATCCCTAATTGCCCTTGAGAAGGTGGTGGTGAGCTGCCTTCTTAAACTGCTGCAGTCCATGTGGTGTAGGTTCACCCACAGTGCTGTTAGGGAGGGGGTTCCAGGATTTTGACCCAGTGACAGTAAAAGAACGACGATATATTTCCAAGTCAGGGTGGTATGTGGCTTGGAAGGGAACTTCCAGGTGGTGGAGTTCCCATGTGTCTGCTGCCCTTGTCCTTCTAGATGGTAGCAGTCATGGGTTTGGAAGGTGCTGTCTAAGGAGCCTTGAGTTCTTGCAGTGCATCTTGTAGATGGTACACACTGTTGTTACTGTGCATCGGTGGTGGAGGGAGTGGATGTTTATGGATGGGGTGCTAATCAAGTGGGCTGCTTTGTCCTGGACGGTATCAAGCTTCTTGAGTGTTGTTGGAGCTGCACTCATGATCATGAGATTACTGGATTGTCATAAAAGCCCATCTGGTTCACTAATGTCCTTTAGGGAAGTAAATCTGCCATCCTTACCTGGTCTGGCCTACATGTGATTCCAGACCCACGTCAAAGTGTTTGACTCTGAAATGGCCTAGCAAACCACTCAGTTGTAAGTGCCTCATCATTACCTGCTCACCAGCAATTTGGGATGGGCAATAAATGCTGGTTTTGCCAATGACATTCATGTTCCAAGAACTAATTTGAAAGAAGGAAACATGGTAATGAAGGAAACATGGTACCCAACCCACACACAGTGACAATGTGATAATGACCAGATAGTTTGTTGTTTTTTGTTTAGTAAAGTTGGTTGAGGGCTAAACATTGGCCATGATAATGGGAAGAACTTCCCTTTATTTTACTATGGACAGCTATGAAAGATAGAGCTGAAGCCTAATCTTAACACATTTTCTAAACTTTTACTTACAGAGATACACTTTACAAGCATGCACCTCCAAACCCAACAACCATGGTTTTAATCTACTCCTATTTACAGGAGCACAAGTGAATCCCCAGCTAATGCCCACCACCTGAATACAATTAAACACCCAATTATTATACAGTCAACATCCTGCTCTTCAGCTGTG
This sequence comes from Cetorhinus maximus, assembly GCF_964194155.1. Classification (NCBI taxonomy): domain Eukaryota; kingdom Metazoa; phylum Chordata; class Chondrichthyes; order Lamniformes; family Cetorhinidae; genus Cetorhinus; species Cetorhinus maximus. The sequence continues at coordinate 179,600,831 of NC_135880.1, forward strand.
GCTCAGTTCATAGCACCCTCGCCTTTGAATCAGAGGGTTGTGGGTTCACGTCCCACTCCCGGAAACCAAGAACTGTGATTGTACTTGAAAGAGTTGCAATCTGTGACTGTTGATAACTCGAGTTTCACAATAGTGGTGGTTGAGGTGTCAGCTGTGGCTCAGTTCATAGCACCCTTGCCTTTGAATCAGAGGGTTGTGGGTTCATGTCCCACTCCCAGAAACCAAGAACTGTGATTGTACTCGAAAAGAGTTGCAATCTGTGACTGTTGATAACTCGAACGAGTTTCACAATAGTGGTGGTTGAGGTGTCAGCTGTGGCTCAGTTCATAGCACCCTCGCCTTTGAATCAGAGGGTTGTGGGTTCATGTCCCACTCCCGGAAACCAAGAACTGTGATTGTACTCGAAAGAGTTGCAATCTGTGACTGTTGATAACTCGAAAGAGTTTCACAATAGTGGTAGTGGGATTTGCACCTGCTCAATAGCTCCATAGTCATGAATGTGAACGTTCCCTATGGTCACCAAGTTTCCTGATGTCAGGGTCATTTTGAGACAAAGTAGTTAAACACAGGTTGCAAGACCAACTTGTATGGATCAGCTCTCATCCCACTGTGGCCAGAACTGGACAGAAGACCCTACAGCAAGAAGTGATGGCTATTTACGTTGTACTGATTATCTGCTGGACGCAGAGCAGAAACACTTCACACCATGGCATTCCAATCCTCCGGAGACACAATCCCAGCCCTGCTTAGATTGCAGCACTGCATCTGATGACAGCTCCAACAGCCAACCCATCATTGCAACATAAATGGGCATCAGCTTTGTGAGATGCCGTTTGGTGACAACCATGTTTGTTCTTTATTGGGTTTGATGTACTGTGGGAATTGATGGGCAGAGTGAATTCTGTTGAGGAAGTTGAGTGAGGCATTTTTCAGAGGGGTCACAGGATGATGCAGCATAGGAGGAGGCCATTCAACCCACCGTGTCTGTGCTGGCACTTTAGTAGAGCAGTCCAATTAGTCGCACTACCCCCCTGCTCCTTCATCCATTACCCTGTAATTTATTTTCCTTTCAAGTGTCTATCCAAATCCCTTTTGAAAGTTCCTATTGAATCTGCTTCCACCGCCCGTTCAGGCAGCACGTTCCAGATCGCAGCAACCCACTGGGTAAAAATAAATGTCCTCATGTTGCTTCTGTTCTACTCACCTTGAAACTTGAGCCAAACGCCAAGAAATCTGCCCCTCATGTGGCCCAAACCTTATATCATGTTCATTGATGTTTAGTAAATGTGAAGTTGTGTTAAACCTTTATAAAACACTGGTTCAGCCTCGGCTGGAGTATTGTGTCCAATTCTGGGTGTGGCACTTTAGAAAGGACGTCAAAGCCTTGGAGAAGGTGCACAGAAAATTTGCTTGAATGGTACCAGGGATGAGGGACTTCAGTCATGCAGAGAAACATAGAGGCTGGGATTATTCTCCTTAGAGCAGAGGAGGTCAAGGAGAGATTTAACAGAAGCGTCCAAAAATTATGAAGGATTTTGATAATAAGGAAAAACTGTTTCCACTGGCAGTTAGTTACTAACTATTAGTAACTTTTCAGAGGCAATATATTTTAGGCAATTGGCAAAAGAACCAAAGCTGAGATGAGATGACTTTGTTTTTTGACTTCTTGTGATCTGGAATGAATGGAAGAGCGATAGAGCAGATTCAATAGCACCTTTCAGAAGGCAATTGCATAAGTATTTGAAAAGGAAAACTTTGCTGGGCTATGGAGGGGGAGTGGGACTAATTCGATAGCTTTTTGAAAATGGCAGTACAGCCACAATGGGCCGAATGGTCCTCCTTTGCTGTACAATTCCATGAATTATGATTGGGCAATCAAACTGCTCACTGTTACTCGATAAGTAATGATTAATTTACAATCATTAATCCTGCATTATGGAAGTCACTGTAGATCAATCACATCAGGCACACTGACTGCCAGTAGCTGCCAAAAGGACAGCTATTGACAATGAACCACATTAACAAAACCACCACTTAAACTGTATCACACAAATACTCATTTGAATTCGGTCCAATCTGATGAGATCAAAGTATTCAATGGCATTACCATCGCAGAATCCCCCATTATCAACATCCTGGAGGTTACCATTGACCAGAAACTGAACTGGACCAGCCATATAAATACTGTGATTGCACGAGCAGGTCTGAGGCTGAGAATTCTGCAGGAGGTAACTCACCTCCTGACTCCCCAAAGCCTGTCCACCATCTACAAGGCACAAGTCAAGAGTGTGATGGAATACTCCCCACTTGCCTGGTTGAGTGCAGCTCCAATGCTCAAGAAGCTCAACACCATCCAGGACAAAGCAGCCTGCTTGATTGGCACCCCATTCCTCACCTTAAACATTCTTTACCACTGCCACCGACACACAGTGGCAGCAGTGTGTGCTATCTACAAGATGCACTGCAGCAACTCACCCAGCTTCCTTAGACAGCACCTTCCAAACCCATGACCTCTACCACCTAGGAGAAGGGCAGCAGACACATGGGAACACCACCACCTGCAAGTTCCCCTTCAAGCCACACACCATCCTGATTTGGAAATATATCACCATTCCTTCACTGTCACTGGGTCAAAATCTTGGAACTCCCTCCCTAACAGCACCGTGGATGTACCTACACCTCATGGACTGCAGCGGTTCAAGAAGGCAGCTCACCACCACCTTCTCAAGGGCAATTAGGGTTGGGCAATAAATGCTGGCAGAGCCAGCGATGCCCACATTCAGTGAAAGAAAGAAAACATCATCCATTTCCAGTTCTAATTGTCCTACATTAAATGAGTTGAGACAGTCTCCACCCAGCACCTCTTAATAGCACTATTTGGCAACCAGTACCAGGATTGCACGCCAACTGTTGCTCAGGGGGTAGCACCCTTGTCCCTGAGTTAGAAGGTTGTAGGTTCAGGCTCTACTCCAGGGACTTGAGTGTGAAATTCTAGGTTGATAGTTAGTGTCATGCAGGGCTGAAGGAATGCCACACTGTCAGTGGTGCTATCTTTTGAATGTAACATTAAACCGAGGCTCTGCCTGACGTCTCATGCAGATTCCACGGCGCTATTTCACAGAAGAACAGGCAAGTTCTCCCCTGTGTCCTGACCAGCATTTACCCCTCAACCAACATCCCCCAAAAAAAAGGTTATCTGGACACATATCGTATTGTTGTTTGATAGGAGCTTGCAGTGTGTAAACTGGCTGCTGCATTTCCTACATTACAACAGTGACTACACTTCAAAAAAGTGCTTATTTGGCTGTAAAGTGTTTTAGAATGTCTTGAGGTCTCGAAAGGTGCCATATAAATGTAAGTTCTTTCCTTCTTCCAATCCTACTCAGCAGGAATAAAAGTAACTACATGGTCAACAGACATTTCATATGGTACTGTAGTCTTGCTTAATTAATTAATCAATTCCTGGAGAGATTGAAGACCTTCCTGGATTATATTTTGGAGGTTACAACCTTGATAAAATAAGGTACGCCGATGACACCGTTCTTATTGCCGATTCTGAAGAGAAACTGCAAAAGGTTTTGGATAGAGTTGTGAGTGAAAGTGAGAAGAAAGGGATGAGCATAAGTTGTAAGAAAAGAAAAAAAAAACTGTCCAAAAAGAAAATCATACCAGAATGTAAGATCACCGTGAAGACTGAAAAAGGTCGAACAGGTAGACAACTATTGTTATCTAGGCAGCAAGTTACATCAGACGCAAAGTGCAACCAAGAAATAAGACGAAGGATTGGAACAGCCAAGGGTGCATTTCCAAAAATGAAAGAAGTTATGAGCAATCCAAAATTAGCTGAGTATCCTGGAACGCTACTTCGATTTTGACATTTGGAGGCGGGTGTTGGTTGATCTGCGAAGCAATGCAGAGAAGAATTGAGGCTGCAGAGTTGTGGTTTTTGAGGTGAACAATGAAGATATTTTGGACAAGTCACATTACCAGCGAAGAGGTGCGAGGAAAATCTGAGACCAAAAGGTCTCTGTTGACCAAGATCAGGAAGAGACAGTTGGAATTTCTTGGGGACATAGTAAGAAATCATGATTTAGAAAGCATGATGCCAATGAGAAACATTGATGGTAAAAGAGTTCAAGGTATACAAATAACGACCTTTCTAAAGAGCCTCACAAATTGGATGAGCGTATCACCAACGAAGATTATCCATGCCTCCAGAGCGAGAGTAATATGGAGGTCCATGGTTGCCAATGCCCTCTTAGGACATGGAACCTGAAGAGAGGCTGTAGGTTATTTTTGAGGAATGTTGGGATAAAAGTTCCCAAGTGCCAAATCATTGGGGTGTGCGTGCTGGGGATGCTCAATTGTTGATGGATTTTCATCCATTTAATTTATTGGACAGGAAATTGAGTATTGGGAAGACAGAATGCTGTCATGCAGACTTCTTGTGGGTGCCATGGACCAAAGATTTTTTGTATTCATTCACGGGATGTGGGTGTCGCTGTCTAGGCCAGCATTTATTGTCCATTCCTAGTTGCCCTTGAGAAGGTGGTGGTGAGCTGCCTTCTTGAATCGCTGCAGTCCCTGTGGTGTAGGTACACCCACAGTGCTGTTGGGGAGGGAGTTCCAGGATTTTGACCCTGCGACAGTGAAGGACAGCCGATATATTTCCAAGTCAGGATGGTGAGTGACTGGGAGGGGAACTTCCAGGTGGTGGTGTTCCCATGTGTCTGCTGCCCTTGTCCTTCTAGATGGTAGTGGTCGTGGGTTTGGAAGGTGCTGTCTCAGGAGCCTTGGTGAGTTCTTGCAGTGCCTCTTGTTAATGGCACACACTGCTGCTACTGTGTGTGTGGGTTTGGAAGGTGCTGTCGAAGGAGCCCTGGTGAATTCCCAGAGTACATGGGGTGGGGGGATAGGATTAGGAAAGGGATAATTCTTTACCTTGCACTTAATTCAAGCAAATACATAACATGAAAAAATATCAGCTCCCCAGCAATATACACCTGCATCTGGTGATGCTGGAAATCTGAAATAAAAACAGAAAATGCTGGAAAAACTCAGCCGGTCTGACAGCATCTGTGGAGAGAGAAACAGAGTTCATGTTTCGATTCTGTATGCCCCAGCTCTGAAGAAGGGTCATACAGACTCGAAACATCGGCCAGGATTTTCCGGCCCTGTCGTGAGTGGAACCCCCTGTGGGAGAGGCGGCGCCCCAGCCAGAAGTCCATCGACTTGTGGCGGGACCGGACAATCCCAGCGGTGGGCAGATGCAGAAAATCCCACCCGTTAACTCTGTTTCTCTCTCCACAGATGTCGTCACACCTGCTGGGTTTTTCCAGCATTTTCTGTTTTTATCTGGTCTTTTTTTCTGCTGCGTTTCTCTAATTCCTTGAAATGCACTGTGAAGAGATACGCTGTGAGTTGTGAATCTCCAGAACTGGCTGGTTGATTTACTCCAATCCTCCAATTGCTTCACACAAATGGCATTTCACCCTCCCTGTTATTTTTAAGAATGTACTGGATTTTCACATTAAATACTCATTAACCTCGCTGCCGAAAGTTAAAGCTGGTAATTAATAGTTAATTATGTTTAACTAACTTGCTGGAGACTTCTGAAGAGGTAACAGGGAGGGCTGATGAGGGCAATGCGGTTGATGTGGTGTACATGGACTTCCAAAAGGCATTTGATAAACAGACTTGTGAGCAAAGTGAGATTTCACAGAATAAAAGGGACAGCAGCAACATGGATACAAAATTGGCTGAGTGACAGGAAACAAAGAGTTTGTTTTAAAAAATTTTCACAGGATAAGGGCATCGCTGGCTAGGCCAACATTTATTGCCCACCTCTTATGTCCTAGAGGTGGTGGTGGTGGTGAGCTGCCTTCTTGAGCCATTGCAGTCCATGTGGTTTAGGTATACCTGCAGCGCTTTAGTGGTGAACAGTTGTTTCTCAGACCTGAGAAGGTTTATAGTGGAGTTCCCCAAAGGTCGGTGTTAGGATCCCTGCTCTTCCTGATATATTAATGACCTAGACCTTGGTGTATAGGGCACAATTTCAAAATCTGCAATGATACAAAACTTAAGTATTGTGAACTGTGAGGAGGATGATGTAGAACTTCAAAAGTGGACAAATGGCAGATGAAATTTAATGCAGAGCAATGTGAAAGGATTCATTTTGGTAGGAAGAATGCAGAGAGACAATATAGAATAAAGGGTACAATTCTAAAGTGGGTGCAGGAGGAGAGGGACCTGGGTGTATATGTGCATAAACCACTGAAGGTGGCAGGACAGGTTGAGAGAGTGGTTAATAAAGCATACAGTACCCTGGGCTTTTTAAATAGGGGCCTAGTGTACAAAAGCAAGGAGGTTATGTTAAGCCTAAATAAGACATTGGATCAACCTCAACTGGAGTATTGCATCCAGTTCTGGGTACAACACTTTAGGAAGGATGTGAAGACATGAGGGCGAAGAAAAGATTCACAAAAATAGTTCCAGGGATGAGGAACGTCAGTCAGATAGGTAGATTGGAGAAGTTGGAACTGTTCTCCTTGGAGGAGAGAAAGTTGAGAGAAGATTTGATAGATGTGTTCAAGATCATGAGGGGCCTGGACAGAGTAGATAGGGAGAAACTGTTCACATTGGTGGAAGGATTGAGAACCAGAGGGCATAGATTTAAGGTAATTGGCAAAAGAAGCAATGGTAACATCAGGAGAAACATTTTCACACAGTGAGTGTTTAGGATCTGGAATACACTGCCTGAGAGTGTGGTGGAGGCAGGGTCAATCGAGGCACTCGAGAGGGAATTGGATTATTATCTGAAAATGAAAAAATTGCAGGGCAAAGGAAGAATGTGGGGGAGTGGCACTAGCTGAATTGTTCCATCAGAGAGCCAGCATAGACATGACGGGACAAATGGTCTCCTTCTGCGCTATAACCATTATATGGTTCTATGATTTAACAATGTGATAATTGTTGCTATTATGTCAATCAACCTCCCTTGACCCAGAAAAAGAATATTTCTGCAGGAAGCGAATTGGTTTTTTTTTTAGAGATTTTTTAAAAATCAAATTTTAGCTTTTACATTTTTATCTTACTTTTCCTTTTTCTCTTTTTATTTTTCTCTCTCTTAATGCAATCTTTCTTTCCTTCTCTTTATTTCTTTCTGTACCTGATTTGAATCCAGCTCAGTCTATTCCCTTCTCTGTTGTTCCTCTATTAGTTTGCCAATTCTGAAGTCACACAGGTGAACCCATCTTTCATTGAAGTCCCAGATACCCTGTTGCCCTGGTCGTGCTGCTATCAGCTCACACTCCCAGTGAGTTATGGCTCAAAATATGTTAGAGCAACAGGTACTGACAAATTCTAACCAACAGGGCTCATCACAAGGTGCTCTACTGCAGCAAGGTCTGGGCAATTAAAAAAACGTGTTTGTGTGCGTGTGTGCGCGCATGTCTGTGTGTACGTCTATGTGTGTGCGTGTGTGTGTGTGTGTATCTGTGTGTGTATTTGCGTGTTTCTGTGCTGTGTGTGCGTGTTTGCACATGTGCGTGTGTATCTGTCCATGTGTGTGTATCTGTGTGTGTGTTTGCATGTATGTGCTGTGTGTGTGTGTTTGCATGTGTGCGTGTGTATCTGTCCGTGTGTGTGTGTATCTGTACTGTGTGTGCGTGTTTGCACGTGTGCGTGCGTATCTGTCTGTGTGTGTATCTGTGTGTGTTTGCATGTATCTGTGCTGTGTGTGCGTGTTTGCATGTGTGCGTGTGTATCTGTCCGTGTGTGGCTGTGTGTGTGTGTGTGTGTGTGTGTGTGTATGTGGCTGTGTGTGTCCACCTGTCTGTCTATCTATCTGTCTGTCTGTGTGATTGCAAGCTCAAAAAGGTAATTTTTCATGATTGCATCCTGTTTCTCACTCTCTCAACTCAACCATAATGTTTTATATTTTATCCCGATCCAGCATATCACACGTGAAATTATACCATTTAATGAAACATCCGTGTAAAATCATACACCCAAATTATGTCTGGTCTCTGCGTCAGTGAAAGATGGGTGCATCAGAGAGGAGCCAGTCCAATTTCCTTCTGGAGAAGGTCTTGTCTTTTAAAGGCAATGCAGAACATTATACAGCTCAGGCAAGTCCAAATATATTGTTTTCATCAATTTTGATAAGGGTTTTGACACATACATCTCTCACGAAGGATTATCCATTACACTGTTGAATGCTTTTTGACCCTATTCCTCTTATCTTTTTGAATTTTGTATCCAAAGATTATTGTGCTAGGTAAGTCTCAGCTCCCTAAGAGCTTAAATTACTCTTCCCACTGATATCGAAGTAGGTTTTGATCAAATTCCCAGAATAAACAGAGAACCCTTTTTGCAAATACTTTGGCAATGTAGAATCACAGAATGATAGAGCCTGTAGCTCTCTGAAGGAGCTATCCATTTTTAAAAAATTATTTCATAGGATGTGGTCATCGTTGGCAAGACCAGCATTTGTTGCCCATCCCTAATTGCCCATCCCTAATTGCCCTTGAACTGAGTGACTTGCTAGGCCATTTCTGAGGGCAGTTAAGAGTCAGCCACATTGCTATGGGTCTGGAGTCACATGTAGGACAGACCAGGTAAGGACGGCAGATTTCCTTCCCAAAAGGTTACATTAGTGAAGCAGATGGGTTTTTACAACAATCAATGATAGCTACATGGTCACCATTACTGAGATTAACTTTTATATTCCAGACTTATTAATCGAATTTAAATTCTATCAACTGCTGTGGTGGGATTTGAACCCATGTGCCAGAAGCATTATCCTGGGCCTCTGGATTACTAGGCCAGTGACATTACCACTACATCACCACCTCCATCCACCACTCCCCACCCAGCTTTTTTTCTATAATCCCTGGGCATCACACCTTAGGAAGGATCTATTGACCCTGGAGGGAGCGCAGTGGTGCAGTGCAGATTCACCAGAATACCTGGACTCCAAGGGTTAAATTACGAGAAGGGGTTACAGAAACCAGCATTGATCTTCTAAATACCAGGGAATACAAGGTTTTTAAGGTCTTAAGCAGAACGGATAGGGTCACAGGAACATAAGATTTAGGAGCAGGAGTAGGCCATTCGGCCCTACGAGCCTGCTCCACCATTTGATAAGGTCATGGCTGATCTGGTTGTGGTCTCAACTCCACTTTCCTGCCTGCCCCCACCCCACCCACCCATTGCTTCATCAACTACAGGAATGTCAGCGACTCATTTCATTCACCTCCTTGAACACATGTTGTTGAATTGGTGCAGGGTGGGGCCTGCAGAACAGTTACCAAGGCTGGAATTTGATGAATGGTGAATATTAAATAACCCACGGCCGCTATTTCGAAGAAGAGCTGGCGGGAGGTTTCCCCCCAGTGTCCTGAACAGCGTTGAACTTTCAATTACTTTAACAAAGACCAGAAAATGTCGTCATTTATTGCATTGCTTTAAGTGGGATCCTGCTGTGTGCAAATTGGCTGCTACCTTGCCCTCCATTATAGTGACTACACTTCATTGGCTGTAAAGCACTTTGGGACACGCTGAGTTTGTGAAAGGTGCAATAGAAATGCACGTTCTTTTCGTTGAAACACTACTACTCATTTGTTGAACCTTTGTTTTTCCTGCAGAACTTTGATTTTAAGCCTAGATAAACTTAGCAAGGGTGAGAAAGTTTATATCCTGTGCTCATTTTTGTCAACAACTGCTGTCGGTTGGCACTCACAGGCCTGCCAAGCAGCTGATGAGGGCACTCAGAGATTTAGGATGACAGCTGTTCACCGGAGGTGAATGTGAGGTCAAATATCCAGGGTTTGGTGCCTCCCAACTGGGGAGTGTGTTGCAGAAAGTGACTGCTGAATGTCTGCACTTTCAACTGACCATTTCACTGTGGTTAGAGTGAGGACAGAGTGTGGTCAGGCACAATAACGGCAATGCACTCTTGCATTCAATGGTGACTTTTGCTGCTCACAAAAGTTTTGTGTGCAGTGGGTAGTGTCCCTCTGAGCCAGAAGCTCTAGGTTCAAGTCCCACTCCAGTACCTGATGGCCATGGAAGGTGTGTTGATGAGGCCAGACTGGTTGATTATCAACTTGCAAATCCTTCAAATACACCTAGGGTCTGGAGTAGGAGTGGGAGAGTTTCCTGGTCAGTCATGTATAGTGCCCCTCATGTTATAGCCTCTGGTGACAGGCTGGTGACCTGCTCCAGGAATCAAGCTACTGAAACAGACATAAGCATGTGCTTTGTCTGCCTTATATGTCACTAGCGTGCTGAAGCCTAAGTAAGCAAGTTTACCGCTCATGAGAGGGTTGAACAGGTACTTACTGATCATGGACTCAACGTTAAATCGCAGATACAAAAGGCCATCCAGGTCCCGATTTAATTCAAGGTTTCACTGGGACTATTTACCAAGCGGGAAAGCCATTCCCCAATCAGTTTCATTTGTTTATTCTCTAGAACATTCAATTTGTGACAAAACAAGAGCAAACTAGTAAAACACAGCCCCCTCGCAGTTCAAGTAGCTAACTTACACTGGCTCCCAATCCAGTAACACTTCGATTTCAAAACCCTCATCCTTGTCTTCAAATCCCTCCATGGCCTGACCCCTCCCTATCTCCACAATCTCCTCCAGCCTTACAATCCTCTGAGATCTCTGTGCTTCTGGCCTGCTGCACATCCTTGATTTTTGTCGCTCAGCCTTTAGCTGCCTGCGGCCCTAAGCTCTGGAATTCCCTCTTTGCCTCTCTCTCCCCCTTTAAGATGCTCCTTAAAACCAAGCTTTTTGACTAAGCTTTTGGTTTCATGTCCTAATACCGCCTTTTGTGGCTCAGTGTTGAATTTTGTTTGACAGAGCTCCTATGAAGTGCCTTGGGACATTTTGTGACAATAAGGAAGCTATATAAATGAAAGATGTTGTTATGCCAGTCTTCAGGCAATCCAATTCAATTCACATGATATCAAGAAACAGCTGAAGGTACTGGATACTGCAAAGGCTATGGGCCCTGAAAATATTCTGGCGATAGTACTAAAGACTTGTGCTCCAGAACTTGCCACGCCCCTAGCCAAGATGTCTCAGTACAGCTACAACACTGGCATCTACCCGGCTATTTGTAAATTGCCGAGGTATGTCCTGTACACAAAAAGCCGGAGAAATCCAAACCGGCCAATTACCGCCCCATCAGTCTATTCTCCATCATCAGTGAAGTAATGGAAGGGGTCATCAACATTTGCTTAGCAATAACCTGCTCACTGACGATCAGTTGGGTTCTGCCAATGACACTCAATTCCTACCTCATTACAGCTTTGGTTCAAACATGGACAAAAGAGCTGAATTCCTGAGGTGAGGCGAGAGTGACTGCCCTTGACATCAAGGCAGCATTTGACCGAGTGTGGCATCAAGGAGCCCTAGCAAAACTGGAGTCAGTGGGAAGCAGGGGGAAAACTCTCCGCTGGTTGAAGTCATACCAGCACAAAGGAAGATGGTTGTGGTTGTTGGAGGTCAGTCATCTCAGTTCCAGGACATCACTGCAGGAGTTCCTCAGGGTAGTGTCCTAGGCCCAACCATCTTCAGCTGCTTCATCAATGACCTTCCTTCCATCATAAGGTTAGAAGTGGGGATGTTCACTTATGAGTGCACAATATTCAGCACCTTTCATGACTCAACAGATACTGAAGCAGTCCAAATGTAGCAAGACTTGGACAATATCCAGGCTTGGGCTGACAAGCGGCAAGTAACATTCACAGCACACAAGTGTCAGGCAATGACCATCTCCAACAGGAGAGAATCAAACCATCGCCCCTTGATGCTCAATGGCTTTACCATCACTGAATCCCCCAATATCAACATCCTCGGGATTACCATTGATCAGAAACTGAACTGGACTAGCCATATAAATACTGTGGCTACAAGAGCAGGTCAAAGGCTGGGAATTCTGTGACAAGTAACTCACCTCAGGAATTCAGGAAGCTTGCCCACCATCTACAAGGCACAAGTCAGGAGTGTAATGGAATACTCTCCACTTGTCTGGATGAGTGCAGTTCCCACAGCATTCTAGAAGCTTGACACCATCCAGGACAAAGCAGCCCCGCTTGATTGGCACCCCATCCACAAACGTTCACTCCCTCCACCACTGACGCACAGTAGCAGCAGTGTGTACCATCTACAAGAGGCATTGCAGAAACTCACCAAGCCTCCTTAGACAGCACCTTCCAAACTCACGACCACTACCATCTAGAAGGACAAGGGCAGCAGATAGATGGAAACACCACCACCTGGAAGTTCCCCTCCAAGCCACTCACCATCCTGACTTGGAAACATATCGGCCGTTCCTTCACTGTCGCTGGGTCAAAATCCTGAAACTCCCTCCCTAGCAGCACTGTGGGTGTACCTACACCACAGGGACTGCAGCGGTTCAAGAAGGCAGCTCACCACCACCTTCTCAAGGGCAATTAGGGATGGGCAATAAATGCTGGCCTGGCCAGCGAAGCCTACTTCCTGTGAATGAAAAATAAAAAAGCTGGCAAAGCTCCGTGTGAGCTGTAACAGGGTTCAAATCTTGTTACGTTCCTCCAGGGAGTTAAATCAAAAAACTGGGATATATTTTTTTATTTTTGTAGGAGTCATGAAGTCTGTCATATTGAGCCGTACACCAAAAACTGTACGGTTAGAGGCAGTGCTCTCTCCTGCTTCAAACTCTTACTAAGGGAATGGGTGACTCATTCAAAGCAACTCCCAAGCTCATATTCTTTTCAAAAACAAATTCTGTGATTCTGTGATCCTTTGGGCTGGATTTTACCCCTGTTCCCCCGCTTCCCCAGTTCAAAAGGGAGCCCGCCCTTGGGAAGAACATCTGGCCCACTGTAACTCAATGGCCATTAGTAGATCGGAGGCGGGGTTTCAGCCCCTCAGGGACAGGAAGCTCCACCTCAGAGAGTTGTCGGCCTACAGGATGGCCAGCAACTCTGTAGCCCCAACAGCCCCAGCTAGATGCAGTGGTCCCTGCTGGGACTGCAGGCAGTCCCCAAAGGAGATCATTGCTGGAGCCAGAAACTAAGGCAAGTGAGAGGGGATTTCGCCAGGGTGAGGCTGGCAGGTCCCAGCGAAGGGGCTTAAGGTTTGGGGGGCCTGGTTTGAGAGGGCAGGGGAATTACGACCTTGGGGAGGGGAGATGGGGTGTTGCCTCCAATGGGCCCAGGGGACGAGCATAGGAAGTCTCCTTGTCTGACACTAGCCCGCCCAGTAAAAGCTGCCAGGGCACCCGCATGGTATGGCCCCCTCCACAGATAAGATAGCGGCAGGGGCAGGATGAGGCATTTACATGACCATTAATTGACCACTTAAGGGCCTCAATAGGCCCAAGGACAGGCAGGTGGCCATTGTAAAATTTCGTACAGGTCAGGGGCAGGTGGGTAGGCAGCAGGCAGGCCGCTCGCTGTATTTTACAAGCCCCCCCCGACCTTCAGACCCACTGGCAAGAAAGAATAAAATCCAGCCCTATTTTCTCTCCAGTGAGAAGCCACTTTCACAGGGAGTGCTTGACAATAACACCAACAAAGTCTTAATGTGGGCTCAAGAGGCTCATCCTTGTATGAAAAGTTACCTTTGGAGCAGTCATGAAGCTCCTTATTTACAAATTCCAAGAATGACATGTTAAGCCAATCTGCCCTCTCCAGTGGACATAGAACATTCTGCTGCACTATTGCAAAGACAACCAGGGAAGTTCTCCCCAATGTCCTGACAATGTTTGTCCCCCAATCATCACAAAAAACAGATTATCCGATCATTATCAGATCGCTGCTTGTGGGATCTTGCTGTGTATAGATTGACTGCTGCATTTCCACCATTACAACAGTGGCAAGTCTTTCATTGGCTCTAAAGCACTGTAGAATATCCGGAGGTCGTGAGGGGTGTTGTACAGTGCAAGACTTGTAAAGTTTTTTAAAGGTAAAGCGTTGAAAATTGGAGAAAGATTCAATCACCTCACACCCACGCAGTATACCTGGGGTTAACCACAGCCAGGATTGTCCAGGATTAGGATTTCTACTCATCTTCTCAATTAGAATCATTGGCTGACATGAAGAGAATAAAAAAAAACAATATTCTGCTGGCAAAAGTCAATAAAACCTATACTTTTATTTAGTGCCTGTTGGATAGACTGGGGTTGTGCTCCTCAGAACAGGGAAGGAAGGGGAGATTTAATAGAGGTGTTCAAAATCATGTGGGGTTTTGATTGAGTAAATAATAAAATTGAGCTGTTTCCAGCGGCAGGAGGATCAGTAACCAGAGCAATACAGATTGAAGATAATTGGCAAAAGAACCAGAGGGTAGATGAGGATTTTTTTCTTTTTACACAGCGAGTTATTGTGATCTGGAACACGCTGCCTGAAAGGGCGATGAGAACAGATTCAATAGGAACTTTCGAAAGGGAATTGGATAAATACTTGAAGCAAAGGAAAATGGGCTATGGGTAAAGAGTAGGGAAGTGGGGCTGATTGGATAGATCTTTTAAATATAAACACATGAAGGAGAAAGGATTGGAAGGACATGCTGATAGGGTGAGATGAAGTAGGGTGGGAAGAGGCTCATATATAATATAAATACCAGCATAGACATGATGGACCGAATGGTCTCCTTCTGTGCTCTATCATTCTATAATTGTTAGTGGGAATATCACATTATGGAACCGATAAATATTAAATCAGAGCACGATACTCCTTTATGAATGAAGCCTGCCCCCAAACCTTATTCAATTTGGCTTCTAGTTCTTTAAAGGTACACTTAACACTTCAAGTTATTCCCAAGAGTTAGATCCATTATCAGAGTTTATCAACTACAACCCCCCATCGCTCCCGCCCCCGACCCGATTGCTAATCCATAAGAGACAGCCCTGCCATACTCACCAGCTCACAGTCCACAATGCCAGACACAAACTGAGCGCTCTGGCATGAGAGAACAAATCCAGCCAAGTTCAGGAGGACACAGACAACGGACAGCAGGATGAACAGGTTTACCTAGAGCAAGAGAAGATACTGATCAACAAAGGGCCACTCGCCCATCAGTCTGGCACAGCACAACACGGAATTCCACGTACTCCTCTAAAGGGGACATCAGAGAGTAGCTTGCAAAAGAGGGGACTGGTTGATGCTCCTTCACTCCAGAAAAGTGAAGCCTGTGTGGCGATCTAATAGAGGTCTTTAAAATTACAGAAGGGTTTGATCGGGTGGGAACAGAGAAGATGCTTTCATTTGTGGGGGAGACCAAAATTCTGAGTCATAAATATAGGATAGTCACTAATAAATCCAATGAGGAATTCAAGAGAAGTGTCTTTACTCGGAGAGTGGTGAGAATGTGGAACTTGCTACTGCACAGAGTGGTTGAGGTGAATAGTATGGATATGTTTAAGGAGAAGCTAGATAAACACATGAGAGAGAAAGGAATAGACAGAAATGCTGATAGGGTGAGATGAAGAAGGGTCGGAGGAGGTTCTTCTGGAGAATAAACACCAGCATGGACCAGTAGGGCCGAATGGCCTGTTTCTGGGCTGTGAATTCAGTGTGGGCTGGGAGAGCATCGGGGACCTCAGTCGCTCAAACTCTGAACTCCAAAACTCAAGAGGAACTTGGACACAGAAGAAGATGGAGATTGGAAAGGCTGCTTGGAACTTTCAGCACCAAGATTTGAAACATGTGAAATGACAGCACCAGAAAACTAATTTTGGAAAAAAAAATGTGCCGCAGCTGGAAAGTTGCAGTTCATTAAACTTCCAGTAGGGGCAGAGAGCAAAAGCCACACTTGGAACTTTTGAAAACCCCACTTAAGCAAAATTTGTAATTATAGCGTTAGACAGTGTTTAATGCGAATATAATATTCAATAAGCAGTTCACAAATACTGCATTGTTCCATACATTGATTAAATAACTAGCCCATAGTTTTCGTATTGTGTTTTCTCTTTACCCATTTACCACTCTTAAGGAGAAGCTGTCTGAAGAGTTAGTTCAATACACATATACCCTCTAATCACAAATGCCAACCACAGAATTTCACACTGACTGTCAGCATGTCAACGCTCGCTGACAACTATCACCATAAACTGGGCCCTTTGTCCTAGTCCGAATGGAGTGCAGCTGCTGTTCAATGCAGACTGGGGACCCTCTTACCTTAGCTCCTCGAATTAATAGGGGGATTGGCAGCCTCTGCCCAACACTTCCAAAAACACAGGTTCCTGCTAATGGTATACAAAGATCACAAGCCCTGACATTAGCACAGGCACACACAGGCACAGAGACGCGCACACACACACACACACACACAAACACAGGTACGCACAGACAGGCAATGACATACAAGCAAGCAGACATGTATGCCATGCACACACAGACATGAATACACACACATCAACACAGACAGACACTCATGCAAAGACACACCTGCAGACATGCTCTCATACATAGACAAAAGCACATACAAGCAACATGTACAAAGACACACAGATACATGCACAAACAAAAGTATACGGGCACATATATACGAACAAACACAGACATACATCCACAAAAATACACACACAAGTACATAAATGTGCGCACAGACAAACAGACATCCATGAATGTATGCGCGCACGCACAGATGCACATAGAAACACAAACTAACACACAAAGGCCATAGATATAATGCACACAGACACAGACACACACACACTATTCCAAAATTGGTGGGGACATCTATTTTCTCACCTTAGCCAGAATCTAAAATGTAACTGACGCAGAAATGGAACCATGTCTAAATAACAGGCATTAGTGGGGGAAGAACAGGCAATAATAAGAAAAACCACATTAAATCATTTGTGCTTGTATGTGCTTGTGTCTGTGTGTGCGAGCATGTCTTGTGTACAGAATTAGGTCATCTATCACCTCAGCAATGAGATATATTGTTGACTGTGAACTGCTAACACAGTGAAGGATTATAAGACCATAAGACATAGGAGCAGAAGTAGGCCATTCGGCCCATCGAATCTGCTCAGCCATTCAATGAGATCATGGCTGATCTGTAAACCCTCAACTCCACTTTCCTGCCTTTTCCCCATAACTCTTGATTCCCTTACTGATTAAAAACCTGTCTATCTCAGCCTTGGATATACTTAACGACCCAGCCTCTACAGCCCTCTGCGGTAAAGAATTCCTCAGGTTGACTACACTCTGAAAGAAGAAATTCCTCCTCAGCTCTGTTTTAAATGGAAGCCCCCTTATTCTGACATTATGCCCTCTCGTTCTAGACTCTCCCACAAGGGGAAACAACCTCTCAGCATCTACCCTGTCAAGCCCCCTAAGAATCTTATATGTTTCAATAAGGTCGCCTCTCATTCTTCTAAACCACAATGAGTACAGGCCCAACCTACTCAACCTCTCCACATAAGAAAATCCCTCCATACCTGGGACTAACCTAGTGAACCTTCTCTGGACTGCCTCCAATGCCAGTATATCTTTCCTTAGATTAAGGGAACCAAAACTGTTCACAGTGTTCTAGGTGTGGTCTAACTAGAACCTTATATAGTTTTAGCAAGACTTCCCTATTTTTATACTCATATTCCCTTTGAAATAAAGGCCAACATTCCATTTACCTTCCCTATTACCTGCTGAACTTGTATGTTAGCTTTTTGGGATTCATGCACAAGGACCCCAAATCCCTCTGTGCTGCAGCTTTTTGCAGTCTTTATCCATTTAAATAATATTCAGCTCCTCTATTCTTCCTGCAAAAGTGCATAACCTCACATTTTCCCACATTATATTCCATCTGCCAAGTTTTTGCCCATTCATTTAACCTGTCTATATCCCTCTGTGGACTCTGTGTCATCCTCACCACTTGCCTTCCCACCTATCGCAAATTTAGCGATAGTACATTCACTTCCCTCATCCAAGTCATTAATATCTATTGTAAATAATTGAGGCCTCAGCACTGATCCCTGTGGCACTCCACTAGTTACAGGTTGCCCCCCTTATCCCAACTCTCTGTCTTCTATTAGTTAGCCAATCCTCTATCCATGCTAATATACTACCCCCAACACCATGGGCTCTTATCTTATTAAGTAGCCTTATATGCGGTACCTTATCGAATGCCAGTTGGAACTCCATCTACTGGTTCCCCTTTATCTATCCTGCTTGTTAACTCCTCAAAGAATTCTAATAAATTTGCCACACCAGCAGAGTTAGCTAGTGTGTGGTTACATAATACATTCACAGAAAAATATTACCCACCCAAGTTTACATCTCTAAATCCCTCCATATCCTTGTTGCTCCCTCTCTCTGTAGCCTCCTCAATTGGCAGAAACTCTGTTCCTTTTTTAACTTAATAAAAGGTTTTATGGAGGGATAAACAATGTTAGTACCTTGTAAGTTAGATTTGTAAAGTGATAAAGTAAGCAACCAAGCACGCTAGGACAAATGACCTCCTTCTGTGCTCTATTATTCAAGTGTCATCTTCCCATTGCTGATCATGGGATCTTGCTGTGCGCAAAATGGCTCCCGCAGTTTATGCATTACAACAGTGACTGCACTTCAAAAAAGTACTTCATTGACTGTGAATTACTTCGGGATGTCCCGAGTTTGTGAAAGATGTTATATAATTGTAACTGTTTCTTATATTACTGTCCAGTGGAATGGGGGTGGGGCAGTAGACTATGAGAGTCTGCGTTTGAATCCGTGGCCTTGGACAACAAAATGGAAGCAGTACTAAGTTAGTGATAAATGATTTGATGGATTCACATCCAGCACAAATGAAGATGGTTGTGGTTGTTGGAGGCCAATCATCTCAGCCTTGGACATCACTGCAGAGTGCCTCAGGGCAG
This sequence comes from Cetorhinus maximus, assembly GCF_964194155.1. Lineage (NCBI taxonomy): Eukaryota > Metazoa > Chordata > Chondrichthyes > Lamniformes > Cetorhinidae > Cetorhinus > Cetorhinus maximus. Next base: position 179,619,691 of record NC_135880.1, read on the forward strand.
TGTCCTAGGCCCAGTCAGCTTAAGCTGCTTCATCAATGACCTCCCCTCCAATCATAAGGCCAGAAGTGGGGATGTTCACTGATGATTGCACAATGTTCAGCACTATTCACGACTCCTCAGATACTGAAACAATCCATGTCCAAATGCAGCATGATCTGGACAGCATTCAGGCTTGGGCTGATAAATGGCAAGTCATATTCACACCACACAAGTGCCAGGCAATGACTATCTCCAACAAGAGAGAATCTACCCGTCTCCTACTGATATTTAATGGCATTACCTTCGCTGAATACTCCATCATCAACATTCTGGGTGCTACCATTGACCAGAAACTGAACTGGACTCGCCATATAAAAACTGTGGCTACAAGGGCAGGTCAGAGGCTGGGAATTTTGCAGAGGGTAACTCACCTCCTGACTCCCCAAAGCATGTCCACCATCTACAAGGTACAATTAAGTCAAGAGTGTGATGGAATACTTTCCACTTTCCTGCAGCTCCAACAACACTTAAGAAGCTGGACACCATACAGGATAAAGCAGCCCGCTTGATCGGCACTCCATGCACCAACAAGAACATTCACTCCTTTCACCACCAACACAGTGTGTACCATCTACGGGATGCACTGCAGCAACTCGCCAAGGCTCCTTCAACAGCACCTTCCAAACCTGTGACCGCTACCACCTAGAAGGACGAGGACAGCAGACACATGGGAACACCACCACCTGGAAGTTCCCCTCCAAGCCACTCACCATCCTGACTTGGAAATATATCACTGTTCCTTCACTGTCGCTGGGTCAAAATCATGGAACTCCCTCCCTAACAGCACTGTGGGTGTACCCACACCACATGGACTGCAGCGGTTCAAGAAGGCAGCTCAGCACCACCTTCTCAAGGGCAATTAGGGGTGGGCAATAAATGCTGGCGTTGTGACACCCCGCACCCCATGATAGAATAAAATAAAGTAGATCATACATATTACAATGATATACAAACTTCACATTACATAGAATGTCCAGCATAGAAACAGGCCATTGGGCCCGACAGGTTCATGCCAGTGCTTGTGTGCCCCACAAGCCCTCTTCCACCCCTACTTCATCTAATCCTATCAGCATATCCTTCTATTCCTCTCTCAGTAAGCAGCAATGGAACAGTGATAAGCATCAGAATCCACACTCTGTACCCTAAATGAGCGATGCTACAGGAAATTTACTAGCTTTAGGTTTATTCTTTAAAAGTTTCATCCCATTTCTTATGAGTGTACTTAAAAGAAAACCTGAGCTCTATTGGGTTTTTCTCTTTGAGTCAACTGGACTGACCCGACAGTGAACCTACCATGGTATCAGTTACAGCACATTGGGGAAGCACTCTTGCCCAAGTGGAAAGGCTCTGAGTTCGAGTCCCCTGGCTGAGGGAGTGCTCCACTGTCTGAGATGCCGTCTTTTGGATAAGTGGAGGCCTTCCCATCTCTTAAGACAATGGCTTGCACCATGGTGGTCAACTCTGTGTTAAGCTGGTGTGGCTCAGTGGCCCCACTCTGGCATGGCAGGCTCTGTCACATTTGCTGCAGATGAAGACAGTGAGCTGGGAACATAGGAACATAGGAGCAGGAGTAGGCCACTCAGCCCGTCGAGCCTGCCCTGCCTTTCAATATGATCATGGCTGATCATCCACTTCAATGCCTTTTCCCCACTCTATCCCCATATCCATATATGTCATTTGGTATTTAGAAATCTGTCAATCTCTGCTTTAAACATACTCAATGAGTGAGCTTTCACAGCCCTCTGGGGTAGAGAATTCCAAAGATTCACAACCCTCTGAGTAAAAAAACTTCTGCTTACCTCGATCCTAAGTGTTTTCCCCCTTATTTTGAAATTGTGTCCCCTGGTTCTAGACTCCCCAACCAGGGGAGACATCTTACCTGCATCTACCCTGTCTATCCCTTTGAGTATTTTGTAGGTTTCAAATAGATCACTTCTCATTCTTTGAGACTCTAGAGAGTACAGGCCCAGTTTCCCCAATACAAGTCTGGTGAACCTTCGTTGCACTCACTCTATGGCAATCTTATCCTTCAAATACTGCACACAGTACTCCAGGTGTGGTCTAACCAAGGTTCTATACAATTGAAGATTTCACCACTCCTGTACTCAAATCCTCTTGCAATAAAGACTAACATACCATTAGCCTTCCTAATTGCTTGCTGCACCTGCATGTTAGCGTTCAGTGATTTATTGATAAGGACACCCAGTTCCTTTTGTACATCTACATTTTCTAATCTCTTACCATTTAAGAAATACTCTGCACATCTGTTCCTCCTACCAAAGTGGATAACCTCACATTTTTCCACATTATATTCTATCTGCCATATACTTATCTACTCAATAAATCTGTACAAATCCTCTTGAAGCCACTTTGCATCTTCCTCACAACACACATTCCCACCGAGCTTTGTGTCATCCGCGAACTTAGAAATATTACATTAGGACCCACATCCAAATCATTGATATATATCGTGAACAGCTAGGGCCCAAGTACTGATCCTTGTGGTACCCCACTAGTCACAGCCTGCCAATGTGAGAATGACCCATTTATTCCTACTCTCTGTTTTCTGCCTGTTAGCCAATCCTTAATCCATGCCAGTATATTATCTCCTATCCCATGTGCTTTAATTTTGCTAACCAACCTCCTGTGGGGACTTTATCAAAAGCCTTCTGAAAATCCAAGTATACTACATCCACTAGCTCCCTTGTGTCAATTCTGAGTAACATCCTCAAAAAACTCCAACAGGTTCGCCAAACATGATTTCCCATTCGTAAATCCATGCTGACTACACCCAATTAGATCATTATTATCCAAGTGTCCATTTATCACATCCTTTAGAATAGATTCTAGCAATTTCCCTATTACTGATGTAAGGTTAACAGGTCTGTAGTTCCCTGTTTTCTCTCTCCCTCCTTTCTTAAATAGTGGGGTAACATTTGCTACCTTCCAATCTTCAGGAGCTGTCTCAGAATCTACAGAATTTTGGAAACTGATCACCAATGCATCCACTATCTCCATGGCTACCTCTTTCAACACCCTGGGATGTAGAATATCAGGGCCTGGGGATTATCAACCTAAAGCCCCATTAATTTCTCCAATACAACTTTCTTACTAATACTAATTTCCTTCAATTCCTCTGCTCTCTAGTCCCTTGGATCTCTAATTCTGGGAGATTTCTTACATCTTCCTCAGTCACAGACAGACACAAAGTGATCATTTAGCTTCTCTGCCATTTCTCTATTCCCCATTATAAATTCTCCTGACTCTGTCTGTAATGGACCCACATTTATCTTAGCCAAACATTTCCTTTTTACACACCTAAAGAAGCTTTTACAGTCCATTTTTATGTTTTTTTGCTAGTTTATATTCTAATCTCCCTTCTTTATCAGTTTCTTGGTCCTCCTTTGCTGTATTCTAAAATCCTCCCAATCCTCAAGTTTACTACTATTTCTGGCAACTTTCTAGGCCACTTCTTTAAATCTTATACAGTCCTTAACTTCCTTTGTTAGCCACGGTTAACTGACTTTTCTTTTTGGGTTTTTGTGCCTTGAAGGACTGTATAGTTGCTGTAAACGATGTAATAATTCTTCAAAGACTATCCACTGCCTGTTTACCTTCATACCTTTTAGTGTATTTTCCCAATCCACTTCAGCCAATTTGCCCCTCCTACCTTCATAATATCCTTTGTTCAAATTTAACCTCACTTTCAAACATAATGTAAAATTCTATCATATTATGGTCACTCATCCCCAAAGGTGCTTTTACAACAAGATTATTAATAAGCCCTTTTTCGTTACATAATACTAGACCCAAAATAGCCTGTCCTCTAGTCAGTTCCTCAACATACTGCTCTAGAAAACCATCCGTAGCACACTCCAGAAACTCATTCTCCATAGCATTAGTGCTCATTAGGTTTACCCAGCCTATGTGCAAATTGAAGTCACCCATGATTACTGTATTAACCATGCTACATACTTCTCTAAACTCTTGATTAATACCACCCTCAGGTGCACGATTCACTGGCTCCTGTTTTCCCTGCATTTTCTTCTCAGCCAGCTGAGCTTTTCATTTCTGCTCACCTCTTCCAATGCCCATCCACACAGTCAGCCTCCAGAGGTCATGGCCATCAGCAACTGTCTCCCAGTTGTCAGTGCCAATGTCCCCATCTTCATATCTCACTTGCAGGTGTCCTTGTACGTGGAAGTATGGATGCCCAGGAGGTTGTGACCCAGTGGTCATTTCACCATTCAGAAGCTCTTTGGGTATAGCGCTGTCATCCATCTGATGAACGTGACTGAGCCAGAACGGATGGTGTATGCTGATGGAATTGGTATGCTCCAGGACCTCTGAGTTGGTGACCTCTGCCAAGATGTGCCAAGGACATGTCTGAGGCGGCAAAGGTGGAGGCTGTTCAGCCTTTTCTGCTGGTCTACCATGTGTTGTCCAAGTCTCACCTGTGCACTGAGGATACAGGCTTGGTAGACTCACAGTTTGGTGTTCTCAGTCAGGTAGCTGTTGTTCCACACTCTCTTACTCAACTCGGACATAACAGCTGCAGCTTCTGTGATGTGTATGTTGATTTCAGCATGACAGATTGCTGGTGATTATGGAGCCTCGCTATGTGAAGCTATCTGCATCCTCCAGTGTCACATTGTTAAGGCTGATAGGTGGCGGTATGGCAACATCCTGGACCATGACATTTGTCTTCCTGATGTTGATGGTCGAACCAAGCTCTTTACAGCTGTGAGAGAGTCCGTCCATTTGTCACTGTAGGTGTTCCTCAGTTTTGAAGGTTAGTGCGGCATCATCAGCATAGAGCAACTTTCTGATGAGGACTTAGCGCACCTTTGTCTGGGATCTCAGATGAGCAAGACGAACAGCTTTCTGTCAGTTCTGGTATGTAAATAAACACTCTCTGTAAATGACCTGAAGGCAAATTACAGCAGCAAAGAGAAGATTTCACAGAGTGTCAGTGTCAAAACTCAACCCTATTTGACCCCACTGCAGATCTCAAACGGTTCCGATTAGGGTTGTGATTAAATGTATTCCTGGAGGTTTCATCACATGACTTGCCCCACACTCCAGCCATTAGTTGGCCAACACATCCATCCTTCTGATGTACTGCCTTCCTACAGCAGTTAGAAAGCAGGAAGACTCATTACCCAATTGGATGATGCTCGACAGTCAGTCAAGCAGCCATTTTCTCCCCCATTTTCAATATTTTTATATCTGATGAAGAGAAATGTTCAAAGAAAATGACAAAAAAGACAATCTTTTTTAATGTCCCAATGATTTTTCTCCAGGGTCACACACAACAGTGCCCTTGGAGATTGATCTGCAATTCCTGGAGACTCCAGGCCAATTCTGGAGGGTTGGCAATCCTATTTCCAATGTTGGCTAATCCCCTGGCTGAGGGAATGCTGCACTGTCTGAGGTGCCGTCTTTTGGATTAAGATCTTAAACCAAGGCCTCATCTCAGATGGATGTAGAAGATCCATGACCACTATTTTGAAGAAGGGTTGAGGAGTCCTGACCAATATTGATCCCTTAGTCAACATCACTACAAACAGATTATCTGGTCATAATGGGTATTGGATAAACACTTGACGGCAAAACATTTGCAGAGCTCTGGAGAAACAGTCAGGGAGTGGGACTAATCGTACAGCTCTATAAAAGAGATAGTACAGACATGACAGGCCAAGTGGTCTTTTGTACTGTATGATTCTATGGTCATTGGCATATTGATGTTTATGGGAGCTTGCTGTGCGCCAACTGGCTGCTGTATTTCCTACATTACAACACTGATCACACTTCGAAACAGTGCATCACTGGCTGTAAAGCGCTTTGGGATGTCCTGAGGTAATGAAAGGTGCTACGTAAATGCAACACTTTCTTTTATTACTGTCCTGCGAGATGGCAGGCAGGGTGTCAATAGGTGAGAGTGTGCAAGGTGACAGTTTGTGTCCAAACACGTGGGCCTGAACAGCAAAACATAAAATCAGGTCCTGCCACATTGCTTCAAATCAATTTTGTTTTAAAATTACTTTCCACTGGTGATTATTTGAGATACTTTGGTGACCCCAACTGAATAACCTTTATGAGCCAAACCAAAACACACTCTGCATTTCGAGGTCAACAGAGTTTTATTTTGACTCCATTACCAGTAAGAAGTTCAATCATTAACCATAGCAACATAGGTTCAGGCTGAAACTAGAGGAAGCTCCAGTTCATGTTTGTTCAGTGATAATCGGTTTATCTTTTCCACAAAGATGGAAAAACTGACATTTATGTAGCGCCCTTCACCACCTCAGCATGTCCCGACATTTGAAGTGCTTCTTAGGAATGGACATTCAGGCCTGGGCAGTAGACCTCACCGCACAATTGCCACTCAATCCTGCACATCCGTTGCCTAACTTCCAATCACAATTGCCACGTGGGTGTTGAAGGCCATAGAGTCACTTGCGTCATTAAGACGCACAAGGAGGTCATTTGGCCCATCGAGTCCAAGCTGAAAGCACTTTTCAGCTATTGGGGGTGAAGTCGGTGGGTAGTATATAACAGCCAATAGAAAAATCAAAAGAAGTGTAAAACAGGCTTCCATTTCACAATTGACCCATTTTGTGCTTTCAAATTTCTACCCACCACCACTGCCAATAACCACAAGGCACAGAAGGACTCCATTAGCCCATCCTTTCTTTGAAAGAACTAGACAATTAATTCCTGCTCTTTCCCCTGCAATGTTTTCAGTCTTCTCAATGATATATATTGAATCTGGTTCCACTGCTCTTTCAGGCAGTACATTCCAGATCACAACAGCTCACTGCATAACTTTTTCCCGCTCGTCTCCTCCTATGGTTCTTTTGAGCTTCCCCGAGCGCGTCTAATAAGTTTTCAGAATGGCAAACAAATAGATCTGGGAGCCATGTTCCCTTCCATTTTCTCCAAACCCAATGGACGCCTTTATCACCCAGATCAGAAATAAATCCTTTTCAATTGCTGAAAATAGAGACATATTGCCGAAGCTTTTCACCTTGTTTGCAGAAAACAGATCCCGCCGTATGAATGTATGTCGCTTCTCGCAAGCGTAAATAAGCCCCATTTCGAGCTCGACTGATTTCCTTAAATTAGTTGTTAGTGTAGCTTTTGGCATGCTTTGGGTTGTTCAATAAGTGCTGCCCAATCAAATCTAACAGTAGACATTTTGTTTTGGGTTTTGCAAACGTGAGTTGATTGAGTACAGTCTGTATAAAAGCGAGTTCCACATTCTCACCACTCTCTGGTAAAGAAGAATTCCTTATTGGATTTATTAGTTATTATCTTATCCTTATGGTCCCACATTCCAGCCTCTCCCACAAGTGGAAATATCTTCTCTACCTATCAAACTCCTTCATAATTCCAAAAGCCTCTATCAGGTGAAAAAAATAGTTTTAAAAAATACCTCACCTGGTGAGAGGAGCTTTTATTTTTGATACAACTCGCTTAAATTAACCTTTTCCCCTATCCTACACATTACTTGAATCTATAGGCAAAGAAATCTTTATTAGAAGATTATGGGCCCCAGTTATACCTGCCTCTTTATGGGGTATTTGGAACATTCCTTGTTCCAGTCCTACTCCGGCCCCCTCCCACTACTCTTTCTCCAGTACATCGATGACTGCTTCGGTGCTGCTTCATGCTCTCATCTGGACCTGGAAAATTTATTAATTTTGCTTCCAATTTCCATCCCTCCATCATTTTCACATGATCCATCACTGACACTTCCCTCCCCTTCCTTGACCTCTCTGTCTCAATTTCTGGTGATAGACTGTCCACCAATATTCATTACAAGCCTACCGACTCCCACAGCTACCTCGACTACAGTTCCTCACACCCCGCTTCCTGTAAGGACTCCATCCCATTCTCTCAGTTGCTCCACCTCCATCGCATCTGTTCTGATGATGCCACTTTCCAAAACAGTTTCTCTGACATGTCTTCCATCTTCCTTAACCGAGGTTTTCCACCCACGGTGGTTGACAGGGCCCTCAACCGTGTCCGGCCCATCTCCCGCGCATCCACCCTCATTCCTTCCTCTCCCTCCCAGAACCATGATAGGGTCCCCCTTGTCCTCACTTATCAACCCACCAGCCTCCACATTCAAAACGCCATCCTCCGCCATTTCCGCCAACTCCAGCATGATGCCACCACCAAACACATCTTCCCTTCATCTCCTGCTGTTTGTGGAGGTTGCTGTGCTCAAATTGGCTGCTGTGTTTCCTACATTACAACAGGGACATTGCTTCACTGGCTGTAAAGCGCTTTGGGGTATCCTGAAGTCATAAGAGGCGCTATCGAAATGCAAGGCTTTCTTTTTGCTTTCCAAAGTGCCATCATAAACATGGTAAGCTATTTCCTTTCCCACAGGCAAACATTTTTAAAAAGTAGGCCACTTTGTAAAATGGACAAAGTTTAATCTCAAACACCAGAAATTTCCTGCACTCCCAGCATACAGGTCCAAGGTCAGGGACAGGTCACATGCTGATCTCCTCACTGAGATTTCTTCCATTCAAACCCCAGAGCTTAGGGCCCAGGCAGCTGAAGGCACGACCACCAATGGTGTGGCAATTAAAATTAGAGATGTTCAAGAGATCAGAAGTTATTTTTGGCTTCCTCTGCCCCTTTAGAATGCCACAGTCTTTAACCAACTCATCTCTACTCTGGAATTCTTTCAACATCAAACTGGCATTCATGTTGTGCCCTTAAAGGTCCCAAGTTCCTTCAGAGGGATGTTATTGGAAAAAAGTCTGACACTGAGTCACATAAGGAGATATTATAGGGCAAGTGACCAAAAGCTCGGTCAAAAAAGTAGGTTTTAAGGAGCGACTTAAAGGAGGAGAGAGAGGTGGAGAGGTTTAGGGAGGGAATCCCAGAGCTTAGGCCCCAAGCAGCACAGCCGCCAATGGTGGAGCGGTTAAAATCAGGGATGTGTAAGAGGCCAGGATTGGAGGAGTGCAGAGATGGCGGAGGGTTTTGGGGCTTGTCATGAATTCATCAACTGTATTAGGGAAGGAGCTAAACACAGGTATATCTTCAAAAAGGCAACATGTTGAAACTTCTCCATGATCACTAAGGTAAATAAACAAAGGCTCAGGATATCTTTGTAATATTATAGCTGACATTATTCAGCCCTGACCAGTGACATTCCAGAAATGCCATTCCCATGACTGCAGCCCAACTTGAGCAAGTGTCATTTGATCATCTATACTTATCTTTGTAACATTCAAACTCAATCTTAATACATAATACCTTTCAAAGAACGTAACTGATATGACGTTAACTAATTTCATAGGAATCCCCACCATTCTGTTAGTAGAGAAATTCTCACAGCTTTGCCTAAGACGACAATTTTACATTTTGGTTTTTATAATCAATATCAAAGAGTTTTACATGTTAGCACTAGGTTGTGACTTACAGTCCAATGCCATGAAGATGCGTCCCAGTACTTGGTTAACATTGCTACTCTCCCATTGCCTACAGGGGACACTCAATGCCACGGCTAGCTCACCCCATCAAGGCCATGTTGCATTCTGGGTGGAATTTGTGACCCTTGACCTTAAACAGACTGCCATTCTCCGCCACCAGACCACCCCCTCCCCCCTTTATGATGAGGACAGTAGGGTTGCCAACTCTGATTAGACACTTCCTGGAGGTTTCATCACATGGTTTCCGACCTCTAACTGCACCTCCCCCTCCCCCACCTTCAAGCATCCATCATCAATTCTCTATAATGTCCAAGCTCACTAAGCCCACCTTCTTACACACAAGTGGAAGGCAGACAGACTTTCCATTCTCTAACTGGATGATTTTCAATCGTCAATCGAACAGTCTTTCGTCCCTCCCCCCACCATTTCCATTATTTTTATAATTGAGAAATTTAACTGTTATTCATGAAACTGTGGCTACAAGAGCAGGTCAGAGGCTGGGAATTCTGTGGCGAATAACTCACCTCCTGACTCCCCAAAGCCTGTCCACCATCTACAAGGCACAGGTCAGGAGTGTGATGGAACACTCCCCACTTGCCTGGACAAGTGCAGCTCCCACAACACTCAAGAAGATTGACCATCCAGGACAAAGCAGCCCGCTTGATTGACACCCCATCCACAAACATTCACTCCCTCCACCACCACACAGTAGCAGCAGTGTGTACCACCTACACGATGCACAGCAGAAACTTACCAAGGTTCCTTAGACTGCATCTTCCAAACCCACAACCACTACCACCTAGAAGGACAAGGGCAACAGATGCACGGGAACACCAAAACCTGCAAGTTCCCCTCCAAACCACTCACCATCCTGACTTGGAAATATATTGCCATTCCTTCACTGTCGCTGGGTCAAAATCCTGGAACCCCCTCCCTAACAGCACTGTGGGTGTACCTACACCACATGGACTGCAGCGGTTCAAGGCGGCAGCTCACCACCACCTTCTGAAGGGCAATTAGGGGTGGGCAATAAATGCTGGCCCAGCCAGCGAAGCCCACATCCTGTAAATGAATTTTTTTAAAAACCCTCATTCATGCTTTTGTTATCTCTCTATTACCTCCACTATTCCAGCACAGTCCCTACTGGTCTCCTAGATTCTACCCTCCGTAACCTTGAGACCATCCAAAACTCCGCTGCCCATGTCTTAACTCTCACCAAATCCCATTCACCCATCACCCCTGTGCTCGCTGACCTACACTGGCTCCCCATCAAACAATCTTTTGGATTTTAAAATTCCCATGCTTGTTTTCAAAATTCCTCCATGGCCTCACCCCTCCCTATCTCTCATTACCCTCTGAGATATCTGCATCCCTATAATCCTGGTCTGCTGAGCACCCCCAATTATAATCACTCCACCATTGGTGGCCGTGCCTTCAGTTTCCTGGGTCCTAGTCTGTGGAATTCCCATCCTACACCTCTCTGCCTCTCCATCTTTCTTTCCTCAATTAAGACAATCTTGGAAACCTGCCCTTTTGACCCTTTTCAAATATCTTATTACGCGGCTCAGTGTTAAACTTTGCTCTATAATGAAGCACCTTAGGAGGTTTCATTACATTTGAACAAGCAAGGGGGAAAAGACCTAATTATTTTTAATGTCCTGAGGATAGCTCTATCCTGGAGAATAATCTTCAGCTCCTGGAGACTCCTGATAGGTTAGGGGTAATGTCACTAGGCTAGGAATCCAGAGGCTCCACTTTAATGCTTTGGGGACATGGGTTCAAATCCCAATAGCAGCTTGTGGAATTTAGATTCAATTAATAAATCTGAAATTGTAAAGCTACTCATGACAAATAGAAACCCATCCACTGGCCTTCACGTGACTCCAAACCCACGGCAATGTGGTTGACTCTTAAGTTCCCTCTGAAATGGCCTAGCAGGGCAATTAGGGGTGGGCAACAAATGCAGGCCTTGCCAGTGATGCCCACATCCCATGAAAGAAAATCCTGGAAGGATGGCAACCTCTAAAATGGTGGTGGAATTTTCTACCAGTTTCTTTAATCCTAGTTCTCTGGGTTGCTTGCCTCCTCCTCCTTTCCATTGCCCTTAAAGCAGGGGCAGCTTTTATATCATGCTGCTATTCCAAGTCTCTGTCTCTCTAGTCCTCTCTGTTGTATATGTTAGCAAGTCAGTTACAAAATATTAAATTTCTTTTTAAAGAATTTCTACCTTCTATGATTTTAATTGATTCGAGGAGGTAGATTAAAAAGTACTTTAGGTCACTTTATTGCAATCAATCTGAAGGTGTGATGTGGTGTTGTAAAGTATAATGTAGAATTTACATCATAGTAACAGGCCATTCGGCCCAACTGGTCCATGCTGGTGTTTATGCTCCACATGAGCCTCCTCCCACCCCTCTCCATCTCACCTATCAGCATATCCTTTGATTCCTTTGGCTCTCATGTGTTTATCTATCTTCCCCTTAAATGTATGTTATCACCTCAACCACGTGATGTGGGGGTGAGTTCCACATTCTCACCATGCCCTGGATGAAGAAGTTTCTCCCGAATTCCCGATTGGATTTATTAGTGCCTCCCTTATATTGATGGCCTCTCTCATTCTGGCCTCATCTGCAAGTGGAAGCATCTACTCTATGTCTACCCCATTGAACCCATTCACCTCAATGGCCTCCGTCAGTTTTCTCTTTTCTATCTTTCAGACTGTTTCAAAAATGGGAAGTGAAATCTCTGAAAGGCATAAGATTATCTGGTGCCTGGAGAAACTCTACCCACAATAAACGTTCGGTAGTTTGGTTTTGGAGGCAAAGGGTTTTCTGCTGTGTCCTTGGCAGTTCTCAGCTCCTCCCCCATTCATTTTCGCCACCAGCTGACAAGCGCAAAGAAAGGAAGGAAAAGACAAATAACAGACGGAGGAGCGGGGTTTCGAATCCCTGAACACCTGGCTCAGAGGTGAGAAGGCTACTCACTGAGCCACAGCAGACGCCTTGCTGTATTCTTCCAAAACCTCATAAGAACTTTATCAAATGTTTCCCAAAAAGTTAAGGAAATTAAATCCACTAAACCACCTCATCCAATTATTTGGTTCCTTTGTTAAAGAATTCCAGATTTGTGGGATGTATAAAGATGGGAAATTCCTGGGCAAATCCTCCTTTACACTGAACCCTCCTATTAAACCAACAAGTTTTACAGTCAGACACTTCTAAGCTTTAGAAAAGTTGGTGACGATCGTTGTTTTGGTTGATGAATGGAGGGTGAACTTCCTACTGCAGCTCCAACAACACTCAAGAAGCTTAACACCATCTAGGACAAAGCAGCCCTGCTTGTTCAGCATACCATCCATCACCTTAAACATTCACTCCCTCTACCACCGATACACAGTAGCAGCAGTGTGTACCATCTACAAGATACACTGCAGAAACTCACCAGGGCTCCTTAGACAGCATCTTCCAAACCCACGACCACTACCATCTAGAAGGACAAGGACAGCAGACGCATGGGAACACCACCACCTCCAAGTTCCCCTCCAGGTCACTCACCATCCTGTCTTGGGACAACATCACTGCGCCTCCATTGTCGCTGAGTCAAATTCCTGGAATTCCCTTCCTAACAGCACTGTGGGTGTACCTACACCACATGGGCCTGAATTTTCAGGCTGGCGGGATCAGCCCCCACCATCCAAAGAGTTGATGAAGAACACATCTGTGCCAGCTCCAGTAGGCCCGATGCCATTTTATGCTCTAACGAGCATTGATTGGCATAAGGCGGGATTTCTGCCCTTCACTAGGAGGAAGTCCCGCCTTGGGGAGCTGCCAACCAATTTGATTGGCTGGCAGCTCTCCAGTCCCTCCAGGAACAGCACGGCAGTGGCCGGAAGACGCACAGCAGGGAGCTGCCTGGAGCTAAGTGTCGGGAACCAGAGGAGAGGAAAGTGACAGGGGTCCCGGGATGGGGAGGGTAGGGAAGGCCAGGCCTGGGAGGGGGTAAGGTGGTTTCGAGGAGGGCGATTGGTGTCCCGGGGGATAGGCTGGGGGAGGGTCACCAGGCATCAAGGGGAGGTCGTCCTAAGTCAGAAGTGGGCTTCAGACGGAGGTGCCCCATCCCCCTCTTCCTGCCTGAGATCAAACTCTGTTCGTCTTCAGGTTTGCCCCCGATCTGTCATCTGTCCGCCAGCCTAGAAATTGAGGCTGGGCGGGAAAAGGCCATTGAGTGGCCACTTCAGGGCGGTAACTGGGGCAAGGGCGGGCTTCCCATCTGAGGTAAAATCGTGACCAGGTTGGGGCGGGTGGGATCCCAGAGGGAATCCTATCCATGCAATTTCACGCTTGTCCCCATCGCCTCAGTGGTAGGTGGGAGCGTAAAATTCAGCCATGGAGTGCAGCGGCTCAAGAAGGCAGCTTACCATCTTCTTAAGGGCAATTAGGGATGAACAACAAACCATGGCCTGGCCAGTGATGATCACATTCCAAGAACATTTTTTTTACATAAAGCTATTGTTCCCTGTGTGTGCAGGATCACACGTTCTCACCATACAGATCTCAGAAGAAAATATTAACTCCAGAAGATTAGAATCTACCATTATGCAAACTAACAGTGCCAGGACACCCATCGGTCCAAAGTGGACAATTAGAAACAGCTTCACAGTGGTCCTTTGGTCGTTGAGAGGCCGTGAGACGGGCCATAACCTCATAAAACATGACTCAAGAGGAGATCCCAAACAGATTTATATTGAATTGCACAGAATATTATAGTACAGAAACAGGCCATTCGGCCCAACTGGTCGGTGCTGGTGTTTGTGCTCCACACGCGCCTCCTCCCGCCGCCTCTTCATCTCACCCGATTAGCACATCCCTCTATTCCTTTCTCCTTCATGTGTTTACCCGGCTTCCCCTCAAATGCATCTGTACTATTCACCTCGACCACTCCCCGTAGTAGCGAGTTCCACATTCTCACCACTCTCTGGGTAAAGGTGTTTTTTCCATGAAGCCCTTAATTTATCAGTGTCCATCCCACATTTATGACCCCACCCACCCCCCAGATGTCATCTCCCCACAAGTGGAAACATTTCTCCATGCCTACACTGTCATGCCCTCTGTCAGGTCACCCCCTCAGCCCTCTCTTTTCTAGAGAAAAGAACCCCAGCCTGTTCAGTTCTTCGTAGTAGATGTTATAACATCTCAGTTCTGGCGTTATCCTTTTGTTGTGCTTTCTCTTGTGCTTCTCTATCCTTTTTGGAGACCAGAGCTGTTTGTAGTTTGACCAGCAGGAATTTCCTGGCGCTGCTTAGAATTCATTAGAGAAAAAGTTAAAGAGTGGAGTATGAATCTGGTGTGTTAAAGCGACGGTGTCAACACCACGCAGATCAATCAGTTCGAGAATAACTCTGATCACCAGATAAAACTGCTGAGTGACAATGGTCAGGGTTCAGCGTTGGGGTTGTCAGAGTTCCTCCCGCCTGATCTTTACCCAGCTGACACCTACAGAAAAGCATGAGGACCTCGGTTGCAGAGTGGGAACAGGCTCAAATGTGATGTCTTCCATGGCCAACCAGCCATGCAATAGCTCATTGTCTAGACTCCCACATTTGAAATGTCACCTTAATATCCACCCTGCGTCCAAAAAGGTAGGGGAGATAAATAATAAATAGAATCATGATTTGCCTCTTTCTGTTTCCCCGCCCCCATTTCCCTTGCTTTCTTTAATCATTAGGCAATAAATTCTGTTCACACCTTGAAGAGTTCCTGGACAATGTCAGCTGTTGCTCAATGGATAACAATCTTAGCTCTAAGGCAGAAGATTGTGGGTTCAAATCCCACTCCAGAGAATTAAGCACAAAATTTAGGCCAATACTCCCAGCTTGATATGGAGGGAGCGCCGCACAGTCAGAAGGACAATACCGAGGGAGCGCCGCACGGTCAGAAGGACAATACCGAGGGAGCGCCACATGGCCAGAAGGACAATACCGAGGGAGCGCCGCACTGTCAGAAGAACGGTACCGAGGAAACGCCGCACGGTCAGAAGGACAATACCGAAGGAGCGCCGCATGGTCAGAAGGATGGTACCGAGGGAGCGCCGCACGTCAGAAGGACAATACCGAGGGAGCGCCGCATGGTCAGAAGGACAATACCGAGAGAGCGCCGCACGGTCAGAAGGACAGTGCCGAGGGAGCGCCGCACGGTCAGAAGGACAATACCGAGGGAGCGCCGCACGGTCAGAAGG
This sequence comes from Cetorhinus maximus, assembly GCF_964194155.1. Classification (NCBI taxonomy): domain Eukaryota; kingdom Metazoa; phylum Chordata; class Chondrichthyes; order Lamniformes; family Cetorhinidae; genus Cetorhinus; species Cetorhinus maximus. The sequence continues at coordinate 179,635,422 of NC_135880.1, forward strand.
ACGGTGCCGAGGGAGCGCCGCACGGTCAGAAGGACAATACCGAGGGAGCGCCGCACGGTCAGAAGGATGGTACCGAGGGAGCGCCGCACGTCAGAAGGACAATACCGAGGGAGCGCCGCACGGTCAGACAGACAATACCGAGGGAGCGCCGCAAGGTCAGAAGGACGGTACCGAGGGAGCGCCGCATGGTCAGAAGGACGGTACCGAGGGAGCGCCGCACTGTCAGAAGGACGGTACCGAGGGAGCGCCGCACTGTCAGAAGGACGGTACCGAGGGAGCGCCGCACTGTCAGAAGGACGGTACAAAGGGAGCGCCGCACAGTCAGAAGGACGGTACCGAGGGAGCGCCGCACGGTCAGAAGGACAGTATCGAGGGAGCGCCGCACGGTCAGAAGGATGATACCGAGGGAGCGCCGCACGGTCAGAAGGACGATACTGAGGGAGCGCCGGACTGTCAGAAGGATGGTACCGAGGGAGCGCCGGACTGTCAGAAGGACGGTACCGAGGGAGCGCCGCACGGTCAGAAGGACAGTGTCGAGGGAGCGCCGTACTGTCAGAAGGATGATACCGAGGGAGCGCCGCACGGTCAGAAGGACAATACCGAGGGAGCGCCGCACTGTCAGAAGGACAATACCGAGGGAGCGCCGCAAGGTCAGAAGGACAATACCGAGGGAGCGCCGCACTGTCAGAAGGACAATACCGAGGGAGCGCCGCACGGTCAGAAGGACAATACCGAGGGAGCGCCGCACGGTCAGAAGGACAGTACCGAGGGAGCGCCGCACTGTCAGAAGGATGGTACCGAGGGAGCGCCGCACTGTCAGAAGGACGGTACCGAGGGAGCGCCGCACTGTCAGAAGGACGGTACCGAGGGAGCGCCGCACTGTCAGAAGGACGGTACCGAGGGAGCGCCGCACTGTCAGAAGGACGGTACCGAGGGAGCGCCGCACGGTCAGAAGGACGGTACCGAGGGAGCGCCGCACTGTCGGAAGGACAATACCGAGGGAGCGCCGCACTGTCGGAAGGACAATACCGAGGGAGCGCCGCACTGCCAGAAGGACGGTACCGAGGGAGCGCCGCACTGTCAGAAGGACGGTACCGAGGGAGCGCCGCACTGTCAGAAGGACGGTACCGAGGGAGTGCCGCACTGTCGGAAGGACAATACCGAGGGAGCGCCGCACTGTCAGAAGGACGGTACCGAGGGAGCGCCGCACTGTCAGAAGGACAGTACCGAGGGAGCGCCGCACTGTCAGAAGGACGGTACCGAGGGAGCGCCGCACTGTCAGAAGGACGGTACCGAGGGAGTGCCGCACTGTCAGAAGGACAGTGTCGAGGAGCGCCGTACTGTCAGAAGTATGGTACTGAGGGAGCGCCGCACGGTCAGAAGTACAATACCGAGGGAGCGCCGCACGGTCAGAAGGACAATACCGAGGGAGCGCCGCACGGTCAGAAGGACAATACCGAGGGAGCGCCGCACGGTCAGAAGGACAATACCGAGGGAGCGCCGCACGGTCAGAAGGACAATACCGAGGGAGCGCCGCACGGTCAGAAGGACAATACCAAGGGAGTGCCGCATGGTCAGAAGGACAATACTGAGGAAGTGCCGCACTGTCAGAAGGTCAATGTCGAGGGAGCGCTGCACGGTCAGAAGGACAATACCAAGGGAGCGCCGCACGGTCAGAAGGACGGTACCAAGGGAGCACCGCACGGTGAGAAGGACGGTACTGAGGGAGCGCCGCACGGTCAGAAGGACAGTGTCGATGGAGCGCCGCACTGTCAGAAAGACGATACCGAGGGAGCGCCGCACTGTCAGAAGGACGGTACCGAGGGAGCGCCGCACGGTCAGAAGGACAGTGTCGAGGGAGCGCCGCACTGTCAGAAAGACGGTACCGAGGGAGCGCCGCACTGTCGGAAGGACGGTACCGAGGGAGTGCAGCACTGTCAGAAGGACAATACCGAGGGAGCACCGCACGGTCAGAAGGACGGTACCAAGGGAGCGCCGCACTGTCAGAAGGACGGTACCGAGGGAGCACCGCACTGTCAGAAGGACGGTACCGAGGGAGCGCCGCATGGTCAGAAGGACAATACTGAGGGAGCGCCGCACTGTCAGAAGGACGGTACCGAGGAAGTGCCGCACTGTCAGAAGGTCAATGTCGAGGGAGCGCTGCACGGTCAGAAGGACAATACCAAGGGAGCGCCGCACGGTCAGAAGGACGGTACCAAGGGAGCACCGCACGGTGAGAAGGACGGTACTGAGGGAGCGCCGCACGGTCAGAAGGACAGTGTCGATGGAGCGCCGCACTGTCAGAAAGACGATACCGAGGGAGCGCCGCACTGTCAGAAGGACGGTACCGAGGGAGCGCCGCACGGTCAGAAGGACAGTGTCGAGGGAGCGCCGCACTGTCAGAAAGACGGTACCGAGGGAGCGCCGCACTGTCGGAAGGACGGTACCGAGGGAGTGCAGCACTGTCAGAAGGACAATACCGAGGGAGCACCGCACGGTCAGAAGGACGGTACCAAGGGAGCGCCGCACTGTCAGAAGGACGGTACCGAGGGATCACCGCACTGTCAGAAGGACGGTACCGAGGGAGCGCCGCATGGTCAGAAGGACAATACTGAGGGAGCGCCGCACTGTCAGAAGGACGGTACCGAGGGAGCGCCGCACTGTCAGAAGGACGGTACCGAGGGAGCGCTGCACGGTCAGAAGGACAGTGTCGAGGGAGCGCCGCACGGTCAGAAAGACGGTACCGAGGGAGCGCCGCACGGTCAGAAGGACAGTGTCGAGGGAGCGCTGCACTGTCAGAAGGACGGTACCGAGGGAGCGCCGCACGGTCAGAAGGACAGTGTCAAGGGAGCGCCGCACTGTCAGAAAGACGGTACCGAGGGAGCGCTGCACTGTCAGAAGGACAATACCAAGGGAGCACCGCACGGTCAGAAGGACGGTACCAAAGGAGCGCCGCACTGTCAAAAGGACGGTACCGAGGGAGCACCGCACTGTCAGAATGATGGTACCGAGGGAGCGCCGCACTGTCAGAAGGACGGTACCGAGGGAGCACCGCACTGTCAGAAGGACGGTACCGAGGGAGCGCCGCACTGTCAGAAGGACGGTACCGAGGGAGCCCCGCACGGTCAGATGGACAGTACCGAGGGAGCGCCGCACTGTCAGAAGGACAGTACCGAGGGAGCGCCGCACTGTCAGAAGGACGGTACCGAGGGAGCGCCGCATGGTCAGAAGGACGGTACCGAGGGAGCGCCGCACGGTCAGAAGGACAGTGTCGAGGGAGCGTCGCACGGTCAGAAGGACGGTACCGAGGGAGCGCCACACGGTCAGAAGGACGGTACTGAGGGAGCATCGCACAGTCAGAAGGACGGTACCGAGGGAGCGCCGCACTGTCAGAAGGACGGTACCGAGGGAGCGCCGCACTGTCAGAACGACGGTACCGAGGGAGTGCTGCACTGTCAGAAGGACGGTACTAAGGGTCCACTGCATTGTCAGCGGGCTAGTGTTAAGGGACTGCTGCTCTGTCAAAGCTTTCAGATGAGACATTAAACCGAAGGTCCACCCTCTCTCGGGTGGAGGTAAAAGATCTCAATGAGGGGCAGGGCAGTTCTCCTCGGTGTCCTGGCCAACGTTTAGCCTTCTTTAACTCCATGATCCAATGCTTCCAGTGGGATCCCAGAATTGCAGGCAGTGCAGGTCATAGGTTAGAGGTCAGGCAGCAAACATTATTCCTTACTCGGCCATCAATGCAGGGCAGTAGAATTAGTTTGGAGATCTGAACATGGGTGATTACTGCAGCAATGTAAGTTACTGATAATTAAATTAATTTAGGCCCTTCACACTGTCAGGCTAATTAACATTTTGCAGCCAGCCTCACTGACAAGAGAACAGCTCATCAGAAAGAAATGTAGACCTTTCAAAGCACCGTGGAAACGCAATAAAAGGCCTGCAGCGTGTTCAAATGGACAGTAATCTTTTGTTTGATTTGTATAAACTGCCTTGATGGTGTCAGTGGGATTCAAGTCTTCATAGCAATACCAACAGGAAAGCAAACTGCTTCTCAAATTCTGGTAATTCACACCTCTCCTATAACAACATCTTGCATTTATACAGCGCCTTTAGTATACTAAAACGTCTGAAGGTGCTTCGCAGGCGTGTTATCAGAAAAAGGTTTGGCACTGAGCCACGTAAGGAGATATCAGGAAAGATGCCCCATATCTTGGTCGAAGAGGTAGGTTTTGGGAGCGTTGCAGAGGAAGAGAGATACAGAGCTGAGGAGGGGTTTAGGGAGGGATTTCCAGAGCTTGGGGCCCAGGCAGCTGAAGGCATGGCCGCCAATGGTGGAGCGATTAAAATCAGGAATGCGTGAGAGGTCAGAACTGGAGGAATGCGGTGACCTTGGAGGGCTGTGGGCTGGAGGAGGTTACAGAAATAGGGATGAGGCCACAGTGGAATGTATAAACTAGAGTGAGAATTTTAAAATGGGGGTGTTCCTCAGCTGGTAGTCAATGTAGGTCAGTGAGCACAGGTAACAGGTGTACTGGGGTGAACATGAGTAGGATACAGGCAACAGAGTTTTGGAAGAGCTGAGTTTTGTGGGAGGTGAAAGATGGGACAGCAGCCAGGAGAGGGTTGGAATAGTTGAGTCCACAACTAAGAAAGCCACGGATGGGGGTTTCAGCAGAAGATTGGCTGTGGCAGCAGCAGAGATTGGGCAAAGTTATGGAGGTGGAAATAGGTGTTCTACATGCAACAATCAACGTGCCAGATTTACAGCCAAAATAGTGGTATCAAAATATGTGATTCTCTTCACATCAATTAAACAACAGCATTTCAATGGACAGTACCAAATTTTACTGGATTGTTCTCAAGATTTATTGTCCATTCGCAGTTGTCCTAAGAAGATGATCGTGAGTCTTCTTTAACCTTTGCAATTATAGCACTCTGACAGTGGTGGTATGTAGAGAACCTCACATTTTAACTCTGCAAAGATAAAGGGAGACAGCCATTCTAAATCTCAGTCAGGACAGAGGATGACTTGGACAGGAACTTACAGGTGATAGTGTTGCCATGGCATCCTTAACATCTTTACCTTCTTAGTAACCTTCTGCTGTGTCCCAACTTCAGTGCAGTACTGAGGGAGTGCTGCCCTGTTGGTGGTGCCATCTTTTGAATGAGACATGAGGACATAAGAAGTAGGAGCAGGAGTAGACCACATGGCCTGCCGAGCCTGCTTCACCATTCAATACCGTCATGGCTGATCTCGAGCTTCAACTCCACCTCCACCCCCCGTCCCCGCCCCCGACCCCCACTACCCTTGATTCCCTGAGAGCCCAAAATTCTGACTATCCCAGCATTAAATACAGTCAACGATGGAGCACTCACAATCGTCTGGGGTAGAGAATTCCAAAGATTCACAACCCTTTGAGTGAAATAACTTCCCCTCATCTCAGTCCTAAATGATCGGCCCCTTATCCTGAGACTGTGCCCCCATGTTTTAGATTTCCCGACCAGTGGAAACAATCTCTCAGTGTCCAACCTATCAAACCCACTTCAGGATCTTGTAGGTCTCAGTGAGATCACCTCTCATTCTTCTAAAACTCCAGAGAATATCAACCCAATTTGCTCATCCTCTCAAGATAAGAAAACTCTTTCACCCCAGGGAACAATCCAGTGAACCTTCGCTGTACCGCCTCCAATGCAAGTACATTCTTCCTTAAATATAGAGACCAAAATTGCACACAGTATTCCAGGCACGGTCTCACCAAAGCCCCGTATAATTGTGGCAATTTTTTTTTTATTCTTATACTCCGATCCCATTGAAATAAAGGCCAACATGACATTTGCCTTCCTAATTACTTGCTGTACCTGAATGCTGCCTCTCTGTACTCCTTGTCCAAGTATACCCAAGTCCCTAGAAGCATCAATATTTACAAGTTCCACACCTCTAAAAAATATTCTGCTTTTCTATTCTTATGACCAAATAACCCCACATTTCCCCACATTATTGTCCTCTGCCACCTTACTGTCCACTCATTTAACCTGCCTATACCTCTTTCAGCCGCTGTCCTCCTCACCCCCTACATTCTCAACTGGCTTTATCTTGTCAGCAAACTTAGATACTTTACTCTCTGTCTCTTTGTCTAAGTTACTAATATAGATAATAAATAGCTGAGGCCCCAGCAATGATCTTTGTGGCATAGGGGGACGGCGTAGTGGTATTTTTGCCGGACTAGTAATCCAGAGACCCACGGTAATGTCCTGTCCCACCGGCAGGACAGACCCAACAGAGGTGGTGGCACAGTGGTATACAGTCGGGAGGGAAGCCTCAACATCGACTCTGGACCCCATCAGGCCAAACATGGGCAAGGATTACAATGTACCACCTTCATGAATCACATGTTGACCACCACTTGGAGGAAGCACTGAGGGTGGCAAGGGCGCAGAATGTACTCTGGGTGGGGGACTTCAACGCCCATCAATGAGAGTGGCTCGGTAGCACCACTACTGACTGAGCCCTAAAGGGCATAGCTGCTAGACTAGGTCTGTGGCAGGTGGTGGGGGAACCAACAAGAGGGACAAACATACTTGAACCCATCCTCACCAACCTGCCTGCCACAGATGCATCTGTCCATGACAGTATCGGTAGGAGTGACCAACACACAGTCCTTGTGGAGATGAAGTCCTGCCTTCACAATGAGGATACCCTCCATCGTGTTGTGTGGCACCACCACTGCGCTAAATGGGATAGATTTTGAACAGATCTAGCAACTCAAGACTAGGCATCCATGAGGCACTGTGGGCCATCAGCAGCAGCAGAATTTTACTCGAACACAATCTGTAACCTCATGGCCCAGCATATCCCCCACTCTACCATTACCATCAAGCCAGAGGATCAACCCTGGTTCAATGAAGAATGCAGGAGGGCATGTCAGGAGCAGCACCAGGCATTCCTAAAAATGAGGCGTCAACCTGGTGAAGCTATAACTCAGGACTACTTGCGTGCCAAACAGCAAGTGATAGACAGAGCTAAGCGATCCCATAACCAACAGACCAGATCTAAGCTCTGCAGTCCAGCCACATCCAGTCATGAATGATGGTGGACAATTAAAAACTCACTGGAGGAGGAGGCTCCACAAATATCCCCATCCTCAATGATGGAGGAGCCCAGCACATCAGTGCAAAAGTTGAGGATGAACATTTGCTACAATCTTCAGCCAGAAGCGCCGAGTGGATGATCCATCTCGGTCTCCTCCGGAGGTCCCCAGCATCACAGATGCCAGTCTTCAGCCAATTCGGTTCATTCCACATGATATCAAGAAATGGCTGAAGGCACTGGATAGTGCAAAGGCTATGGTCCCTGACAATATTCCAGCAATGGTACTGAAGAGTTGTGCTCCAGATCTTGCCGCGCCCCTAGCCAAGTTGTTCCAGTACAGCTACAACACTGGCATCTACCCGACTATCTGGAAAATTGTCCAGGTATGTCCTGTACACAAAAAACAGGACAAATCCAACCCAGCCAATTACCGCCCCAATCAATCTACTCTCAATCATCAGCAAAGTAATGGGAAGGGTCATCAACAGTGCTATCAAGCGGCACTTGATTAACAATAACCTGCTCACTGACGCCCAGTTTGGGTTCCACCAGGGCCACTCAACTCCTGACCTCATTATAGCCTTGGTTCAAACATGGACAAAGGACCTGAACTCCCGAAGTGAGGAGAGAGTGACTGCACTTGACATAAAGGCAGCATTTGACCGAGTGTGGCATCAAGCAACCCTAGCAAAACTGGAGTCAATGGGAACAAAAACAAAAAATGCTGGAAAAGCTCAGCAGGTCTAACAGCATCTGTGGAGAGAAAGACAGTTAACTGTTTCAAGTCCGTAAGACTGTTCTTCAGACTAAAGAGAAGTAAAAATTTTTACTTCTCTTTAGCTCTGAAGAAGAGTCATACGGACTCGAAATGTTAACTCTGTCTTTCTCTCCACAAATGCTGTTAGGCCGGCTGAGTTTTTCCAGCATTTTGTTTTTGTTTCAGATTTCCAGCATCCGCAGTATTTTGCCTTTATCTTGGAGTCAATGGGAATCAGGGGGAAAACTCTCCGCTGGTTGGAGTCATACCTAGCACAAAGGAAGATGGTTGTGGTTGTTGGAGGTCAGTCATCTCAGTTCCAGGATATCACTGCAGGAGTTCCTCAGGGTAGTGTCCTCGGCCCGATCATCTTCAGCTGCTTCATCAATGACCTTCCTTCCATCATAAGGTCAGAAGTGGGGATGTTCCTGATGATTGCACAATGTTCAGCACCATTAGCAACTCCTCAGATACTGAAGCAGTCCATATCCAAATGCAGCAAGACCTGGACAATATCCAGGCTTGGGCTGACAAGTGGCAAGTAACATTTGTGCCACACAAGTGCCAGGCAATGACCATCTCCATCAAGAGAGAATCAAACCATCACCCCTTGATGTTCAATGGCATTACCATCATTGAATCCCCCACTATCAACATCTTGGGGGTTACCATTGACCAGAAACTGAACTGGACAAGCCATATAAATACTATAGCTACAAGAGCAGGTCAGAAGCTAGGAATCCTGTGACGAGTAACTCACCTCCTGGCTCCCCAAAGCTTGTCCACCATCTACAAGGCACAAGTCAGGAGTGTGTTGGAACACTCTCCATTTGCCTGGATGAGTGCAGCTCCCACAACACTCAAGAAGCTTGATACCATCCAGGACAAAGCAGCCCACTTGATTGGCACCACATCCACAAACATTCACTCCCTTCACCACCGACGCACAGTAGCAGCAGTATGTACCATCTACAAGATGCACTGCAGAAACTCACCAAGGCTCCATCAACAGCCCCTTCCAAACTCACGACCACTACCATCTAGAAGGACAAGGGCAGCAGATAGATGGGAACGCCACCACCTGGAAGTTCACCTCTAAGTCACTCACCATCCTGACTTGGAAATATATCACCGCTCCTTCACTGTCGCTGGGTCAAAATCCTGGAACTCCCTCCCTAACAGCACTGTGGGTGTACCTACACCACAGGGACTGCAGCGGTTCAAGAAGCCAGCTCACCACCACCTTCTCAAGGGCAACTAGGGATGGACAATAAATGCTGGCCCAGCCAGCGAAGCCCACATCCCGTGAATGAATAAACATAAAAACTCGACACAGCCTGCCAACTTGAAAATGTCCCATTTATCCCTTAAACCAAGGCTCCACCTGCCCTTTCAGGTGGGCATGAAAGATCCCATGGCCAATATTTCAAAGAAGAAAAAGGAAGTCCTCCCCAGTGTCCTGGGTCAATACTTATTCCTCGCCCAACTCAATCAAAAAAAAAGATCATTTGGTCATTATCAGATTGTTACTTGTGCACAAATTGGCTGCCACTTACATCGCCTACATTACAACGCTTTAAAATTACTTCATTGGCTGTTAAGCGCTTTGGGGTGTCCTGGAAGCTATAGGAGTGCAAGGTACTTTTCTTTAACTATAAATCCTAACACAAACCTCAGGACCCCAACGTCTCAGTGAGGGTTGGAGTGTCTAATCGCCACTGGAAGGATTAATGGAAGAAGAACAAGAGGCCGACAGTGAAGGAAGCAGCTGGACTGGCTTAACCAGAACTCCAACAACGCAAGTGGATAAGGTAGTCAGGAAGGCATATGGCATGATTGCCTTCATTGGCAGGGGTATTGAGTATAAAAGCTGGGAAGTCATGCTGCAGTTGTATAGAACCTTGGTTAGGCCACACTTGGAATATTGCGTGCAATTCTGGTTGCCACATTACCAGAAGGATATGGAGGCATTGGAGAGGGTGCAGAGGAGGTATACCAGGATGCTGCCTGGCCTGGAGGTTATTAGCTATGAGGAGAGGTTGGAGAAACTCGGATTGTTCTCACTAGAGCAACGGAGATTGAGAGGCGACTTGATAGAAGTTTACAAAATTATGAGTGGCATGGGCAGAGTAGATAGTCAGAAGCTTTTTCCCAGAGTGGAAAAGTCAATTACTAGGGGACACAGATTTAAGGTGAGAGGAGAAAACTATAGAGGAGATGTGCGGGGCAAGTTTTTTAAGCAGAGGGTAGTGAGTGTCTGGAATTCGCTGCCAGAGGAGGTGGTGGAAGCAAGTACGATAGTGGTGTTTAAGAGGCAGCTTGACAAATACATGAATAGGATGGGAATAAAGGGATACAGACCCCGGAAGTGCAAAATGTTTTAGTTGACAGGCAATATGATCAGCGCAGGCTTGGAGGGCCGAAGGGCCTGTTCCTGTGCTGTACTTTTCTTTGTTCTTTGTTCTGACCTTGGCTACGGTAAATTGTCCCCCTGTGATGGACTAGTGTCCCACCCTGCATGCACCCTGCCTAGCACCTGTTGGGAGAGGCTCTGACTCCCTGTGACCCTGAATTGGATGAGGCAGCTCTGGAAAAGTGAATGTGATGAGGGAAAAATGTCATCGGACAAACCAAGGAAATGTAATTTAACACATTGACATGCTAGGGCTGATGTTGACAGATGTGTAAAAATCCATTTGCAGGTTGTATTAGATTCCTATTTGACAGTGATCTGGTTTACAATGAGGGCTGGCGTATCTGACAGTTTGACAATCTGGTCTCAATGGTTGGGTCAATCTGCTCTGAACCTGGGCCTTGGCAACACAGGAATTGTAAAGCGCTCAGTTCTAGTTTTGATATGGCTGATGTGAAGGATGGTTTATAGTCAGCAAAGTGTAAAGTGTTAACATGATGCCCCTGTGATGGGTCTGCCCCTGTTTACATCCTCTCAGTTGGCTGTTATTTGCTTTGGCTGCACTGAGTGGCCTCTCCTTCCTGTGCCGCAAGTGGAGATGGAAGCAGAAGGCATGGGTTCTCTCGGAGACTATTAGCTCTGTTAATTCAACACTCCAATTCCTGAACTGATCCCAGTCCTGACCATGTGCAATAATCACTACAATATAATGACCTCCGTTACATTAAGTCAACATCAGGGACCAGGTGATATCAAATACTTAGGTTCGAACTCTTGCCCTTTCCCCCTCCCAAAAAAAAATCCAAAAACATTCCTAGGATGGTGATAGTTGAGAGCCCCATCTCCCAGAGTTCAGAAGAATACTTCTGAAGCAAAGAACTATACACTGAAATGAAAAAAAAGGCAATGGAACATTCTGCATAATAACAGAATGGAGAGTTGGCAGGTAGATGTAATACTATTTCAAATACTCAAAATCACTTTGACCTCTGGAAGAACCCCAATTTTCAGTTCTCCACCTTTGGTGGGTATTCCTTTGCTGCCGAGTCCCTGGGATCTGGAATTCCCACCTTAAACCTCTCCACATCGCAATCTTTCTCTCTTATCTTTTAAGATGTTCCTTAAAACCTACCTCTTTGACCAAGCTTTTGGTCACCTGTCCTTAACACCTCCTTATGAGGCTCGTGTCAACTTTTGTTTGATAAACACTGCTGTGAAGTGCCCGGGGATGTTCTACTATATTTGCGGTGATACAACAAGTCCCCATTTTAAGTTGCCCCATTTTAAGTTGTTTTGCTTTTTACATTGATCAGTTAATGGGGCCTGTATACTCATACAGCGTCGCTTTAAAGTCATTTCATGCTGGCCCTGCTGTAGGGCCGCGTGACTTGGTTGGCGTCATTTTGGAGCAGCCGGAGTGGGGGTCAGGCAGCAGCAGAGGCTGCAAACCAGAGGGTCAGCGAGAGGGAGGGTCCACAGCAATCAGGAGGGTCAGTGAATGGGTTAAGTGGTGAGCAGGAGGTTCGGCCAGCAGGAGAGGCAGCGAGCAGGAGGCGAGCAGTAAGTCAGCATATTTCGTTTATATTTTTTTAAGTTTATTTTATAAGTTATTACATTTACCATTACAGGAATTTAGGAATGTAGAGTGAAATCTAGCCTTAGAATGTTCCTTCTTTCTCCTTGAGATTAGCAGTGGGAATCAAGGGAAGGCCCCTTATACATAATTGTTTCAGTTTTGATAAGTAGTAAATTCAATAATACGATTCACTTTGGAAAGATTATACACGTTATCATAATTCTCAGTGAATTATGTACACAAGAGTGGAAAGTTGCTGTCAACTCTTGAGGAAGAGCCTACACTTTCGATAAACTGGACCATCGAAACCTTTTCAAGCCGCTCAGGTTAAATGATGAAAATTAAACTTCATCATATCAAAAACTACATAATTAAACCTTGATCAATGGTGTTCCACAAATAACATTTCAGGGCTCAAAACAAACCAAAGAACGACTGCATTGCACAAGACTGTTTGATCTTCCCTGTCTGTAAGATGTTTAATACCCATTGCCAACCGCGTATTTATCCAGTCCTCATCAAAGGAGTTTCCCTCAACCCACCATTAGTCTCTTTCGTTACAAAGCTCTTCCACTTTCATTCAAATTGTAAACCACAGGTGAAGAACAAAGATCTAGCAGAAAGGATACCACCAGTGTTGAAGAGATTGCGACAAAAAAAACGAGACAAATGGGGTAATGATGGTCTCGTGATGCCCAATTAGGTTTTAAAAGTCAGGTGATTGTAAGGGAAGTAGCCAACGGTTTTTATAAATTATCAGAAATGTAATTTGTCCCAATCTGGCCACGTTTTTAAAATTTGTCAAGAAGTAGAATACTGCGGAGGCTGGAAATCCAAAACCAAATCAGAAAATGCTGGAAGACAAAACTCAGCAGGTTAGGTAGAGTCCGTGTAGAGAGAGAGAAAAAGAGTTTCCGTTTCAGGTCTGTGACCATCTGGTGAAAAGAGGAAAGACAGTGGCAGATGGAGTTCAAAGTGCGGCAGTGTGAGGTCATTCACTCTGGATTCATGAGCAATAGATCAAGGCATTTTCTAAATGGCGAAAAGCTAGGAACGGTGGAGATGGAGGAGTCCAAGTACACAAATCAAAGTTAATACAAAAAAACAATGCGCCTGCCGATCTCTCAAGTATTTTTTATTCATTCATGGGGTGTGGACATCACTGGCTTGCCCATCCTTAATTGCCCTATTTCAGAGGGCAGTTAAGAGTCAACCACATTGCTGTGGGTCTGGAATCAATGGTAGGCCAGACCAGGTAAGGATGGCAGATTTCCTTCCCTAAAGGACATTAGTGAACCGGATGCGATTTTACAACAATCAACAATTAGTCTTTTAATTCCAGATATTTATTGAATTCAAATTGCACTACCTGCCATGGTGGGATCTAAACCCAAGTCCCCAGAGCATCACCATGGGTCTCTGGATTACTAGTCCAGTAGCAATACCACTACACCATCACCTCCCTCTCAGTATAGAATATTAAGGGGTGGTCTAATTGAGGTGTTTAAAATGATTAAGGAACTTGATAGGGTAGATAGAGAGAAACTATTTCCTCTTGGGGGGCGGGGAGGAGATTCCAGATCAAGGGGGCAGAACCTTAAAATTCGAGCCTAGGCTGTTCCGGGGTGATGTCAGGAAGCGTTTCTTCACACAAAGGGGAGTGGAAATCTGGAACTCTCTCCCCCAAAAAGCTGTTGAGGCTGGGAGGTCAATTAAACACTTCAAAGCTGAGATGAATATAATTTTGTTGGGTAAGGGGATTAAGGGATATGGAACCAAGGTGGGTAGATGGAGTTAAGGTACAGATCAGCCATGATCTAATTAAATGGCGAGACAGGTTTGAGGGATTGAATGGCCTCCCCTTGTTCCTATGTTCCGAACATACATTTTCTGCATCCCTCGGCATTTTGACAAGCTGGATCGGGCCCACTTCCGATTCTTTACTAGAGTTCGATATTTTTATCTTGGCACAACTTAACCAACACCACAATGGCCACATACACCCTTGCTTCAGAAAGAGAGCAGCTGGGAAGGGGAGACTGAGGCAGTCCCTGAGATATACGGAGTTTCTGCAGGAGCCAAGCAAAATGGTGTTAGCCTTGCCAATGCTGAACTGCAGAAAGTGTCAGCTTATCCAGAACATGCATGCCTGCATTGGCAAAGAGCAGGGCAGACAGACATGAAACATAACACGTGGGATCCAGTTAGCAGTCATCGACACGTGTATGTAAGCTAACACCATACTTACAGATGATATGATTGAAGGGAAAAGGATAGATGTGGAAATGAGCATAGGGTTGACAGGCTTCCAGGATTGTCCTGGAAGAAGGAGCTGAGGATTAATCTGTCACAAGCAACCATAAGCACATTGTTGGTGTTTTCTTTTAACTCTTCTGTCGACTAGACTTCTTTAAAAAGTTGAGAGAAAGAAAGGATGTTTGGGACAAAACCTCCAGGAATTGTCAACTGAAGTTGGCAACCCTAAATACAGAGGGTGAATGAATGTTCGAGTTTGTGGCTATATGCTGGGGCTGGCTAAGGGGGAGGACAGATCATTCAAGGAGAAAGACTAATGATGTAGGAACAGGGCTGAACTGAAACAACACTGAGACACAGCGTGTAAAGGAAATATTCCACACCCTGCTCCAATTTAGCCAGTTATATCGGACAATCTATGTTAGGCTTTCACTAAAATTAGACTGCATCAAATTTTTCAGATATCTTAGACCGAGTCAAAAAAAAATCGCAAGAACTTTATTGGTCACAGAAATAACCGAGAATATGATACCCACTTTGAACGTGTCCGAATTGCACTGAACGTTTTCTGTTGACTTGCTGTGTTAGTGTTGCTGTTTAGTAAGGAATATCAGCAGAATGTCTGTACTTCTTAATCATTTAATCAGAAAGAAAAAGAAAAATTTGCATTTATATAGCACTTTTCACACACACTGGATGTCCAAAAGTGCTTCACAGTCAATGCAATATCTTTTGAAGTGTAGTCACCATTGTAATGTAGAAGCCAACTTGTGCACAGCAAGCTCCCACAAACAGCTATGTGATAACGACCAAATAATCTGTTTTAGTATTGTTGATTGAGGGATAAATATTGGCCACGACACCAGGGATCTATTTTTTTATTTATGGGATACGGAAGTCACTTGGCATGGCGAGCATCTGTTGCCCGTCCCTAATTGCCCTTAGGAACAGTTAAGAGTCGACCACAAATTGCTCTGGTTCTGGAGTCGCATGTAGGCCAGACCAGGTAAGGACGGCAGATTTCCTTTCCTGAAAGAGCAATAGTGAACCAGATGGGTCTTTTACAACAATCAGTGATAGTTTCATGGTTACCATTATTGAAACTAGCTTTCAATTTTTTAAAAAAAATTAATTGAATTTAAATTCCACCAACTGCCATGGTGGGCCATGCCCCCTCGATTACTAGCCCAGCGACATTACCACTATCTCTGGGCCACTATCTCTCCATAGATCAAACAATAAATCTCTTGCTCTTCTTTGAAATAGTCCCAGAAGTGTGTAACATATAACAGCAACTTGCATTTATATAGCGCCTTTAAAGCAGTAAAACGTCCCAAAGCATTTCACAGGTGCCATTATCAGATAAAAATGCGACATAATTATACACCATTAATTGCAAGAATGGATCACGGAAACAATTTAATGGCCTGAATCAGCGTAAAATATGCTGAGTTAATTGGCAGATCCACACATTCGGCCAAAGTGCCGAGTCACTGGCTGTTTGTTGCTCTGATTCGAGTCTTGTGCAGAACACGAGCCTTCAAGTGAGAGTTCAAGCGAGTTCTTTGATGAAGTAACAGAAAGGGCCAAAGAGGGTATTATGGTTGATGTTGTGTATATGGACTTGCAAAAAGCATTTGTTAAAGTACTACATAGTAGATGGGCTAGCAAAATTGGAGCCTGTGGGATTAAACGGGCAGCGGCTGTGTGGATACAGAACTGTCTATTGGACAGAAAGCAGAGAATTGTGGTGAATTGTTGTGTGTCAGATAGAGAAAACTTGCAGGACAATGGGGTGAGATGAGGAGAAACTTGTTGATGTAGTAAATTGTTGTGATCTGGAATGTGCTGCCTGATAGGGCAGTGGAAACAGATTCAACTGTAACTTTCAAAAGGGAATTGGATAAATACCTGAAGGGGAAATATTTGTATGGCTAGGGAGAAAGCACAGGAGGGAGTGGATAGATCTTTCAAAGAGACAGCACAGATACGATGGAGTGAATGGCCTTCTTCTGCACTGCCTCATTCTATGATTCTATACTGTGAATATCTTGTTCATTCAGCATGTGGCTGGTGTGGAGAACAGAAGTTTAAAAGTGTGTGTGTCTGTGTGTGTGTGTACACGTGTTTGGGCATGTGTGCGTGTATATGGGGGTGTATGTGTGTGCGTGCATGCATATGTGTGTGTCTGAGTGTCAGTGCATGTGCACATGTGTATGGGGATGTATGCGTGTGCGTGTGTGTCTGTGTGTGTTTGGGCATGTGTGCGTGTGTATGGGGGTGAATGCGTGTGTGTGTGTTTGTGCAAGTGTGCGTCTGTGTGTATGGGGGTGAATGCATGTGTGTGTGTTTGTGCAAGTGTGCATGTGCGTGTGTGTATGGGGGTGAATGCGTGTGTGTGTTTGCGCAAGTGTGCGTGTGTGTGTGTATGGGGGTGTATGCGTGTGTTTGTGTGTGTGCGTGTGTGTGTGTGTGCGTGAGAGGGAGAGAGAGAAAATGAAAACTCTCCTACCAGAAGTAACATTGGCCTTTTCCATGTGGTTAATCCCAGGATTCCTGAAAGGATCACCTGTAAATGAAAATTACATTTTAAGTCATGGGGTTACCCTCAGGCTCAAACACACTTGAAAATAAAGCCATCTCCACAAAACAAAATCAAATCAGTTTACGTATGTTGCAGGAAACTTCATCTAGGTACCCTACACAAATTTATAATCTGTAAAACCCAGGCCACAAAGCAAAGCCTGCTAATGGAGACAGAAGAATATGAGAAATAAGAGCAGTAGACCATTCAGCCCCTTGGGCCTGGTCCACCATTCAATACATTCAGTGCTGGTCTTTGGCCTCAACTCCACTTTCCTGCCAAGTGACAGTCAATGAAGTACAGGTGAGTACCAATGTAACTTCTTAATGGGGATTAAAAACGAGATGGTTATTTGTGAACTGGTGCAGGTCGCAGTTAGATCAGGGAAGATTAAGGGGAGCTTTAATAGATGTGTTCAAAATCACAAAGGATTGTGATAGTGTAAATAAGGAGAAACTGTTTCCCATGGCAGGAGGGTCGATAACCAGAGGGACATGGATTTAAGGGGGTTGTCCATAGAAACAGAGGGAGCATGAGGAAACTTTTTTTTTCAATACAGTGACTTGTTGTGATCTGGAATGCGCTGCCTGAAAAGGCGGTTGAAGCAGATTCAATAGGAACTGTCAAAAGAGAATGGATAAATACTCGACAGGGAGAAAATTATAGGACTATGGGAAAAGTACAGGGAAATGGAACCAATGGGATAGCTCTTTCAAAGAACGAGCATGGGCATAATGTGTCGGGTGGCTTCCTTCTGTGCTGTTTCGTTCTGTGATTCTGGTCATTATTATGACAGAGCTGATGGTAAAGGCTGAGTTTCCAAATCCCAGAGGGAAACTTGAAACAATTGTCATTACCCATTTTTGCAATTTGCATGTTTCGAGATGCAGGCTTTGAATTCAGTAGTAATAAGACCACCGAGTCTCAAGAGGTTTTTTATATAAAACTAAATTAAGCATTTATTAATTTAACAACAAATTAAACACATACACATGGCTACAAATTCCTATTATAATAACATTTAAACAAATCCCCAAATTGACCACTCCCAGGTAAATCTCCACCAAGGCAACAGTAACTCATCTATTTTACAAGACCCCGGGCAAAGCACATTTGACCTTATGAATTCAAAATGAGGTTCCTTGCGAATTGGTTTCTTACAGACACAGTTGGAGGCATACAGACTAGTTAGATCTTAAATGCCTCCTCCTCATAAACACAAACTCCTTTCTGTTTATACCTAGCTTTTCCTTTGAATGTAAATTTTCCATTGTATTACTAGGTTTTTAATTTTACCTCTTCTAACAATAACATCTTTTCATCTCACCAATTTTATTAGTAAGCTGAAAAAATAAACACATTGCTTAGAGTCTTCTAGCTAGGTGCAAGATTTCACCCATTCTTTTGAATGCTTTATTTAAAAACGCAAATTGCCCCCTTGACACCTATGTTTCTAAACTCCCCCATGTTTATCTAATTACCATTTCAAACCTATTTCTTTCTATACATCAAAGCCTCTAGACCAGCTGTCTTTAGTCCAATTAAGAACACACACATACACACACATAGACAGATACTGCTAAACTCTATTTAAAAAAAATAATTTCTAATAACATTATAGACATTAATCTCTTCATGACATCATCCACACACCAGGGAGGCAGGGGGAGTGGGTTTGGGGGGTGTGAGGAGGGGTGGAATTTGCCTTGTTCTTAGGAGTACATGTTAATACAGATACCAGAGTATAAATGTAAATTATTACTGGAGACTAAACCTTGTCAATGGGCCTCAATACAGCACAGTGTGATTCTCAAACTGTGGGGGACACATCCCATTAGATGGGCTGAGGCTACTGAGCTAGCATATAGCAAAAGAAAAAGAAATAATTTATCAAGGTCTGTCAAAATATGTACAATAATATTACAACCAGACATCAGAAAACACATTACCAAGACCTGAGGCTGTTGTTGAGACTGCAACTCATATTTTTCTTCAAATTAAAGGTGAGGAAGGTATTCATTAGATAAGACATGTAGACATTTGGAAGACTTTTCTACAAGAACTTCCAGTAGGTTCACAATCTAGTCCTGAAGTGAAGGAAGTTGCCAGTACAATGGGCTACAGTGCAAGCTTCAGTGACAAGATCCACTCTGTGCTTATCATGGAAATTAGCAGGTTTCCATTCACTTACTGCAGCATCAACACACTCACTTTTACTAACTGCCTACATTTATGTTCCGGTTCAACACATCTCACTGCGTGTACATTAATCCCATCATCGTGAGCCGAGAGCATTGAACAACGTAGAATGCACAGCACAGCAACGTGCCGTTCAAACCAACTGGTATATAGCATCACTTGTGCTCCGCACAAGTCTTGTCTTAGCCCCCTTCACCTCACTCTATCAGCACATCACTCCAAGCAACACCAGAAAAATGGTAAGAGGAAACTCCAATTAAAATGGTTTGCAAATTCAGGAGTCGAATGAGAGGGAGAGGAAACACAAATGTAACGGTTTGGGGATTTTCATCCCATATTCCTATCTTTGTGAGCCATTCCCACAGATGGCAGCATTCTAAATGGTTAGGCAGTCATTTAAGAACAATCTAGAGCTTAGGAACAGGAAGAGGCTATTCAGCCCCTCGAGCCTGTTCTACCATTCAGTGAGATCCTGGCTGACCTGTGACCTAACTCCATCTGCCCGCTGTTGCTCAAAATCCCTCAATACCCATGCCTAACAAAAATTGAACAATCTCAGATTTAAAATTAACAAGTGATTAATTTGCAAAAGAGAATTCCAAATATCTACCACCCTTTGGCTAACTTCACTCCCAAAAGTTCTGGCTCTGATTTTTAGACTGTGTTCCCGAGTCTTAGATAACCCAGGCAGCAGAACAACTTCTCTCTACCTGCCATTCCTGCTCCCCTTAACATCTCGAAAACTTGGATCAAGTCACGCCACCATCACTCACCGTCCCCCCACCTCCACTCTCCCATCCTCACAAGAAATGTGTTTTTGCCAGTCCCCAGGTCAGAGGAAATGCCCACTGTTCATACTTTCACCCAGAATTTGTGGTCGTAATGATGGTAGATCTGTCAATGTTCAATGTCGTTACTGTGCAAAATTGACAGCAACTTCTGGCGTCTGCACCTGAGTAGTTAAACGCATAAATCCAAATGTTGCTGTCAATGATACCCCACTCCTCCACAGGGTGCACTGTTGAGTTCTTGGCAGATAAAATCCGCACAGAATCTGTGATTTGGCATGAACTTCTATTTTTATGCAATATTCCCATTGTGAAAACCACTGAAAAGGTTTTGTTTTGTTGAACGAAGGTAACTGAGGTTTTAGAGGGTGTACAAAGTAATAATTACTGCTGAACAACCTCTCTGGCCCTGCAAAGCTAATTTATAAGTGTGGGGTTTCATTCCACCATTCTATGATTTTTAAAATAATAAATATAATCTTCTTCAAAAGTTTATGATATTTCAGCATCTAGAGTGATTCCATGTATATATCCTAAACTTCATTTTGCTTTCATTAAAATTATGAAAAAGTAGATTATAACCTATTCATTTTACTCACTGGTTTGCTGACTGTGAGAATTCTTCAATCTGATTGGCTGATCAGCAAGCTTGATGACCTCACTATTTCTGGACACCATAGGTCCCCTACATGTGGTGCCAGATGAAAATTTACGTTGTGATAGGGGAGATCCATGCCAAAAAAATAGATTTTTGTGGGAAGTTTCCTTCGAGGTCAGTGTCGAGTGTCATCCTTGCAGCACTGACTACAAAACCCAGGCCACTGGTGACTAATCCACGTACATGCACGGTTAGCAACTAATCCCTGTTCTCTACTGCCTTGCCTGATCTGTAGCTTTCTGGAAATGATTTCCTTAATTTGGTGTAGATGATTAGATTAGATCACTCATCTAATTAATGATGCCTTCAATTTGCCAATAACTACACATGGAATTCTTACTTTGTTAATGAAACATTCTCAAACCTAATCAATTACAATATTTTGGAAACCATTTCTTTTGCTTTGCAATATGAATTTTACACAAACTAGCCCAGCTGTTTTCAGCTTAGTAAAAAATTGTTGGCAAATAACAACAACCCGAGGATATAGTCCAATCGCACAGTAAAGACAGCTGCAACTCATCAATCCATTGGCTATTTACAAAGAGTTAACAGCCGAACCTTAATTTTCATCATTCCATCATTGGCGACCGTGCCTTCAGCTATCTGACCCTAAGTTCTGGAATTCTCCCCCTAATCCTCTTCATCTCTCTCTTTCCTGCAAGAGGGTTGGCATTAAGGAAGTCTTGCTGCAATTATACAGCATCTAGAGTACTGGGCACAGTTTTGGTCTCCTTACCTAAGGAATGTGCCTTAGGGGAGGTGTAATGAAGGTTCACCAGATATATTTCTGGGATGAGAGATTAAATAAATTGGGCCTATATCCTCTGGAGTTTAGAAGAATGAGGTGATCTTGTTGTAAACATATAAAATTCTTAGCGGGCTTGACAGAGCAGAGGGAAGCTCGTTACCTCTTTCTACTGAGAGGTTGTTTCCCCTGATTGGAGAGCCTTGAACTCGGGGTCACCGCCTCAGGATAAGTGGTTAGACATTTAGAACTGAGATGAGGAAAAATGTCTTCACGCGGAGGAATTCTCTACCCCAGAGAGCTGTGGTTGCTCCATCGTTGAGTAGATTCAAGATTGAAACCCATAGGGGTATGGGGATCGAACAGAAAAGTGCAGTTGATGTAGAAGATCAGCTATCATTTTATTATACAAAGAAAGGGACAAATAATAAGAGAGTCAGAGTCTTGTGCCATTCCATCATTTGACCTCAAGCACCCCACCCCAAGACCAACCAGGACTTAGCTAAGGCCCACTGCCTTCTCAAATGGGCAAGCTGCCTCTGGAGATGCCCTGTTATTGAAAAGAGGCCCAATGCCTACTGGCTTCCTGATTGGAGCATGTACTGTCTGAAAACTACCCCTCCAAGTAAAGATGAATATCTTACGGATCAACGAGTGCATTCACAGAACACAAAGTAAATCTTACTTTCCGTTCCTGCATACTTCATATTGTTAAGGTTTGTTAACGTCTTGTCAATTATATTGTTAAGGTTTGTTAATGTCAATTACATTGTTAATGTTAAGAGAAACAGGTGATGGGTATTTATTGTCTTTGAGAGCATATAAATAGGGGATAGCTGGGACACTGGGTTGTGTGGGAGGAGAGCTATGAGACTGAACAAGTCAATAAACTCTCTCATTAAAGAAAAGCTCTGTGTCTTGTTTTCAGCTTCACCAGCTTGCTTGGATCGTATTAATATATATTGTATGTACAATAAGAGAAAACTAAAGTTTCCTGCATATAATTAATTATCTGTGCTAATATTTCAACTAATGGATGACCTTATCCAATTGCATTGCCCCTCCTAGTTTGGTAACATTTGCAAATCTGACCACTCAGCATTGAATCTAAGTCATTTTTTTTGTGAACTAGAAGGAACAGTAGTTCCACCAACAAGCTTAGGAGCATCCCATATATTACTTCACCCCACTGAAATATAACTCGAATGACTACTCATTGTTTTCTACACTGTAGCCAAGGTCCTAGCCACTCCCAGGGTTTACCTTAAATCCCTAATGTTTTGCTTCTAATAAATTGACTTCCATGTGAACGTTGTCAAGTGGTATCAAGAGTTCCAGGCACATACAGTCAATGGACTTCCCAATGTCTAGTTGGGTCAGTCACTACCACAAAGGCAACGAGCAGTTTGGATGGGATCTTCTCCTTCTGAATCCATGTTGACTGCTGCTACCTAGACTTTTAATATGGACGTAGTCCCTACAAATTTACCCGTGACCATTAACTCCATTATTTTACACAGAATGAAACTAAGATGAAAAACTCTGTAGCTATTTTTGTTAGAAAAGGTTATTAAGGGTCACTGAACCAAAGAGTGGGTGGATGGAGTTAAGTTACAGATCAACCAAGGTGTCAGTGATTGACACAACAGGTTTGAGGAACTGAATGGCCTCCTCCCATTCCCATGTTTCTTTTTTGAATTTGAGTATATTTCCAATCTGCAGATATCTCACCAGTGTCCAGTGACTCTCTCTCTCTCTCTCTGTGATTATCTGCATCTCACAATATGCAGGGCATTGATCTCATTTGGACATGGTCAGCCCAGAACTGAATTGGAACCAATGTTTGGTTGGCTCTCTCATGACAAACTGGTCTAGACGTTACCTGCTTCACTCACTTAAAAACTGACTCCAAAAGTCTTTTATAACCTGCCTGTGGACAGGAAATTGAAGGCTGACCTATGACCCTTTTTCACACAGGTATTCAATTAACCAGCTGCTCACCCCCACCACGACTTCCCTGTGAAATCCAATTCTCATAGGTGTGTAAATATTTGCATATTTTATTACCTGCATTGATTCCTGATCCAGCAACATTTCGAATTTAAAATTCTCACCCTGGTATTCAAATCTCCTCACAATCCCCTCCTTTCTTATCTCTGTAAACTCCTGCAACCCCTATAATCCTACAAGATCTCTGCACTCCTCCATTTCTGGCCTCATACACATTCCCAATTTCCATCATTCCACCATTGGCGGCCATGCCTTCAGCTGCCTAGGCCCTAGGTTTTGGAACTCCCTCACTAAACCTCGCTGCCTCTCTACCTCTCCCTCCTCCTTTAAGACACTCCTTAAGACCTACTTTTTGACCAATCTTTTGGTCACCTGTCCTAATATCTCCTTATGTGGCTTGGTGCCAAATATTGTCTGATAAATGTTCTTTTGAAGCACCTTGGGATGCTTTACTATGTTAAAGGCACTATACAAATGCAAATGTTGTTGGTCTTGTGCATAGTTACGGAAGAAATATTGTTGAACTGAAAAGACCTATAACCAGGCATAACTTGTTCAAATGTTGCACTGGGAAAACTCGGTTAATGCTTCAACCTGGAGACAATTGTTGTGATGTCCAATGAAATGGAGAGGCCGCAAATGTTTGGTTTTATGCAGGGTTTATTGACGGCACTGAGGAAAACAGTGAATTGAACTTTCTATAAATAACTCAGATCTGCCAAAGTCTCCCACACCTCAAGAGGAGTATTCTGCTACTCCCTTGCCTAAAGCACATGTGTGCATTTCGGGAACTCTCTGAGCTAATGCACTAAAGAAATACATACCAATCTCCTGCAGCGGCAAGTTACGTCACGTGATCCAATCAGTCCCCACCAGACATACTGTTGTTTTAATGTACATAAAACAAAAGTGCCTGAGGTAGAGATTCTTATGCAAGAAGACAATTACATTAGTTCACTGCCACACAAGCAGCTCTCTCTCCACTGAACTCTCTACAGGACTGAACACAAGTATGCTCTGCTACGAGCCCCGTCTCCCTACTGCCATACCCTGAGCACCCGGACCAAGCCAGCCTCTCACACGAGAAACCTTTCATCCTCATCAACAGTCCTGATAATATCTGTAACATGAAGGGACAGCTCACATCCAACATCCCAAGCATGGATCTGGAAATTATTTCAGTCTTATCTCACCTGGCGTAGTGATATTGTCACTGGACTAATAATCCAGAGACCCAGGATAACGCTCCGGGGACTCAGATTCAAATTCCAGTACAGCAGATGGTGAAATATGAATTCAATTTTAAAAAATTCTGGAATTAAAAGTCTAATGATGACCATGAAACCATTGTCGATTGTCGTAAAAACCCATCTGGTTCACTAAGGCCCTTTAGGGAAGGAAATCTGCCATCCTCACCTGGTCTGGCCTCCACACCCGCAGCAATGTGGTTGAGTCTTAAATGCCCTCTGAAATGGCCTAGCAAGCCACTCAGTTCTCAAGAGCAATTAGGGATGGGTAATAAATGCTGGCCTAGCCAGCGACACCCACATCCCATGAACAAATTTTTTTAAAGTTGCAAGTATAAAGCAAAAAAAACTAAATTGTACAAGTTATTGGGACATTTTGCATAGGCCCTTTCACATGCAAATTGTAACTCCCTACCCCACCCTCCACAATGTTGCCTCCCAAAGGAATACCAATGCGCAATACCAATACCAATATTGTAGCATGAAGAAAGCAACCCACGCATCTAGAGAGACAGGAGACACCAGCTCACTATGTGACTTTATTCCCTACCTCCAAGCTAGGGTTGCCAACTGATTGTCAGGGCATGTCAGCATCTAGCTAAAGCTAAAACTTTCAACCAAATGACTAATTTAGACTTAATGAGATCACTTTGAAGAAAAGCACATATCAATCTCCGCAGGGCTGTTCATTATAAAAACATAAGAAACAGGAGCAGGAGTAGACCACAGGGCCCACCGAGCCTGCTCCACCATTCAATACGATCATGGCTGATCTTGGGCTTCAACTCCACTTTCCTGTCCGCTGCCCATATCCCTTAATTCCCTGAGGCACCAAGAATCTGTCATTCCCAGCCATAAATGTATTCAACAATGGAGCATCCATAATCCTCTGGTGTAGATAATTCCAAAGATTCACAACCCTTTGAGTGAAGTAATTTTTCCTCAACTCAGGCCTAAATGATCGGCCCTGTACCCTGAATCTGTGCCCCCATGTTTTAGATTCACCGACCAGTGGAAACAATCACTCAGTGTCCACCCTATCAAACCCCTTTAGAATCTTGTAGGTTTCAATGAGATCGCCTCTCATTCTTCTAAACCCCAGAGAACATAAACCCAATTTACTCAGCCCCTCATCATAGTACAACCCCCTCCTCCATGGGACCAATCTAGTGAACCTTTGCTGTATGGCCTCCAATGCAAGTATATCTTTTCTTAAATGTGAAGACCAAATCTGCGCACTGTATTTAAGATGTGGTCTCACCAAAACCCTGTACTATTGTAACAAGACTTATTTTTAGAGCATGTATTTGAGTTAAAGTTTCCAGACCAGAAAAAGTGCAAAAACAGGCCATTCAGCTCCATTGGTCTATGCCAGTGATTATGTTCCAAGTGAGTTCCCTCACTCACCCTACCTCATCTCCATCTATCAACATATCCTTGTATTCCTTTCTCCCATCTGTCATAATATCTCTTTCTGTAGCTTGGTGGTAAGTTTTGCCTGAAAAGCCTCATGTGAATCGCCTGGTGACATCGTACTATGACAACGTCGCTATGTAAATGCAAGTTGTTGTTGTAGGCGGTGCCTTGTCTTTCAAGGCACTTCAGCAATTCTGTAAATAGCAGAATGATCTGCCCCTTATTTACATGTGTTTTATCAACTTCTAGACAAAAGAAAGCTAAAAACACAGCATCTGCCAGCGAGATGCCTTTAAGAATAGGCAGATCAGAGAAAATACCCTCCCAAAAGTTAAACAGTCCCACTTTAAACCAAGATGACACGAAGACAGGAAGAAACCTACTTATGCCACAGACTTTTACACACAATCAAACAGGTTATGCAATTATCAAACACTCCTTGACATTTAGCCTTAATACTGTTCTTAAGTAAACACCAAATAGGCCTTAAAATTGTTCACGCTGGATATCGAAATGCTGAGTAAAATTTCAAAATTTGCTGACGATAGCAAACTCGGTGGTGTGGCAGACAGTGAGGACGATAGCAAACAACTGCAAGCAACAGGACATAGATAGACGAGCAGAATGGGCAGAAAAGTGGTGGGCAGAATTTGATACAGCAGAGTGTGAGGTGATGCAATTTGGCAGAATGGGCAGCGAGAGGCAATAGGGACTAAATGACACAATCCCAAAGAGTGTGCAGGGACAGAGGCACCTGGAGGTTCATGGGCATCCCTCTTTGAAGTTGGCAGGACATACTGAGAGGGTGGTTAGCAAAGCATATGGGCTTCATAAATAAAGGTGTTCAGTACAAAAGCAGGAAAATTATGTTGAATCTTTATAAAGCTCTAGTTAGGCCGCAACTAAGAGTATTGCGTCCAGTTCTGGTCATCACACTTTAGGAAGGATGTGAGGGTCCTTGTGAGGGTGCAGAACAGATTAACCAGAATGGTTCCAGGGATGAGGAACTTTAGTTACAAGGTGAGGTTGGAGAGGCTGGGGTTGTTCTCCTTGGAGCAAAGGAGATTGAGGGGGGAGATTTGATAGAGGTGAACTAGATTATGACAGGTTTAGATAAGGTAGACGAGGAAAAACTGCCTCCGTTAGCTGATGGTACAAGAACTAGGGGACACAGATTTAAGATTTTGGGTAAGAGGTGCAGGGGGTAATGTGAGGAGGAACTTTTTTTACACAGCAAGAGGTAATGACACGGAATTCATTGCCCATGAGGATGGCGGATGTGGAAACAATCAATGATTTCGAAAGAAAATTGGACGAGCACTTGAGAAAAATAAACTTGCAGGGTACAGGGGTAGAGAGGGCGAGTGGGACTGACTGGATTGTAGGATCCACAGTGAGCTGGCATGAACTCAATGGGCCAAATGATCTCCTTCTGTGCCATGATGACTATGACTACAGGCACAGTGTTCATTTGTGTGAAGTGGTCAGGTTGTTTCTATACATTTTGGTGTACATAAATGAAATTTGTTTATAAAAAGGATATAGAGGCACTGGAAAGAGTACAGAGAAGATTTACAAGGATGATGCCAGAAATGTGCGGGTATACATATCAGGAAAGGATTGACAGGCTGGGTCTCTTCTCTCTTGAAAAGAGAAGGCTGCAGGGTGATCCAATCAAGGTCTTTAAATCCTGGAAATGTTTCGATAGAGTGGATACAGAGAGAATGATTCCTCTTGTGGGGAAGAGTATAACTAAAGGCTATCAATATAAGATAGTCACCAAGAAATCCAATAGGGAATTCAGAAGAAACTTATTCACCCACAGAGTGGTGAGAATGTGGACTGGTTGAAGCGAATAGTATAGATGCATTTGTGGGGAAACTAGATAACCAAATGAGGGAGAAGGGAATAGAGGGTTACGATGATCGATTTAGAAGAGGAAGGATGGGAGGAGGCTTGAGGGGAGCATAAGAATTGGCATTGACTGTTGGGCCGAATGGCCTGTTACCTGTGCTGTATAATCCAATATAATTCTATGATACTAGTTCCTCTGTTAGGCCATTTCAATTAGCCCCAACCCCATTCCTCACTCCCAACAGGTCCACAGTCATCCTCCACAATATTCCAACCAATACAAATTTCCAGTACAGTTTCTGTATCATCTTCATCACCACTCTACAGTTCTATGGCTTCACCAATGTCTGACTTTAGTTACCTCTCCATTTTATTCCAATTCATTGTTTCACATTACACGTCTTTTTATTCATTCGTGGGATGAGGGCTTTGCTGGCTGGGCCAGCATTTATTGCCCTTGAGAAGGTGGTGGTGAGCTGCCTTCTTGAACCGCTGCAGTCCCATGTGGTGTAGATACACCCACAGTGCTGTTAGGGAGGGAGTTCCAGAATTTTGACCTTGCTCCCTTTATTCCTGGGACAATTTCTTTTCATCTGCGTCTTTTCTAATGTCTTCCCAAATTCCGAGATAACTTTTGTAGATGATTTCACCTCTTCCCAGTTGTTTTAAACCAACTTCCAACTGAATATTTAACAATTTTAACGTGCCACTTTCATCAGTGGTTCTCCCAATCTTTTTTTATTTGGGCTGCCCTATAATGGGGTAATCACCTACCTGACCTTTCCAGGTCTACCAGGGAGTCTTGCACACAGTGTGCTCTCTGTGGCTTACAGCCTAGCTCCCTTGCCTCTGAGCCAGAACTTTGTAGATTCAGGCCCCACTCCAGGGACTCCCAGTGCAATACTCTACTCAATTGGAGGAGCCACCTTTTGAATGACGCCTGTCTTCTCTCTCAAGTGGGAGTGAAAGATTGCATGACACTATTTTGAAGAAGAGCAGGGGAGTTCACCCTGGTCTCCTGAGCCCAATATTTATCCCCCAACCAAGATCACTAAAACAGATCATCTGGCCATTAACATTTCACCCTTTGTGGGAGCTTGCTGTGCGTAAATTGGCTGCTGTGTTTCCTACATTACAACAGCGGCTACACTTTAAAAAGCGTTTCATTGGTTGTCAGGCACTTTGGGGGGTTGTGAAAGGTTCTATAGAAAAAAAAGTTTTGCATTTATATAGCACCTTTCACAATCTCAGGCCATCCCGGAACATTTTACAGCCACTTAAGTACAACCTCTGATGAACAGCAATGTGAGAATTACTGGGTAATCTGTTTTTATTAAATGCTGTTGGTAGAGGGAGAGATAGCGGTGAGGGCACCAAGGAGAACTCTCTAATTCTCGCCATGGATCTTTGGCACCCAGCTGGGGATGCAGGACAGCGCCCCCAACAGTGAAGCACTCCCTCCACATTATGCCACAAGTGTCAGCCTGGATTTTTGCACTCCTGTCTTTAGGGTGAGGCTTGAACACGCAACACTCTGACTCAGAGGCAGGCATGCTACCCGGTGAGACACAGCTCATTCTTTTAAATGCTGAGCAATGTGCCACACATTTCCAGAAATTCTGTTATCATCCCACACAAGTTCCTGTTATTCTTTGACAACGATTGGGAGTATCGCAGGCATCCTCCTCTACAAGAAACATGGATCTCAGAGGGGCCACAGCAATGTCGTGATACCATCCAACAATTCTCAACTTCAATTTGTGATCTTAACATTTAAAAATGTTAAAACTGCTGGGTCGAAATCACCTATTAACAAAGATAGCCATCACAAATTAAAATAGAAATGGTCATTCGCAGCTGGATATTTCAACTATCATCTGTTACAATGTTAGACAGTGAACTCAGAAACACAGATCAGGAAGTATCTATAGCTGCACAACTTTAACACGCACATATAAAATGTGAATGCTACACGAGGATCATGTCTGTGCAGATATTGTTTAAAAGCAACAGAACACAAAGCAGATAAAGGCAAAATACTGCGGATGCTGGAAATCTGAAATTAAAAACAGAAAATGCTGGAAAATGCTCAGCAGCTCTGGCAGCATCTGCGGAGAGAGAAACAGAGTTAATGTTTCAAGTCCGTATGACCCTTCTTCAGAATATGAGGCAAGATGGAATAAATAACATGGGAATCTGCAGAGCTATAAGGAGAAAGCAGAGGCAGTGGGGCCAACTGGATATCGCTTTCAAAGAGCCAGCACTGGCGTGATGGGCTGAATAGCCTCCATCTGTGCTGTAAGATTCTAATTTAGAGGATAATGAGTCAGAGAAGGAGAGAGAAAGAAAGTGGGCTAGATAGCAAAAGGACAAGAGGTTAGGACCAAATAGTTGCATAGAATGTACAACGCAGAAACAGGCCATTCTGCCCATTGTTATAAAAATATACTATAATGGTTAATCATCACAAAAAGCAGAACTAACTGTTCATGATCACATTGCTGTTTGTGGGATCTTGCTGTGCTCAAACTGGCTGAGGCATTTCTTACATTACAACACTGATTACACTTCAGAAGAACTACATTGGCTGTCCAGGGCTCGGGGACATCCTGAGGTCGTGAAAGGCGCTATATGAATGCAAGTCTGTCCTTTCTTTAAGCTGGACCAAAGGCAATCAGATTAGTAAATGCTGCAGCCCCAGCACGATCTAGAAATCGGGCGCAACAGGAGTACAGTAAAGAGTTAATTCAGTGTCAAACTTTTTCTTTTTTTAGCTTATAAAAGTTAGTTGCTGAACTCACCGAGGAACCGGCCCAGAAGGGACAAGAGTTCCTGACGTTGGGGGACTCGGTGAGGGACAGAGCCCCAAAGCTGAGAGACACGATGGAGAAGCCCAGCGCGATCTGGAGCAGTCCCAGGGCGAAGAGGGAGCGGCCGTAGAGCGGGCAGGACAGCGGCTGGCGAGCCGGGCTGCTGCCGGAGTGCAGCGCTCCCGGCCATGATACACAGCGAGCCCGGCTCCGCAGCGGCGTCTCCCCGCCTGGTGCGTTAGCTTGCACTGGGCAGCAAGAGGTGGGCAAGACCACTGGCAGTGACATCCGACCACAGGAGACGGGGTAAAGACAAGGCAGAGACAGAGAGGGTTGACGGTGGTCCCAGGGATCAACAGTCACACCCCAACAGAGAAAGTTAATTTACTCTGCCCCCCACCCCCCCGCAAAAAAAAAGTACAATTCACTCAAAAGCCATTTGCGAGGAACTGCCTTTTAGGAAATGCATCGCACTCCCAAGTTTAGTACGTCCCACTTTTCCAACTTTTTTTTTAACCCTCCCCTTGTTTTCCAAAGTGGCTGAGTGGAGTAGTTTTAAAATAACTCCCGGCAAGTTTGGGATTGTATTACCAGAACTGGCACAGACACAAGCCAGTCACTTTCAGATCGAAGACTTTGACCCTCCGCAAAACAGCTACAAGCATTGGGTTAAAAAAAAAACCCAGCAAAACTACTTTTAGATTGGGGAAAAAAAAACAATTTTTTTTTATTTGACCTAGATCAACTTTTTTCAAAACTTGTATTTAAAATGTTTGAGGACTCCATGTATTATTAGCCCCATTGTCTTCCTCGGTCATTAACCCTGAATGTCTAAAGGCTGAGCCAGAGATAGGGGGAAAATACAGCAATGCGTGTGGAAAATACCAAACATGTATTGACATGAAATTTCTTTGTACAGGGTCCCAGCTACATTCCTGGTTGAGGGAGAAGAGCTTGTTGGGTGTAAAATAACAACGTATTCATATAATGTCTTTAACAGAATAAAGCAGCCCAAGGTGCTTCACAGGAGTGTCATCAAACAAAATTTGACACCAGCCACGTACTACAGTGTGTAGCCCAAAGGCTTGGTCAAAGAGGAAGGGTTTAAGGAGCAGAGGTTTAGGGAGGGAATTCTAGAGCTTGGGGGCCCAGGCAGCTGAAAGGACGACCACCACAGGGCGAAAAAATTAAAATGGGGGATTTGCAGAAGACCAGAATTGGAGGAGTGCAAAGACCCCAGGGGTCTGTAGGCAGCTATATAGAGATTGGGTGAGACGAGGTCAGGGAGAGATTTGAAGGGGGGTGAGAATTTTAAAATCAAGGTTGTTGCCGGACTGGGAGCCAGTGAGAACAAGGGTGATGGGCAACCGGGATGTGGTGCAAGTTTGGATACGAAGAATTTTGCATGAGCTGCAGTTTATACAAGGCGGGTGAGATGAGGTCAGCCAGGAGAGCATTGGAATCGTTGAGATTAGAAGTAATAAAGGCAATGGAAGAAGTTAGCATCAGCAGCAGATGAACTGAGAGGAAATAAGTGATGTTACAGTCTTTGTCTTAGGAGTGATTTTTAGCAATTAATGCTGTAGAATTTCATGCTGTTTTACATTTAACAATGGGATAAATACATCATGGAATCTATCTAGATAGCAAAACATAGCAAAAGTACAGAAGGTATAAAGTGTTAAAATGGAGACTAATTACATTGCATTTTTCAGCTGTATAGCCCAAATGGTCTGGGCCAATGTTAATGCTCCACACAAGCCTCCTCCCATCTTATTTCATCTCAAGCTATCACCATGTTCTTCT
This sequence comes from Cetorhinus maximus, assembly GCF_964194155.1. Lineage (NCBI taxonomy): Eukaryota > Metazoa > Chordata > Chondrichthyes > Lamniformes > Cetorhinidae > Cetorhinus > Cetorhinus maximus. The sequence continues at coordinate 179,667,640 of NC_135880.1, forward strand.
TTTGCTTTCTTCCTCATGTGTTTATCTAGCTTCCCCTTAAATGCATCTATGCTATTCACCTCAGCCATTCCCTGTGGTAGTGAGTTCCACTTTCTGAGTAAAGATATAATGGCCCAGATTTTACTCCAGCAGGGCACCTAATGTCACCTGCTAGTAGTTAGACTTGCCCCTTGCACTTTTAGCTTATTAAATGTTTAGCATGGCCAATTGCGAGAGGTGCAATCTGATAATATTATAGCAAGGGAAACCAAGCATTGGGAGCTGAGTGAACAGGGCATGCAACTGTGATTGTCCTTAACCAAAAGATTGAAAGATTGGGAAATAATGAGTGCAGGATCTAAGCAAGGAAGTGTACATCAGAGTGGGTGAATTCAATGTCAAATCAGTTGCAGAAAGAGAAATGAAGTGAGGGAAAGAAAGATTGGATTAAGAGTGACAGAGAAAAAAAGATGGGGATAAAATAAAATGTTTTTTTTTAAAACTAATGTTATATTTTAAAATTTCCAATAACAATTAAAACCTGAAGGAATGGGTCTCCACACTTGTAATGATTAATTTTCAGTGCCAGAGAGGTTGGTTGTTCAGTAATTAATGCATCACATTACTAAAAGGGTACATATGTTTCTCATGAAAAGACAACTTTCTGTGGCGAATTTCGTTCCTATCCACTGCACAAATACAGAGACCTCACGCTGCAATTCAACACCAGATAGCAAAATGCTGCTTTTGCAAAGCTAATGTCAGCGCAGCAAAACTCGGACAGCAACCTTTGGATATTTGAGGTGAAACACATGTTTATCTCTTTGCCTGAACTTGCTGGATCATTTGCACATAAATAACAGAGTTCCATTAGCCTCACTATATTTTGACAGCAAAATTTGGCCCAATAATGGAGTCCATATGAATGTGATTTGTCTGACCCTTCAAGATGGGGTAGTTTCCTTCAAACACAATCCTATTCTTGGTGCTTCACATCATGTATCCAGGTGATGGTGATAAGGGTGGGTTTGTTGGGCTGTGAATCACATGATTTCAGCCTGGGCAATATTATATTTTATTAGTTCTCTTGAAGAGTCAAAACTGAAAACTTAACTTTTCTTCTTCCAGATGTTGTCTGAACTCCTATATATTTCTAGCATTCTCTGTTTTTAGTTTGGATTTTAGTTACAGCATGTTCCATATCCTACGTGTTATAAACTTCTAATACTGAACGTCTTCTACAATTACAGGACTAGAGCATAGTTTACAATTCAGAAAGAGAAAGAACTTGCATTCATATAGCACCTTTCACAATCACAAGACATGCCAAAGCATTTTAGCCAATGAAGTACTTGTAAAGTTTTGTCACTGTTGTAAGATAAGAAATGCAGCAGCCAATTTGCGCACAGCAAGCTCCCACAAACAGCAATGTGATAATGACCAGATAACCTGTTTCAACCATTTCGTCGAGGGGTAAATATTGGGCCCAGGACACCAGTGAGGACTCCCCTGCTGTTCATTGAAATAGTGCTATGAGATCCACCTGAGAGGGCAAATGGGCCTCTGTTTAACATCTCATCCGAAAGACCATATTGGTCTGGGAAAGACCCATCAAACCATTCTGACTGAATGTACTCTGCAATTTAAGTCTAAATCTAACCTCCTCTCTCCTGCCCTTTGTGTAACATTTTTGCGGGTACTGAACCCTCTTATTGCTGGGAAATGGATCATCTTCTCCCATTCAGAATTCCCCCAGTTAGCAAACTGATTGAGCATAGAACACTTACAACTTAGCATAAAGCTCCAGCTGTTCTGCCCTAACTATCTGCATTTAGCCACAATCTTGTATTTGCACCAATTGGCCTGCATGCAGCCACTCACTAGGAACTGGGTTGAACTTAAAATCAAAATACAGACTCCTTACAACCCAGATGTTGCCCTGAATGACTCCTTTGACATCAGGTTTTACCAGTTGTCTCCATGATGCTGTGTCTCTGTTTCTCCTCTTTTGTCTTTTTCTCTCCTTATCTCAGTTCTATTTATTTATAAATTGTTGTGATTGTTTTAAATTTGGTATTCTTGTGTTTGTCCTGATGAGTGCAAGATGAAACGCTTTGGCGACATGTCTCTCTTTTTAACAATGTCCAATCCTATTTGTTTCTTTCTCTGCTTCACATCATTTTTGATCTTAACATTCAGGTGAGCAGTATTAAGCGACTCAGCATGGTAGGGAAAGCATTCCAATGGTTGTATTTTCAGTGGCAGTTGAGGGGGAGAATGTGCCCCTCAATGAATCCCTTGATATCCCATCATTCAATTGCTCATGCTTCACTCCCATCCTCACAAACCCCCAACCCTTTCCATATTTTCTTTCCTTCCACCACTGCCTCTATGAAGCATCCAATCAACCCCTGTATCCAGCCCTTCACTGCACTGTCACTCATCTTACCATTAATTCTCCACCCACTTCGACTACCCTGCAATGATACATTGAGAGTCCAAGGTTCCCTTACCCTCTATCTACTTCCTTCCTACCCTTCCATCCTATTCATTTTCCTAAAAAATTGGGTTTCAAAATTGGACACGCTTGTTTTCTTAATAAAAGAAATCCAAGTAGAATGAGGAAAGGCACTGTGCAGTCCCTCTGTCTCACAGATATTAGAAAATGTTAGAAATATTCCAATGGCTAAGTGTTAAAAAAAAAACACGAGATAAGTTGGAAATTGTTGCTTCAAAATTCAATCTGTTTAAAATAAAATGTAACAGCATGAGGAAAATTTTTATTTTTCAGCCTACTACACTTTCTGAATCTTATCGAACATAAGCTACAACAGCTATGTAATCGGTCGTGTGTCCCCCTCCTCCTCTCTCACACGTAACTTCTCTTGTTTTTAAAACACTCTGAATGGAGCTTTTGAATTTTGTCCACTCTCTCTCGCAAGTAATTTTGAAAAGCAACTGATCATAAATTTTAGCTGGAGGCTAAAGGAAAATATTCCATCTGACTGAACATTACTGATAAATCCTGGAAAGGCACATACTGCGAATACTCAAGTCAAATTCAACTAACAGTATCATAGCTCTGGGCAAAAAAACATCAAAGCTAAGCTCGTACCTTTGGTAGAGACTGAGCTCTCGAAGTAAAAAAATTAAAAAGGACATTAAAACATACGAAAATCAATGAATAAATTTGCTAATGGTCAACATTGTAACGACCAAAAGCTGGGCTGATTAATCCTGTTTGACAAAAGTGATATAAAATAATGGTTATATCGTAAACTGTTTGGTTTATGGAAAAGCATTGCTTCCGAACGGGACAATGCAGAATTTTAAACCGCAGTCATAGTGCAGCCTAATGTACAAGTGTAAGAGACAGTAAGGGGATGATTGATGGTGGCAGCATAGTGGTAGTGTTACTGCACTAGTAATCCAAAGGCCCAGACTAATGCTCTGGGGGGTATAGTTTAAAATCCCACCATGGTAGCTGGTGGAATTTAAGTTCAAGGTTTATTAATTGAATATAAAGTCAGGCCATGAAATTGTCATTTTCTGTTGTAAAAACCCATTCCTTTAGGGGAGGAAATCTGCCATCCTTGCCTGGTTGCGCCTATCTGTGACTCCAGGCCCACAGCAATATAGTTGACTCTTTAACTGCCCTCTGAAAGCCACTCAGTTCAAGGGCAATTAGGGATGCTCACATCCCATAACAGGATTAAGAAAATAAAAACAGGGACAGGCTGAGTGTTGCAAGCATCTCAAGGTATGAGTTTCAAGTTGATGATCCTACTAATCTTTCTTCCGCAGGCCCCTTCCCATACCAGTTGCCAGAGTCTAGCCAATTCAGTTCACTCTGCAAGTCACTAAGAAATAACTAAACACAGGAAAGACTATGGGCACCCACTATCTGCCATTCATAGTGCTGAAGAACTGTACACCAGAACTAGCTGCTCCCCTAGCTAAGCCTTTCCACTACAGTACAGCTATGACACTGGTATCAGCCAGACAACATGGAAGATAGCCTAGGTGAGTCCTACCTACAAAAAGCTAAGCCAATTATACCCCATTCCCGTCAATCAGCCTCCTCCCAAGCACGGTGCAAAGCAATGGAAGGACTCATCAATAATGCCATCAAGCTATATCAACTTGCCAATATCCTGCTCACTGACTCTTAAGTTTGGGCTGTACCAAAGCTACTTGCCTGCAAATCTCATCAAAACCTTCATCCAGGCATGCTAGCAAGAGATGAGCAATAGCAGCATTCAACACCCAGGGCATTTTCTGGTCAAGTATGTTATCAAGGAGCCCTAGCAAAACAGAGATCAATGAGCAACAAATGATAAACATGCCAGTGTCTCAACACAGAAAAATATGATAGGGTTTGTGGCAGGGTTGGAAGATATTGAACTACTCTGGCTCCTGGCTAAGCAACAAAATTTTAAAATTCTCATCGTTTTCAAATCCCTCCATGGAATCATCCCTATCTCTATAATCTTTAGCCCCTCAACCATCTGAGATATCTGCACTTCTCCATTTCTGGCCTGTTGAGCATCCCTAATTTTAATCATTGCACCATCAGTGGGTATGCCTTCAGTTGCCTGGGCTGAGCTCTAGAATTCCCTCCCCACACCTCTCTACCCCACTTTCCTCCTTTAAGACACTCCTTTAAAAACTCTCACTTTGACCAAGCTTTTGGTCACCTAACTAATACTCTCACGTGGCTATGTGTCACCTTGTTTGGTAACACTCCCAAAAAACAGCTTGCCATATTTTATTACATTAAAGGCACTATATACATAAGTTGTTGTTTTTTGAAGGACAATCATTGCAGAGCCAGGCCATTGCTAAGAGTTTCACAGTTCGAATGTCTTCAGCTTCATCAATGACTTGTCTGTCATCATACAGCACCTTTCTGAAACACTTCCCTTTGCAGTTTCCTGCACAATACCTCCTGGGTGCTCTGCAATAGCATCTTGACCTCTCTCAGCCCTCTCCATAATCCAGATGACATAAACCAGGAGTGTGCTGGAATACTTGCCTACAACAGAAGTGTGAATAAAGGTTCCAGCAACAGTGAGATAAGGAAGAGCCTTAACAAAAACAGAAACACCTGGAAAAACTCAGCAGGTCAGGCAGCATCGGTGGAGAAGAGCACAGTTGACGTTTTGAGTCCTCATGACCCTTCAACAGAACTAAGTAAAAATAGGAAAGGGGTGAAATATAAGCTAGTTTAGGGGTGGGGGGTGGTTGTTGGGACAAGAAGCCAGTGATGGGTGGAGATAACCAAAAGATGTCACAGACAAAAGGACAAAGAGGTGTTGAAGGTGGTGATATTATCTAAAGGAATGTGCTAATTAAGGGTAGAAAGCAGGACAAACAAGGTACAGATAGCTCTAGTGGGGGTGGGGTGAAGGGAAGGAATCGAAAAAGGCTAAAAGGTAGAGATAAAACAATGGGTGGAAATACATTTAAAAATAATGGAAATAGGTGGGAAAAGAAAAATCTATATAAATTATTGGAAAAAACAAAAAGTTCCGTTTCTTCCCCCTCTTTGTTTTTTCCAATAATTTATATAGATTTTTCTTTTCCCACCTATTTCCATTATTTTTAAATGTATTTCCACCCATTGTTTTATCTCTACCTTTTAGCCCTTTTAGTGTTCCTTCACCCCACCCCCACTACAGCTATCTGTACCTTGTTTGTCCTGCTTTCTACCCTTAATTAGCACATTCCTTTAGATAATATCACCACCTTCAACACCTTTGTCCTTTTGTCTGTGACATCTTTTGGTTATCTCCACCTATCACTAGCCCTCTATCCAGCTCTACCTGTCCCACCCCCCACTTAAACCAGCTTATATTTCACCCTTTCCTATTTTTACTTAGTTCTGTTGAAGGGTCATGAGGACTGGAAACGTCAACTGTGCTCTTCTCCACCGATGCTGCCAGACCTGCTGAGTTTTTCCAGGTATTTCTGTTTCTGTTTTGGATTTCCAGCATCCGCAGTTCTTTGCTTTTATCTTAAGGAAGAGCCTTTTTTGCTATGGAGGTGTACTCGAGCAATCTTTGTTAGGTTTGGATTCAACATCTTATCTGAAAGTTGGCATCTCTTGACATTTCAGGCTCCCTCAGTACTGGCATTCAGCGGAGTGTCAGCCTTGATTTTTATACGCAGGTTTCTGGGATGGGACTTGAACACAACCTTCTCACTCAGAGGAGTGTGTGCTACCAACAGAGCCATGGCTGACACTCAGAGTATAGAGACTATAGGATTCAAATCTTCTGGGCTGCAATTACCAGAGAAAAAAAAGCATTCAGCAACTCATCAGGTTTTTTAAGTACATCCCAGTCACTAGGAAATGGCTCCTTGATGTTGAGTGCAGCCAATTCTCTTCTCTCGTCCAGCTTCCATTTCTGGATCATGGCTTTGATGAGGTCTTAATATTTCTGACACAGTCCAGAGTGTTGGGGAGAGGGTTATTGGTGAGCTGGTGTAGCTTAATGAAGAGAGTCCCCTCAACATTGCATAGCTGCTTGGGAATAGGCTGAGGGGGAGGTTACTTGCTGGGTTGGAATGATCCTGCTTAAGCAACTTTACATTTATATTTAAAAACACACATGTCCCCGATCTGTGACATGATTTTACTACCCATTCTAGGTGAAAGAATGGGCGATAAAATATTTACAGAAATCCACCAATATAACTCTAATGGCATGGAGAACAATAGCTGTCAAATCATTAAAAGTGGTTCCCTGTGGTTTTACGATCAGTATTCTTTACACAGGTTCCTTATTTCAGCCATAAAAGCAAAAAACTGCGGACGCTGGAAATCCAAAACAAAAACAGAAACAGAAATACCTCGAAAAACTCAGCTGGTCTGGCAGCATCGGCGGAGGAGAGCACAGTTGACGTTTCGAATCCTCATGACCCTTCAAGGCCAGACCTGCTGAGTTTTTCCAGGTATTTCTGTTTCTGTTTTTGTCCTTATTTCAGCCAGGTGGCCAATAGCAGCCAGATCCATATGAATATAAATCAATCCAGTTGCTCCATAACCAGGTGCAGAGGGAGACGGAGATAGATATGGGAAACGTCAGTACAATGAGGAGCGTTAGTTCGATTGTGTAGAACTGAGACATTCAACAGCTTTACAACAAAACCTCATTCTGAACCAGAAACTGAGTGATAACTGGGCATGAGTTGGGGAAGAATATTTTCATCTGGTAAATGGAGTTAACTTGGGGAGTCGAACAGTGGGCAGTTTAACCATTAGACTTTAAAGTTCAGCATATTTTAAAACACACTCAACCCACAAATCTGATCTGTCGCCTAGCATTTTACTAAGTGATATTTCCAATGACTTGTGCATGCAAGTTGGCTGCCATGTTTCCTCTGTTACTTTTGAAGTAAATTCAATGTTGTATTTTATTGACTATAAAGTGTTTTAGGATGTCCTGACGTGCTATATAAAGGCAAGTATTTCCTTTTATATACTGCGGTAAATTTTAAACAGGCAAGAGGTGATGAAATACATTGAACCGTCCAAAACCAGGAATTTAAGATCCATCTGCATCCCATGGTCTTGGCAATTTAGAAGGATAACAATAGTGGCACTTAAATACAATTTATTTTATTTGATCAGTTTAAAACCAAATCCGCTTCAATAGGTTAGGAGACAAAAAAAACACATTCTGTGCGCGAAATGCGCACACACTCTCACACCACTTACAAAGGCAATACAAAAATTAGACATTTTTTCCTCTGGTCCCTACAAGAGCTTTATACCATAATGGTTGATCAGTCAGTGAAATAAATCAACTCAAATTAAACCAAAATCCAGTGTCGTTACCATCACCAATTACATCTTTTTTGTTCAGAATAAAAAAAGGGGGGAGAAAAAGGCACTTGTGTTACTGTTCAGAACTCTAATTACTTAGAGTGCCTGGCCAGTTCATATACTTTATTATAATTTGCTCTTTATCTTGAATTGTAACATTAAAAAACTTCAATCGAATGACCAAAAAAAAAACACCAGTAAAGGCAGTTAGAATAGCATTTGCAAAGTATAAAAGTTTGTTATTCCACACAGTCCTATTAAAGTAAAAATGCTGCCACAAATACATAGCGAGTCAATCAGCAGCTGAAAATTCAGGCACTAACGGACCTGCTGTCCATTTCCAGCTTATTTTTCTTTTATCTATTTCAGTTTTTAAAAAAAAATTCTGGATTACAAAATATTGCTTTCTACAATTCGGTGTCCCTGTATTTGGTCGGCGGTGAAGCATGTTGAGCGTAGTAACCACGTTTCGAATGGTCGGCTAGTTGTCTGCGATACTGCTCCTGCTCCTCATCCTCGTCGCTGTAAGTGGCTCCACTGGGGTCGTGATAGGATTGCGATGGGGGCATCTGGGGTTCGGGAGGCCTAGATTTTAGAAGAAGAAAACAATATTTTCAGTTAAGATGATCAAAGCCTGAAAAAAAATAAAAACTAAACGGATGCTGCCCATTCAACAGTCACCTGTGGCACGGAGAAAAAAAACTACCAGATTAAAAATATTTAACCGCCTTCCCCCCCCCACCCCCACCCAGTGTTGATTTCACTCATTAATCTCCCTTTCCCCTCCATTTTCTTGGCTATAGGCCAGCTCAAATTTTTGCCCTTACATTAAAACAGTAACTGCACCAGGAAAGTAGTATTTCCAATCACTGTAAGTGCTTCGGGATGTCCTGAGGTAGTGAAAGGTGCTATAGAAACACAAGTTCTTTCTTTCATTCAATAATGTTCTATCTGCTCTCCCTTCCCAGGCACATGCATGTTCATGACCAGCCAGAAGGAGGGGAAAATAAAATTTTAAAAATCTGATTTATCTGTAGATTTGTGACTATGCTTCAAAAGTACTTCATTGGCTGTCAGGCACTTTGGGACACTGGGGAGACCTTGAAAAGTGCTATATAAATGTAAGTCTTCTCAACTCTCCCAGGAGTTTACATGGCTGCAGAAAGTGGGGGAGGGGGAAAAAAACACGAGAGGAATTGTCCAATCGCGATGCTCCAGCAATCTTGAGTGCAGGGCTGGTTTATGAAGCAGCTTTTCAGTTTTGCGTGACACTCCGATGTATTCCACAGCCGCAGGCAAGAGAGAAAGTTAGATAAACTCAGGGATAGGTTTGGTTTGAGGGGTGACTCATTTGGAGCAGCATGGGCCAGCTGGGCCGAATGGCCTCCTTGTACATTCTACATGGAGTTAAAAATGGGAAAACTAGCAGCAGTGGTGGACTAAGAATCCAAATTCAACCTTCAGACAAAGTTTATCATCCACTTTCATGGCGAATTGGCTTTCGATTGGGCCACTAGGTGGAGTGCCTTCCCAAAGGCTGAAATCTCCAGTTTAGGGATTTGAGGGAGAAAAACCAGTCATCTCGCTGCCACAGAGGAACCTGCTTCAGCCAGCACAGAACATTAACCTCACCCAGCCCTTCCCACCTGGGACGATAGCAGAATAGGCAAAGTTCGAGACACTGGACTTAAAAAGAAATTCTTACCAATATATAAAACAAATAATGGTAGAATGCAAGTCAGGAGAACTTACAATCAAACCACAGTGACTAAGTAATCACATTGCGGTATGACCGATTTCCAGTTTTTGTCAGAACTCAAAGAGAGAGAGAGACGGAGGCCATTCAGATTCTCAAGCCTGTTCTGCACTTTATTTAGATCATGGCTGGTCTGTACCTCAACTCCATTTACCCACCTTTCAATCCCATTCCTGAATACCCCTACAAAACTAAAATCTCAGCCCCAGAAGCTTTAATTGACTGCTAGCATTCACAGGTCGAGACAAAGATCTAATTTTTCTTTTAAAAGCTACACTCTGCGTGAAGTGACCCTCGCTTTCCCTCCTGAACAGCCGTGTTCTAATTTTAAAGGTTCTGCCCCCTTGTTTTGGACGTCCCCACCAGAGGGAACAGTTTCCCTGTATCTACCCCGTCAACTTCTTTAATCATTATAAGCAGCGATTCAATCCTCCTCTGGTGTTTAAGATGATTGATTAATAACGGGGGATTTGATAGTTTCTCTCTACCTTATTTCCTCTGGTGGAGGAGGAGAGTCCAGAACAAAGGGGCATAACCTTAAAATTCGATCTAGGCCGTTCAGGGGTGATGTCAGGAAGCACTTCTTCACACAAAGGGGGAGTAGAAATCTGGAACTCCCACTCCCAAACAGCTGTTGAGGCTGGGGGTCAATTGAAAATTTCAAGATTATAATTTATAGGTTACAAAACTAAGGCATATAAATAAAGTTAGGGTACAGATCAACCATGATCTAACTGAACAGCAGATGGGACTCAAAGGGCCGAATGGCCTCCTCTTCTTTTGTTCTGAAAAATGAAGTGTGGCACATAGTTTTACCTTTGGAGTTGGGGATGTTCAGCTTTAGGTAGTTTTACAGGAACTGCATAGATGTCTGTGTTTCTCTGTGCTAGCTCCAGCTGTAAACAGAAACAAAGAATTTATCTTGTTAAACTCAGCCACTGGGACTGTCTGCATCCAATTCACAGAAGCGATCTAAATAACACTTAAGAGTGGGGGAGGGAGCTGGGGAGAGAGAGACAGTAAAATGAGTGCACAATCCCTAATAAAAAGAAATATAAACATTTATATAAATCTCAAGAGGACAATATTGTACTGCAAAAATAAAAAATTCTTTCATGAAAGTTCGTCTTAAAACTTTTCACAATCTCCAGGAGATTTTTTTCTATGGAGTGAAACTTGTTCTTCGCTTTATAGAATCACACAACCACAGGGGCAGCCATTCGGCCCATCGTGCCTGTGCTGGCTCCTTGAAAGAGCTATCCCAATTAATCCCACTCCCCTGCTCTTTCCCAGTAACCCTGCAAATTTTTTTCCTCCTTCAATTATTTATCCAATTTCTTCCTGATGTTGAACCCGATTTCACCGCCATTTCAGGCGGAACATTTCAGGTCAGAACAACTTGCGGCGTAAAAAAAAAATCTTCATCTCCCGTCTGGCTCTTTTGCCGATTATCTTAAACTTGGTGACATGGAAAGGAGCGCAGACAATCAACAAGTTTATAAATAAGGAAGCCCTTGTTTAAGTAATCTCTAAAACACACAAATTCAACACTAAGAACCTGCCCCCAAACAACTGACCTTGAGTGCAAAACGCATTGGACGAGATCAGCAAAGTTCAACTGTCAGTTTTGTACTACAAGACCACACATTAAGCTCAGGTTTGACCTTCAGGGGAGCTCAGGCATAACTAATCTCCTCTTGGCAGCTTCCAATTCTAGCCATGAGGGACAGAGCAATAATTCCCTGTGGAGTTACTGCTCTAACCAAAAAGGGATAGAACCTTCAGGGGGAGAGAAAAATCTCTGTACTAGACTATTGTTAATGTGCCATTGGTTAAGCTTAAAAAAACATGAAAATAAAGGCTAGTTATTTTTGCACCATTAAGTTACAATGGGGTTCACAGAATTGTTACAGCACAGGAGGCGGCCATTTGGCCCCTTGTGTCTGCACTGGCTCTTTAAATGAGCAATGCACCTCATGCCATACCTCTGCCTTCTCCCTGTAACCATGCACTTTCTTCCTTTTCAGGTAATAATCCAATTCCCTCTTGAACGTCTCGTTTGAACCTGCCTCCACCACATTCAGGCAGGGCGTTCCAGATCCAACCACACGCTGTGCAAAAATGTTTCTCCTCATGTCTCCATTGCTTTTTTTTGCCAATTACCTTAAATCTGTGCCCTCTTGTTCTCAATTCTTCCATCAATGGGGAACAGTTTTTCCCCTATCTACTCTGTCCAGACCCCTCATGATTTTGAATACCTCTATCAAATCTTCTCATCCCCGTGGAAAGCAGTCCCCACTTCTCCAATCTATCTATATAACTGAAGTTCCTCATCCCTGGAACCATTCTTATGAATCTTTTCTGCACCCTCTCCAATGCCTTCACATCCTTCTAAAAGTGTGGCACCCAGAACTGGACCAATACTCCAGTTAAACAAGGCAACTGGTGATAAGGCGGAGTTAAATCAAACAGTATTAAATGCTTATGCTTCAATGACCATTCCTCATTAATTGCAAGAGCTTCATGAACAATTTTCAGGTCTCTTGCACGTTAAGTGGATTCTAGTTTTCACAAGTGATGTAATTTCAAAGGTTTTGTTCAACACCCTTTGCTCATTTTGTAGAAGATTGCTAATTGAATGACTGAATGGTCATTCCATTAATTAAGTAATGTTGAGGTAGATTTTAGTTCCCTCGGCCCCCACCCCCCACCCCAGAGTGGCTATCGAGTGGAATGAGCCACTGCGTTTGATGGAACCCATTGGATTTTCACTCCATTGGGATCGGTAAAAGGAAAAAAATTCAGGCAGGTTGTATCAACAACTTGCATTTATATAACACCTTTAATGTAGCAAAGCATCCTTAAAGGCATTTTACAGAAGCAATTCTCAGACACAATTTGACACTGTGTCACACAAGGAGGTATTAGGACAAGTGAGCAAAAGCTTGGTCAATGAAATAGGCTCGAGGCAGCGTCTTAAAAAGAAACTAGGAAATAAAAAGAGTGGGTAGAGGGATGGAGAGGTTTAAAAGGTGGGAATTACAGAGCTTAGGCCCAAGGCAGCTGTAGGTACAGTTGCCATTGGAGGAGCGATTAAAACAGGAATGTAGATCACAACAGACCATTGCTGCTGATATTCTGGGAGAAAGGGGCAGTGAATTTGAATGAGGGAACACGTTCTGTGCCTTAGACACAGAGGGTGTTTCCCCTCCCCAAGGAGAATCCAAGATTAGGGTTTAAAAATAAGGGGTCTCCCATTGAAGATTTTATTCATTCATGGGATGACAGTGTTACTGGCAAGGCCAGTATTTGTTGCTTATCCCTAACTGAGTGGCTTGCTAGGCTATTTCAGAGAGCATTTAAGAGTGAACCACATTGCTTGGGGTCCGGAGTCACATGTAGGCCAGACCAGGCAAGGACGGCAGATTTCCTTCCCTAAAGGACATTAGTGAACCAGATGGGCTTTTACGACAATCATGGTCACCATTACTGGGACTAGCTTTAAATTGTAGATTTTATTAATTGAATTTAACTCCACCAGCTGCCATGGTGGGATTTGAACCCATGTCCCCCGAAGGTTAGCCTGGGCCTCTGGATTACCAGTTCAGTGAGATTCCCACTATGCCAACATCTCCCCTGATGAGAAGAAATTCTTCCATCTCCAGGGGATTGCGTGTCTTTGGAATTTTCCACATCAAAGAACAGTGGAGGCCGGTCATCGAACATATTCAAGGCTGAATTAGACAGATGATTTTTGATCTACAAGGGCGTCAAATGTTATGGGGGACAGACAGAAAAGTGGAGTTAAGCCCACAGTCAGATCAACCATGATCTTACTGAATGGCAGGACAGGTCTGAGGGGCCGAATGGCCTGCTCCCATTTCTTATGTCATGATCTTAAAATGGTGTTAGGACTGCCTTACTCTTGCGTTCTGTGCTTCCTGCAGTTCTTGCAGCCGCTGTGCCCGAGCTTTGTGATCCAGTTTCTCAAATATTTTCACTTTGCCCAGCACTGACTGCTGCTTGCTGCCGTCGCCCAATTCCTCGGTCTCCTCCCCTTCGTCTTCACCGGGGGGCTGCGTGGCTGGAGCAGGTGGTTTGATCGCTGTCCGAACCCCAAAAGTGGGTTTTGAAGCCACAGGAGGGGGCTGTGGCTTGGAGGGTGGGACCTCCTGACCACGAGAGTGCTCGCTGCTCCCAGGGCTCGGGCTGCTGTATCGAGAATCGTACCCACGATTGGAATCATGATACTGCCGTGGCTGCTCTTTTACGTACGAGTACACTTCAGCTTTTGGCTTTATGGGATACAGAGAATATTACGCATGTTAAATCCGATACAATTGCTTATGACATTCAGTTGTGACATTTTCCAGTTTTCATTTCACTTCAAAAGTTTAAGCACACCAAGATCCTTAAAAAAAGAGCAAGGCAATAATTGGGAAATTCTAGAAATACTTGGCAGGTCTGTGCAGAGATAAACACAAACAATTCAGGTTGATGACATTGCATCAGAAAAGTTTAAGATGTAACAGATTTTAAACAAGTACAGAGGTAGGGAAAGGAGAGGGGAGAAAGAATTAAAAAAAAAGGTCTGTGGTAGGGTGGAACGCTGGAGGGGTTAAATTTAAGCTTGTTACCTCTCCTACCTTCCAACCTATATCACATGCCTTCCCACCATTGATGGCCATGCTGTTGGGCCCTGAGCTCTGGAATCCTGTGTCTCTATCCTCCAAGGTGCTGCTTAAAATCTACCTATCGACCAAGGCTTTGGTCGCCTGTCCTAGTATCTCCATTTGTAGTTCAGTGTCAAATTTTGCTTTATAAAAAACATTCCTGTGAAGTGTTTTGGGATTTTTATTACATTAATAGCACTACATAAATAGAAATTGTTCTACAACATCCCAAAACGCTTTTACGGGGCAACAGACAAAAAACTGACACTGAGCCGCATAAGGAGACATTTGACCAAGTGTTTGGTCACCTGCTCTAAAGGAGGTAGGTTTTAAGAAGCATATTAAAAGGGGAGAAAGAGAGGTGGAGACATTTAGGGTGGGAATTCCAGAGCTGAAGGCCCAAACCAATGGAGGAGTGATTAAAATCAGCGACAAGCAAAGGCGTCAGAATCGGAAGAGCGCAGAGCTCTTGAGGATTGTAAGTCTGGAAGAGGTTCCAGAAATAGGGAGTGAGGAGGCCTTGAAGGGATTTGAAAAGGGCAATCAATTTAAAATTGGGAGGTTGTCAGACTAGGTCAGCAAGCACCAAGGTGCTGGATTCTGCTTAGAAATTCTCTCAGTATAACAAATGCAAGGAGGCGATCTTGTACAGGGTCAAATAATGAATAGCACCCATTACCTTTGGTGGTTCAGGTTTAAAATCTGGAGGGGGGCTGGAATCTCTTAGGACTTCCCTGCTGCCGGCTCTCCTCATCTGTCCTCTCGCCACAGCTGGTTCTGGACTCTGTTTCCGCTGAAAACAAAACCGATTGTTGCCAGGGTAAGGTTTTTGTGCACAATTCTGGCCAATATGAATGTAAACGAGTGATTCCACAAAAGCTATCATAATAAAGAGATTAACATTTATAAAACTCAACAACTTCCAGTAGCCCAATCTCAGTAGTATGAATCATTGCAACTACAACACTACCACTTTGCACAACTTCAATCTTGTGCAATAAAAGTCCAATAGGGGACTTGAGAGTGGGAGAGTCTAGAACTAGGGGACTCAGTTTAAAAATAAGGAGTCTCCCATTTAAGACAGAGATAAGGAGAATTTGTTTTCTTTCAGAGGGCTGTTAGTTTGTGGAATTCTCTTCCCCAGACAGCAGTGGAGGCTGGGTTACTGAATATGGGTAAACAGGAAAGTAGAGTTGAGACCACAATCAGATCAACCACGATCTTATCAAATGGCAGAGGGGTGGAATGGCCTACTCCCAATTCATACATATGTACATACACAGGATTTTACAAATCAATAAACGTCTTCTATTTCTGTAAATAAAAAAAAACGTCAAGAATCCTCAGTGCACCAGGCAAATCCGGCTAGGTCATATGTCCATAGGGTAAGTTTGGAGAATCTAAAACTGGGGTCACAAATGCAAGATGGTCACCAATAAATTCAGTCAGTATTTCAGGAGAAACTTCCTCACTTAGGTTGGGGGAAGACTGTGTAATTCGTTACTACTTGGAGATGAGGAAATGAAGAGCAATGATGTGTTTAAGGGGAAGCTGGATAATCATATGAGGGAGAAAGGAATAGAAGGATATGTTGATGAGGTGAGATGAAAAGAAGTGGGAGGAGGCTCGCATGGAGCATGAACACCAACATTTGGTCCGAATAGAATTCACAGCACAGAAAACAGGCTACAGAAACAGGCTATGTATAAACAAAGTACAGAGCACCCTTCATGTTTGAAGGTTAATACACATCCCGATTGTGTTGCTCTCACCTCTTCTACCTGTACTGGCTCCGATGATCTCGCAACAGAAGAGACATGAGGCTCATTGATTGGCTCATCCAGCTCATTGTCTGTATAGGCTCCGCCCTCTGTATCTGTATCATCATAGTCGCTCATCAGCCGACTGTCACAGCTAAGGTAGTCAGCTCCCATGGCCGACAGATAGGACATGCGGTCATCAGGCATCTGTAGGTCTTCATCTCCTAGTCCATCTGCCTAAATTAAAAATAGGGCAAGGTAAAGCATTACACTGAAACAAAAAAAAAAAAAAAAAATTTCCCACCCAGATATCTGAGAAATGTCCATTCCCTACCCCCAAAAGGGAGCACAGATCAACAACTTTGGCTGCTCGGGGAGGGGGGCGGGGGGGGGGGGGGGGGGGGGAGGTGTGCGGGCAGGGGCAGGGAGAGGGGGAGCAGCAAGGGGTTGGTGAAAGGAGAGGATAGGGAGGGAAGATTTACAATCATACTTCCTCTTAAGAGGATGTGGGATTCTTCCAATTATCCCCCAGGGATTTCAGGATATCTTAGTTTTCTCCAATGTGAGTAAAAAGTCTGGTTTGGTAATGTTCTGGGTGGGAAAAGGTTAAAATTTGATCAGTTCCTCTTAAGAGCAAGTAGGATTTTCCCAACAAAACCAAAAAAAATGTTGATCATAATCTGATCTTGTCATTTTTGTATAAATCGGTACATTAGAGCACAGAAAATCTTTTTGACTTGTTTGTTGATTTGTAAATCCCAAGCATCAGAGCTGATTAAAATGCTGGTCTCTGTTCCAGAACACAAGCTGCTGTGTTCAGCACCATAGGCAATTTCAAATAGTTGTGTGCAAACTCTTCAAACAATCCAAATGATTTGAAAATAGGATCACTATACCAAGAATATACAACGACAACCAGGACTAATACAGTTCAATGGCTCATCAGCTTCTCCAATTTCAATGTGGCGCTAACTAATTGCTATTAACTGGAATAACCTGTAGAGTGTGGTGCAGTTAATAAAGCAAACTTGGATAGCCCATTGGGAAAATCCTAAACTATGAAACACAGTTTTTAAACTATGAACTATTAATACTTTTGGGAGGTTTTTTTTAAGTATGACTTTGGTTAATTCATGAGAAAGGTTATAGGGGAAAAAAAAGTGCAAGATTAGCTAAGGTCACTAGAGTGTATTGGGGAGAAAAAAATCAAGACACTTGCACTTAATTGAAGTGTAGTTTCATCTAAATGGATGGATGGGTACATGGTGGAGGAAAAGAAAAAAAACACAGAACATGACTTACTCTTATCGAATTTTCTCTTAAGTGGAGCAGCCTGTACATCTTCTTAAATGCGGTCATTCTTTTGCAACACAAATGTGTTAATTACTGACTAGCACAGTTCAAGATCTTCAATAAATATTATAGAAAGAAAGAACCAAGAGAGACGTTTTTGGCTCAATAACGAACAAAACAGCGCACTGACTAAACATCCGTTTTTGATGAAACTGCAGTTGGGATCAGGGATTGATCACACTGCATAATCATTAACATCCATAGGAAGTTACAATTAGCCTAATTTTTAAAAAATGGCGTTTGAACAAGCTGTGCAATGAGAGACTCATCCAATACATACCTTGCCTTCTGAAACCCAAACAGTAGAAGCCTGGTGATCTTTTATCAGATCCTTTAGCAATCCATACCAACCATCATGGGAGGAATTCAGATCAATTGTCTCTGTAATATTTAAAAACAGAAATAAAAAGTTCTCCTTCTCCATATAAGAATTTGGAAGCAATTGCAATTACTGAGAGAAAAAGAAAATTTGGTACTAAGCAAAGCCTAGATACACTTGAAAATCCACTTTAATTTATATTGCAATCACATTAGCAGCTCTACGCAAACCTTCAGGCGAGTACAAAAGCAGCATAGAATTCACAGCACAAACAGGCCATTTGGCCCAAATGGTCTATGCTGGCATTTATACACCTCCCACCCTTATAACACAGCAAATTGACATCAGGATTAAACGAGTCCTCAGCTCCGCCTCTCCTCTGTTACACTGCAAGAGTCTCATGCAAAGTTACCCTTGTACACAGGGCTGGATTCTACACTGAGGGCGAGCTCTGCATTAGGGGGGGGGGAGGAGGAGAGAAAGCGGATGATGGACGTGGTGAGGGAAAATTGAGAGGGTTGGGGGTCCCCAATTGGCACCAGGGGCTTGGAAAGGAGGCACGCACCCCCCGCCCACTTTCTTTTTATATTACTGACCAGATCGCAGGGTCAAACCTGCCAGGATACATGTTGGGCACTGTCCGTTAAATCTCAAGGGCCTCATCCCAACGCCACTAAATGGACACTAATTGCCCATTTAAGGGCTTCAATTGGGCCATGGGCAGGCGGCTCACCTGATGATTCCCGCTCTGCTTGTTGTTAAATTATGAGGGCAAAGGTGGGCATGGTGATGGCATGGCACTATTTTTCAGGTCCACTCACTAACTTTCCCACCCACAGTGGTCCCTATAATCCAGCCCACAGAATGACGTGGATAATAATATTTTAATTTAAAATCAGAGTTTCTGCAAAACCTCTAATCCACAAGAGCTCCAAACTTGCTCTTTTTATGTTATGACCTCAAGTAGGTTTAAAAAAGAGACAGACTTGCATTTATATAGCGCTTTTCATAACCACTGAACATCTCAAAGCTCTCTACAGCCAACGTTACCTTTAAAGTGTAGTCGCTGTTGTAACGTTGGAAATGTGGCAGCCAATTTGCACACAACAAGCTCCCACAGACAGCAACGGTGATAACGACCAGAAAATCTGTTTTGGGGATATTGACGGAGGGACAAATATCGGCCAGAACACTGGGGACAACCCCCCTGCTCTTCTTCAACTTAGTGCCACAGGATTTTTTACATCCATCAGAGCAGGCAGAAGGGGCCTCAGTTAAATGTCTCATCCAAAGAAAATGACACCTATGACAGTGCAGCCCTCCCTCAGTCGTGCACTGGAGTGTCAATCTAGATTTTTATGCTAGAGTCCTGGCATGGTACTTTAACCTGGAGCCTTGTGGCGTAGAGGCGAGACCCACTGACACAACTTACAAAGTTACTGAGAATGTAGGAACCATAGAAAAGACTGAAGAAAATAGTGTAGTATAAATCAGCACTGAAATACGTAAAAAGAAAATGGAGCTCTACAATTTTTTAATTGCCATCCCACTGCAACATACAGATCATAAAAATGCATTTTAAAAAAAACCCAACTAATTTAACAACAGGTAATGCACACAGCTGGTGATTCATCACAGGCAGGTATCTCATGACAACCTTTATGATTGCGACAATTGTGATGGTGCTAAAGTTTTGTGGGTTCAAGTTCCGTTCAAGATTTGAGCACATAATGCAGGCCGACGCTCTCAGTACTGAATTGAGTGCTGCAATGTCTCAGGTGCTGTCAAAACCAAGGGCTCCCATGCCCTCTCAGGTGGATGTAAAAATTAAGCCCTAGGGCCATTATTTTCAAGAGCAGCAAGGGAGTTCTCCCTTGTGTCTTGACCGATGCTTATCCCTTCGGTCATTATCACATTGAGGTTTACGGGAGCTTGCCATGCTTAAATGGGCTTCTGTATTTCCTATATTACAACAGTAACTACTTTTCAAAAGTACATCAATGTCTGTAAAGTACATTGGAGCATACTGAGATTATGAAAGGTGTGCATAAATCTAAGTCTTTCTTTCTATTAGATTCATTCTTGGTATATTTGAATAGCTTTTCTTAAAACTCATCAGAAATATGTTATTGCAAGGTATACCCACTTTGATCTTACCACCTTCCATTTAATATTTCTGATGATGCTGAAACCAAGTGCATTTACAAAGCTTGACTGAGTGTTTAACAAATACTGCAATGAAATGCTGTGCAAGTAGGAAGCTCTGGCCTTAAAGATTTAGCTCGAGTAACTTCTCCACCCAATCTGTGGTTTCACCATTATATCTATTGTATTCAAATCCCTTCATGGCCGCACCCCTCCCCATCTCTGTAGCCTCCTGCAATCCTACAACCCTCAGAGATCGGTGCTCCTCCAGTTATGGCCTCTTGGACATTCCCAATTTGAATTGTTCCTCCATTGGTGACCAGGCCTTCAGCTGCCTGGGCCCTAACCTCTGGCATTCCCTCCCTGAATCTCTCCTCCTTTCAGACTCATAAATGGAAGTGAAGCCCAAGATCAGCCATGATCGTACTGAATGGCGGAGCAGGCTCGATGAGCCATGCAGTCGACTCCTGCTCCTATTTCTTGTGACTCTTCTGTGACCTACCTTTCTGACTATGATTTTAGTTGCCTGCCCCAATGTCTCTTAATGTAGCTCAGTGTCAATTTTTGGCCGAAAATACTCCCGTGAAGCATCTCAGGATATTTTATGTTACAGGTGCTATATAAACGTTGTTGTTGATACCATAGTTGTGCAAGTTTGGAATTCAGCAGGACAGTAACTTACAGATTTGTACAAATACAAGTGCAATATAATATTGGATTCTGCAAACCAGTGTTGATTTAATCTATTATGCCACCCCTTACTTCTGCTAATATGAGTTGGGGTTACTTTGATTCCAGCAGGTTGGCAGGTCTGAGATGAAGGCCAAAATAAGTTAGTTGCTATAAACCCCTTTAAAACCCACGACCACTACCATCTAGAAGGACAAGGGCAGCAGATAGATGGGAACACCACACCTGCAAGTTCCCCTCCAAGTCACTCACCATCCTGACTTGGAAATATATCGCCGTTCCTTCACTGTCGCTGGGTCAAAGTCCTGGAACTCCCTCCCTAACAGCACTGTGGGTGTACCCACATCACATGGACTGCAGCGGTTCAAGAAGGTAGCTCACCACCACCTTCTCAAGGGCAATTAGAGATGGGTAATAAAAGCCGGTCCAGCCAGTGAAGCCCGTGAATGAATTTTTTAAAATGTCCACTGCCTAGGAGGTGAGCATGTGTCTCTCTGCATTTTATCAATGCATAGAAGGTGGCTATAAAAATATCTAAAGAATTTACATTTATGTGGTGACTTTTATAACTTCCAGATGTCCCAAAGCACTTTATAGCCAGTGAAATACATTAAAGTCACTGTATCAAAAGTAAGTCAAGCGCCCACAAACAGCAATGAAATAAATAACTAGATCATTTGTTTTAGTTATTGATTCAGCAATAAATATTGGCCAGGACACCAGTGAGAGCTCCCCTAAATCCTTTTCAAATGAATGTTCCATTGCTTACCTTTGTTCAAGAGTCCAATTGGCAAATGAATAGTGTAATAACTTTGATTCCATTATGTGGTCAAGGAAATATATTTGCAGGGCTCTGGGGAAAGAGCAGGGGGAGTGGGACATTTTTTAAAAAATGCATTCTTTCACGGGATGTGGGCATCGCTGGCTAGGCCAACATTTATTACCCATCCCTAATTGCCTCCTTGAACCGCTGCAGTCCATGTGGTGTAGGTACAGTGCTGTTAGGGTGGGAGTTCTAGGATTTTGACCCAGCGACAGTGAAGGAACGGCGATATATTTCCAAGTCAGGATGGTGAGTGGCTTGGAGGGGAACTTCCAGGTGGTGGTGTTCCCATGAATCTGCTGCCCTCGTCCTTCTAAGTGGTAGCAGTTGTGGGTTTGGAAGGTGCTGTCGAAGGAGCCTTGGTGAGTTGCTACAGTGCATCTTGCACTGTGCGTCGGTGGTGGAGGGAATTAATATTTGTGGAAGGGGTGCCAATCAACCGGACTGCTTTGTCCTGGATGGTGTTGAGCTTTTTGTGTTGTTGGAGCTGCATTCATCCAGCCTAGCTCAGGTTTGGAAGGTGCTGTGGAAGGACTAATTGGATAGCTGTTTCAAAGAGCTGGTACAGGCATGATGGACTGAACAGCCTCCTTTTCTGCTGTTTTTATTCTATGCTCCATCATTGAACTGATGTTTCTTACCTGTAAAAAGGTGAGGACAGCTCTTCCTTAGCTTGACAGCCTGATCATAGAGTTTCTTGGAACTCTTGGTAGATCCTGCATTCAGTCGCTGTCTCATTGTTTTAACACCTTGCTTGCTGTCTGGGTTGAAGAAGATGACAATGGGGTACCATTGGGTGTAGTTCAGCAGATCCACAGCCTTTGGTGTTACGTCCAACAACGCATGCTTGCCCTGTTCATGGGAGGTAGACAACAACAAAACTCAGAAGTGCACTACGGACAAACAAAAAAAGTCTCCTTGGTGACAAGATAAGAGGCAGGCCATTAAGCTCCCCCTAAGCCAGTTCCACCATTCCACCAGATCATGGCTGATCTGTATTTTAACTCTATCTACCTGCCTTGTAACCCTTACCCAACAAAAATCTACTCAACTCAGTTTTGACATTTCTAACTGGCTCCCAGCCTCAGCATTTTGGAGGAAGAGTTCCAGTTTTCCACTACCCTGTGAGAGATTATTCCTATTCTTTGCAAAGAGAATGACGAGTAGCTTATTTTTGCTGTCTAAAGTAACAACCTTTCAAGTAAATCTCTTAATAAGAGGCCAAAATCTTGCAAATTAGTGGTGGGGAGCAAATAGAATCATAGAATGGTTATAGCACAGAAGCAGGCCGTTCCCCCCTGATGTCCATGCCAGCTCTCTAACAGCAACTCAGCTAGTCCCATTAACCCAATCTTTCCCCAAATTCTCTCGCAGGAGCTTATCCAATTTCCCTTTGAAAGCCAGGGTTGTATCTGCCTCCACCACACTCGGACAGTGCAGTCCAGGTCCTAACTGCCTGCTGTGTGAAAAAAAACGGGTTGCCTGGTGTCAGCTTTGGTTTTTTTTGCTATTCACTAAATTTGTGCCCTCTGGTTCTCAATCCTTTTGCCAATTAGATGTTCTCCCTATCTGCTTTGTCCACACCCCTCATGAATTTGAGTAGCTCTATCAAATCTCCTCTTAACCATCTCTTCCATTAAGGAGGAGAAGAGCCCCAGCTCCTCGAATCTACATAAATGAAGTTTCCCATCCCTGGAGCCATTCTCCTGAAGCTGTTCTGCACCCTCTCCTATTCCAGACATCCTTCCTAAAGTGTGGCAGAATTGTACACAATTTGAGTTGAGGCCGAACCAGTGTTTTATAAAAGGTGAATCATAACTTCCTTGCTTTTGTACTCTATGCCTTTACTTATAAAGCCCAACACTTGTATGCCTTTTTAACCACTTTCTTAACTTGCACTGCCGCTTTCAATGATTTGAGCATACATATCTCAAGATGTCTTTCGTGGCAAGATTCCAGCAGGGGACATCTATTTGGAGCAGAACCAGCATCCACTAGATTTACACCTGCTAAATTGACAGGATAAACAGTACCACAGAGGTGGGTAATGTGGTTATCAGGCAGATAAACTGTCCTTCCACCATCGCTCACCCAAGCCCATAACATTGTACAACCAATTTGAGAGATGGGCATGTCGTAGCAATCCCTAGAAATTGCACCACGGAAGGTCACTCAGTCCATCAGGCCTGTGGTGGCTCTTAAGAGCTAGGTTAGATGATTGTGGCTCCAACAACACTCGAAGCTCAACGCCATCCAGGACAAGCAACCTTCTTTGACTGGCACCCCTTCCACAAACATTGTCTCGACGCACAGTGGCAGCAGTGTGTACCACCTACAGGATGCATTGCAGGAACTCACCAAGGCTCCTTAGACAGCACCTTCCAAACCTACGACCGCTACCATCTAGAAGGACAAGGGCAGCAGATAGATGGGAACACCGCCACCTGGATGTTCCCCTCCAAGTCTCACACCATCCTTAATTGGAAATATATCGCAGTTCCTTCACTATCGCTGGGTCAAAATCCTGGAACTCCCTCCCTAACAGCACTGTGGGTATACCTACACCACATGGACTGCAGCGGTTCAAGGAGGCAGCTCACCACCACCTTCTCAACAGCAATTAGGAATGGGCAATAAATTCTGGCCTAGACAGTAACACCCACATCCCATGAACAAATAAAATTAAGTGGATAATCAATTCCTCTTTGAAAGTTAGTAATGAATCTGCTTCCACCACCCTGTCAGCAGTGCATTCCAGATGATGACAACTTGCTGAGTAAAAATACAATGCTTCACGAAGTACTTCCTTAGCTCTAAAGCTCTTTGGGGCATCCTGAGGTGAAAGGTGCCATATAAATTCAAGTCTTTTTTTCTTTATGGTTGCCTTTCCTCCCTCTCTCCTGGTTTAACCGACTAATCTGCTTGATAGAAATGAAATCCTAGTGTGTTTATAAAATGAGTAATTGAAACTGGCACAGGAGATTTACCAAGTCTAAAATATAGACAGGATCTTTTTATAGAACTGTTAGAAAGCATTATTCAGCTCAATGAATGACATCTAAAACACGCAGGTCAGTAATTCATTGCTTCTAACCTCATCTATCAGTGTCAAGAGAAATAGAAGTCATGGGGAAGCTGGAAACTGCAAGTCTCCCCCTATCTTAAGCCAAGTACCTCCTCCCCCTCCCCCCCCCACCTTCTCCCCATGCTTCCAACTACACACACACACCCACACAGGGACCACCTGTTTTAAACAAAAAGAAATGGCAACAGTAGTAAAAGAGTAAGCAGGCAATTTGTTTAACAGTTTCTGCACCAACATCTATGCAATGCAGCAGTGAACACTGAATACAAATTGTATACAAATTAACTTTTACCCCAGGAGCCATTTAATACAAGCTGAGCAGTAACACAAGCTTCTCAACACCATCCAGGAAAAAGCAACCCACTTGATCTGCACCCCATCCACCAACTTAAAAACAATCACTTATTTCTTACACTGCCAGTGCACAGTGGCAGCAGGGAGCAACTGCAAGATGCACTGCAGCAACTCACCAAAGGCTCATTCGACAGCAACCTCCAAAACCCATGACCTTTATACCACCTAGAAGGACAAGGGCAGCAGATGCATGGGGACACCACCACCTGGAAGTTCTTCTCCAAGCCACACACACACACCATCTCAACTTGGAACTTCACTGTCACTGGATCAAAATCCTGGAACTCCCTCCCTAACAGTAATGTGGGTGTACCTACACCACACAGATCACAGCGGTTTAAGGTGCTGGCTCACCACCACTTTCTAGGACAATTAGGGATTGGCAATAAATGCTGGCCTGGCCAGCACTCATATTCCCACGCATATCACAAAAAAAAATGTTTGAGAAGATAGTGCACTTGACTATTTTGCTGTGTTAGGAACAATGTATATATGTAATCAACTTAAAATTATATTTGTGTGCGTGTTAAGGAAGGTAAAAAGGGTTTCAGTTTCGTGTAAGCTTGGCATGAGCCTGGGTGCCTCCCTGAAGTTAAAGAAATGGGTTAAAAAGGGGTTAGAAGTTTAATGATCTTGGGGGGGGAAAAAACAAAGTAGAAAAAAAAACTGGACTACTGCCTAGCAACAGTGGTCAAGTGTCAGAGAAAGACAAGGAAGAGTTCAGTGTGTGTCAGAGAGTGAAGACAGGGATTTATCATCTCGGAGGAAAGTACAAGGCCGGTGGGACAAGAGTTAACTGAATAGCCAGTTACAGGACTCAGTAACGTGAACAGTTTAGCGGTATTGCTACTGAAAGAGCGAGGTTAGAGTGCTGTTATTTTTCGGTATCTTGGGAAGATACGAGTTGGGTGAGAAGCATCAAGTGAATGCTGAAGAATCCACCAAAAGAAAACCGTTCACACATGTGCCAGTCCCAAGCAAGGAACCTTTGTGGCAAGCCAGTGGTAACTCTTGAATGGTTTGTGTGTGTCTGTAGAGATATTGCTGAATAAAGAAAAGTAGGGAAATTGAATCATCTTGTGTTTGTTTTGAGATCTTTCCAACATTACTGTCTGGTGTAATATAGTTCATTTTTCTTGTTCTAATAAATATTTTGAGAGTTAAAAGTTTCAGTAGACTCCTGTGAATTTGCTCAGCAACTTTCCTCCAAGGTTTCAAAGAAAAAAAGTTAGGATTCATCAAGCCAGGTTTCAGTCTGGGATCTGCTGTGTCCAGCAGTAATATCAGCTGGGATCATAACAGTTGATTTAGTACTTCAGTGCAATATACGTGTTAACTTTGCAACCTCCCCCATCCTTACAAGCCTCCTAGATCTCCATATTCCTCCAATTCTGTCCTCTTGAGCACCTCTGATTTTCATCACACCACCACTGGTCTTCCCGCTGTCTCGTTTTGCTATGTCAAAGGCGTTATATAAGTGCAAGCAGTTGCCCAATTATCCTTACCTCTTCAATGATCTGTCTGACTGTGTTCAGTCGAACTACACCAGATGACTTTTCAGTGCCTGCATCCCTGGGCTCGGTTTCTAAAACATTAAAGTTTACAATCGAGTTGGTTTGACTTCTCTGGGTGCACAGTCAAAACATGTACAGACTACTGTCAAATACATTTATGTGGCTAGTTTACTTACTGGCAGTTTTGTAGCCATCGGGTAATTCTGTTGCCAGTTTCTCTGTAGCGATGTCAGCGATGGGCCCAAAGAGAACCACAGGTCTCATAAAGCCAGCTTAAAAAAAAGAATGCGCAAATTGATACCAAGTGCATTGCTGAAGCATCCAGAGCTACATAAAATGCTGTGCTCTTTGGCAAGAATTTTACTGCAAATGTAAAAAAGTTAGAACTCAAAACCAAGTCCAGAACAAACAAACTTCCATTTCATTGACCTGAAACGTTAACTCTTTCCACAGATGCTGCCAGGCATGAGTATTTCCAGCATTTTCTGGTTTTATTTCAGATTTCCAGCATCTGCAGTATTTTGCTTTTTCATTTTTATAGCACCATTCACGACCACAAGATGTTCTCAAAGCACTTTACAGCCAATCGTGTACTTTTTGGAAGTGTTAGTCACTGTTGTAACGTAGAAAACACAGCAGCCAATTTGCACACAGCAAGCTCCAACAAAATAAAGCCTAGATAATCTGTTTTAGTGATGTTGGTTGGGGGAATAAATATTGGCCAAGATACCAGGGATAATTCCCTTGCTCTTTGTTGAAATAGTGTCATGGGATCCTCTATGCTCTGCTGAGGACCAGGGTTTAACATCTCATCTAGAAGACCACACCTCCACAAGTATAGCACTCCCTCAGAGGCACTGGGAGCATCGTAAAGATAATGTGCTCAAGCCTCTTGGGCCTGATTCAGGGGCCCAATCTACTCCCTCAGGCTGATGTAAAAGATCCCACGGCCACTATTTCAAGGAAGAGCAGGAGAGTTCTCCCCCCAGTGTCCTGACCAATATTTATCTCTCAACCAACATGACAAAAAACAGATTGTCTGGTCATCGTCACATTGCCTTTTGTGGGATCTTGCTGTCTGCTGCATTTCCTACATTTCAACAGTGGCTATCCTTCAAAAGTGCTTCATTGGCTGCATATTTGCATAGAATGCAAATAGCCTTCCTTTATGCACCTTGAATGAAAAGATGTGAGGCTGCAGCTAACGGTACACATGTAACACAGTCTATATTCTGAAGTTGGACTATTTACACATGCTACTTCACTTTTATTTTCCCCCAAACTATTTCTGATTAAAACCAAAAATGCTCTATTTTTAATTGAAAAGCATGTAAAAGCTCATTTTTCGGGGGAAGGGCTTGGAAAATCTAATTACTCCTGTGACCTTTTTTGTTCATAAGAAGAGATGTGCAGTTAACACAGCAACTTCTCTTACCTTCTCGAAGAGTGACCCTTTCGTATGCAGGAAACTTAGTGCTGACTGGTATGGCTGTGAGGTCCTCCCTACTCTTCCGAAGATTCTTCTTCATTGCTGCCCGCTGACCCCGTGACCTCCAGAAGTCTCCTCGGTCACTTGTGGTCGCTCGCTGGACATTCTGCACATTGGACATCTGCTCAGCTCTGACAGGGTATTAGTTTCAAATACACACAGTTATTACACCAATTCATAAGATACACAGAAATTCTTAACTAGCCTAGGCACCACGCTTAAACTGAACACAAAATTGAGGCCACAGATCGGAAAACAGCACCTTTATCATAGCGGCATTCCCAACTTTTTGCTAACGTGAAAGACAGAACTTTGCAAACATTAATATTACCTCCTGCACCATGAAGTTCCAAATGTCAACGTTTAAAAAACAGAGACAGCAATGGATCAGAGAGTTTAAAATCAATTACTTTCTCTTTGTAAGCTCTCTCTCTATAACCTCTAGTTCTACAACCCTCTGGA
Source organism: Cetorhinus maximus (assembly GCF_964194155.1). Lineage (NCBI taxonomy): Eukaryota > Metazoa > Chordata > Chondrichthyes > Lamniformes > Cetorhinidae > Cetorhinus > Cetorhinus maximus. The sequence goes on from NC_135880.1 coordinate 179,695,873, forward strand.
GGTCTCAGCATTCCTCCAATTCTGGCCTCCAGCGCATCCCCAGTTTTCATCGCTCTGCCACAGGCGGCCATGCTATCAGCTGCCTGGGCTCAAGTGAACCATCCACACTGTTGTTTTTATTTCTTGCAAAGTCTGCAAAGCTGGTCAGGCAGAAACCAAGGGAAAAATGGTCACATTATCTGAAGAGTTAACAAATGCAGCAATGAGGAATTAACACCAAATAACTTTTGCAAAAGAAACGTTAGCACATTACACACACTGTCTCGTTGCAAAAGCCTAGGCGCAAATTCACTAGCTTGAGATGAGCACCATCAGACGGATTTGTAATAGATTTCCCTTTTAAAAAATGAAAAGGGGAACAGAATTTAACTTCAAAATTGGAAGGCACACAACGGCAGATAAATGCTTCATATGTTTGTGAATGAGGTTGACCATTATAAATCCCCAACCATCCACCTGTTCTCTATAGCTTTTCAGCCCCTCAGCCTTGTATCCTGAAGCATAGGAAAAAAAGCTGCTGGCTGGAGAGTCTAGAACATTGGGGGGGGGTGGGGGGGGGGTTCACCGTCTTAGCCCAAAATGGCCAACCCCTTACCCTGAGAGGAAGATAAATTTCTTTACTTAGGATTGTGCATCTCTGGAATTCTCTACCCAGAGCGCTGTGGATGCTCAGACTTTAAGACATCATTCCCGGCAGCAGGACTTTACATTCCCGGCAGCGGGACTTTACATTCCCACTGTTGTCAATGGGGTTTATAACGGCCCTGTCCCTGCCGAAACGGGGCCGTAAAATTCTGCCCTTTGAGTATACTGACAGCAGAGGTCAAAAGATTTTTGGATACTAAGGGAATTAAGGAATATGGGGATAGAGCAGGAGGGAGAAGATCAGCCACGATTTTACTGACTGGCAGAGCAGGTCACAAAAGGTCAAACGGATTGGTGCTGTTCATCTCCCTTCCTTAAAAAAATTGTTCTGATAACTCATGTTACACTTCGAAGATTTACCTGCTTTTGTTTGGAATGATTCCCTTCTCTCGATGTTTGATGTTGTCAGGCCCAATCCTTACTGCTAACCAGTTTCCCAGCTTGCCATTGTACAAAGTGTCTAAAACCTTGAAGACATCCCCTCGGGTGAAACTCAAGCTTTGTGGACTTTCCTTCTCATACTCAAAGTGCGTCCGAATGAAGAATGAGTCACCACGGCCAGAGCTGATAATATCTTTGTACACTGGTGGGGAGAGAAAAATAATAGGTCACATTTATAGGTGAATGATTGAGTTTCACCATCTTCAGTTGCTATCTTTATTTACAGTTACAATACATTAAAAAGGCACAGATAATTGTCCAGTAAAATAATGATGATTTACAGATACATTATGAGCTGCTGGACAATCCTCTCGTCAACAACTAAGAGAATTGGAACTGCCTACAATGAGGAACTTTGAAGGATCTTCAAAAAGATGGATATCTCAACTAGACCAGCCATATCAGAACAGGTCAAAAGCTAGGAATCTGGCAATGATTAACTCACCTCCTGACTCCCCAACACCAGTCCACCATTAAGGTACAAGTCAGGAGTGCGATGGAATGAGTGTAGCTCCAACGATACTTAAAGAAGCTCAACACTATCCAAGATAAAGCAGCCCGCTTGATTGGCACCCCATCCTCCACCTTCAACATTCACTCCCTCCATCACCAATGCACAGTAGCAGCAGTGTGTACCATTTACAAAGACACACTGCAGCAACTCACCAAGGCTCCTTTGACAGCACCTTCCAAACCCATGATCTCTACCATCAAGAAGGGCAAGGGCAACAGATGCACAGGAACACCACCACCTGCAAGATCCCCTCCAAGCCACATACCAGCCTGCTTTCAAACTAAAATCGTTGTTCCTCCACTGTCACTGGGTCAAAACCTTGGAACTCCCTCCCTAACAGCACTGTGGGTGTACCTACACCACATGGACTGCAGCGGTTCAAGGCGGCAACTCACCACCACCTTAAGGGCTATAAATGCCGGGCTTCCCAGTGATGTTGACATCCATGAACAAATTTTTTTTTAAAAAAAGGTTTTCTATCACCTGCTTATGAAACAACCACTCCCTCAAAAATGGAAACCAATCAAGTAGATATACTCTCTCGTCGTAGCAGCTGTTATTAGATTCTTGGAGTGAATCTTTGGGAGTACGCTTGTCCAACTGAACATTTTCCATCAAGGGTTGATATTAGATGCATGGTCACTTTGATGGAAATACAGAATTAATCTTTGCACTCAAACAATGGCCAGTTCAAAAAAGAAAAAAAATCCTCGAGTCAACTCTCAAGCCTGCAGTTCCACTTCAAGAGCAGAGAATCCAAAAAAATGAACAAACGTTTATTTTCATTTTATTTTTTAAACAATCAAAAATTAAAATAGGAAGTTCAAAGCTAAAATCAAATATACAAAGACAAATTGAGGGAATTGGAAGATAATGCAAATGGATTTTAAAAAATAAAATAAAAACGACAAATATTTATAATACATTAAATGGATGTCTTAATATCCTTATATTCAGGGCTTTGGAGTGGTTTTATCACTGTTACCATGTATTATGACCAGTTTCAGTATCAGCATCTAGAGTTTCTTTTTAAATGAGATGTCAGGCAGCTTGAAATTCTGAAGACCTCCCAACAGTTCCTAAATAGATAACAGCAAGAAAATTCCACTTCAATAATGTAGGTCATTAAAATATTTTAAAAAAGGGTACAGGAAATGGTGGCAAAGTGGTAATGTCACTGGGCAAGCAATCCAGAGGCTCAGGTTAATGCTCTTGGGACACAGGTTCAAATCCTACCACAGCAGCTGGTGGAATTTAAATTCAATTAATAAACCTGGAATATAATGCTAGTTTCAGTAATGGTGACCATGAAACTATCAGATTGTCATAAAAACCCATCTGGTTCACTAACGCCCTTTAGGGAAGGAAATCTGCCATCCTTACTCGGTGACTCCATACCCACAGCAATGTGGTTGACCCTTAGTTGCCCTCTGAAATGGCCTAGCAAGCCACTCAGTTCAATGGCAATTAGGGATGGGCAACAAATGCTGGCCTTACCACGACATCTACATCCCATGAAAGAAGAAAAAAAAAAAAACTCTGGAGTTGACAAGAAACCCTGACTGAATTCTTCCATCCATCTCTGTCCCACCTTCTTTTAGTAAAAGAGGACAGCTTTCAGTAAGTTACTTACCATCATATTTACTCTGAGCAAGAATGATCACATCATCACCTTTTGGGATTTCCAAAAGGTAGAGGACAGCTTCCTCCCGCACAATGCTACGGAAATCCATGGAATTGATCTAGTCAATAGAGTGAGATGATAAAGTAATTTATAGAATCTGTAATCTATAGAATTGCTCGCTGCAGGGAAATCAAGTTTAAAAAAAGCTACAAACATCAACATGGTCATTGGATCTTCAGGTAGAGTTCACCTTTTTCAAACACCTTCTAATCCACTATTCATAGTACCTTACAGCGCAGAAGGAGGCTATTCAGCCCAACATGTCTGTGCTGGTTCTTTGAAAGAGCTATCCAATTAGCCCTGCTCCTTCTGTTATTTCCCCATAACCTCGCAAAACACTTCCTTAAGTATTTTCCCAATTTCTTTTTGATAGTTCCCATTGAATCTGCTTCCAACACCCTTTCAGGCAGTGCATTCTAGATCACAACAGCTCACTGCGTAAAAAAAAATTCTCATCTCCCTCCCACCGCTCTGGGTCGTTTGCCAATTACTTTAAATCCGCGTCCTCTGGTTACCAGCCCTCCTGCCACTGGAAACCATTCCGGTTTATTTACTCCGTCAGAACTCTTCATATTAAGTGTTAGCTATTTTAGTCAGCAATTCTCTTCCCCAAACCACTCCACACTGGGGCCATGCTGCCCCCGGTGCCAGTCATTCCCTGGCAGCTCATCCTTCAGCTGTGCTAGGCAGGAAGGATTTAAACCATCGCTACAGGGTTTATGCAAAGTGGTGCTCGAGTGTGCTACTGTTACAAAGTCCAAGACTTCAGCAGCTTTTACAGGCAAATCAATCCAGAATTGCATTACTTAAAATAATTCTTAATCTAAAAATTGAAACAAGTTGTCCAGGCTTTCTTGAGATGCAAAATGAAGTCTGACACGATCTATAGGAGTTCAGGACGATGTGGGCAAAAGAGACTACATGGGGACTCTCTGCCTTTGACTTTGGCTTCTTACACTTTTTTACCGAGTCGAGTTTAATGTTATAAGAAGAGGTTTGAATGCACAATGAAATTAAAGACAGAAATCACACTAGTGTATAAGCTGTCCCAATTTTCAAAAGATAGTCTGGTCGTTCAAAACACCCATTACACATTCAATTGGCTAGGAATTGAATGGATTGGACAGAAACAGCCAAGTTGGAAACAACTGGATGTTCTACTTGAACCACTCATTCTTCGTAACGAACCTTATGCTCCCAAATGCTGCATTACTTTACCTTTTTAAATTTGGAGCCATTCATTATTCTCAAGTCAACTTTGGCTCATTTCACAGCTCTGAACTCTTCAAAATTTCCCAGTTTTTCCCCAAACTAATAGACCTAGGTTTTTATAGCCTCACCCAGTTTTTGAGTGTGATGGAGAATTATCACAATGACATGGGGTAGGTTAAATGGACTGAACTGCTTATCCCTATCCGTCATTGCCCTGTGTTCATAAATCTTAATTATAACTTGCGTGCCAAGGCAGGTTTACAGGTTGGTCATTTACCTTAAGGAGCTGATCCCCTTCCTCGAGCCCTTCATTCTCAGCTGGACTTCCATCTTGCACTCCCGCCACAAAAATCCCTACATCATTACCACCAGCAAGCCGGAGGCCGACACTCTCGCCTTTCCTGAACTGTACCATTTTTGTACCGGGGCTGCAGAAAAAAAAACATGCACGTCACAAAAATACCAGTGAACTAGAGTCTGGCTATCCAAAATAAGGCCTGAAAACAATTCCATAGAAGCCTAGAATGGTTACAGCATAGAGGAAGGCCATTTGGCCCATTGTGTGTGCTGGGTCCCTAAAGGAGCAATACACTTACTGCCTTCTCCCTGTAACCCTGCACATTCTCCTTTTTCAGGTAATAATCCAAATTCCTCTGGAATGCCTCGACTGAACCTGCCTCCACCACACTCTCAAGGCAGTACATTCCAGATCTTAATCAGAACTTTATTCTCATGTTGCCAGATTTGACCAACATTTAGTACATGAATTTAATTCCATGGCATCAAGAGTTTGCATATGCAAGTGAGAAAATTAAGGTAACTAAGGGAGCACAAGAATGCCAAAGTACCTATTTCCTTCGTATAGAGCGAGCGCGCGAGACAGAGAGAGAGCGCGCGAGACAGAGAGAGAGCGCGCGAGACAGAGAGAGAGCGCGCGAGACAGAGAGAGAGCGCGCGAGACAGAGAGAGAGCGCGCGAGACAGAGAGAGAGCGCGCGAGACAGAGAGAGCGCGCGCGAGACAGAGAGAGCGCGCGCGAGACAGAGAGAGCGCGCGCGAGACAGACAGAGAGCGCGCGAGACAGACAGAGAGCGCGCGAGACAGAGAGCGCGCGAGACAGACAGAGAGAGCGCGCGAGAGAGACAGAGAGAGCGCGCGAGAGAGACAGAGAGAGCGCGCGAGAGAGACAGAGAGAGCGCGCGAGAGAGACAGAGAAAGCGCGCGAGAGAGACAGAGAAAGCGCGCGAGAGAGACAGAGAGAGCGCGAGAGAGACAGAGAGAGCGCGAGAGAGACAGAGAGAGCGCGAGAGAGACAGAGAGAGCGCGAGAGAGACAGAGAGAGCGCGAGAGACAGAGAGAGAGCCACACAGAGAGAGAGAGAGAGCGAGAGAGAGAGACACACACAGAGAGAGAGAGGGACACACACAGAGAGAGATAGAGAGACAGACAGACAGACAGGAAAGAGAGAGAAGAACAAAGGGGCATAACCTTAAAATTAGAGTTAGGCCATTCAGGGGTGTTGTTAACACATGTTTCTTCACACACGGTCTGGTGGGAATCTGGAACTCTTTTCCCCCCAAAATCCTATTGGGGCTGGGGAGGTTCAATTGAATGCTTCAAAATACAGGTAGATAGATTTTTGTTAGGTAAGGATATTAAGAGTTATAGAAGCAAGGTGAGTAGATGGAGTTAAGATAGAGATCAGCCATGATCCAACCAAGCGACGGAATACACTTGAGGGGCAGAATGACTTCTTCCTGTTCCTACTAGAATTCACATCCATATTTTTTTTTAAAATCTTGACACACGGAACTGAACCAGCATCGAATCTAAAGCCAGCACGTTTTGATAGATGTTTAATCCCACACATTGTAGCAAATATCTCAGTTACAGAATTGTTGCTATTTAACAATTTGGTGATCCCTCCCTAATACACTCTCGTCATTGTAGAACACACTGGAAAACACAGGTTGGCCCAGCTTCTGTAGTATTAATGAATCTACAATTGTGTCAACTTTCACTAAGATTACTGCTCTGAAACAGACTAACACCAGTCCTCGCACACAGTCTAGTTAAAACACAGAAACCCAGAAGTCATTGATTCAATGTTTCTCCAATGGGTGCACAGCTGAGGCATCCCCAGACTGCAAATCTAACACAAGTCACTGAGCTAACAAGAACTTGCCCTTTTATGCTATTAGTCTCATTAAAAAAAACCCTTGAGAAGTTACAAAGTTGAACAAGGTGTAGCTGGGTTTTTTAAGGTGTACAAAGTTCAGAATTCTTGCTTAACAGCCTCTCTGACCCTGAAAAACCAATTTTATATATTTGTAGAATATCAAATTTCTCCATTATTAAAAAACACAATTTTGAAGTTTATTATTTCAATTTCTACCATAATCCCATGTGGAGATCCCAATTATTTACAGTCAATTTGAGTCAAATCCCAGGGGAGCTGCCTTCAAATTAGAGTTAAGCAGAGCTTCGTGATAGCTGAGACAGCTCAATTTGCCACATGAATACATCTCTATGTAACCTGATGCCTACAAACGCTAACACTTACTGTGTTTTTCAGACTCAAGTGTCGAACTCAAAAACAACAGTAAAAAAAAGTGAATAAATCTTTAGTCTATTTGTTCAAGCCATGGAGGAAAGGTTGAGACTTAGAATCGGAAAAACTCAGCATCTGTCTACTTGACATTCTGTTTTCGGACGTGCGCAATACAGTCCCCCCCCCATGTCGTAAATGCAGTCAAACATGTTTTTCGGTGTTTTTCTGCTGCAATGCGAGATTCCGGAGCACTTCATTTGCCAGGGGCACTCAACAGGCATTCAACAGAATTTTCAGGGCCGTCAGCCTCCTCAGTTACAATGCCATCCATCTACGATGGCATCATCGGCCTGTTCTGCTGTGCATCGTACAGCATCATCCACTTCCATGCAAGTTTTCATGGCTGTCTCTGCCGAATCTCCATAAATGACCTCCCACAGGCAAGCGAGAAGTGCCTTGGTATCTGGTTGGTTTGCATCACCCTGCTCCTCCTATTTCTCATCATCTTGTGCAACTGTAACCTGTTTGATCCCAGTGTGGTTGAAGAGGTTTGCGACTGTGGCTTCCTTCCCCTTCTTCCATGTCATTTTCAGCATGGACATGGCCTCTAGTACAGTGGGACTGTAGTCCTGCTTCTTATCGATGGCCTGAATAAGCTACAAGATCAGCTGCTGTTGGTAATGGGCTTTCAGGTTCCTAAATCACCCTGATCCATTGGTTGGAGCTTGGCTGTGCTGTTGGGAGGCAAGCACACCAGCTTGATGCTCTTCAGACCAGCAATGTTGGTGTGCACAGGGCAACTGTGATGATGGCAATCTTCCCTTTCTTTCACTGATATGTTTTGGCCACTTTCCTGATCCACACCTCAAAAACACTGGAGGTCATCCAGGTGGTTTTATTTGCGAGTCCTGTCTTGACTTTTGTGAAGTACCATGGACTTTCCCATCACAAATAAAAAAAAGCGGCAACTTTTCCGTGCCATCCCTGTTGGTGCAGGCCATAGCAGTAACACGTTCTTTGCTCTGCTTTCTGCCATTACTCTTGATCCCCTTCCAGATCAAAGAGCAGTTTGGCTAAAGACAGTAAACAATCCAGTTTCATCCATGTTAAAAATGTCTCTTGGTGCATATTCATTCCAAGACATGGGCAAGACCTTTTTGGAGCCAACCTGTCATTGCTGTCATCACCGCCACACCATCACCACTTAGCACATGGAAGGTAAAGTCGTGCCTCGTCTTGAATCGGCCCAGTCATCCATCGCTGCAGGTGAACGCCATGTGTCCCAGTTCTCTGCCAGGGCAACTCCCCCTTCTTGAAGGATGGGGCCGGAGATGGACATGTTCACTGCTCAGGCTGCCTTGAACCCCATTAGCCGAACTTCATCGGGATAGGCAGCTGTTCCCAGCCTCTTCCTTGCTGGAGAGGATGCCTGCTTGTTGAACTGTTCCAAAAAACGTTTGCCTTGTTTCATAAATGGTGGACAAACCTGATGGCAGAATCTCCCGTTCTATTGCCATGTCCACTTCATGCCACGGTTTTCCACTTGCTCTATCAACTTTACCTTCTCTCCAATTGGCAACACAACTTCCTCACCGGTTTCACCATAATCACACTTCGCAGGTTACTTCAGAGAGATTTGAGCATGCTTAGGTCCAACCACTCTGCTCGGATAGGTCGGCGCAGTCGCATGACTGATTTCAGCATTATTCCTCTTGCTAACCCAGATAGATCATTGTGGAATGTTGGCTAATCTTGGGTTTCTTCCCCAAACCTTTGCTATTCAGCCAGTGGGAATGGTAATAACTTTGACACAATGGGGAATTTTCTACCACCGCAGTTTGACTCGCCAAGATTCCATAATTGAGTGAAATATTCAGTGCATTCTACTTCCTGGTCTGTTGCCTGTGAGAAAACTTTGAAGTGATTGGCTGCCTAGCCCGATCGATGACATCACTGTTGCTGGATGCCCGATTTGGCGCCAAATTCAAACTGGCATCAGGAAAAAAGATCCACGCCACAGAGATCGCTAGATCTTTGCTGACCTTGAAAGCTGCCTTCACTGGCCACAAAATTAAGGCCAGTAATTCATCAGTCAGCTCATTTACAGTTTGAGGGACTTTGTCGTGTACAAACTGGTGGCTTGGTTGTGAAGCATTTCATGACGTCAAAAATATGATAAGCAATTTCATAAAATATAGAGGCAGTTCCACTTGAATTAGAGATTATAGATACAAGAGTCTCTCACAGATCAGGTAGGGAATTCAGGAGTAACAGCTTCACTCACAGGGTCTGGAATGTGGAACTTGTCACCACAGGGAGTGGTTGAGGTGAATAGTATAGATACATTTAAGGGGAAGGGGTCATGAAACAGTGCTATCAGGCGGCACTTACTCAGCAATAACCTGCTCACTAACACTCAGTTTGGGTTCCGTCAGGGCCGCTCAGCTCCTAACCTCATTACTGCCTTGGTTCAAACATGGACAAAAAGAACTGAACTCCAGAGGTGAGGTGAGAGTGACTGCCGTTAACATCAAGGCAGCATTTGACCAAGTATGGCATCAGGGAGCCCTAGCAAAACTGGACTCAATGGGAATCAGGGGGAAAATTCCCTGCTGGTTGGAGTCATACCTAGCACAAAGGAAGATGGTTGTGGTTGTTGGAGGTCAATCATCTCAGCTTCAGGACATCACTGCAGGAGTTCCTCAGGCTAATGTCCTAGGCCCAACCATCTTCAGCTGCTTCATCAATGGCCTTCCTTCTATCGTAAGGTCAGAAGTGGGGATGTTCGCTGATGATTGCACAATATTCAGCACTATTAGCGATTCCTCAGATACAGTCCATGTCCAAATGCAGCAAGACCTGGACAATATCCAGGCTTGGGCTGACACAAGGCAAATAACATTCGCGCCACACAAGTGCCAGGCAATGACCATCTCCAAAAAGGGAGAATCTAACTATCACTCTATGACATTCAAAGGCATTACCATCGCTGAATCCCCCACTATCAACATCCTGGGGGGGTTACCATTGAACAGAAACTGAACTGGACTAGCCATATATAAATACTGTGGCTACAAGGGCAGGTCAGAGGCAAGGAATCCTGTGGGGAGTAACTTACCCAACTCCCCAAAGCCTGTCGCCCATCTACAAGGCACAGGTCAGGAGTGTGATGGAATATTCTGCACTTGCCTGGATGAGTGCAGCTCCAAGAATACTCATGAAGCTTGACACCATCCAGGACAAAGCATCTCAATTGATTGGCGCCACATTCACAAATATTTGCTCCCTCCACACCAATGTATAATGGTAGCAGTGTGTACCATCTACAAAATTCACTGCAGGGATTCACCAAGGGTCCTTAGACAGCAACTCCCAAACCCATGACCACTACCACCTAGAAGGACAAGGGCAGTAGACACAATGGAACACCACCATCTGGGAATTGCCCTCCCAAGTCACTCACCATCCTGTCTTGGAACTATATCACCGTTCCTTCACTGTCGCTGGGTCAAAATCCTGGAACTCCCCTCCCCCCCTCCTTACAGCACTGTGGGTGTATTTACAATACAGGGGCTGCAGCAGTTGAAGCAGGCAGCTCACCACCACCTTCTCAAGAGCAATTAGGGATGGGCAGTATATGCTGCCCTAGCCAGCGACGCCCACATCCCACAAACGAATAAAACAAAATACAAAAACACATCCTCAGAATGACAGAATTGTTACAACACAGAAGGAAACCATAGGGCCATCATGTCTACAGAATAAATAACTCACCTCCCTCAAGGATTGTCCTGGGCTCAGAAATTAAAGACTAATCTCCAAGATATCGATGTGAGGAACACCCAGGGGAGAAAAATCACATGGGCATCAAAACAAAAGTGTTCAAAGAACTGGTTTCATTTATTTAAAAAACTTTAGTTTATTTATTTATAAAAATATTGAACATGGGCAGACGTGAAAGGCTGTTGAATGATAGTCCAGAATTACCCAATCAGGTAATAAAGAGTCTGTTCGTTATATGAAGGCAGGGCTCTGTGCAGATGGGCATGTGGAGGCAGGAAGTCATGTGATGGAACCTCAAGGAATATATCCAGAGTTGCCAAGTTGAGTTCTTTCAGCGAAAAAAACACAACACAGATTGGCCACAATTGAAGTACCCAAGATAGAAACCAACATGATATCAAGACCTTGACAGCAGCACATTTAAGCTGCCAAAAATATATCTATCCTCACAAGTTATGTTGTTGCAGTCAGACTAAAAACAGGTTTCACCCCACGTCAAAACACTAGGCAGCTTGCAACTGCAGAAGCTAGAGTGAAGCATTTCCCTGAAAACATATTCGATGAAAACATTATTAAAATGGGCTCACGCTTTTACATATTTCCTCAACAGTTAGAGATTAAAATTCAAAGCTTTGTACATAGTTTTCAGTTTTTCTAAACATCCTCATTCCCCTGCAAGCAGAAGAGGTGATTTAAGTTGCATTATTTTGGCACATGCGTTCTGTCCCTTGTGATTTCCTTAAAAAGCAAGTTAACTTTTAAAAGCACACACTTTTTTTTAAAAAAAAGGCTTCTGGAATCCAGCCTTTATCTACTGCAACTGTATCTTTGTGGGAACAACAACATAGAGTTTGATAGTACACATGGATGGTTATTTATTGCAGGGCTATGGGGAAAGAGAGGGGAAAGTGGGACTAATTGGATAGGTTTTCAAAAGGGCCAACACAGGCACGATGGGCTGAATGGCCTCTTCCTGTGGGGTTTCATTCAATGATTAGCCCTGGATGCCTATTTTGTTAGCGTTCAAAACAGAAAAATCAGACTTATGTCAACGACAATGCAGGTCTCTGCAGTAGAACACTTGGGAACTGGCCATGATAGTCAGTCCAAACAGGAAAAGGATGCATGCTGGAAAATGCTTAGGACCCACCAGACAATATCTATTTTGTTGCTGCAACAAACAGATGGCTTCACGTTGGAAGCTGAGGGCTTCCGTGCACAAGGCAACAATTAGATATGTCAGAGGCAAAACAAAATCGGAAATAGGCAGCACTAACTGATAACCAGGCAACAATGTGCTGCATTGTATCTTCTAACTCTCAGGATGGAGCAGAATGTGTTGTTGGGAAGGTATGTAGATTAAATAGGGATGAGGCAGTCTCCAGGGTTATGCAATTAAAGTGGCTAGGTAACATTTTTATCCGGGCAGCTACTTTATCTAGCTTCCTCCTTCAAAAGCAGTGTAGTCAGGACAAATAAAGTCATGAACTCAGCATCTATACAGTTAAGTAGTGGGCATACACAAGGCTGAGCTCACTAGCACTGGGTCTTAGCGAATTTCAATGCGCTTTGAAAAATATCGCATAGAGCGCGTAGCATTGAAACAGGTCGCTCAAGCTGATGGGTCCCTGTGCCACATGAGGCTCTCCCCACCCTATCAACATATCCTTCTGTCCTTTTCTCCCTCAAGTGTTTACCTAGTTTCCCTTTAAATGCATCTAAATTAGTCACCTCAGCCATCCTTGTGGTAACCAGTTCCGCTCTGTCCAAGCTTCTCAGGAGTTCCCTGCAGGATTTATTGGTGACTCTCATATTTATGGATTCTATTTTTGGACTAGACACAACAAACAGTAACTTGCATTTATATCATGCCCTTCAACATAGTAAAACGCCCCCATGATGTTTATCAGGAGCATTATCAAACAATATGCGACACTAGTCACTTAAAGAGGTATCAGGGGAGGTGACCAAAAGCTTGGTCAAAGAGATAAGCTTTAAGGAGCGTTGAAGAGGGGAGTACAGTAGTGAGCAGGGTTAAGGAAAAGAATTCCAGCGCTTAGGGCCCTAGAAAATCAAATCAAATTTTGTTTGATAACATTTGTGAAGTGCCTTGGGACCGAAATTCCCTCCAATTTCTCTTCTGCCGTGTGCAGCTGGCTTGGTGCACTGCCTGGACCCTTTAAGGTTACCAGGCGGTCGAGCCTGCATGCATCTTAGAGGGAGCGTTGTTATACACAGCCTGATGTTCACTGCCCAGTACATTCGCAATTGCTGCACAGCATGCGCCCACGCAGCTGAGAGAGGTCATTGCTTGGGACGTTTTACTAAAATAAATGCAAGTTGTTGTTACCTTTAAAGAAATGGCCAACAATACAGTAAGTGACCCTGAATACAGACCTGCGTCTCCTAGCTCTATTTTGTATTATTATCACGACCAAACTCCAGGTGCCTCTGATAGAAGAGAGCTGTAAACCATGCTGATGTAAAGTAGTGAGCATTTATTGATCATTTACACAGGTGGGCTTTCACAGCAGGACTCCAATAGAACCATCTTCCCTCAGGTTCCAGTTAGATGCGATCTGACATCATCTGGTGATGCAATCTAGCTGTCAGCATAATAGCTATTAACCCTTTACACTACATATTTAAACTCTTTTTCTATTCAGTCACAGCACACCCCATAGGCTCTTATGGTTAAATAGGAAGCTACTGCCGCTGCTTTCTTTGCAACACCTAGGATGATTAGAAGAGGAGGTGGTCATTCAGTCCCTTGAGTCTGTTCTGTCTTTTAACCCGCAAAAGCTTATATTAATATAGTGCCTTTAATGTAATAAAACATCCCAAGGTGCTTCACAGGAGTGTTATAAAACAAGCCATGACACATAAGGAAACATTAGTTCAAATGACCAAAAGCTTGGTCAAAAGGTAAGTTTCAGAGAGTCGTAATAGAGGGAAGCAAGGTAGAGAGGTGGAGAGGTGCAGGGAGAGAATTCCAGACCTTGGTGCCCAGGCAGCTGAAGGCAGAGCCACCAATGGTGGAGAGATTAAAATTAGAGATGTGTAGATATCGGACAGTCGCAGGGCTGGAGGAGATTACAGGGATAGGGAGGGGCGAGGTCATGGATGGGTTTGAAAACAAGGATGAGAATTTTAAAATCAACATATTGCTTGACCAGAAGCCAGTGTAGGTCAGCAAGCAGAGTGGTGAAAGGGGAACAGGACTGGGAACGAGACTTGCTACAAGTTAAGACAATGGGCAGCAGAGTTTTGGATGACCTCAAGTTAATGGAGGGTAGAATGTTGGAGACCAGCCAGGAGTATGTTGGAATAGTCAAGTCTAGAGGTAGAGAAAATGAAGGAATGAATTAACAGTTTCAGCAGCAGACAGCTGAGATACAGATGAGGTTACAGAGATGGAAACAGGCAGTTCAAGGTGATGACATGAATACAAGGTTGGGAGCTCATCTTGGGGTCGAATGAGTTTGCAAACAGACTGGCGTGTTCAGACTGGTGCCAGGGAGCCAGTGATTAGGGAACAGCCCAAAATAATGGCTTTAGTCTTCAATATTTAATTGGAAAAAATTTCTGCTCACAACTGTGCTGGATGTTAGATAAGCAGTCTGATAATTGGAGGAGTCGAGTGGGGTGGTGGTGAGGTAGAGCTGGGTGTTGTCAGCGTATATGCGAAAACTAACGTGGTTTCGGATGATGTCACCAAGGAACAGTATGTAGATGAGAAATGGAGGGGGTGGGGGGGCAAAAAATAGATCCTTGGGGAACACCAGAGGCAACGGTTAAGAAGCTGCAAGAGAAGCCATTGCAGGTGATTTTCCGGCTATGATTAAATAGATAAAAATTGAACCAGGCGACAGCAGTCCCACCCAGTTGGAGAAGGGACGTGGGAGGGGGATGATGTGGTCAACGGTGTCAAAGACCACAGACAGGACAAGAAGGACAAAAGAGGGAAAGTTTACGTTTGTCACAGTCACAAAGGATGTCATCTGTGACTTAGATAAGAGCCTTTTCTGTACTATGGCAGGGGCAAAAACCTGGCTGGAGAGATTCAAATATGGAGTTCCGGGAAAGATGAGCATGGATTTGGGGGATGACTACAAGTTCAAGCACTTGAGAGGGAAGGAGATCGGAGATGGGATGGCAAGGTCAAGGGTTGGTCTTTTTTTGGGGAAAGGGGTGATGATCACAGGTTTAAAAAAAGGAGACAGGGATAGAACCTGAAGAGAGAATTGCTTGCAATATTGACTAACATGGGGATGAGGAGAGAACGTTGGGTGGTCAGGAATCACCATTGATGAGATCGTGGCTGATCTGCAACCTAACTTCGCACATCTGACTTTGCCCATTATCCCTTAATACCTTTAGTTAACAATGCTCTACCAATCCCAGATTTAAAATTAATAACTGACCTAGCATCGATTACCATTTGTGGAAGAGAGTTTCAATCTTCTACCACTATGTGCGGACACATTTTCTGATGTCACTCCTGAAAGATCTGGCTCCAATTTTTAGACCATGTCTCCTAGATTCCCTAGCAGGCAGGGGGTGTTTCTCTTGATCTACTTGACCAGCTCCTCTCAATATCTCGACTTACCCATAGATTTCTTCATCTTCTGGACTAGGATGTAAAAATTTCTTAGGAGGCCTCAATGCTGGTTCTTCTACTACTTTGGAGGCTGTTAAAGAAAAAGACAATGTTTTAATGTAATGTTTCTTTCACACACACACACACACACACACACACACACACACTTTAAAAACAACAATTAAGGCTTTCAAAGCTTCTTTTGAAATGGTGGAGAGAGAAGTGGCAAGATAGAGATCAGGAGATGATGGAACATAGTGGATGAGAAAGATACACAGGAAATGCAGCAGCCAATTGACACACAGCAATTGAAATTAAATGAGCAGATTTATTTAGATATTTTAGCCCTGTAGATCGAGAGCTAAACATTGACCCAGGACACCAGGGAAAACTCCCCTTCCTCTTCTGCCAATAGTGGCTGTCGGATCTTGATCGTCTTCCCCTCGTGTAGATGTAACTCAATTTAGCATCTCACCTAAAGAAAGCACCTCCAACAGCACAGTGCTCCCTCTGTACTGCACTGGGAGGTGACAGCCTGGATTTTGTGCTCAGGCCTCTGGAGTAGGACTTGAACCCACAACCTTCTGGCTCAGAGGTGAGTGATACCCACTGAGCCATTTCTGACTGCCAAATAAAGGAACCTGCCTTTTTTGGTATAGCAAGCGAATTGGTTTCACTAGCCAGGATATTAAAGGCATATGTGCATATTTGATATCATAAAAGTGAACTTGACAACATAATTAAAATAGACACAATAGCAAGAAGCTTGTTGCACTGACAATGTCCCAAGAGCAGTTTTTTTAATTTGTGGGAGATTGGACGATTTTAATATTATCATCATTTCTCAGGCCAGCTAGCAACAAATAAAAAACCAAATGAATGATCGAAAAGAAACTTATTTAACATTCTGGCTCAGGTGTTTTCAATTTGAACAGCTGAAAAACTGAAACAGCACAGAAAAGGGGCTATTCAGCCCATCATGCCTGTGCTGGCTCTTTGGAAGAGCTATCCAGTTCCACTCCCTTGCTCTCTCCCCACAGTCCTACAAATTTTGTTGCTCCTTCAACTATTTATCCAATTTCCTCCTCGAATCTGCTTCCACCACCCTTTCGGGCACATTACTCAGTAATGTGTTATTATCTGTAAAGAAAATTATCTTCATCTCCCTCCTCTGGTTCTTCTGCCAATCACCTTAAATCCGTGTCCTCTAGTAACTGACCTCCTGTCATTAGAAAACATTTCTCCATCAAAACCCTTTCTAATTTTGAAAACCTCTATTAAATCCCACCTTAATCTGCTCTGCTCCGAGGGGAATAATCCCAGCCTCTCCGGTCTCTCTCCTGAAACAGAAGTGATTTTATGCACAAGCAAATTTGAAAAAAGTAGCGAATATTCAAGTGTGCTCTGCCTGACAGCAGGTCCTTGACTCATTCTCTGATGATGCTTCATCCTGAGTAGTTTTCCTGACAGTCTTTGTCAGTGGTGGGTTTGCCACTGCCTTCCGCCCTCCAAGGCAGGGCGAGGGGGCAGGTCCCAAAGTCTATTTCAGCTGGAGCAGGAATCGAACCCATGCTGTTGGTACTAATCCCGCATCACACACTAGCTATCTAGCCAGCTGAGCTAACCAGCCTCCTCAAACCATAATCCAGAAATACAACTGATGCCAATTGATTGAAACCAGGTACTCTGAAGTCCTCCTGCTTTTGTAGTGGCCAGTTTTCATTTAAACAATATAGGTACAGCCAGCTTAAAAAGAGAGGGGTGATTCTCCTACCTCTGTAATCATCCTCATCTTGCTCTTCCTTCTCAGAGTCAACAGCAGCAGGTAGGTCGCTCTTTGTTGCAAAGGGTGTGGGTATGGCTCCCAGCCTGGTCAGTCTATGAGTGGGCTCCTCTTTAGAACTAAATAAAGCACAGAACAACCAAAAATGATCACAAAAATCACAAGTGGGAGTTTAGGTAGTACGATGCAGGGTTGGAACAACTCAACTGACGTAGCAAGAAGAAAAAGCGAGAGAGGAGAAAAACGAACAGATAATCTTACTCTTTTCTTTTCAAGAAAGAGAAAATGCATTTTAAAATATTGCTGAAGTTTCTCATCTTGCACACATTGGGACAAATGCAAGAATGGGAATTTCAAACTCGCACCAATCTCCTGTAGTATAAATTGTTGTGATAGTTTGAAATTTGACATTCTTGTGTTTGTCCTGATGAGTGAAAGATGAAAAGCTTTGATAACCTCTCTCTCTTTTCAGCAATATTCTTATGCATTTTTAGATTTATCCAGACTGGGTCCTAAATATACAGATAACGATTTTCTTCATTCTCCTGAGGGCAGTTACAATTGCCAAGAAACTACATCTGGGGTGCATAGAAAAATGACAAGGAATCAAAGATTGAATGGTAGAGCAGGCTTGTGGTGCCGAATGGTCTACACTGTTCCTATTTCTCATGTTCGTATTACACTCCTTTAAACTTTGCTTCTTGTATGATGGTTAACGAGAATTACTCAACAGGTCAGGCAGTATCTATTAAGTCAGTGATTAAACCTGAGAAGGGAAACAGAAGGACATGAAGAGGTGAACTGGAGGTGGGTTGGTGGGGGGGGGGAGGGGGGGGGGAGAGAGAGAGAGAGAGAGAGAGAAAAAGAGAAAAAAATTCTTTTCCTTCTTTTAGAACGGCATTTAAAGGGAAAGCTAGATAGACATATAAGGGAGAAACCAAGAGAAGGATAGGTTCCCAGGATGAGATTAAGTACGGTGGGAGGAAGCTTGTGTGGAGCATAAACACCAGCATGGTTCAGCTGAATGACCTATTTCTGTACTGGAAGTTCTGTGTCATGAGTCAAAGTTCAAGAAAGTCAAGTGTTGCAAATGAAAAAATTCTTGTTAACTATCATACAAGAAGCAAGGTTGAAAGGAGTGTAATACGAACATAAGAAATAGGAACAGTGAAGACCATTCGGCACCACAAGCCTGCTCTGCCACTCAATCTATGATTCCTTGTCATTTTATTTTTCTATGCACCCCAGATGTAGTTTCTTGGCAATCGTAACTGCCCTCAGGAGAATGAAAAAAATCGTTATCTGTATATTTAGGACCCAGTCTGGATAAATCTAAAAGTGCATAAGAATATTGCTGAAAAGAGAGAGAGATTGTGGAAGCTTTTCATCTTTCATCAGGACAAACACAAGAATGCCAAATTTCAAACTATCACGACAATTTATACTACAGGAGATTGGTGCGAGTTTGAAATTCCCATTCTTGCATTTGCCCCAGTGTGTGCAAGATGAGAAACTTCAGTAATATTTTAAAATGCATTTTCTCTTTCTCGAAAAGAAAAAAAGAGTAAGTTGATAGGAAAGAAAAAGTACCTTTTCTTGTCAACAATTCTGCCAGAGGAATGTGAAGAAACATCAGAATGTGGTGATCTCCTTTCTTCCGGAGGTGGTGAATATGAGGGGTTCGATTCAATTTCAGAAATATCTAAAACAAACGCCAACAGTATTAATTCAAATGCGGTGCATGATTGCCAATGCTGTTGTACGCCATTTATCTATATAGCACCATCACCAGAGGCAACACTAGCATGCTAGTAGCGTCAAAGCTTTAATTCTGCCTGAAATCGGAGGCACTAGCTAACTTATTCTGGCCATGGTTAGGTAGAGTTATGAGCTATCCCTAACAGGGCAGAAGTGGAGTTTTTGAAAGCACTTAAGGGTTTACTGAACTTCCTACTAACATCGGAGTGGCTCTGGATCCCGAAACCTAATCCACCAGGGTTTTAAATCCTGCTTCCCAATGTATCAGGTTAATTCAAAATTACCAGAAAATTCTGCATGAACCAATTACAAAGAATACGGTCTCAAAATGGTTACAGCCCAGTAACATTCCTATGGTGACAGCATCATGACAGGGATGTTGCTTCTGCTTGTCAGGGGACCCAAAACTAGGCATCATCAACATAAGATGCCATGGTCACTAATAAATCCAAAAGGGCATTCAGGAGAAACCTCTTTAGCAGAGGGTAGTCAGAATGTGGAACTCATTACCACAGGGAGTGGTTGGGGCAAATACTACAGATGCATTTAAGAGGAAGTTAGATAAGCACAAGGGAGAAAGGAATAGAAGGATATCCTGATGGAGTGAGATGAAGTAGGAAGAGAGAAGGCTTGTGTGGAGTTTGAACACTGGCATGGGTCAGTTGAGCCGAATGGCCTGTTTCTGTGCTGGAAATTCTATGTAATTCAAGGGTGTATAAAACATAATAAACACTGACTAATTAGGGTCATAAATGTTGGGTTTGGGGTCTGGTTTTTAAAACTTCTCAGTCTCCTTCAACATTGAAATCTGTGCTTTGTGCCTGGTGGGGTGGGGTAAGAAAGTTATCTACAATAATTGATAGTTTCATTTTCTACCAGGGCTTCTCGATTAAACAGATGCT
This sequence comes from Cetorhinus maximus, assembly GCF_964194155.1. Lineage (NCBI taxonomy): Eukaryota > Metazoa > Chordata > Chondrichthyes > Lamniformes > Cetorhinidae > Cetorhinus > Cetorhinus maximus. The sequence goes on from NC_135880.1 coordinate 179,715,745, forward strand.
GAAAAGCCTACACAATAAATCACAAATGACTTTTATGGTTTTGAGTTGGTGCAGCAACCCAACCCATGGCAACAAGTTTAACTTGGAAAACACTCCATTTTGCAATGAATTGATGTAAATGGAGCTTCTTCAAATAGCAGCGAGGTAATGAAAGCAATTTAACCTCCAGCACTAGGTTTTGGCAGTGAACAGTAAAAAAAGGTAAGGTGAGTGGATGGGAGAAAGTAAGTAGTAAAACTAAACTGCCTTCAGGTTTTGTGCATCCTAACTGTTTGAAAGCCGAAATACCATCTCCTCACATGTGCACACGCTGAACCTCTTATTATTCTTCTTCATTAGGGGCAACCTGATAGAGGTCTTAGAAAAAAACGGAAGGGGTTTGATGTAGAGAAGATGATGTTTCCAGTTGTGGGGGAGATTAAATCTAGAGGCCATCAATAAAAGATAGTCACTAATAAATCCAATAGGCAATTTATTAGAAACTTCTTTACCCAGGATTACTACAGGGAGTGGTTGAGCGAATACATAGGTACATTTAAGAGGAAGCTAGATTAGGGTAGACTTGATTTCCTTAGCAGGTAGATCAATTACCAGGGAGCACAGATTTAAGGTAATTGGTAGAAGGATTAGAGGGGATATTAGGAAAAAACTTTTCACCCCGAGGGTGGTAGACATCTGGAATTCGCTGCCCAGATTGGTGGCCAAGGCAGAAACCCTCCACTCATTTTAAAAAAAGGTACCTGGATCAGCACCTGACGTGCTGAAAGCTGCAAGGCCACAGAGCAGGTGCTGGAAGATAGGATTAGAATGGGCAGCTAGTTTTTTCAGTCAGCGCAGACACGATGGGCTGAATGGCCTATTTCTGTGGAGTAGCTTCTCTATGGTTCTATTTGCTGATAGGGTGAGATGAAGAGGGGGTGGGAGGAGGCTCATGTGGAGCACGAACACCAGCACGGGCAGTTTCTGTGCTATACATTCTATGTGCCAGTGGAAATTTCCAAAAAATTGTGCATGGCAGGAAAGAAAATAATTTCCCTTTTAAAAACGTAAATTCAATACTAGATTTATTAACTATATGGAGTTGAAGGTCACATGAACGCAAAACAAAAATTGAAATATTCCTAGTCAATGTTCTTATTGGATGTGGAATGCAGTTAAACTGGTTATTTTACAAAGACTTATTCTTAATGCCTACATTTTAATAAGCATGACCGTAAAACTAAAAAAAAAAAATGCTCCCATTAAGCTATTTGAAAGGATTCCCTACGTTTCCAGAAATGCTAGGTTTAGGAAAAGGCATAACATCAACACTACTACTCGAAAATATATTTGAGGAAATTATATTTTCCATACCCACAAACCATTAACCAACATCACGGTTCACTTGGCTAGATAATAAAATGTGCAGCAATAGATGTTTCAAAGCAACAAAAAAAAACACAATTACTGGGGCATTATTTTCTGTGTTGTGGTAAATCACTGTTCAGCTAATAACTGAAAGGAATCTTGGCTATTTGTCTAAAAAGAATTGGCGGAGAAGAAGCTATTTTCTATACAACAGTTCTGAGAGTTAGAAAAAGTCTCAAAGTTCACCAAGAGCTATAAAGAATAGGTGGCTTTAACTACCCATTGTTACCTTTTGCCCTGTCTATCTAATGACAAAGAAGAGGAAAAAGGAGATCTGGAATGCTTTCCAGATCAATACATTTTTAATTCAAGACAAGAACTTCATTCAGCTCAAGATGTAAGAAATGAAGTGGGGAAGTTGTAGGTAATGGTGACTACAACTATCCACAGAACTAAAAAAGGGAACTGAAAGGGAGGCGGGTCAAAGATAGACAAAGGGTCAAAGGGAAATACAGAGTGATAGGTCGACATGCTTCCTTTGAACACAGTTAGAATACTTTGGGAAGAATGTCAAGGAGACTGCAAAAGAAAAACCTAAAGATGATATCAGGGATGAATGTGAAGAAAGGCCATTACACCTAAACCTTTAGCATCTCACGCTCAATCCCGCACATTTAACATAGTTAAAAATCCCAAGATGTTTCACAGGAGTGGTAGAAAGCAAAAAATTGGCACCATGCCATAGAGATATTAGGACAGATTATTGTGCTATTCAATTGTTCGGCATTTGGTTGTGCACGTGTGTTGAATCTTCTCATCTGTGTGCTGCTAGTCAAGCCTAGGTATGGATAATCAGAAACAAACTAAACTTAAGCAAGCAGCTGGAATCATAAGAGCAGACATTTTAAAAGTACTGTAGATATAACTCCTGTTAAGACATAAAAACTGGTGTCATCTCTGCATATCTCCAAGGTATTAAACACAACAATGACCAAATACTGGTCAAAAAAGCAGGTTTTAAAGGAGTTTCTTAAAAGGAGGAGAGAGTGGCAGAAGTCTATGGAGGGAATTCCAGAGCTTACAGCCATGCCACCGGAAGACACGGCCACCAATAGTGGAGCGATTAAAAAAAAAAAATCGGGGATATGCAAGAAACCAGAATTTGAGGATTGCAGATTTCTCCCAGGGTTGTAGGGCCAGAGGAGGTTACAGGGATAGGAAGGAGGTGCATGGAAATGGCTTTTGAAAACAAAAGGTGAGAATTTTTAAAAAATCACGGCATTGCTTAACTGGGAGCACACGTAGGTCAGCAAGCACAGGAGTGATAGGGGAATAGGACTTGGTGCGAGTTCGAACATGGCCAGCAGAGATTTGGAATCTCACGTTCATGAGGGATGAAAGGCCATGGAGGGGTTAGAACAACGATGCAATTCTCAAAATCGCTGCGTTGTTGAACTGAGAGTCAATGCAGATTAGCGATCACAGGAGGGTGATGGATGAATTGAGGCTTGGTGCCAGTAGTACAGATATAACCCCCTCACCTCCAGGCTCAGAATCACTATCATCCATGGGTGGGATGCTGATTAATGTTTGTTTACTGTCTCTTTGGACAACAAGCTGAAGCTTCCCTCGTGACTTTTCAATCAATTTCCGGGCGTCCGCCAGAGACATGTTTTCAGTCACTGTTCCATTGATCTAAAAGAAACAAAAATAAATGAGGCTGAAGCTGAATTCCATAATATTTCCTGATGTATTAAATAGATGGTGGACATTGTTGGAACAATAACTGCATTGATTACAATTTTGAGAACTTGCACGTTAATTTTTAAAAATTCATTCACAGGATGTGGTCTTCACTGGCTGGGCCAGCATTTATTGCCCATCCCTAGTTGCCCTTGAGAAGATGGTGGTGAGCTGCCTTCTTGAACCGCTGCAGTCCATATGGTGTAGGTACGCCCACAATGCTGTTAGGAAAGTAGTCCCAGGATTTTGACCCAGCGACAGTGAAGAAATGGTGATATATTTCCAAGTCAAGATGGTGAGTGGCTTGGAGGGGAACTTCCAGGTGGTGGTGTTCCCATCTATCTGCTGCCCTTATCCTTCACGATGGCAGTGAGTTTGGAAGATGCTGTCGAAGGGGCCCTGGTGTGAAGTGCATCTTGTAGACGGTACACACTGCTGCTACTGTGTGTCATGGTGAGTGAATGTTTGTGGATGTGATGCCAATCAAGCGGGCTGCTTTGTCCTGGATGGTTTCAAGCTTCTTGAGTGTTGTGCCTTGTAGATGGTGGACAGGCAATTGTCCATTAAACTCATGGCAGGAAGTTAGAGCTGGTAATTAAATGCCTACTTAACAATAAAATAATTATTACTGCAAGTCAATCACTCTCTGCAGCCCAGAAAGGGAACATTTTAAACTGTTCAATATCATTTCTGTAGGTAGTAAATCTTGGGATTTTTAAACCGTCAAGTTTTAAATTTAATTTTCTTACTTTGCCTTTGGTTGGCATTTAATGGGGGCGATGGGGGTCTCGCCTGGGGGCGACGGGGGTCTCGCCTGCTGCTGGAGAGCTGGCAAGAGCCCAGTGTCGCCTCTTCTTGGAGAGGCATGATGAATTAAGTGATACTTAGGCACTTGCCCAGGATCAGGGACCCCAGAGGCAGAAGTCCCGCCCATTGAGAACAGCTGGCAGGTCTATTGGACAGCAGTGCCACCAGGTAGGCGGTGGCTGCTACTGGTCTGTCACCCACCTGCGGCCGAGTATCATTGTTGCATCCTAGGCCATAGGTGAGTGTTGGCCGGATGGGTTGGGGGTGGTTCTCAATGGGCCTTATGGAGCAGTGGTTGAGTCAACGAGAATAGATGCATTTAAGGGGAAGCTGGATAAACATGAGGGAGAAAGGAATAGAAGGATATGTAATGTTGATGGGGTGAGATGAAGAGGGGTGCGAGGAGGCTCATGTAGAGCATAATTATTGGGATGGGCCAGTTGGGCCGAATGGCCTGTTTCTGTGCTATGAAATTCTATGCCATTCAGAATTTTTCAAAATGTAAATTAATTAATTCTTTGAAGGGATTAAAAACTAAACTTGCCTTAAGGACAATATCACCTTCTTCCAAGTTTCCATCCTTTGCTGCCAAGCCACTTCCAGTCATCTCTTTAATGAAGATTTGGCTTCCCAATCGAAGGCCATATTCTATTGGACAAAATTTATGCAAGATTTAGAAGGCTGAATAAATGGCAATTGGATAACACAGTATCAAAGTGACATTCAAGTGCATTTTTTGTTCTATCGGGCATTAAGGCAGACAGCGATTTTGTGACATTACAATTCTTCTTCACCCAACCACCCATCTGTTCCAGATGGCTACATCCCTCCAAAGTTTTCAAACCCACTCTATTTTTGATCATTAGGAACTGTATGATAACAAAACTCCTTCCCTTGGATTTCCTATCTCAGTGGAAAAGTATCTGTCCCACTGCCTCTCAGTAACAGGGCTACTGAAATCATCCCTTTCACAATTATCTCAAAATATTTATGTATGTTATCATTCTCAAACAAGAAAAACAAAATGTATCATCACCCATTTTAGAGGGACTTGCTCACATCTTCTAGATTATAACAGGCGCCTGGATAAAAGCATCATTTTCTCCCCTCTCCCTCAGGTTTAATCACTCCACCATTGGCAGGCATGCCTTCAGCTGCCCAGGCCCCAAGCTTTGCAATTCTCTCCCTTTCTTTAAGATGCTGCTTAAAACCCACCCCTTTAACCAAGTTTCTGGTCAACTGTCCTACACCTCCTTAAATGGCTCAATGTCAAATTTGATCAATAACCCTCTTGTGAAGTGGATTTGGACACTTTACAATGTTGAACGTGCTACACAAATGCAGGTTGTTGTGTTATTTAGGACTCTTTCCTCCCTCCACCCGTATGAACATAGCGGTGCAATTGTGGAAAAACTCACTTGTGCCCATTACAAGAAGCATTGGCAAAAACAACTGGAACTAAATAACATAACTAAATAGTGCACATTACTGGCCAAATAATAATTCACAAATGATAACAGTCTTAAAATCCACACAAAAGATGTATTAAGTGGACATTGTGATCTTAGCTGCGGAAGTGGCTACGTTTGCAACAACAGGTTTTCCCTGTCCCAACCACCACCAACCCCGCCCTCTCCATCAGACCATAGGAACTGAGAAGATCACAAGTCATTGTTTACACTCCCTGTTGCCAGTAAGCATCCTCAGTTGATCCACGAGCAACTGGTCACTTTGGTCAAAGGTGTGGTTGAGTTATTTGTACCCCCCATGATTGAACAGCTTGTTGAAACACCAAAGGCCCACATATGGAAGGGTGTGCTGCTAGAGGAGGCGGTGTGGGAAGCCTGCCAGCACCCGGGATCCCACCCGCACGCACACACGCACGCGCACACGCACACGCACGCATGCCCCAAGTCTCAACACCCGCCAAACAGGAAGATGGCAATGTTTTAAAAAAGGAAATAAATCCAGAATTTGCCTGCACTTCTGCAAACAGCAATAGCAGGAATAGATGCCTCATTCACCCCTCAATTCCACTTTTGCACTGGGCCATTCAAGTATTGCAACTTAAAAAAAAAATCAGCCACCAATGTCACTTAGGGGCTAAGGTGTTCAGTTCATATCAAAATCATACAGCACATATGACGACTATTCGGCCCATCGTGCCTGTGCTGGCTCTTTGAAAGAGCTATCCAATCACTGTTACTCCCTGCTACCTCTTCCTCAGTTACAAACCTTCCCCTTCAAGCATTTATCCAATTCCCTTTTGGAAGTTACTATTGAATCTGCTTCCACCGCCCTTTCAGACAGCGCATTCCAGATCATAACAACACTGTTTTAAAACAATATTCTAATCTCTCCTTTGGGTTCCTTTGCTTTGAAACCTGTCACTTCTGGTTATTGATCTCCTGCCAGTGGAAACAGTTTCCTCACTATTTACTCTTGGAAGCGCTTTGCAAATTTAGAGCTGGTGGGGAGCAACGAGTATAGAGAATCATAGAAACAGATATCACAATGAGGCAGTTGGGCCCATCATGCCTGTGCTGGCTCTTTGAAGGAGCTATCCAATTAGTCCCATACCCCTGCTCTCTCCCCCATAGGCCTGACAGTACTTATCCAATACCCTTTTGGAGATTCACTATTGAACTTGCATCCACCACTCCCTCAGGCAGAACATTCAGATCATATGCAACAGCCGTCCTCAAGAATGAAAACCCGTTTTTAATAAAATGGCTGCAGATAAGGTTGCTAGCTCCCCAGAGATTGATGGTCAATCTCCAGGACAGAGCTTTGTGCCTCTCTCGGGAAAAATAAACAAATGTCGGGACATTAAAAAAAATGGTTTCTTTCCCATTTTCTTTGAATGTTTCTCTGTACCAGATATTAAAATATTAAAAATGGGAGAAAAGGGCTAACAGTCAAGCATCATCCTATTGGATGATGAGTCTTCTAGCTTTCCGATTGGTGTAGGAAGGCAGTACATCACAAGGATAGATGTGTTGGCCAACTACTGGTTGGAGCCAGGGGACAAGTCATATGTTGAAACCTCCAGGAACCCATTTGATCACAGCTGGCAACCCTAGCTACAGGGGAATAATTAGGCTTTACCGAGTTAAAGTTTAAAGTTGTTTAATTCCATTATTAAAGCTTTCAAAGAGCGAGTTAAAAGGCAGAAAATTATGACTGAAGCAGGATCTGCCAAAGTCAAAAAAACCTCTCGACTTCTAGTGTATTAAAAAATTAGCAGAATTATTCAAATGTGTAAAATGTAGCACAACTGTCCAAATTTTTGAATCTGTAATGGCAGGGAAAAAAACCCATCTTCCATAAAGCTGCTCTTGTACAAGTTTCCCAATACAAACATATTTAGATTGCACTCAAAAGGTAAAAGGGGATAAGGTGGTATTATGTTACAGCGTTAGTAATCCAGAGGCCTGGATTAACGATCTGGAGAAACGGGTTCAAATCCCATCACAGCAGCAGCGGAATTTAATTCCCTTAATTAAATCTGGAATAAAAAGCTTGTATCAGTAACTGTGACCACAGCACTACCAGATTGTTGTTAAAAAAAAACTCATCTGGTTTGCTAATGTAATTAAGGAAAGAAATCTGCCAACTTTACTCTCTATTGTACAGCTCCCTCCGGAAAGTTCTCAGTTGTAGTAAATTGACCTGCTTCCAGTGGTTCAAGAAGGCAGCTCACCAATCACCTTCAAGGGCAATTTGGGATTGCCAGGAACAGCCACATCCCATGAACAAGTGAAATATTAAAATTCAGTGCAAATTCACATCTGTCTACCCTAGTGGGCACAACCTGTACAATTGGCATGTGTCTCAGGCATCTGGCACAAGAAAGGTACGTTTATCCGCGGAACAGGATGAGGCTCTCTCGGCCGCAAATAAATCATGGTGGATCTGTATCTTAACTCCACCTAACTGCTTCAGTTTCAAAACCCTCGATACCCCTTGCCTCACAAAAACCTTCCAATCTCAAGTTTTCAATCCTCATCCTTTTTGGATGCTACCTGTCTACTGCAAATTAAGTGCAAATTTTGGCATCTTACCTGGGGAACTGTGCACAAAGCCTACAAATCGGTCACCCAGCTGGAGAATATATTAAATTCTTCGCCAAATATTCTGTTGAAATATGGATTTTAGGAGACCTAAGGGATGTAGACAAATCAAAAAAGTAGGATTTTCCTCACCTTCATTAGGTCTGTTCTTTACAAGCATGACTTTGTATGGCTTTGGCAACCCGCGGTCATAAGAGTACGAGGAGGATTCAGGTGACGGGCTCCGGGATTTGAGTCGATCACGGCTTGGAGCTCTCGCTGGCTCTCGGTAATGGTCATAAGCTCGATCGTAACCTCTATCGTCGTCGTATACACGGCCCCGCCCACGATCAGCATGCTCGTAGCTTCTCTCGTAACCTCGGTCCTCATCGTATATCCGACCCTGGCCTCGATCGCCATGCCCGTAGCCACGGTCCTCATCATATATTCTCCCCCGGCTGTGATCCCTACTGTAGCTGCGATCCCTGCTCTGGGGCCTGTCGTGGCTCCTGCCACGCTCTCCACCCCAGCCGTGGTCTCTATCGGGACTCCAGTCTCGGCTGTAGCTACGTCCCCTGGGTCCGCCGTCACTCCTATCACTTTGAACACTGTGCTCACTTCTACGGTCGTAGTCATCTACTGTATCAAAGCGACTGTCAGGTTCACTTAATGGTTGCCGAGCTGGAACTTTGCGGCCTCTTTTCACCACCTGTTGGGGAGAGAGTGCGACAATTGGCAAGTTCATTTCAGCTGTCAGTCATTAAGACTGGATTACCATCAGTTCATGTTGGCTAGTCTTAACAAATAGGATCTGGAGTAGATCATTGGTCCTTCAATAAGATAATGGCTGATCTTCTCCCTCAACTCCACCACACCCATATCTATCCCTCAATTCCCCAAAATCAACCTCAAGGTCTTGAATATAGTCAGTTCCTGAGGTAGAGAATCCCGAAGATGCACAACCCTTTGAGTGAAGAGATTTCTCTTAGTCTCAGAATAAGGGGTCAGCCATTTTGGGCTGAGACGGTGACCCCATGTTCCAGATTACCCGGCCAGGGGGAAACATTTTCTCAGCATCTATCCTGTCAATCCAGGCAAGAATTTTATTTTAATTCTGATATCAGATGGCAAAGAATGTTAGACGCATTAAAAAAAAGAGATTGGGAAAGAAAGGCCTTCTCAATTAATGCCAACAAGAAATACAACATCGGTTTAATGCTAAATCCGTCATGTAAGGAACCACCATTTCAAAAAAAAAAGCAAGCTATTTAAATTCACTTCCTCAAAAAGCACAAGATTGGTACCCTAGTCTTACATCTGCAAGGTTGCAGTGTGGAAACACCAATGCTTTGTACCCATTTTGTTTTATTTTAATTTCTCGCCAAGAGAATGGGAATGCAAGATATACAAATGATTTAAAAAGAAACACTAGAACATGCCAGAAATACACAACAGATCCATCAGTAAGAGGGGGCGGGGGGGGGGAGGAGACAGGTAATCATTTACTTTACACACATCCAAAACTCAAAAAAAAAAGGCAGAAGGAATTATTTGTAGGACCAACTGAAGCCAAGACAGGAAAATATTTGAGAGCTAGGCTGGCGTCACCAAAGGTTCCAGAGCCAAGGCAGACAGGTGGGAGTTACTGTACAGATGAGCCACAATCTAACCGAATGGTGGAATTGACTGAATGATGGCCTATTCTCTTAAAGATACCAGGCAAAAGTCACATCCATTCCAGTGCAAAGAGACAAGTAGCAGGTTTAATGGTTTGACAACTAATTTATTTGTGGGCTCTCTTTTAACTGTAAAAGATTAGATTTTCTTTTCCCCCATTTCAGCTTATAAAAATTCACCAAAAAGGTCAGTAAAACAGCTTTGAAACAGGGAAGGAGCGAAGGGGGAAAACAAATGGGAGAACTTGGTAGAAAAAGAATATAAAAGAGAAGGCTGGCTATTTAAAGTCACTAAGTTGGGACACAGGTATCTATCATCTCTGTCCTCTTGAGCATCCCCAATTTCCATTGCTTCACCATTAGCAGCTACACCTTCTGTCTCAGCCCCCAAGCTGTGGAAGTCCCTCCCTATAACTTCTCTCCCAGAAGACATCCCTTGAAACCTACCTCTGACCACCTGTCCCAATATCTCCTTATTGGTGTCTTAAGCCCTCCTTGGGATGTTTTATTAAGTTGTTGGATGATGCAATGCAGGGTGAGAACATGTTTTACTCCTAGTGCTAATTGTCCGGTTCGCGAGCCAGCCTTAAAAAGCAGTCAACTGGCATCATGTTAAACAGAGATTAGAGGCAGCAGTCAAAACAATTTGGGTCAGAAACTTATGAATTTTACTATGAGGTAAAACAAACAAAGCCAGTGTTATTTGCTGAAAGTTTTTATAAATAACTGGATTGTTCTGCAGTTTGAGCAAAATGCTGTTGCAAAAATAAAATGATGTTGTACATTATGGTTAAATACAAACATTAAAATTAACAAAAATGTCAAAGCATTTGAGTTCACGCAACTATTCCCATCACTTCATTCAACTGCATCTTTCAAAGGGGAATTAGATAAACATTTGAAAAGAAAAAAAATTGCAGCAAATTGCAGGAAGAGCAGCAGACCGGGACTATTTGATAGCTCTTTCGAAGAGCTAGCACAGGCATGATGGGCTGAATGGCCTCCTTCTGTGATTCTCATCCAGGTGGTGATTTGGGTGGGGGGAGGAAAGAAGTACAGGAAGACAGAATGCAAATTTTCCAAGTAAACAACCTTTCCAGCAGACTTCTTACAAAATTGGTTTGATAGGTATTTATTTAATGATTTGATAAGGCGGGATGTTACTGTGATGTAAAACAGCCTTACAGCAAAGCACCAGATTTTTCAGACTCAATTCCTACCTGCTGCTGGGTTCTCGAGAAAATGCAGATAGAGATGCAGACACCAAAGGGATAGATAACACCAAAGAAAACCGGGCAGGGGAGGGTGGAGTAAGGGCAGGACAAGGGGATGAAAAAGAATCACAGTAAAACATCAAGGATAAAACACAAGCTGAAAACCAGAGGAAATTAAAAAGCTTTCCTCTGCCTCAGTCGCTCAGCCTGGACATCATTCAATTTAAATTTACTACTGGAAATTTAATCTGTATGATAAATTGATTCTGATAATTGCATTACAACTACCGGAAGATTGAATTTTTTTTAATCCCTATTTTTATCCAGGCCTTGCCTTAGTCAGTGAAGAGATCTCATTTAAGGATTATACATTTCAGACAATGGCGTTGGCTTAAATGCAAGGCATCGTGTGCAGTTTATTGTAACATCATAGCAATGTCATTTGCTGTTCAATGACCACTGACAATTGCCACAAGTTTATCAACTCCTTTCAGTGTTAGCATTGGTGGGTTTTTCTTTTTTCAAAATTCGTTCATGGGATGTGGGCATCGCTGGCTAGGCCAGCATTTATGGCCCATCCCTTGTTACCCTTAAGGTGGTGGTGAGCTGCCTTCTTGAACCGCTGCAGTCCATGTGGTGTCGGTGCACCCACAGTGCTGTGAGGGAGTTCCAGGATTTTGACCCAGCGACAGTGAAGGAACGGCCGATATATTTCCAAGTCAGGATGGCGAGCGACTTGGAGGGAACTTGCAGGTGGTGGCGTGCCCATGCATCTGCTGCCCCTTGTCCTTCTAGGTGGCAGAGGCTGTGAATTTGGAAGGTGCCGTCTAAGGAGCCTTGGTGAGTTGCTCAGATATTTGAAATCACCTGATATTCCAATTTTGGTATTAGGGAGAGAAAAAGCACCACTTATTGTTGGCCGGTTTTCATGTTCCTGTTAAAACCAAGAGGCTGGAAAAGCTGGGATTGTTCTCCTTGCAGCAGAAAAGGAGGGGGGGAAATTTAATAGAGGCATTCAAAATCATGTGGGGCTTTGGACAGAGTAAATAAAGAGAAACTGTTTCCACTGGCAGGAAGGTTGGTAACCAGTAGACACAGATTCAAAAAGGTAATTACCAAAGAACGAAGAGACATAAGGGAACACTATGTTAAAAAAGAACACAGCAAGTCTTGATCTAGAACACGCTGCCTAAAAAGGAAGCGGGTTCAATAATAACCTTCAAAAATAAAAAGGAATTGGATAAATACTTGAAGAGAAGGAAAAATCACAGGGCGATGGTGAAAGGTCAGAGGGGGGTGAGTGGGATTAATAGGATCGTCCTTTCACAAACGATGGGTCAAGCGACCTCCTCCTCCACTTTATCATTCTATGATTCAGTGCAGGAGGCGGCCATTCGGCCTATCATGCCTGTGCCAGCTCTTTGAAGGAGCTTTCAAATTAGTTCCATTCCCCTGCCTTTTCCCCATAACTCTAAATTTGTTTCCCCTTATCCAAATCCCTTTTGAAAGTTGCTATTGAATCTGCTTCCACTGCCCTTTCAGGCAGAGCATTCTAAATCACAACAACTCGCTGTGTAAAAAGGAAACACTGATTACAGTAGTACTATTTAAGTCGGCAAGCAATGGTTTATGTGAACATGGATGTCTAATCATGGAGATGCCTGTGTGCTAGACATTTCTATAATAAGATTATTTACTGTTAGTGATTTTAATCAGCACTTACTATTTGAGCTACTTTCCCGCATTTTCTCAACTGTTGTACAGCAAAGGAATGAGGCACATTTTCCATTGGACAGCCATTAACATTTATAACCCGGTCATTCTCTCTGCCAAGGAAAAGAACACATTCACAATTAGAGTGTGCAAAAATCCGTTTGAAGTTCTGGCAAATATTGTTTGATATACATTCAGAAATAACCAAAAGAATTTAGAATGTTTGTTTGAAGTCAAAATCTGGAAAATACAGTTAGAAACAAAATCTTTAAACACTATTCATGGGGGATGCAATAAATAATTCTCTTCATTTGGAACACCGGGCACTTTAGAAGTTACGCAATTCCAGCCTCCACTCATTCTTGCTTATTGTTGAACTATACATATCAGACATAGCTCAGTGGGTAATATTCTTATCTTTTTAAATTGAGAAAACATTTTGTTCTGACCCAATTTTTTTCTCTACATTTTTTTTAAAAAAATGTTGTGGTGTCCTAGCCACCCACTTGGGTTTGATCCCTTTTAATAAATTTTAGTTGTTGGTTTTTTCAACTCCTTTCTTCACTTTCATTTGTACATTCCCAAGGTTTTCTTCTCTATCCCGGTTTCAGACTTTTCAACTTCAACAACGGAGAGCGTCTAATGGCAAAATAATGGATTGAAAATGTGGTGCTTTTGCCCTTCTAGCCGACAGAGATCGCAAGTTTGGAAGGTACTGTTCAAGCTGCTCAAGACAGGCCCTGGAGTTTCAGTAAATGCAGCCAGGAGTAATAATTTTTCAGGATGAGTCAATGCTTCCCTCCCCCCCACCCCACAAATCATGTAAAATTAACTGTTTCAATCTCCTCTTCAGCTGCCAAAAAAAAAAGTTATTTAAAGGAAAACCCACAGGATAAAATTTCAAAGAAAGTTTTATTCAAGTTTGCCACGTTTATTATGCGTCACTTTTTAACTAGTGTACAGCCCTGGCAAAGTTCAATACACCCCCCTCCCCCCCAACCAGTTCTACATTTGGGGGTGGGAGGATGGGCAAAAGCAAGAGCATGCACAACAGAACAAGGGAACAGCGAAAGAAACTAAGTAACCAGCATAGAGCAGCATAAACAAGGGAGGGAGGAGCATTCACTGAAGCAGATTAACATGCAAAAGGCAGCAGGATCAGAAGAAAAAAAAAGGTGAATTGTTATTTGAATAATAGCATCAAATATTAATTAGTAATCAATAGGGAATAAATTGGGCAAGATGACAAGGAAGTATCTCATCTTTCAACAACACGAACAGGCCATTTGGCCCAACTGCTCCATGTCAGTGTAAGTGAGGCTCCACATGAGCCTCCTCCTACCCAAAACAAATCTCGGCACTGCGTTAAGTTGGTTCTACACTAACCGGAGTGTTGCTTGGGAGAAATGGTAGGAGCCTATGAAAGGCAGCCATTGTGGTATATGCATTTGATAAAAAGGCCATGCAAAACAACTTTGATTGTAGGAGGAAGGGCTGTAGTATAATTAATGGGGAATACAGTAAAGCAGCATTCAGCAGACCCAAATCCAGTTTGTAATATTCTCCTTGAAACAGACTTTTTGCAGAAGCACAGAACAGGCCACATGATCCTTACGCAACCTCGCCCTAGAAAGAAAGTGTCTCAGTTTTCTAACATAAACAATTGAATTTAAAATTTTTTGGTGTGTTATGTTCGTATCAGGCTAACAGTTAACTACTTCAATCAGTAACAATTAGAGTGATTGCTCAGGGCAGGCTCGAAGACAGCATGCTGAACAAATGACAACTGCACTATGCCTTTGGGAAGAGAAAATTGAGAATCCCCTGCACAGTCTGCAGAATTGTCATACAATAATAGTGTTTAAATTAAAAATCTAAGATTAGGTTACTAACCAGAATATTATTAAAATCTAACTTTATTATTAGAAAATAACATCTAACTTTATTGGGAATTTGTCTTAATATAGTAAATCTTATATAGTAAAGTAGGAAGACTTAGGAATAAGGCACAGTATAGAAAGATACCAAGATAGTGGAACCATTGAAAAATTGTCAAGTTTCAAAAGAGCTTACCTGCAGCAGAAAGTCAAGACCTTCTGCCTGTTTGTGTGACTGCTTGTAGATGTGAAAACAAAGGATTGGCATGTCTAGATCCCTCTAGAAGATAAGGCCTTGAAGCATAAAATGTAATGCTTTTATGCCCACATGAAAAGGTACCCGATTGGTCAGGGCAAGTATCCTAACACACTGAGCTGAAGATGACTGGGTTGAGGGAGAGGTTAATTGGATAAGTCAGGATAAAGGATGCCCTTACTTCATCTTTGCAAGGCGGAGAGAAACCATCCAGAGACAAAACGAACAAGACATGATACAAGTAACAATCTTATGACCATTTTGCTATGCCATAGTAATCAGTGACCTTAATCTTTGTTCTTCTTAACAGATGTTGCCATAACCTGAGTATTTCCAGTATTTTCTGTTTTTATTGCATAAAACAATGCCTGCCTTGTTTTACCAGTGAGTAATATCACAGAGGAAATCGAGAACTATTGAAGCTTGACCTGGTTAAGTCCAAATAAAATTGTGGGGTTTCTTTGCATGAGATTTTCAACTAACTTTATTACGCGGTCAGGGGTAAAATGAAGTTTATCATTGTGTGACTACCATGGCTGATCATCTTTAAAAGAACCAGTTAGACTGAGGGCTGTGACAAAGGAGCTTGTAAAAGGCTTACAATTCCATTCATGCCACTTTGGAAACAGGTAAATAGTAGGATTAATGGTGACCTCAGCCCCCAATTGGTTACATCAACCGAGATGCCAGGAATCCACCACGTACAAAAATCAGAAGCACAATTTCTCCTCAAACAACTTTACTGCACATTTGGATGACTCTTAAAATCACCTAGTTAGTAGTGTCACACCTTTGGTTCTTCCTGATACTTATCTTTAAAATTTGGTTAACTTAAACAGTTTGCGTTAAAGTCATTCCAGAAGACAAGAACGCTAGTCCAATTCCCTAAACCTCTCCATCTCTCTCTCTTAAGATTTTCCTTTTGTCCAAATTTTTGGTCATCTGTCCCAATATCCCTTTTGTGGCTTGGTGTCAATTTAGTTGGAAAGTTGTTCTTGTGAAAATGCCGGGGGACATTTTACTACTATAAATACAAATCGTGGTGGGTCCACAGTTCCACAGCTCAAATTCAGGCTCTGTACATTTTTAAAAATTATTTCATGGGATGTGGGCCTTGCTGGCTAAGTCAACATTTGTTGCCCATCCCTAATTGCCCTTAAGGTGGTGGTGAGCCGCCTTCTTGAACCACTGCAGTCTCTGTGGTGTAGGTACACCCACAGTGCTGTTAGGGAGGGAGTTCCAGGTGAACCTGGAGGGAGGAAATGCCAGTTGCGTGCAAGTTTCCAGCCCATCCTCCCAACGAGATGCTCAACTCAAGGAAAGAGAAAATCCTGACCAGAAATACCCCACAAATGTGTACATACACTAAATCACAATTAGCGGCCCCAAAACCTCACTCATCCACAATTTAGGATGTGAAACTCTCGTCTCTCCCATGTCCAAAACACGCACTGCGCGTGTGCCTTCTCTGCGCGCGTGCAAGGTCACCATCCCGATTGCACCCTTTGAGATTTCGCGGGAACGGAACCCCGCGAATGACGGGAGTTGACTGCATAGTAGAGATCATAAAGCCATGTAACACAGACGGCTGCCATTTGGCCCATCATGCTTCGTTTGGCTCTTTGAAAAAGCTGTCCCATTGGTCCCACCCATCCTGCTCTTGTAAATGTTAAGTATTTACCCAATCCTTTTGAAAGGTACTATTGAATCTGCTTCCACCACCCTTTCAGGCAGCACATTCCAGATCTTAACTCGGTGTGTAAACACATTTTTTTCTCATTTTCCCCTCAGATTCTTTTGCCAATTATCTTGTCAGAACTTGTTCAACTTCATTGAACTCATTTTGAAATATCTCAGCTACCACCTATTTAAATCCAAGTCTATTATATGAGCCAGTGACAGGCTGACACACCTTTATCTAGCCCAAAGCAAAACACTACGGATGCTGGAAATCTGAAATAAGAACAGAAAATGCTGAAAATACTCAGCAGATCTGGCAGCATTAGTAGAGAGAGAAAGTTAACATTTCAGGTCTGTGACCTTTCATCAGAACAAGACTGACCTCAAACTTTAACTCTGTTTCTCTCTCCACAGGTGCTTCCTGACCTGAATATTTCCAGCATCTTCTGTTTTTATTACATGCGTCTAGCCCTTGCCAGAAATGACACCATTGCTTTATCGATATATGAATGATTGGAAATGGGAGATTTAGAATTTGATTGAGACTGTAGTTAAGCATTTGTCACGTTGCAACAAGGTTATGTGGAACTTATATTTCGAAGTTAAGAGATTTAATAATACTGTACCAAACAATTTCTTTTCATAATTTTAGTCAATGACATTAGTAAATCTTTGAAAGTATACAAAAAATATCCTTCTTATTACAATGTTCAAACCATAAGCAACTGCGCTCAACAGCCCTTTGTAGTCTATAAAGAAGTGGGAAGGGAGATCACTGTTCTTAGTAATGTTATTTGGAGGGTAAGTTTTGGTCAGGAATCTGCTATTCTTTGAAATTGTTACAGGAATCTTTTACGTCCACTCAAGGCAGACAGACCAGGCCTCAGTTTAACATCTCATCTGAAAGACAGCATCTCCAATAGTGCAGCATTCCCACTGTACTACACCGGTAGCATCAGCCTGGGTTTTGTGCTCAAGCCTCTAGACCGAGACTTGAATCCCCAACATTCTGATTCATAGCTTTACCCATTGAGTCACACCCGATACTCAATAATTCTTTTTTATAAATCGCATATTGCAAGTTCACTTGAGCTCCCTGCCACCATCGACTCCACACCCTTAAAATGGACATTATTCCCACCCATGCGCCAAACCTCCACAACTTTTACTCACTGCAGTAGTCCATCTGCCGGACCTCCTTCCAAAACATCAGAGATAATAATGGAAGTTTCACCATTCTCAAAGTTGGGGTTATCTCTCCCTCCAGACACTGCTATGCCAAACCCCCTCTTTGAGTCCTAAACAATTGGGAAGAGGGAAAGAAAAAAAAGTTACAAAATTTTGCTAAACTTTTAACTATATTTTTAAAAAAAACACTTGAATACAAGAACACCTTGGAAAACAAAATGATTAAAAAAAATTTAACCATGATAATTTCAGGTGCTTTGCCTACTAGGTAACTGAACAAAAATCACTGGAGACATCTGATTATTGTGGGGGTTTTTTTAAACAATTGAAAAAAAGGAACTGCTGGCATGGGCTGGCTATTGATTTTTCTTAACTGGTGTCCAGGAACTTTTCAATCGGAACCCATCTCACTAGCAGTTTGATCCCTTTGTTGTGGGCAGACCCTGCAATGAGATCCTGGGACTTTTAAGAGATGCGAGTTCCCTGTAGCCAAAAATGCCACTTTGTAGAAAAGGCATCTTTTAACTTCAAAACACACGGGAGACACACAGGGCTGTTGTATCAATACATCATTTTTTAAAAAAAAAAATTCATTTGCAGTATACAAGCGCCACTGGTAAGGCCAATGTTTATGCTCATTCCTAATTGCCTTTGAGAAGCTGGTGGTGAGCTGCCTTCTCGAATACAACCGAGTGGCTTGCTAGGCCATTTCAGAGGGCAGCTAAGAGTCAACCACATGGCTGAGTCTGGAGTCACATGTAGGCCAGACCGGGTAAGGACGGCAGATTTCCTTCCCTTAAAAGACTTTAATGAACCAGGTGGGTTTGAAATAACAACCCAGCAGCTTCCTGATCACCGTTACTGACACTAGCATTTCACTCTAGATTTATTTAATTCACCGAATTCAAAAATTTCCCTGCTCCTGCAGTGGCATTTTAACTCCTGTTGAACTGTGGATTAGTCCAGGCCTCTGGATTACCAGCCCAGTAACATAACCATTTTGCTACCAAATACTCGGCTGTGTGAGAAAGGACACCCTTGGAAGGAGACAACTGCCAAAAGGAATGCGACAGAGGGTGATGAAAAAAAGTTAACTTCGGCACAGGAGCATGTATGTCTGAAAATGACTTCATTCTGGGGCTTGAAGCCATTGACAGGGTACATGAGGTAATGTTTAAATACAACAGGATTGATTTAAAAAAAATTAAAATAGTTCCTGTGAGAGAGACCTCAAAAACAGAAAATATATGGCACAAAAGAAGCAAAACAAAATAAATGACAGCAATATCCCCAATATTACATTTTAAAGATTGTTTAACAGCATTTATAATACCACACCAGAGGTCAAGTTCATGTAAAAACAACTTATTTTTTCCTCTAATAAGAGGAACTGGAGGTCAGCCCCTTGAGCCCATCCCACCATTCAATCTGATCATGTCTGATCTGTATCAGATTGTTCCTATAAATATAATTTAATAAAGGGAAACTCTTACTTTTTGTAAAGTCACAGTAAACTGCTCCCATATCACCTCCTCCATGACTGGGGCCTGTGGAAAAATAATAACACTCTTAGCATGGGCATAAAGTATTGCCAAGTAGTCACATTAACAGGTCATTCAACCCAACTAGTCAATATTTATGGTCCACCCCAGTTTCCTCTTTCAGATCACCCCTTCTATTCTTTGAGTTTATCTAGCTTCCCCTTAAAGTATATCTGTGTTATTCACCTCAACCACTCCCTATGGTGGGGAGTTCCACATTCTCACCATTCTGCATAAAGAGATTTCTCCCAAAATCCCTTTTGGATTTATCAGGGATCATTATATTTATGGCCTTGTTTCTGGTTTCCCCCACAAACGGAAACATCTTCACCATATCAAACCAAACGATCTTAAGAACCTCCATTAAGTCACTTCTCAGCCTTCTCTTTTCTAGAGAAAAGAGCCCCAGCCTCTTCAGATAATTGTAACCTCGCCATTCTGGTATCATCTCATTTGTAATCTCATTTGCACCTTGCCAGACCAGAACTGTGAACAGTGCTCCAAATGTAGTCTAAACAAGGTTCTGTACAAGTTTCCTATAATGTATACGCTTTTCCAATTCTATTCCTCCAGAAAGGAACACCCATGCTCAAAAAAGCTTTATTAAACTGAATCATAACTTTTAGTAATTTCAGTATCTAAGTCTAGGTCTCCCTCTACCCCATTTAGACACTCATTTTCCAAGGAATATGTGGCCTCCTTATACTTCCCACCAAATTGTATTACTTTACACTGCATCTAATTTAATGTTGTTCCCCATTTCACATGATAAATTCTCTGCCCAAATGTAGCACTGAGCATGATCGAGTCACTGTTGTTTTGTCACCGGCCTTCTCTACGTTAGCTGATTTTAGCAAACCCAAAAACTGTTATGCGATAGTAAAGCATTTCCCCAACTGGAAAGCAGGTGGATTTTTTTTTGGTTAGACCAGTTACCCCTACGTGCTTAACGCTTGGGGATAATGCCTGCTGGCGCTCCTGAGCATAGCGCTGCGCAGAAAAAACACTTGAAAAAAATAACTCAGACATCTATAGGGTTTTTCCACCCCTCCCATTATAAAAAATATCCCACACACAAGGTACAGGTCCCAATGTGCTGCCGTTTCAAAATAATGCCACGTACAAAATGAGCGAAAGCACCGACCCAACAGCACCCCTAAATCCCAAAAGGTGACGACTTCTCTTGCAAACAGCAACAATCCATATGAATCCCGCTCCGGAGACCAGAGTACAAAATCCAGGCTGACCGTCCCAGGGCAGTGCAGCACTCCCTCAGTACTGTCCGTGGTGCCATTAAGCGGACCCATCGAGTGAATGTCAAGGATCCCGTGACTTATTCAGACAAGAGCTGAAGGGTTCACCCCAATTTCCTGGTCAGTATTTACCCTTCAGCCAACATCACTAAAAAAACCAGCTTATCTGGTCACCATCACAATGCTTCTTCTGTTTTAGTTCTGTGGACACTTACAAATTAATGTTCATATTCTGCCAACATTTATGTGGGTAGCGGTTGCTAAACCAGGCATGACCCGCTAAAGTGGTAACCCTAATATAAAACTTAGAAATGCAACAGATGTGGGCTCTTACATGAGCCAAAAGCTGACAAGCATTCCAGAACGTGCGCTGCTTATAGGATCTTTACAAATTTAATGCCAATGAAGCATGGTTATTGTTGTAATGTAGGAAATGTGGCAGTTTAGTGTCTTGGGATGTCCTGAGGTCATGAAAGTTGCTATATAAATGCAAGTTCTACCTTTATTTTCAGAAGAAAGGAGCGAGAAAAACAGTCCACGAAGATATGCTCATTGAACTCCATTCTCACACCATACTCTCTACTACATAAATAACACCTGCCAGACTGAAGCCCACTCTAATGTGGCACTGCATTTTCACCATGTGGGAATCCACGAGTTAAAACTGGTTGAGCTGCTACAGAATAAGAACTGTAGCTGCAAGTGCCAGCAATCGGAGCCCTAAAATGCTGGAAACACACAGATGATCAACATCCAAGGGAGAGAAAAAAAAAGAGTAACAGTTTGGGCACTGCCCTTCAAAATTACTTAGAATTTTACAGCACAGATACAGGCTATTCTAACTGGTCCATGCTGGTGTTTATGCCCCATATCCCTCTTCATCTCATTCCATCAACATATCCTTCTATTCCTTTTCTCCCTCACTTGTTTATCTAGCTTCCCCTTAAAATCTATGTACACACCCCAATTACTCATTAGGTTAGTAAATTCCACATTCTCAGCTAAAAATTTCCCTCAAATCCTTTATTGGATTTATTAATTCATATTTGTCACCAGAAAAAGTCCCATACAAGAGGCTATGACGGATGAAAGAAATACTAGGGTCGGAATTTTACGGCCCCCGTTGCGGTGGGGGGGTGGGGCCATAAAACGTGGTGAGTCATTGTAAACTCTGGCAGGAATCCCACTGCCACGAAATTCCGCCCTAGATGTTCCAGATCAATAGGAGCTGCCTAACTGCAAAAGTGCTTCCAAGATATAACTACTGTGCTGATTGACCGCTTCAAGATTCACAAATAGAGAAATTGTGCTCCAATTTCTATCTTCATCCAAAGTGATAAGTGCTGGTTAGCACGTTGTATTTTTCCTTACACAAGTCACACGAGTCATGTTCCCTCTAGCACATAAAAGGGACAGCATAGAAACAGGCCATTCAGCCCAATTGGTCCGTGCCAGTGTTCATGCTCCACATAAGTCTCCTCCCACCCCTTTTCATCCTCATCGACGTATCTTTCTATTCCTTTCTCCCTCATTTGCATATTTTGCTTCCTCTTAAACGCGCTGACTATTCACTTCGATCACTCCTTAGGTGCGCAAATTCCACATTCTCACCAATCTCGGGGAAAGAGGTTCCTACAGGATTCTTTGTTGGGTTTAGTGACTTGTCGTATATTGATGGCACCTACGTTTAGACTCCCACACAAATAAAAACTGCTTTCAGGTGCTCAACTGTATATTTTCAGCATTTTGTTCCTTTCTTTTGGTTCCGTTACTAGGTTTTAAGAACATCTTAGCACTTCCACACAAAGCAGCTAAAAGTAAATGCACCACAATGCAGGCCAGGAAATGAATGGACTCAGATGGATGACTGTACAACAACAGATGCATATTTATAAATGCCACATCCTTACCATCCAGACTATCATTAAATGTTATACTCAAGGTGGTACACAATAGACAAAAAGACACAAGCATAATAAGGTTTCCTTCAAGACTAAGCAAACTTTATACAAAAAACTCTAGAAAGCTCAATTCTTATAACTGCGGGTCAGCAACCAGAGATTTTTTTTTGAAAGGTAAATGGCAGAAGAACCAGAGGGGAGACAGGGAAATTTTTTTCTTTCATAAAAAACGATGATAGTGATCTGGAATGCGCTGTCTGAAAAAGCAATGGAAGCAGATTTAGCAGTAACTTTCAAAAAGGAAATTGAATAAATACTTGAAGAGGAATTTTTTTTTTCCGCTAGCGTGGTGTAAAGGCAGGGTAAGTGGATCTCACTGGATAGCGCTTTCAAAAGAGCCAGCACAGGCATGATGGACCAAATGGCCTCCTTCTGTGCTTTCCCATTCTAAGATTGGGTGAAATTTGTTTACAGTTTGGCAATTCAGACGTGCACACTGATGATAAGGAAAGCTATGTACATATTTTCAGCTACTAAGAACTTGGCTAAAAGCATTACATCACACAGACAGCTTCAGTTCATGTAAAAAAAAATTAGTTGCCATCACAACAATTAATCTCTTAATTGGGCAGCACACCAGTTTAAACTGCAGCAGATGATCGCCAGCCAAAATTTTAAACTCAACGGGAAACGGCAACTCTGGACGATTACGGGACAGAAAGAAACACAAACTACAGACACTGACAATAAAATGGTTGCAAAGTGAAGGAAGGCAAGAGACTCACAAGGCCACTGTAGAGCTTGAAGGAATGCATCAAATTGGCCCATTTTCTCTGCAGTGTTTGGATGGACTTCATACTGAGATGCAACGTTGCGCTGTAGCGACCACCTTACAGCTAGTCAGTGCTAGCCCAGAGAATCATCCATTTCCAGAAATCACCAAGCTAGATTATGTAAGCTTTAATACACTGCTGCCCTACATGTAGCTCAAATCCTGCCAGTTGCAATTGTACTGGAGAGGCAAAACAGCCCATTCAGGACACAAGTCAGTTGCAATCAGAACCTTGGCCACAACACTGAATTTAGGACATTTTACACTGTACATACTAAGTAGGGGCTACGCTGTACAAGGATGGAAAAAAATAATGCTAATCTCATCCAATGTTAAAAATGAATGGCAGATACACTTTCTACTAGTCGTTCAACTTAAAATGGAATTTGCATTTTTTTAAAAATACACAGTAATTACAAAAAAGAAAATCTCAACAGTTTTACAATGAGTGGATTAAGTGTGTGAACTAGAGGAATGAGCCAGGGTTCCACATTAACTATTCACTACCCACTTGGTCAATTCAAGCTTGCAACCATCTAGGGGTGGCTTTTTTCAGTTCAAAATTAACTCTCATTGACATTCTATTGAACAAGAACAATTTTCATTATTTCATTTTGTGAAGCGGCTAGGTTCAAAAACTGGTCTTAAAAAAAAATCATACAAGCTACCACAGCAGATCAGAAGGTACGCTCCTGGCAAATAGGATTCAAGGGTATCGACCGTATTCCCTCTGGTGAGGGGTGGGGGGGTTCCAGAACAAAGGGCCTCGAACATTAAAATTAGAGCCAGGCTGTTCATGGGCGATATCAGGAAGCCCTTCTTCGCAAAGGGTAAGGGAAGCCAAACTCTCACCCTCTCTAAGAGCTGTTGTCAAGGCTGGGGGATCCAGCTGAAAATTTCAGCTGAGATTGATAAATTTTTGTTAAGGAAAGGAATTCAGGATAGATACAGAACCAAGGCAGGTTCATGGAATTTTAAAAAAAGGTACAGAATGCCACGGTCTAGTTTAAAAGTGGGAAACAGGCTAGAGTGGTGAAATCGCTCCCTCCTGTGCCTACTTACCTGCATATATAGAATATGCTGGGCCACATTCGATTAAATTGATCACAAACTCTCACATGTTTCCAACCTTTCTTTCAGCCACCCCTACAAACAAAACAATCTTTGTGTTTCTGCACAATTTACACATTAACATGCTGCGTCTGTCCCAAGTTGGCCAGACTTAATTTAACATTCTGGAAAGCATGAGCTACCAGAATTGAAGACAAAACAGGTAACTCAAAAAGGATAGTCAAAACCAGAAAACGCAAGTTGAACAATGCATCATGCGCTGAAATTTAAGTGGCTTTAGGTTTTCATTGGTTGGGGTTTTAAAGAGAGAGAGAGAGAGAGAGAGAGAGTTGTGCGGAGTACACAGACATTACCAAAACAAAAAAAACTCACTGCACATTTGTAACATGATGCACAAGTCTCATTCTCTTGGGTTTACAAATCATAAACAAAGAGTTTTGGCTAACTTAAAAAATGATATTAAATCTACAATCACATTCAGAAAAGGGAGAATGATCAAAGTAAAATAGTCACAACAGCAGTGAACTGTAATATATATTGAAAAGCAGGATTAGGCTGGGCGGCTAGTTTTTTGGTTGGTGCAGACACTATGGGCCAATGGCCTCTTTCTGTGCCATACATTTGGATTTTCCCATCCCACCCGCTACGGATAATATATTAAAAAATAATCGCGCCTGGCCCAGCATGTTCCACATTTACACAGGGAGGAACAGGAGGAGGCCATTCAACTAGATCACAGCTGACCCGCATCTCAACTCTGTCTCCCCGCCCTGGTTCTGTAACTCAGTGTCCCGACCCCAAAAAAAACTATCAATCTCGCTTTTAAATTGAGCCCCAGGCTCAGCAGCTTTGTAAAATACATATATGTAGAGATCAAGTAAAGTGTTTCACTTCAAATTGATAAGTGGCAGTAACAAAAGCAGTCTCATGTAAATCCACGGTTATATTGTGAAAAGCAGCTCCCTCTTTAAAAATGGGGGAAAAAAAGCATCTTGGGAGAGTACACACACATCATACTAATGCTTCATCGCATAATCCATATTAAATTATAAATCTTTTTTTATGAGTCATAATCATTCAAAAAGGAAAAACAAAAAACAGGACCTCGTATTCTTGAAAGGTGACCCAAAACTTGCATGAACTAATAATGACACTAATCTTCCCACCCAAGCACATTTGGAGCCCATTAAAATTGCTATGGTAGGGTGTGGTTCTGGGCCACAAGTGCCAGAGATGAACCATTCCCTCAGCCATGAGTAAACATTGCCGATAATAAAGCAACATGTTTCACCTCAAGCGCTGAACTCAAATGTTAATTAAACGGTTACATCTTTTCCAACTAGAATAGGAGTTATTTCAATCTTCCAAGTGTCTGCCGAATAGACGTCCGAGTAAAACGTGGTAGCAAGAGTAGCTCATGGTGAATCGAGCAGTGTTTTTGGTCATGGTGACGGTGACACAGAGGTCAACTAACCGTCAGGAAAGTCTTGGCAAGAACACCATTTAGAAAGCACATAGATAGGCTTCAGCTGGAGTACTACATCCAATTCTGGGCACAACACTTTAGGATGGGTGTCCAGACCGAGTGGAGTGGAGATTTGCTAGAATTACATCGAGTTTACAGAACAGAAACAGGCCATTTGGCCTAACTGGCTTATAATTGGCACCGTGGATGAGGGAACTCAGTTAGGTGGAGAGGTGGGAGAAGCTGGGATCATTCCCCTTAGACCAGAGAAGATTAAGGGGAGATTTGATAGAGGTGTTCAAAATCACATAGGATTTAGATAAGAGTAAACAGGGAGAATCTGTTTCCAGTTTCAGTACCCAGAGGGCACAGATTTAAGATTAATTATCAAAAGGAACCAGAGCAGAGACTAGGAGAA
This sequence comes from Cetorhinus maximus, assembly GCF_964194155.1. Lineage (NCBI taxonomy): Eukaryota > Metazoa > Chordata > Chondrichthyes > Lamniformes > Cetorhinidae > Cetorhinus > Cetorhinus maximus. The sequence goes on from NC_135880.1 coordinate 179,741,779, forward strand.
ATGTACTTACGCAGTATGATCTGGAACCCACTGACTGGAAAAGGTGGTGAGAGCAAGTTCAATGTTAACTTTCAAAAAGGGAATTATACATGGGGAAGATCAGGGCTACTGGGACTAATTGGATAGCTCTTTCAAAGAGCCAGCACAGACACAATGGGCCGAGTGGCTTCTTTCTGCCCCATTTCATTCTATGATTCTAGCAGGGAAAATTTTTTTTAATGTATTGTCCAGTTGCGGACAGGGCAGCCTGGCAAAAACCGTACCCATCTCCAACAGTAAACCGCACTCTAGTTGCTACAGATCACTCACTATACCCAATTGCCTTTGAAGCATTAGCTAATGCCGAAACAAAAAAAAAACTACTGTAACTAAACAACCCACTGAAAACATGTTGAAACGGTTCCTGTCGTTTACTCCACCCAAGAGTTTTAAAGTAAACAATAATAATTTTTAAAGAGTAATCAAGGCTTGCAAGCTGTTACCACCTTGCTGGATTTGACTAGCTTTTTGCAGCAAGTGCACTCCAACAACACCACCTCCCCTGCACCCCCACCCCCACACGGGTGGAGACCCCATTGTTAATCTTAAAGTTACAGATGTCCATCAAAACCAAATGGAAAGCAGTCTTGTAATAAGCCACTGTACAAAGACATCAGAATGAATCTCATTCGAGAACACAAGTGAGGCCTTCCAAATGAGCCATCAGTTGGACAAAGCAGTTCAGTTTTCTGAAGGCCAAGGTTTGTCACAGAATGAGGAGCAGCTAGCCAAAGTACTCTGGAATCCTATTTGATTCACCGATTTAAAAAAAAAATATGGCTATTACAAAGAAGTTCTGCAGTTAATTTTACATACTTCACATAACGTTGACATATTTTACTTTAGGTAAAAAAAAATTAAAGCATAGTCAGCAAGATTCCAGAGAGAGAAAAAAAGCAGCCTCAAACCCCACCTCAGTTGTTCTAAAATCTCTAGTGCATTACTCCCAAATAGATCACACCCAAGGAGCACATACAGACTAACTTGAAGTTAAACAAGATCTCAATATGTCCCTGCCATATTTGATTAGAGATGCTAATACATTTACATTGATAATTTGAAAGAAATTGCATTTGTATAGCACCTGTCATCACCTCAGGATGCCCCAAAGCACCTTGCAGCCAATGAGGTACTTCTGAAGCGTAGTCACTGTTGTAACATTGGAAACACAGCCACCAATTTTTGCACAGCAAGCTCCCACAAGGAGCAAGCAGTAATGGGCCAGATAATCCAGTCTTAAAGCAATGTTGGTTGAGGGATAAACATTAGTCAGAAACTTGGCATTTAAAGCTGCAACTTGAACAGGAAAGAGGCAGCGTTTGATAAGAATGTTCTGTATTCATTTTATCTCTGACCTCCTCCAGTTAATGTGAAGGTCACCAGGTTAAACTGGAGAAACTACGTAGGGGCGAACACAGGAAATCATGGGTGCTAGGCTAGTGGATCCTTTTAAACCAATAACTTCAGCACCCCTTGCAAAACTCCCGAATATGTGGAAAACAGCAGACCATGCGCTGCATGCTGACGACACTCAGTTGACAAGCTGAGTTGACTCAGGTATGACTGACACCAAGTACAAGTAGGTTCCTCCAAATGAAAATCAAAAAATTTCACCCACCTACTACTGATTTTTAGCAGGTCTTGCGGTGCAGTGGGTAGCATCCCTGCCTCTGAAGCAGAAGCTCCGGGTTCAAGTCCCACCTCAGGACTTGATGGCCAAGGAAGGTGCGTTCGCCAAACAGGTCAAGTATCAACCTGCAAATCCTCCCAACACACCAATGGTAGGTGGCAAGAGTGGTAGAGATTCCCGGTCAGCCATGTGATGGAAAGCAGTTGGAGCCTCTACCATCACAATCCACAGCTCCAGACTACAACATGCATGTAAAAGTGCATGTTGCCACAACAGCTGGGGCTCTGCAAGTGAACTGCAACAGCACTGCCACTGCAATGCTCTGGGACAGATATAAAGTGCTTTAATTTCTGTGATTCTATCGCCATCTGATCAGCATAATCCTTTAGGAGGAAAACCACTAAAATAACATGATTGAAATAGTCACCAATCTTGTGCAATCAAAAACAATGCATGAAGCAGCAAAACTAACATTCACTCCTTTTTTAAGGCTAAAATAACAATGATTTTAGATGTAAAAATTGTCCAACTTGTGATGAGAGAGATTCCCCATGAATTGTAAATCGCCACAAGATTCCTGGGTGGTTTGTGTTGCTCTGCCATTAACCTCTTGAAAAAGCAGCCCCCATTCTCACCACAAGTTAAGAAATTGCTGCATTTCTTACCCATTAAAGCTCCCACTGTAAGTCAGGGCTGTTACTCAACAGTGCAAGGATCCTTTTAATGAAAAGATGAATTTGTCCTGCAATACTGCCCAACCTCTCCTGATGAGAAAGGGAACCATTTAAACTGTGGTGTCCATTTATACAGGCAGAAAATTGTTCTTTGGGGGTTTTTCAAACTTAAATAATCCTTTAGCTAAAAAGCAAAATACTGCAGATGCTGGAAAATCGGAAATAAAAACAAAAAATGCTGGAAAAACCTCAGGTCTGGCAGCATCTGTGGAGAGAGAAAAACAGGGTTAGTGTCGAGTCCATAGGACACTCTTTCAGAGCTCCAAAGGGTCATACGGACTCGAAACGTTAACTGTTTCAGATGCTGCCAGACCTGCTGAGTTTTTCTAGCATTTTCTGTACTTATCATTAAAAAAAAAATTTAGTTTTCCTTCCTGTTTCTTTTCTCTCTCAATCTAATCTTCCTTTCCCTCACTATTTCTCCTTCTGTACCAGATTTGATACTCATTCACCAGATTTTCTGCTGTTGATCCTTGGAATCTTTCTCAAACCTTAACAGTTAGTCGGTTAAGGAGACAGAACGTTGGTCACTAAGGTTCCAAACGCCTGCTGCCCTCAGTGTGTTGTTGTTACCAGCTCATAACCCCAGGACGAAATTTTAAACTGGAAGAGCGAGTGAATACATCTAACTAAATGGGGCACACCATGAGATAACACAAGCGCACAGCAATTCCCTCCAAAATAAAAAAAAAAGCCCAACTCTTCAAAAAGCCCAACTCTGTCCTCTTCAAAAAAAAAACTCAGCATCAATCTCTTTAACAAAGCTTTCAATCACTCCTGTTCATCGCCCCTTGCCCTTCAGTAGCCATTTTCCTTTGCCTTCTGGAAGGCATCCTGTGATGTTTTATATTAAGGGTGCCATATTAGTGAAAAAGATATCTTGCTGCACTCAAGTAAATGTGATTTTCTTCATTTAAAATTTTCCAACTGTAGAAGTTATCAACACAGGTTGCTGCCTAGTCAGTTTTTCTCTCCAGTAATACTAGCTATCGACTGCTATTTGCATTCATTATTTAGACGACTTTTGGAATGGTTAAAGAGACAGACTTGCACGCTTATAGCGCCTTTCACAGCCTCAGGACCACCCAGAGCTTTTTATAGCCAAATGGGTGAGATTGCCGGTGAATTGTAAATCACAAGTTTCCTGGATGAATTGCATTGCTCCATCGTTAAGTGTAGTCACTGTTGTAATGTAGGGATACAGGGCAGCCAATTTGGGCACAGCCAAGATCCCACTTTCAGTAATGAAATAAAATGACCACATCATCCTTTTTGGGAGGGATAAACATTGACCAAGACACTCAAGCTAACACACTCGGTTCTTATTCAAAACGACGCCACTGGGATCATTTACATCGACCCAACAGGGCAGGCGAGGCCCTGGTTTGGCATCTCATCCGAAAGACAGCACCTCCAACAATGCAGTGCTCCCTCAGTAATGCGCTGAGAGGGTCAGCCAAGATTCAATGCTCAAAGGCTACGGGGAAGGGGCGGGGGGGGTGAAGTTGGACTAATCGGAGAGTTCTTTCAAAGCGAGTCAGCACAAAAATGATGGGCTAAATGGCCACCTTTTGCGCTGGCTGATTCTATGAAGTCTCCAGAACCACCCAAGAGGTGAGGGCATGCTACCCACTCAGCTATGTTCATAACAAATTTGAACATAGGTGTAAAATAGATGCTAGGCAGTAAGAAAAGGCTATCAGTAATTAATTGCATAAAATGCTACCTACCGACTCCCTTCCCCCACCAAGTGCAGAAAGGTAGAGGAATGAAGCAACCTGGTGCCTAGAGTAGTTTAAAAAGTTGTGTCGTTTATGTAAAATTAACGATACCAGTTAAGGCACTAGAGAGACATAGATGGATTTATTAAATAAAGCACATTCAACTTTCCAAATTCTGATAGAGGGGGGGAAAAAAAAGCCTGGAATCTCTGCTATGCGCGAATAAATGAAAGATCAGACTGAAACACTAAATAGTTAAACACGCCTTTTTCTGGTTTAGCAACACCGTGTGCAACCGGTAAAGCCCTAGAAACAACAACAAAAAAAAGAGAAAATAAAAACTCCATGGAAACTGGGAGACTCAGCTGAGTGAGAAACGGAAGCTGCAGAGAAAGGACAAGAAGAATTTTTAAAAATAAACCTTTTTTCCCCCCACCACCCAACAACTTGCCTGATCCTGGAACCTGACAGCCATTTTAAGAGATCAGCAGACAGGTTAAAAAAAAACACCCCCACAGGAACTAAGGAGACACCTGGGCTTTCCCTCAGCACCTGGAGGCTGCAACTCCACACAAAAAAAAAGTTTTTTAAAAACTTAGGACAAAACTTTTTCTGATGCCAAACTTTTTCATAAAGTTTAAAAACAAGCTGACCTCCAATGTTTTATTGAAAAAAAAACTCAGGTTAGAAAAGTTTGCTGCTCCTGCTATTTTTTTTCTCTCTGCTAGTGTCAGTCAGCAATACCCTGGCTCCCCCCCTCACTCCAGAACCAATCCTGGTGGTGAAACCACACCTTGGCTCAGCTCAGCTCAGCTCAGCAGCCAAAGACAACCTGCTGAAAGATCCCCTCTTTCCACCCCTCTCCCTTTACCCAAGGCGAGCCAGTACCTGGAAGATTCAACTCTTTTTTTTAAAAAAAAGGCTTCGCCACCGCTTTTAGCTTCCTGTGAACGATCGCACATCCAAAAAAATAAAAACCCGCCCGCCCGAACATTTCCCCAGCTTCTGTCGACGAGAACCAATTTATTTTGTTTTAATTTTTTTTTAAAAAGTGTTAAATTCACTTTATTGGGGACGAATTGGCTTTAAAGTTTGATTCAATGAGGATGGTCCTGACCGCAAACAAAAAAAGTGAATCGAACTCGGATCCATCACTTTGCATTCAAACGAAAGAGGGTTGCCAACCCCTCCAGGATTGCCCTGGAGTCTCCAGGGAATTAAAAGGTTAATTCGCCGGGACGCTGCTGGCAGCAACATCCAAGCAGTAAAAATATGTTTCTCTCTCACAACCACCACCCCCCTCCATTTAAATATTTTCTTTGAACATTTTTGCATAGTTAATTTATAAAAATAATATAATATAAAAGTTAGTTAGGAGAATATTGGAGATGGGAAACGTGTGCTATTCGACTGGGTGGGGCAGTTGGAGGTGCAGGTCATGTGATGAAACCTCCAGGACTGCATCCAACCAGAGTTGGTAACTACGAAGGTTGCAGGAATAGTGTTTTGTCTCATGTATACACCATGTTGGGGGGTGGGGGTGTAAACAATTAATCTTTCAACAATGAGTCTTTTTTTTTCTCCTGGCGCTACTGATCTGGACATATACCGTGTATTTATGCAAGCAACCAGAGCACCAGAGGAAACCATTCGGCCCATCATGCCTGTGCTAGCTCTTTGAAAGAACTATCCAATTAATCCCACTGCCCTGCATTTTTCTTTCAAAACAAAAAATGGATGTTTTTTTTTAAAGTTACTGTCGAATCCACTTCCAGATCATAATTGCCAACCAAAAACAAAAACTCATCTCTCCCACCTATCCCTGACATTTTTGCTCATTATCTTGAATCTGTGTCGTCTGGCTAGCGACCCTCCTGTCTGTGGAAACAGTTTCTCCCTATATTAAAACCCCTCCTAACTCGGCATCTCTGATACAGCTAGCATTTTATTTCCCTCCTAAGTGGGAACGATTTTCTCTTCCAGCAAAACCTTTTATGACACTTTGGGACCTACGCCAAAAGGTACTTTGCATTTTACAATCAGTAAAGCGATTGGTGAAAGTCTCTGTATCCAGCACCAGCACTGGTTTAAGCACCATTGTTATCTTTAAAACCCCCCAGCCGTTTACAAAGTATTAAAACATGTATCGAAGACCACTTTAAAACCATGCGGATTCATTATAGTGGGCCATGGTTCAAGATTGAAACTGCTAATCCAATCGAATGGTTTCTCAATGGAACCCTTCGTCTGTTCACTGAGATTGGATTAATTCACTGACACTACTTGCACAATTAAAAAAGGGTTTGTGTTCATGGCAACTGGCACATTTGATGACAGAATTCTGTATATAAGATTAATAATCACAGAGTGCTTACAGCCCGTTGTGCCTGTGCTGGCTCTCTGAAGGAGCAATCACCTAGTGTCCGCCCATGTCACCATATCATCTACAATATCGTTATTCTCTGCACTGCATCTTGCAAAACATTAGTCAAATACAATTTTCAAAAGTGGAGGCGGAATAGAACTCAATTTAAAAATGTAAGACTGGCCACATCACAAGGAGCAACTACCCCAAATGAGGACTTCAAGTAAATAACATTACCCTTTGGGAGGTAGGTTTTAAGGAGCATCTTAAAGGGAGGGGGAGAGGGGGAGAAAGAGAGAGAGAGAGAGAGGAGGAGTGATTTAGGGAGAGAATTCCTTTCTCCCTCATGTGTTTATCTTAGTTTCCCCTTAAATACATTTATTCTATTCACCTCAATCACTCAGTGATCGAGTTCCACATTCTCATCACTCTGGGGGAAGAATTTTCTCCTGAATTCCCAATAGGATTTATTGGTAATTATTTTATACTGATAGCCTCTAGTTTTGCTCAACGTCCAACTTAATCATTTATAGTGAAAACTTTTATCAGGATAAGCATGTGCCTTAGGTCTATTATTCATGGGTTTAGGTAACCATCCTTTCTGTCAATTAAGTATATTTAAATACTATTAGTTCTAAACCAAACTGTTTTAAATGTTGCTACATAACTCACAATGCCCCCTCTAATATGTTATAAAAAAAACTGAAATGTACTTGAGAATGCTACTTTTCATCTTCCAAGTTATACACAGAAACACATTTCCCATCTCCGGCACACGCACTTCTCCAACACAAATTCTTTTGTATTAAATTCTGTGGGAAGTGGAGACTGAAAAGAGGTTTTGTCCACATAGTACTCGCCTCTCCCCTTTGATTGTTTTTCCAGTTTTATTCCCATCACAAGCATGGTAGAAGCTGGTGATAAAAATTCTTTGGCAGAAGTGTTGCCAGGTTTTCAAAGAGACTAAAACACTGAAGAAATTCAGTTTTATTTTTTTTTAAAAAAGGCTTTTATTCACATCACAATGCTGTGTTTCTCTCCTGAACGTACAGCAAGTACTGGGAACAGTGTTGGGCAAGAGTGCCAGTAACAACTTGTTTTAAGACTTTAATTTGTACTCTTTGGGTTATATAAACACCAAATCTTAGCTCAAATTTCATTATAGTGTCATATTGACTGGAAAAATAAACATTAAATTCTGGAAATCAAGTTTAAAAAGAAAACAGAAAATGTTGTTCTCACACAGCATCTATTAAGGCAGCAAATGAATTATAACATCTTGCTCTGGACCCTCCATCAGCTTCTAATGAGGGACACACAAACAAAAGTGTCATAATTTTCTACAGCAGTATGTTTCCAGTCCAACAGAGGACATGTACTTTTGGATCTGATTCTGGGGAATGAGTTGGCCCAAGTGGATCAAATATCAATGGGAGAGCCTCTAGGGGACAGTGAGCATTGTATCATAATGTTTAGGTTAATCATGGAAAAGGACAGAGAACAATCCAGAGCAGGGATAATTAATTGGGGGAAAGCCAACTTCAATAGGATGAGAATGCATCTCAGTCGAGTGAGTTGGAATCAAATGTTGGCAGCAAAGACTGTGGCTGAACAATGGGCCACTTGCAAAGATAAAATATTGCAGGCAATGTCAAAGTATATTCCCTTGACGGGGAAAGGTAGGACAAATAAATCCAGAAAGCCCTGGACGATAAGCGAGAGCAAGGTGAATAGGAAGAAGTGCACATACGACAGATGTCAGGTAGAAAACACAGGAGAATTAGGCTAAATGTAGAAGGACCAGAGGGGAAGTGAAGAAACTAATAAGAAAAGCAAGGAGAGAGCATGAAGAGAGGCTGGCAGCGAACATAAAGGGAATCCCAAGGTCTTCAATGAGCAAGTAAATAATAAGAAGGGTAGTAAAAGAAAGAGTAGGGTGATTAGGGACAAAAAAAAGGGGACTTGCATGCGGAGGCTGGAGAAAAAGCAGAGGTATTAATCGAGTACTTTACATCTGTCTTTACAAAGGAAGAACTTGCTACCCAGGCTGAGGTGAGAGAGATGGTAACTGGTACACCAGAAGAACTTACAATCGAGAGGAAGGAGATGTTAGAAAGGCTACCTTTACTTAAAATAGATAAGGCACCAGGACCGGATGAGCTGCATCCAAGGGTACTGAGGGAAGTGAGAGTGGAAATTACAGAGGCACTGCTGATAATCTTTCAGTCTTCCTTAGACACAGGGGAACTGCCAGAGGACTGGAGAACTGCAAATTTTACACCCTTGTTCAAAAAAGGATGCAAGGATAAAGCTGGCAACTACAGACCAGTCAGTTTGATCTCAGTGGTAAGGAAACTTCTGGAAACTATAGTACAGGATAAAATCAATAATCACTTAGATAAGTGCAGGATATGCAAGGAAAGCCAGCATGGATTCATCAAGGGAAAATCATGTTTAACTAACTTGGAGCTTTCTGAGGAGGTAACAGAGAAGGTTGATAAAGAAAACGCTGTTGATGTGGTGTATATGGATTTTCAAAAGGCGTTTGATACAGTGCGACACAGACTTGAGCAAAATTCTAGCTCATGGAATAAAAGGGAAAAATAGGCACTTGGATAAGAAATTGGCCCAAGTGGCAGGAAACAGAGTAGTGATAAATGGTTGTTTTTCAGATTGGAGGAAAGTTTGTAGTGGGATTCCTCAGGGGTCAGTGTTGGGACCCTTGCTCTTCCAGATATATATTAATGACCTAGGCTGTGGTGTGCAGAACATGATTTCAAAATTTGAAGATGATATGAAGATTGGAAAATGTGGCCAACTGTGATGGGGGTAGCCTTGAACTTCAAAAGGACATAGACATGTTGGTGAATTGGGCAGACAAATGGCAGATGAAGTTCAATGCAGGGATGTGAGGTGATTCATTTTGGCAGGAAAGATATGGTGAGACAGTATAAAATAAAGGGAGAGCCTCTAAAGGAGGTGCAGGAACAGAGGGACCTCGGTGTATACGCACATAGGTCATTGAAGATGGCAGAGCATGTTGAGAGAGCTGTTAATAAAGCATATAGTATCTTAGACTTTATTAATAAGGGCATTGAGTACAAGAGTAAGGAGATCATGTTGAAATTCTATAAGATGCTAGTTAGGTCTCATCTGGTGTACTCCGTCCAGTTCTGGGCGTCATACTTGAGGAAGGATGTGAAGGTATTGGAGACGGTACAGAGGAGATTCACAAATGATTCCTGGGTTGAAGAACTGTAGCCATGAGGATAGATTGGAGAGGTTGGGGCTGTTTTCCTTGGAGAAAAGAAGGCTGAGGAGGCTAGATAGGGGTATTCATGATCCTGAAGGGTATGGGCAGGGTAAATAGTGAGAAATTGTTCCCGCTCAAGAGAACATCAAGAACTAGAGGGCACAGATTCAAAATTATTGGCAAAATGAGTAAATGCAATGTGAGGAAAAGTTTTTTTTCACCCAGAGGGTGGTTGGAGTTAAACATACGAATTAGGCCACTCGGCCCCTCTACCCTGCTCCGCCATTCGATAAGATCATGGCTAATCTGAATGTAGCCTCAACCTCACATCCCTGCCTACTCCCAAAAACCTTTCACCTCCTGTTAATCAAGAATCTACCTAGCTCTGCCTTAAAAATATTCAAGGACTCTGCTTCCACCACCTTTTGAGGAAGAGAGTTCCAAAGACTCACAACCCTCAGAAAAAAAATTCTCCTCAGTCTTAAATGAGCGACCCCTTATTTTAAAAAGTGACCCTCTAATTCTAGATTCTCCCACAAGAGGAAACATCCTCTTCACATCCACGCTGTCAAGACCCCTCAGGATCCTAAAGGTTTCAAATAAATCACCTCTTGCTCTTCTAAATTCCAGTGGATACAAGCCTAACCTGTCCAGCCTTTCCTCATAAGACAAACCGCCCATTCCTGGTATTATTCTAGTAAACCTTCACTGAACTGCTTCTAGTGCATTTATAGTTTTCTTTAAATAAGGTGGCAGTACTGTACACAATACTCCAGATGGTGGTCTCACCAATGTCCTATACAACTGAAGCATAACCTTTTGTATTCAATTCCCCTCACAATAAATGATAACATCTGTCAGCTTTCCTAATTATCTGCTGTACCTGCATTCTAAACTTTTGAGATTCATGCACTCAGGACACTCAGATCCCGCTGAATCTCAGAGCTCCTCAATCTCTCACCATTTACAGAATAAGCATCTTTCTTATTCTTCCTGCCAAAGTGAACAATTTCACATTTGCCCACATTATACTCCATTTGCCAGATCTTTGCCTACTCACTTAACCGATGTCACTTTGTGACCTCCTTACAATTTACTTTCCTTCCTATCTTTGTCTCATCAGCAAATTTAGCAACCATTCCTTCGGTCCCTTCATCCAAGTCATTTATATTTAAATTGTAAACAATTGAGGTCCCAGCGCTGATCCCTGCGGCACATCACTCGTCACGTCCTGCCAACCAGAAAGAGACTCATTTATGCCAAATCTCTGCTTCCTGTTAGCTAGCCAATGTTACCCCCTACACCATGAGCTATTATTTTCTGCAATAACCTTTCATATGGCACTTTATCAAATCCCTTCTGGAACAATCTTTCTGAAAAGCTGGTGGAGGCAGGTTCGATCGAGGTAGTCAAAAGAGAATTGGATTGCTACCTGAAAAGGCAGAATGTGCAAGGTTAGGGGGATGGGGCAGGGGAGTGGAACTAGGTGGAATGCTCCTTCAGATAGCCAATGCAGACTCGATAGGCTGAATGGCCTTCTGCACTGTAAAGATACTGTGATACTATAATCCACAGTTGTATTTTAACTAATCTCCATCAAGAATTATACCCAATACAAATAGAATGTGAAGTACCTCTCTCTAAAGCAAAACAGGAGGTTCATAATGTGTCAGTGGGCGTACATGTATATTCAGGTGTGGTTCAGTGGGTATCTCACCTGAGTTACAAAGGTTGTGGGTTTAAGTCCCAATGTAGAGGTTTCAGCACAAATAGAGGCTGACACTCCCAGTGCAGGACTGAGGGAATCTCAATTAACATTTCAGGAATCTTTCTTTACCAGATATGCAGCTCCAGAGAGTTGTCTTGACACTAAAATTAAAAATAGGTACATATGAAAATGTCAAACTAGCTAGTTCATCTAGCCTGTCCCAGACAGTGGGATGCTTTATACGTTACAATTCAGTAACTACCTCCCCACCAGGAGCCATGAAACCTCAAAAATGCCACTTCACTATCCAACAGCAACCCCCAACCCCATTCCTCTGGTAATCGGAACTAGTCCAGGAGACCACAGTGACCTTGACTTTGGATTACATAGCACCTGCTTTTTTTTTTAAGGAGCTGATCTCTGGCCCAGTCAGGAACCAATGCCTCTATAGAAGCACACTGGGATGTTTTATTATAAGACAGAGTCACATAAGGAAATATTAGGACAGGTGACTAACAGCTTTGTCAAAGAGGTAGGTTTTGAGGAGCATATTAAAAAAGGGAAGAAAAAGCAGCGGGGTCGAGAATTGTAGAGCTTAGGGCTTAACCAGCTGAAGGCACAGTCACCAATGGTAGAGCGATTAATACTGGGGATGCTCAAGAGGGTAGAATTGGAAGAGAGCAGAGATCTTGGAGGGTTGTAGGGCTGGAGAAAGCTAGAGATAAGGTAGGGGTGGGGAGGCCCATAGACAGATTGGAAAACAGGGCCAGAATTTTAACGTAGAGGTGATCAAAGTAAATGGACCCAATTGTTTAAGGCTGTCTAAATAATTGTGGGGCTTTAACTTGGGGGTAAAACAAACCACGATCTTGTACTGTCCTTCGAACACTTTCCAAGGCCCCAGTGTCACTCACCAGTGTCACTCACAGGCACAATATTCTAAATACGGCTCAACCAAAGTTAGATGTCCCAAAATGATAGGTTTCAAATTACATAGGACAGTCCTGTGAATGCAACACCATATCGGTTTTAGTTATATTCTCTTCATGGCATTAGTCATGAAACTTGAGACCTATGATCAATATAATTCCTACTTCACAGCTTTTGGTTCTATTCCCTGCAAGGTGATTGTATTCTTGGTGTCAGCTTTGTCTTAGTGGGCTTCACATTGGCCCAGAGCCAGAAGGTTGTGGGTTCAAGTCCCACTGGAGAGACCCAAGCACAAAATCTAGAGAGACACTCCCAGCTGAAGACTTCGCTGTGCACAAATTGGCAACTACATTTACAATACAAAGTGACCACACTTTAAAGCATACTTCGGGGAGGTGATGGCATGGTGGTATTGTTGCTGAACTAGTAATCCAGAGACCCAGGGTGATGCTCTGCGGACCCAGGTTCGAATTCCACCACAGCAGATGAATTTTAATTCAATAAAAATTTGGAATTAAAAAAGTCTAATGAAACCACAATTGTCAATTGTTGTAAAAACCCACCTGGTTCACTAATGTCCTTTAGGGAAGGAAATCAACCATCCTTACCTGGTCTAGCCTACATGTGACTCCAGACCCACAACAACATGGTTGACTCTTAATTGCCCTCTCAAATGACCTAGCAAGCCACTCCGTTGTATCAAACCACTGCAAAATCTCAAATAAAAGTGTGCCGGTTGGTCCATCCAGTTCCATCGACTTAGGCAACGGAAATGACAACAACAAACTCAGCCGTCGACCCTGCAAAGTCCCCCTTACTTAGATCTGGGGGCTAGTGCCAAAATTGGGAGAGCTGTCTCATACTAGTCAAGCAACAGTCTGACAGTCATCCTCACAGAATCATATCTTACAGATATGTCTGTAAGGTCCAACGGTGGTGGCGGTGGTGTACAGTCGGGAGGGAGTTGCCCTGGGAGTCCTCAACATCGACTCTGGATGCCATGAAGTCTCAAACCTGGTTCAATGAAGAGCACAGGAGGGCATGCCAGGAGCAGCACCAGGCATACATAGAAATGAGGTGTCAACCTGGTCAACACAGGACTATTTGCATGCCAAACAGCAAGTGATAGAAAGAGCTAAGCGATCCCACAACCAACAGATCAGATCTAAGCTCTGCAGTCCTGCCACATCCAGTCATGAATGACGATGGACAATCAAACAACTCACTGGAGGAGGCTGCTCCACAAATATCCCCATCCTCAACGATGGTGGAGCCCAGCACATCAGTGTGGATGATAAAAGAGGCTGAAGCATCTGCTACAATCTTCAGCTAGAAGTGCCGAGTGGATGATCCATCTTGGCCTCCTCCGGAGGTCCCCAGCATCACAGATGCCAGTCTTCAGCCAATTCAATTCACTCCACGTGATATCAAGAAATGGGGAAAGGCACTGGATATTGCAAAGGCCATGGGCCCTGACAACATTCCAGCAATAATACTGAAGGCTTGCGCTCCAGAATTTGCCACGCCCCTAGCCAAGCTGTTCCAGTACAGTTACAACACAGGCACCTACCTGGCTATGTGGAAGATTGCTCAGATTATGTCCTGTACACAAAATGCAGGACAAATCCAACCCAGCCAATTACTGCCTCATCACTCTACTCTCGATCATCAATAAAATAATGAAGGGGTTCATCAACAGTGCTATCAAGCGGCACTTGCTTAGCAATAACCTGCTCACTGATGACCAGTTTGGGTTCCACCAGGGCCACTCAGCTCCTGACCTCATCACAGCCTTGGTTCAAACATGGACAAAAGAGCTGAGCTCCCAAGGTGAGGAGAGAATGACTGCCCTTGACATCAAGGCCGCATTTGACCAAGTGTGGCATCAAGAAGCCCTAGCAAAACTGGAGTCAATGGGAATCAGGGGGAAAACGTTCCACTGGTTGGAGTCATACCTAGCAAAGATGGCTGTGGTTATTGGAGGTCAGTCATCTCAGCTCCAGGACATCACTGCAGCAGTTCTTCAGGGTAGTGTCCTAGGCCCAAACATCTTCAGCTGCTTCATCAATAACCTCCCTTCCATCATAAGGTCAGAAGTGGGGATGTTCGCTGATGATTGCACAACGTTCAGCACCATTTGCGACTCCTCAGGTACGAAGCAGTCCATGTCCAAATGCAGCAAGACCTGGACAATATCCAGGCTTGGGCTGACAAGTGGCAAGTAACATTCACGCCACACAAGTACCAGGCAAATGCCATCTCCAACAAGAAAGAATCTAACCATCGCCCCTTGACATTCAATGGCATTACCATCACTAAATCCCCCACTATCGACATCCTGGGGTTACCATTGACCAGAAATTGAACCAGACTAGCCATATAAATACTGTGGCTACAAGAGCAGGTCAGAGGCTAGGAATCCTGTGACAAGTAACTCAGCTCCCGACTCCCCAAAACCCGTCCACCATCTACAAGGCACAAGTCGGGAGTGTGATGGAATACTCCCACTTGCCAGGATGAGTGCAGCTCCAACAACATTCAAGCTTGACACCATCCAGGACAAAGCAGCCCGCTTGATTGGCACCCCATCGACAAACATTCACGCCCCCCCACCACCAACACATAGCAAGAGCAGTGTAAGAGCAGTATGTACCATCAACAAGATGCACTGCAGGAATTCGTCAAGGGTTCTTCCAAACCCATGGCCGCTACCATTCAGAAGGCCATGGGTAGCAGACGCATGGGAACACCACCATCTGCAAGTTCCCCTCCAAGTCACTCACCATCCTGACATGGAAATATATCGCCGTTCCTTCACTGTCACTGGGTCAAAATCCTGGAACTCCCTAAAAGCACTGTGGGTGTACCTACACCACATTGACAGCAGTGCTTCAAGAAGGCAGCTCACCACCACCTTCTCAAGGGCAACTAGGGGTGGGCAATAAATCCTGGCCCAGCCAGCGAAGCCCACATCCCGTGAATGAATTTTTTTTTTAAAAAAGCACTTTGGGAAATCCTGAGGTGGTGATAGGCACCATGTAAATGAAAGTATTCATTTTAGCATTGGTTTTGCCCATGACATAACAATGCAGTTCTCCAAATTGTCAGTTGCCAAACATGTGTCCATATCCACCAGACATTACATTCTTCCAAGCTTCTAAACTTGCACAATTAACTGTGCATCATCCATAAACTTGTGGCTTATTTGCACCTGCTTGCATTTATATAGCACCTTTCACAACCTCAGGACACTCCCTACAACCAAAGAAATACTTGTAAGTGGTGTTGCAGTATAAAGCGTCAATGTTAAATATGTAAATAGAGTCTACGTCAATGATGTATGATTACATGATAGTACGCTGAGAGATAGTTCTATGTAGAGTCTTGTGCTAAGCTGTATATAGTTAGTATAATGTTCAATAAAAAGGTTTAAGTTTACCAACAGCCTTGCTTCCACATTATCTATAAATGCAGACTGCGAACAACCTCATCTAGGACCCAGTGATGATAACAGAGTGTAGCTGTTGCAGTTGGGAAGCTGGAAGCCAATTTTCCACTCAAGATCCCACAAGCAGTAATACAATCATCTGTTTGTGTGATTTTGGTTGAGGTATAAATATTGGCCTGAAGCGACTGGTGAGAAAGCCTTTGCTCTTTTTCAAAAAAATGGTGCCATGGATCTTTTAGATCCACCTGATGAGCTCTTCATTTAACATCTCATCCAACGAACCATACCACGGACAGTGTAGCACTCCCTCTGTATTGGTGGAGTATCAGTCTAGATTTTGGATGGAGATTTGAACCCACAACCTTTTTACTTAGGAGAGAAAATCACCCGCAGCTGACCCCAAACTAGTCCTAATTGAGTATTCATTACTACAGTGTCACTTTCTGCACGTCAATAAAACCAAAATTTTAAACATTTCTAGAAGTAGGAACAGGAAATAACAACATGACGGTATAGAGTTTGAAAATGGCTTCAATCTCCAAGAGGAAGGCAATTTAATATTCCAGGGGCAGCTTATGCCAAACACATTGGAGGAAAATACTCCCAAATTTATAATACTTTTTGAAAATAAAATTTTCCAACCAATTTTTCAAAATTTTGCACATAAGGAGGTGAATAAATGATCACCATGAGAGTTAAGGTAGTTGCCAAGGTAAACCAGTTTATTTCTCTAGATTTTGAGATTCTACTGAAGCACAAATTCCTTTCAAACAATGCACTTCTGGTAAAATCGTAATCTGATTGTGCGATAAGCACACAGAAGTAAACCTTTGTATATTAACTGAGGTACACGGCAATCTAAACTGGAATTTACGGAATTTTATCACTCAGTTAGAAGAGGGCATTGTCTCTTGGACACAACACGAAAATGTCAACATCACTTCGTGAGATTGTCCAATAATTTTCTGTGGCTATGGTTTTAATGGCCCATGTTTCATTTGTGCCACACTTTAGAAATGATGACAGGCTTTGGAGAGCATAGAGAGAGAGAGAGAGAGTTACTGAAATGGTTCCAGGAGATGAGGAACTTCAGTTACATGGAGAGATTGGAGAAGCTGGGATTATTCTCATGAGAATGGAGAAAGCCAAGAGGAATTGGGTAGGTGCTCCAGGTCGTGAAAGGTTTAAATTGAAAACATTTTGCTCTATGGTTGAAGGGTCAATAACCAGATGGCACAGATTTGAAGTGATTAGAAGAAGAATCAGAAGTGCGAGAGGAAATTAAAGACTTGAAAATAAAAACACAAGTCATCAGGGTTTGGAATAGGATGGACGATGGATACAGGTTCAGCTGTAACCTTCAAAAGGGAATAAGATACATACGTGAATGAGGAAAGAAAATACACAGGGATATGGGGAAGGAGCCAGGGAGTGGAATGTTCTTCAAAAGAGCTGGTGCAAACTCGGAGAGCCAAATGGCCTCCTTCTGTGTTGTGCTATTTTACAAACACTCACCTAAAAGCAGAAAAATGAAGACATCTGATGATACAACCAGGAATTGAAGGGTGGTGATGGTGCTGAAGAGCAAAAAGACACCGACAAAAATAAAGGGTCTTAAGTCTAGCAAAATTCTACGACAACTTGCATTCATATAGAGCCTTCAACCTAGTACTTGGACTTGGGAGTCCTAGTCCCGGATTCTCTTAAGGTTAACTTGCAGGTTGAGTCGGTAGTTAAGGAGGCAAATGCAATGTTGGCATTTATTTCAAGAGGACTAGAATATAAAAGCAGGGATGTGCTGCTGAGGCTTTATAAGGCTCTGGTCAGACCACATTTAGAATATTGTGAGCAATTTTGGGCCCCGTATCTCAGGAAGGATGTGCTGGCCCTGGAGAGGGTCCAGAGGAGGTTCACGAGAACGATCCCAGGAATGAAAGGCTTAACGTATGAGGAACATTTGAGGACTCTGGGTCTATACTCGATGGAGTTTAGAAGGACGAGGGGGATCTGATTGAAACTTACAGAATACTGAAAGACCTGGATAGAGTGGACATGGGGAAGATGTTTCCATTAGTAGGAGAGACTAGGACCCGAGGGCACAGCCTCAGAGTAAAGGGAAGATTTTTTAGAACAGAAATGAGGAGAAACTTCTTTAGCCAGCGAGTGGTGAATCTATGGAATTCATTGCCACAGAAGGCTGTGGAGACCAGGTCATTGAGTGTATTTAAGATGGAAATAGATAGGTTCTTGATTGGAAAGGGGGATCAAAGGTTTTGGGGAGAATGGGGTTCAGAAACTTATTAGCCATGATTGAATGGCGGAGCAGACTCGATGGGCCGAATGGCCTAATTTCTGCTCCTATGTCTTATGGTCTGAAGTGCCCCAAGGCTTTTCGCAGGAGCAATTATCAAACAAAACTTTTTTAAAACTATGTTGCAGAAGCTTGGGGGTGGGGAGGTGGAGGATCAGCTGTTACCGTGCTTGTTGGTTTTGTTAGCTCCTGTGGAGATTGGTCTGAATGTTCAGCTCCACAAACCAGGAGTGGGCAGAGAGTGATGTGCTTGGGTTTTGGGTGCGTTAACCTAGTTCTTGATTCAATTTTCCCTGGCAGCACCAATCTTGCGATTACAGTTTTCCCCTCGAGGTACTTTCCACATTCTGGAAATATTTTTGATCTGCAATTCAAATGCCTGAACATTTGATCATGCCCTGAATATCTGATATGTCCAGACATTTGGTAACTATTAAAAATACAAGATCCGAATCCCATGAAAAGCTGCAAGAGTATTCCACAGCATAACCCTGGGAAAACGGAATGATACTGTTTCTCATGTCGGAGCTCAAAAAAAAAAATGATTTTGCTTCATGGATTCCCACAGGGGGGGTTCAATTCACAAAGAGAAAAAGACTCGCATTCCTATAGCACCTTTCACGATTTCAGGACATTTCAAAGCAGTTAACAGCCGATTGGGTACTACTTGAAATGCAGTCACTGTTGCCATGTAGGAAACATAGCAGCCAATTTACACACAGCAAGCTCTCACAAACTGCAATATGATTAATGGCCCAGATAATCTGTTTCTTCAGTGATGTTAATTGAGATATAAATAATGACCATGACATCGGGGAGAACTATTGAACGAGCACCACGGGATTGTGTACACCACCCAAGAGGGCAGGTAAGGCCTGAGTTTAGCATCTCATCTGAAAAGACAACCTCCGACTCTCTCAGTACTGCACTGGGAGAGTCAGCCTCCACTTAATGCTCAACCATCCAATATGTTGCCTTAAATGTTGATCCTGAACTTCATTTGTACAAACATGTGCAAGTACTAAAGGGACAGTGCAGCTTGTACATCAGTGGAACACAGTTAATACAATGGATCAAAAAGAAAAATCAATGGATGCAGATTGAAGAATGCTCATGTAGAAACTCAGGCAGAAGGACACTCAGTAAACAAAAAGACTGTTCCAAACAGATTATTGACAAAATGTCTTGTTACTGCAGCACACTATAAAAAGATCGACCATCTCTGACCTTACAGTTGGTAAAAAAAAGAAAGACAAGCTTACATTTATAAAGCGCCTTTCACAACCACAGGACATTCCAAAGCACTTTACAGCCAATGAAAGTCTAGTTTCTGTTGTGCAGTGGGAAATGCAGCAGTTAGTTTGTGTCAGAATATGAACAGAATATGTTTTAGTGATGTTGGTTGAGGAATAAATATTGGCCAGGACACCAGGAAGAACTCCCTTGCTCTTCTTTGAAATTGTGCCATGGGATCTTTTACATCCAGTCAGTTTAATGTCTCATCTGAAAGATGGCACCTCTGACAGTGCAGTCCTCCCTCAGTACTGCAATGGGAGTGTCAGCCTAGATTTGTGTTCACCTTTCTGGATTGGGTCTTGAACACAACATTTTGAGTCAGACAAGACAGTTACCAACTGAGCTGCAGCTGACATTTAAACCAGTGTGTGTTAGTGTTGCTCATTGGTCAATTCACATTTATCTTAGTTTTGAGCTCCTCTTGAATTTCCTAGCTTTCATTCAAACATCCTGACTCCAAAGCATAAGCTGCCTGGATGAGTGCAACTCCAACAACACTCAAGAAACTCAAAACCATTCAGGGCAAAGCACCCCACTTGATCAACACCCTACCCACCACCTTAAACATTCACCCTCTCCACCATCAGCACAACAGTGCACACCATCTACAAGATGCACTGCAGCAATTCACCAAGCCTCCTTTGACGGCACCTTCCAAATCTGCAGCCTGTACTACCTAGAAGAGCAGGGGCTGCAGAAGCATGGAGACACCAGCAGACAGGAAATTTTGGTACTGGTTGATCTAGCTAATGACAACCATCACATGACTAAACATGGGATGTGGGTGTCACTGGCAAGGCCAGCATTTGTTGCCCATCCCCATTTGCCCTTGAACCAAGTGGCTTGCTAGGCCATTTCTGAGAGCAGTTAAGGGTCAACCACATTGCTGTGGTCTGGAGTCGCAGATCAGGTAAGGATGGTAGATTTCCTTCTCTAAAGGGCATTAGTGAATCAGATGGGTTTTTACAACAATCTGTGATAGTTTCATGGTGACCATTACTGAGACTAGCTTTCAATTCCAGCTTTATTAATTGAATTTAAATTCCACCAGCTGCCATGGTGGGATTTGAACCCATATGTCCAGAGCATTAGCCTGGATTACTAGTACAGTGACATTACCATTATGCCACCATTTCCCACCAAACCAAGACAAAACTTCAATAGAATAGGGAATGAGGCATAAGCATAAACCAATAAAATACATTTATACTGTGACAACCAAACATAAGAGAGGGCAAAACAAAGATTGTTCCATTTGGATTAGCAACTGAGGCAAGAGAAAAAAAAAACTATAAAACTTCTAGGAGGAAGTGTTAGAAAAGCCACTACCATACAAGAATTTTCAACACAGCTAAGACAGGCCGGTACAGTAGCTAGAAATTAGCATTGCTGTGGACACTAATGCAACAAGAACATTTTCTGGTATTGTGAACTATTGTAAATAATAAGTGAAAAGAAAAATTGATATCCCTCAATTACACAAGCATGGAGTTGAAAGACAATTTGAAAATAGTTGACTTATATTAAATAATTACTTCCCAAAAAGTATTCAATACAGAAGGTAACACCCCACCAATGATAACTTGTATCTGTAGCTCCTTTAATGCAAATCATCCCAAGGTGTTTCACACAACTGTTTATCAAAAGGTATTAGCACAAGTAACCAAGGAAGGAAAGGGAGAGAGAAAGCGAGAGAGAGAAAGAAAGAGAGTGTGTGTGTGTGTGTGAGATAGGGAGGGCAAGGCCATGGGGAGGGATTTGAAAACAGAGAGGAGCTGGTGAAGACAAAGGAAATCTCCACTGGTTCGAAAATATCCTAAAAATAAAGCAAATTTAGGTAACTAGAGGTCCGTTAGTCTTGCAGCAACAAATTGGAAAAGTAATGGGAATCATCATTAGGAAAGATTTGAAGATTACCTGTGTGAAACTTATCTAATCAACGGCAGTCAACAGTTTCAAGAAGAGGTAGGTTCTACTGTCACCCTTGACCTTTTGTCAGAAGGTTCACAATAGGCTGCTCTATGACATAATGAACCCAAACTTCCAGAAAGCTTTTGATAAAGTCCTGCATAAAAATGGCTGTTACGCAACTTTAACCCATTGGGTATCATGGTGTAGTTAAGGGATTGGCCGAGAGGATACTAGCCCTGATTATGATGTCAAGATAGAAAGATGTACAGAGTTAAAAAGATTGAGGGTTGATACCTAAGCGCAGAGGGTATAACTATCAGGAAATTCTGAACAGGCTGGAGCTCTTTTCCCTGGAAAACTGAAGACAGATGACCTGAAAGAGGTTTTTGATAGGGTATATGTATAACATACGGCACAGAAAGAAGCCAGTCGGCCCAGCCAGTCTGTACTTGTATTTATATTCTCCATGAAGTTCCTCTCATTCCATCTATCTCATGTAAGATTTATCGATGTATTTAAGAGAAGGGCAGAAAGAGGTAAAAGGATACAGTGATAGGATGAGGGCGAGACGAAGGAAAGAAGAGTGAGGAGGCTTGTGTGATACAAAATCACCAGCACAGAGCATTTGGGCCAAAACACCTGTTTCTGTGCTGTAAATTTCTAGATAATTCTGGAATTCCCCCTGGATCAATGTTGGTGTTACCTACAGATTAAACTAAACCCAAGGTGAGTTGTCAAGTTAGGAGCCTATTCTAACTCCTTTTCATTCCAGCCCCATGAGCATATCCTTATTTTCCTTTCTCCCTCATGTGTATATCCCTTAAATGCATCTGCATTCACCTCCCTTTGGATTTCAGTGACTACCTTATATTTGTGGCCCCTAGTTTTGATGTCTCCCACAAGTCAACATTATTATTAAAAGGGCTCACTAATGTCATCCACAAAAATTCCAATAAATTAAAAAAATATTCATGGGTATGAGGAAAGAGTAGAAAATGGACTGGAGCACACAGCTCTAGAGTGGCATAGACGATAGGCTGAAATGTTCATTTCACACC